>NC_088201.1:206110916-206710916 GCF_037126465.1 Ornithodoros turicata | reverse complement strand
CAGTAGCTTTGGGGAACCAGTCCGATGTTTCTGAACGAAGAGGTCGGGCAGAGAGTAGGGCTTCGGTTAGGCACAAAGTGTCAGCGCAGGATGGAACAAAACGCCCATAAAAGTGAACCATCCCAACGAACTGGCGGACCTTGGTGGCTGATGTCGGCTTAAGAAAATCGCGTATTGCGGCGATTTTGGATGGCAACGGGAGTATGCCTTGGCTGGTGACACGAAAAGCGAGAAAATCAAGTTCCGAGAGGCCGAATTCACTCTTAGCAGCGTTGATTACAATGCCGTGGTCTTAAAGGCGGGTGAAAAGCGTGCGAAGAGGTTCAGTGTGTTCTTCTGCGGAACGGCTCGCTACGATGTGGTCATCAATATAAGCATAGCCGAATGGAAGTCTTCGGATGACGGAGTCAAAGAACCGCTGGAATGTTGGCGCGGCATTGCGCAAACCGAAAGGCATGCGCAAGAACTCAAGGAGTCTAAACGGCGTAGTTATGGCGGTCATAGCAATCTCGTCCTCGGCCATTGGGATTTGATGGTACGCCCTGACGAAATCGATCTTGCAGCAGAGGGACGTTCCTTCGGTGCTCGCGGCAAAATTCATGATGTTGGGAACATGGTACCTATCCGGTACAGCATCTCTGTTCAGCGCGTGGTAATCCCCGCATGGTCTCCAGTCGCCTGATTTCCTCGGAACCATATGTGGAGGGGAAGCCCAGTGGCTGGAGAAAGGTCGAATGATCGCAATCTCTAACATATGCTCGAATTTCGCGTTGGCGATGTTGTACTTTTCAGTCGCAAGACTGCAGGAGGACCCCGGGACAGGAGGACCCCGGGTCGTAACATGATAGACCACTTCGTGCTGAACAGGTTAGGTCCAATCAGGCGGTTGAACGAGTTTTGTGAAATCTTGCAGAATGGAGGCGTACCCGAACTCACGATCTGTGTAAGACAGTGTTCGGGATGATGACGTGTGAATCCGCAAGTCGTGGACGGAAAGATTGTTTGTGGCGTCGATCAGACGTTTGCGGCAGACATCAACGAGAAGGCGAAAATGCAGGAAATTGGCGCCAAAGATAGCCTGGGTGACGTCAGCGATATGGAATAGGCATCGGAAGTCCCGGTGCGGGCCAAGTTCAATGTCAATGATTTCTGACGGTAGACTGAGATAGTTGAATTGTTGGCGGCCTTCAGCTTGAATCATGGGGTTGGTGGGAGCGGGATCTCTGCGTAATTTTGAATTTCAAACACGTCTAGTGTCATTTATTTGTTTCTTTAATGGCTCTTTTTCCCTCATTATATATATATATATATATATGTCTTCTGGTGCTGTCACATCGTTCCATGAGTATCTGTTTCTCTGCGTGCAGCCATAGAAGCCATCTTAATCTGTAATTTTGAATTTCAAACACGTCTAGTGTCACTTACTTGTTTCTTTAATGGCTTTTTTCCCGCATTATATATATACAGGGTGTTTCACAAAACGTACCATTCGGACTTTATAAAAAAAAACGGGGCAACGGAAAACTACGGGGTAAACGGCGTCTGTGTGGCAACTAAATTTGCCACCTTGCAAATATATTTTCACTTGATTTTAATTATAAGAAATTGAAATTGAAATTCGACATCTCTACCGGTTCGCTGGATTTCTACCCATCTATGAAATTGAATAAGAATTTTAATTATGATAAATTAATTGAAGTTCAAAATTTCCCAAGTGAATCTGACGTGTTTTTTTTTGTCTTTTTTTTAGAGAACTAGGGAGCGCGTAGTCAACTTAGTCAGATCCACCAAGAAATCCGCGCGCTACTGCGAATGGAACTGCCGAAATATGGTCCAAAATTGAGGCTTCAAAGTTTCGGGGATTCAGCAGCGCACCAGATCAGACGCAAGGATACGCGGAGAGGAGGACATGCTACTGCTCCCATGAAGCTAGAACAATTTATCGTATGACCGGCGTGCAGCACAGCACAAGACACGCCGATACAGGGCTGGTGACATTCCCCCATACGTTGATAAGCGTAGAAAAAAAAAAAAAATTCCACCTCTGTGTTCCCGCTTTTTTTTGCTTTTTTCGACCTTCTCTCTTTCATGGGGGCAGGAGCATGTCCTCCTCTCCGCGCATCTCTGTGACTGATTTGGTGCGCTGTTAAATACCCGAAACTTTGAAGTCTCAATTTCGGGACATTTGCAATTGCATTTGCACTTGCATTCGAGATCCATTTGCAATATCGAACCGATTTCTTGGTGGATCTGACTAAGTTCGCTACGAGCTCTCCAATTCTGTAAAAACAAAAAACAAAAAAACGCGAGGTTGGGTTGCGAAATTTTTGAGTTCAATTAAAAAAATTCATGTTTTTAATTACAATCAAATGAAAATATTTTTGCAAGGTGTCAAATTTAGTTGCCACGCAAATGCCGTTTACCCCATATTTTTTCGTCACCCCGTTTTTTTATAAAGCACGAATAACACGTTTTGTGAAACACCCTGTATATCCTAATCATACTTAGATGACGTTACGTAAAGACCACATTGCACACACACTGAAAGCTGATCACTTCGAATGTGTTCACTGTATTTTACTGTATTGCTTAAGTAACCGTAGTTATGTGCGCGTTTCATGGAGAACGTAGTTTCAGCACAAAGCTGACACGGCTGCAGCTGTCAACGGACGACACACGGAAAAATCGGATTCAATGCATCATAATCATATTGCGAGGAGGAAATGAACTCATCTTTGCCGTCACCTTGATCATCCTCATATATAGAGGCTTCATTCCTTACCGAACTTTCAGCGTGTTATACCATAGTCTGAACCTAAGAATATTGAACTGTATTGCTAATTATTCGTGTACTTCCGCACCGTACTGGTGGTAGCGTTACCTTTCCCGCTGTTCTTAATGCATCTTCTGGAAGTGTAAGTGGGTATTCCATATATTAATTTGGGTGGTCGCTCTAAATAAATCCATTGCTGGTTTGAGCTGTCGTCTGTATCGTCTTTGTGGTGCCGGAGTTCAGGCAGCGTTCTACATGGATTGCATCCACCAGCTAGACCGCGTGTATGTATTCCTCTTATTTTCATGCACATATTTATTGAGCATATGCACAAAATGTGTTACACCACATCAGTGGACCTTGGCGCATATTTCGTAGCCATTCTTATATCAACGCTTCAAGGTCTTGAATGGACCGTACACGACGTTCGATGATCGTTCGCAATCTCCTAAGAACCACGAGGTATATACTCTTCAAATATAAACTGTACTTACGTCGTCTGAAGATGTACTACTCTGCGGTGTAATATCTTCCAGCAATCCAGCGGCATTAGCCAGCGCAGTTACCTAGAAATGCAGCAGAGCAAATGATGAATGGTGACGAATCCATGTGTTCTCTCCATTTTGTGTCATCGATCAAGACCACGTTTGTATATATATACTTATCATGCATACCTCTTGCTTTAACTGTACCCAGTAGTACCTACAGTTCAGTACAAACAGTAACCAGGGAGACGTAGCGTCACAGGATGACGTGCTTAGGCCACATCTCCTCCGGTTTACCTTAGCGGCAAAATATGTAAAAGTTCTGCCTGAAAAGACCTACACACGTTTTTCAATATCGGCTACTGTAAGGTCAACTTTACTGGGTTGAGCGATTATTTGTTACATATATTTCACAAAAACGCAACGAGTGTATTACTGACGTAATTTTCGCAAGCAGGCTATTCGCCTAGGAGGACATTCGCAGAGCGTAGTAATTGCTGCACGGCTAATTATGCAGCAATTATTCGCACTTTTTTTTAAAGAGATGCCGTGTCTGTCCGGGTCGATCTCGAAGCTAGAGCGCCGTTTCACCCCTCATTCATTACCGACAAGAATGCCGCAAATTCTTCAGACCAACGGAGTTGCTTCAGCAAAAGGGGTTGTTTCAGCGCATTTTGATGCAATGCATGCCAAGAGCAGGCGCCGGACGTTGAGAATACCTTCTGTTAAAATCCCGGAGGACGTCATATGAAAAAGTCTAATCAGGAAACACCCTTTGTGGACCTGCTGTCGCCTGCCAGTAGCGTGCGGCCTATGCACCAGTTGAACGTCAAAAACCTGTGCAGTGTGTCTTCTGAGTTAGCACTACACGTGTTGTCAGGCATAAACTGGGTGACGACGTGCGATGGATGAGTGACGTGACCGACATCACTATCACCCCCCAGGAAATACTCGACGATATCAACAGGTTGAAATGATCTGGCGCATGTGGTGATGTTGGGGAATCAATTTAAAAGATCTTATGAAAACCGCAGAGATAGCTACGCTGTCTCTTTCTCATATATAAAGTCTGCCCCTCACTTCTGCTATAGTTCCTGGAGACTGTAAAGTAGCTTGTATCTCTGCC
Organism: Ornithodoros turicata; assembly: GCF_037126465.1. Taxonomy (NCBI): domain Eukaryota; kingdom Metazoa; phylum Arthropoda; class Arachnida; order Ixodida; family Argasidae; genus Ornithodoros; species Ornithodoros turicata. Next base: position 206,706,532 of record NC_088201.1, on the reverse strand, counting down.
ATGTGTAAACCTGGCGGCCGTCATAACTATTGACACAGATCAATAAGAAGTGTACCCAGCAAATCATGGAACACATTGTCTACTCATCCATTGTAAACTTCCTGGAAAACAGCGCATTACTGTGTCCTTCTCAACATGGCTTTCGGGATGGGCTCAGTTGTGAAACATAGCTTATGCAGTTCACTCATGGCATCCACTTAAATCTACACCGCAACGTTTCTACTGTCGCCGTGTTTGTTGAATTTAGGAAAGCTTTTCACAAGGTCCCCCATACTCGCCTCCTGTGTAAGGTATGCCGTGGGACAAGCATCGGGAGATAAGAAAGTTGTGTACGACATCACCGTGAAGAGCACTCAAGTACTTTCAGTTTTACTTTCGAAGATACCAGGTTCAACAGCAGGCCAGGGGAAATTCAAAGCTGAAAATAGAATGCTACCAGAAGAACTGATTTCAAGACATGATACCCCACCCATGAAAATAAACAGTTACTGGTAGACGTTTCCCGCCCGCAAGACCTTCTTTTACAGCGTAAGGATAACACGGCGACGGGGGCTGTGAAAGTTGGTAATGACAGTCATGCAACTACTGCAGTGCCAAAGGAGTCAAAGCCAAGATGAATATTGCGTGAAGGGTTTCGGGCATTGGAACATCGAGGAACATTTGCGCTCGTGGATGGACAACACGATGGACGCTGTGACCCAACTGATAATGCAAGAGATGTAGCGCCATCGAATAGAGCGAAGGACACATATGTTGTTTTTTACTGTTACAGAAAAGGAGGAAACTCTCAACCGTGGGGAAAAGTGAAAGCAGTAAAATATATTAAATGTGATGTTTGTAACACGGTTTCATCCTACAACGATTGTAGACTAGTTAATGGGCATCGTGATGCTGGTTTTGAAAGGTAGCGATGTTGAAAAGCGATCTCATGTGGAACAGGATCGTAGGCACGTCCAGTTCAAATGGCGCCTGGGTTCAACCAGTTGAAACTACTTGTCAGTAAAGTGGAATCAGATGGAAGCTAATCCAGTTCAACTGGCGCCTGGGAAAAAACAGTTGAAACTACTCGGCAGTCAAGTCCAACCAGGTGGTAGGCACATCCGATTCAACTGCTAACTGGGTGACTCCAGTTGGAAGCCGCTTGGCAATCAAGTAGAACCACTTCACTCTGAACCACAGACAATTTGTTTCCCTTTGGCATGCAAATGGATCCATAGGCTGTCGAAATCAGACAGGTAGGGACCAGGTTCGGATTCACAAAAACCCGTACTACGGAATCCGTCGTAACTCGGCCGTGCGAGGAAGTCAAGACGAAGTCTAGATTCACGCGGCGCTCGCGTTGCAAAATCCTCGCAACAGCTCCTGAGCGGTCTTACGACGAAACATTGCGGCGTACTTGGATGCTGGGGATTTCGACACGGAAAACAAAAACTCCGTAATACGCGCCCCGATAACGTCAATGGAGCACCTTTCTGCTGGATAACCTACAACACATTTCTGGCAAAATTTCAACGCAAAATTCAGTCCAAACGGATTTTCGAAGCACGCCCCCGCAAGACACCACAAATATTCTGTACTGTATCACCCCAAACTGTCTGTCAGGAAGGCCAACACAGTCAGAAGGACGGCAGGCACGTTTCAAACCGTGACCAATCAATCATTCTGCTTACGCTCCTTCTCCATTTCTCATGTTTCCGACTTGTTTATTTTTTGCTGCCCAGGTATAAAGGGAAATGTTGGGCGCCTCCTTAATCATATATTCGTCCTATAAAGCTACACGACTGGGCTACTCCATTCCTGCTTCATGCGTCCGCGTGGCATAGCACGAGCATACTACATTCACGAACTGTCACGCAAAATAGTTGCTCTCGGAATTGCGAATTTCGTGAAAAAAATTGGTTGACAAGAGAGCGCGCGGAGGCTACGATTCCGCGCAGCGGCTCCACGCGTCTAGTGACGTCTGGTTGGCAGAGCACTCTTCATTGGTCACTAAGAACCATCTGCTAGCAAGAGCGACTGTAAAAAGTAAGAAAAAAAGAGAGAGAGAGAAGTCGTTCGCTCCAGTATTGGCGAGACCCATGAGCTGCAGACTGGCGACAGAGGAGAGCAGGTTTAGTGACCTGCAGGATTGAAAGCTCTCTTGCGCTCCAGGAGTAGGCGCTGCACTCGTAGTCTTTGTGCAAATATGTGGAGAGTTTTCCAAACTTGTGGAGAGAGTTTTAAATAATTGGCTGGCTGCTTTTTTTGATGCCAAATTGATCTGACTCCAACACAGTATCGCATTTTGGGGGGCAGGTACAGAATCTGTCCTCTTATTTGTCAAAGAGCAAATGCAAAAAAAAAAAAAAGTTCAAAATTGCTTGGTTCCTATAGGGTTATTTTTAGATTTAGCACAAGCTCTTTACCGGCTCTTTACGCCATCAGATATTCCTGGATAAAGTATTCTTCTACGGAGTTAGGGGTATCCCTCATAAGCTGTTTACTAGCTACTTGAGTAGAATTCTGTAGTATGTTGTATTTGTTTGTTTGTTCGTTTCTTACTGCACATGTAGCGAGGAACTTGTTTTGTTCCGAAGTGATGTCAACTTCCCGTGGTGTCTCTCAGGGACACCACACACAGGTTTTGTGTCCTACACTTTTTAGTAACTGTTTCTGGTTTTTCTTAGTGACATTATAGGTTCTGCCAGTGGCACCTACTGCATACGCGGATGACACATATTTTACAGCGGTAGCTGTAAAGGGTAGTTGTGGAGAAATCGCTGTGTTTGTATCATAATACCCTCCGTTTCCTCTCTTTTCTTCGTCTCTGTCTTCTTCTGTCTGTTGACTGTCAGCGTTGGTAATGCAAAAGAAGTTAAAATAAACCGATGCCAATGAAAGCAGTTTTGACACATGCAGACACGAGTACGTTGTCTCGGAGAGTGTCCCAATTTTTTAGCTTTTCCTGTACCACATTTGTCCTGATTTTTGTAATATTTTTGTCCCGCTAATCCTAGCATGCACATCACCGCTCACTCCAGGGATCACAAACCACGAGCAATTCTGAAAGCATTGGCGCCAGCGAAGTGGCACATATAATCATGGTGAATCAGCTGTAGATAAGGGCTGGAGCTCATTGTAGACTCACGGGATTCGTCACTGAAGCTCATGTCCTTGTGCCGCTCGCCTGCTACACGGTTATCACATGCCAGTTTGCCTAAGGTGAGTGATCAGGAAGGCAAAATGGGGAGCTTTGCGAACGAGCGGCATGGCCGAGTGGGTAAAAGCATACGCTCGTTGGTGCGAGCCAGCACAGTGCTGAAGACTTGGAGGTGATGGGTTTGAATCCTATCGCGGATGTACTGTGTGAGCTTTTAACGGGTTTTCTGGTAGGCTTTCCATACGAATGTCGGCCTAGCTTCTCGTGAAGTCGGCCCAGGACGTTTATTAACCTCCTGTCCCAAATCCTTTCTCTTTGTAGATCGCAAGCGTCGTCCCCCGTCTGAAAGCGTAGTGTTGCTACAAACAGTGGATGGCGGTGTTACTCTACAGTCACACGGCAGCACTCCGGCAGCTTCCGGCTCTCCGGGATATTCCCGGAGGGCTGGGAATGCCTTCCCGTTTGTCTTCTGACTTCATTGTTGGGCATGCCGGCATCACGTTAGAAGTATGTTAGTTCGTAGCCAAATAGTTTTCCCGCGCATACGGTTGTACTGAACATCGGAAGACCTTAGGGAATCCAGCGTGAGATGTGGCACACACAACAAGTCGAAGTTAAATTAATATTTCCATACTGTGGTCACTACGAGTTTCAGTTGCGCACTCCTAGATGGCGCGTTTCTTGACTGTTGTTGAACACATGCCTGGTCATGAGCATTCTATCCGTCGCAAAGAAAACGGCCCATGAATCCGAATATTTAGGTCGGATGGTGGCTGGTGAGAAGGTAATCCCTTTTCCCCAGGGCAATGACGTTGATAGGAATACGGTGTCCGCAGTACTTTCCCCCAGAACGTTTTGAGTAAGGTTTCTCCAAGGCCGCAGCCCGGACCTGTGTTAACAGTAGAGCGTAAGCAACGTGCAATGGAGCCGTGCACGTTAATTGGGTAGCGTCTTCATGTGGGGTTGGTAACACCCCCGCAAGCATAGCCGCACGCGCCGTTGGGTTTGCTTAGGGAATTCAGGCGGTTCATCTTGTACAACGTAGTGTAGTATGTGTTTCTGGGGTTCAGTCTCGAAAGACACGAAGCGCCACTGAAGGACCAATGAAACGCGACACAAGTTGGACAGAAGTGGCCGTGTGACATGCACACTGGTGCCAGTGCAACTTTTACCGTACAAAAACGAGCAGCTGAATTCGCTCTAACCTCATGGCCTATCACAATAGGCATCCTGAATGAGGTCATAGTCACGTTCATTCTGCAGGTTGCACTAATACGTGGCGTCATGAGCAGGGATTTCCCTACACCCTCCCTGCATTTTTGCAACACCCCCCTTAAATTTCTCAGGTGACCCCACCGAGCTCAGCCACCAACACGTTCTGGTAGTGAGTCCGGCGCAGCGAGTTACATCCTGTACTGCCAATCTTGGGCTGTAGGACCACAGTCATGCATATGATCGTACCATCCATTGGTCCAAAATCATTTGAAAGTGACTGTACAATGCATAAATTGCGCTCATATACGAGCGAAAATGCGTGCGGACACGCAAACTCAATGTGAATCATCAAGAAGCATTTGCGGCCAACTCAGTCAAGTGAGGTATTCTACTTTTTTCTTCTAAGGTTTTCACCGTTGGTTGCTAGGTATTCGTTGAGCTTCGTGAGATAAGCTGCTAGTATTTTTTCTTTGTCGGTCGTGTGACTATGCATCTTAATGTTGAAATGCCGTTCATAAGGAATCTGCATTCTAATGTACTGAGTTCTAACGTAATAATATGTGCAAATAAAACGGGAAAGCTGTGCAGATATGTCACCATTGTGCCACGATTCTTTCGGTGTCTAAGAAAAATTCCGTAAGTGGAACCTTCACAAAGCATACCCCCCCCCCCTCCTATAAAAGCTCGGCACCCCCTCAGTAGTGAATTTCTGGGGAAATCACTGGTTATGAGTTGCACCGGCTGTCCTTGCCAGTGCCACCACCGCTTTCGATTGTACCTCTGAGCATATCTCTTTTACTGTTCTGGCTCGGTAGCACAGGAAGACCGTATTATTCACGATGACTTCCAAGTAAATTTCGAGTATAGTCGGTTGGCTGCCGGCCCTCAGCTTGCCTGGTCGAGCAAAACCTTGCTTCCAATTTGCTGTCGTTCCCCCTATCATTTGATCCCGTTGTGTTCACTGAGAGGTCGATCGCCGTGGCTAGGGACTTAGAAAGGCCCGCCGTGCCTCAAACCTGCGAACTAGCCATCTGTCTGGCAAGTACATTCTGCTCTGCTCTGCTACTCCTGCTGAGCAGTGTACAGGAAACTGTTCCAATATGCAAGTGAATGGTTGTGTCTCTGGCGGCGTATTTCATTTTATATTCAAATTCCGAATCCAATCTGTGTTCCGTCTTAACGGAATACATAAAAGTAGTTTCAGAGAGGCACACGTAAGGTCAAGAACATGACAAATAAAGGCGTAAAACAAAGCGTGTGTTGTGTCTGGAGTCTATTTGACCAAATGTGTTACAAAATTTAACTGAAAAAGAAATTACTTGTCTGAGACTTGTGGGGTTCACAAAATTTGTCTCCCGAAACATTTTCTTTTGGTACCCACGTTTATTCTTAGTTGCGAACAAACGTTTTTTATTGCAAAGCAAATGTAACGCTTTTAGTCATGTTGGATCGATCCCATTGCATCAAGGAACACTTGCTTTACTGCAATAGTAATTTCTGAAAAAAATATAAAGAGTGATATTAAACGGTAGGAGCAACTTATTTATTTACACATGGTAACAAGACTTTCGTGCACGAGACTGCACTACTTCAGGTTACAAAAATATAAAAATGGTACAGGGTCATATATACGGTTGACGGGGGATTTTTAGCATGAGAGGGTAACAGGGTTATGGAAATCATGCAAATACAGGTAAAAATGAGAAGAACACAAATACAAACGCAGGGGTATCATCATATTTGTGTTCTTCTTATTTTTACCTGTGTTTGCATCCTTTCCATCACCCTGTTACCCACTCATGAGAAAACTCCCCCGTCAACTGTATATGTGTCCCTGTACCATTTTTATATTTTTGTAACCTGAAGAAGTGCAGTCTCGTGCACGAAAGTCTCGTTACCATGTGTCAATAAATACGTTGCTCCTACCGTTTAATATCACTCACTGCCTTCGTATCTTCCTGCAAAATATACTGAAATTCATTGTTCGGAAGAGGCGCAAACCCTCGGACGAGCTCAATTTCGTGTGAAATTAATGCAAGAAGAACAAGAAACGGCGCCTCGTGTTAAATCCTCTTCACTGCTGTTTCACATTGCTCTGAAGTTTCTCGTTGCTTGACGTCGCGGTCGTCTTTAGTAAAGGAAGGGGTAAGGAAACTGAATGGACGAGTCATAGTTTTCTTCCGTTGCTTGTTGCATTACTTGACGGAGTACTTAGCACACTCAACAATGTCATTTAGCATTCCGTGTCTCACTAAGGATCGTCATTGAGCTTTGCAGTGCCAGCCTGTTCGGCGTTTGGAGGACTGCCTGGTGCATTGGATCATCGGATGGGTTGTGTGTCCGTGCAACGTTTGCTCCATATGTGTGTGTTGGGATTAGTGAACCGTGTATGCTTTCCATTCGGCAAGCGATGATGTACTGGATGCGGTTTAAAGGTATGTGCAAGCCAATAAAATTTGGTGTTTCATGTTCGATGTGCGTGGAGCATTTTCTGCCTTGCTTTTTCTTTTTTTTGCGAAGTGTGGAGGTAATTTTTCTGTTAGGCAACTCGAAAGGCGCAATGTGTTTCGCGTATTAGTGGGTACAAGTAAAAGTAACCCTTCGATACATCAGGTACAGTGTGGCTCCTGGCGTCAGCAGGGATGTCGTACCAGTTGCTTCAGGGGGCGCATGGCACCTGCAGCTTTCGCAGGCACCACGTGCCCCTTGAAGTCATCTGGTACATTTTTTTTTTAAATGTGCCAGTTGATCAGGCGGCACCTATCCGTCACTGGGTTTAGAGTGTACCGAAAGAATTCTATGGTAATAAACTACGGCTGGCAAAATCACAAACAAACAAACCCTTTGATACTGTCTCTTCACTCTCGCCAATGTGCTCTTGTTGCGTTCACGTAATGCTATGATCTTCTGTGCGGTGTTTTCTGACTCCTCCACCTCTGAGTCATCCGATTGAAATGAGGTACAATCAATAGAAATACGTATCATGTCGACAATGACCAATTGCCTGAGAGAATGCGAGTCAGTCAAATAAAGAATGAATGTCACCCCCAAATACTGAACGACAAGGTCCACCCTAAATAGAGAACTTCACAACATAACATGCAGTTATTGAATAACAATATGTCAACCACGTCAACCGTTTCAATGTCAACCGCCACACAGAGCAATCGGGTTACGACTTCTGAATTCAGTAGATAACAGGGCATGTGCATCTCTCTGACCATTACCAAAATACGATGTGTTTGGGAAAATTATACGCTCGTTTTCAATAACCAAAGTAGTTGAGAGATTTATACCATCCGCAGAAAGATTTTCCTAGATGCGTTTCGAGGTTACGGTCGTCGAAGTGCACGTGATCGGTAACTTGGCTGTTTACATCTTCTCACCTGTCGATGGGCTTGCAAATCCCTTGCAAATATCGATCTCAAACGCAATAGTGCTACTTCGCACACTCCTGCTGCCTTATATCGAACGCTTTACCACCTTCTGTTGAACTTGTGCTGTGAGTGCCGACGTTCAACGACTGGTCAGGTTGGCATGATTGCCTCTCCCAAACGACGGCCATAGGACACAGGACACGAAACACCACTGAGCAAATCGACACTTTCACTCATTTAGTAGGCGAACAGAGGTGATGTGGCAACCGTAAAATGGAGCCCTTAAGAAACCATACTGGCGTCAATCCCGACATTTCCCCAAGTACCCGTTATCAAAAGCACATGGTTGTCCTGATTATACGTCTTCCTGTCACATGATCACAAAGTTGCCATCAGGCACAGGCAGACTTGTACACGTTACCAAAAAAGTAACTAAATATCGTTACATCGAAAAATGAACGAAATAATGTAGTTGTTACTATAACTACTAAAGTATTTTAGTTTTTTGAAGCATCGATCTTTTATGTGTTCATCCATAACTTACTGTAAAGTTAATTTTGAGGCCAATGCATCTCTAAGGAAATGCCACTGCTATATATGTGTTTATAACTGCACGTGCCACATGCTTATTACTCCACGTCTGATTCTTCCTCTACCAAAGGGCAATTTACTGAAATATAGTACAGGCTATATGCTGGAGTCACCGCGTTAAGCACATATTGGTAGTTCTTCTTTAAAGCAGCATGGAACATGGAAAGAGTATCCAAGCCGTCTAAAAACCGCTTGTATTTCGTGAAATGGCCCATGAAAATCATACACGGGAAATATTTCGGCTCAAAAAAGTTCCACTATGACGCCATTTAATTCTAAAGAACCGCTGCCGCGGCGGGAGGTTTCTGGACTCCAGGCCACTCTTCCAGTCCTGTGACGTCGCACCGGCAATGCGTCTCATTCGTTGCAAAAAATTCATCTGCTCTCGACAGAGCGACGTGCTATACTTGTTTACTCCTATGCATTCAAGGATATCAAATAGGAAAATAAATGTTTTGAAAATGGTATCTGTTTATCGATGGCACGATAGGGTGGTTGCTTTATGGTTCTTTTATCACAACTGCGCGAGTCTGCAAGTAAGAAGTACGTACACACTATTTACGTATGTCGCCATCGGCGTCTGATGTATGGCGGCATATTCAGTGCGGCTCTTGGCGGTTTGATGTGTCTCTCGATTGCTTTCCATTTAATCGAATCGTGACACAAGTCTTCGCTCGCCACACCAAAAGTGTTCGTTTCCGTGCCAGCTGTTACCAATCATGTGAATATGGAAATCTGTTTTTCCCCTGTGGCACGCTTGTATTTCGCTAGGCACGGCTGCTGTCCAGTTTTGAGCGAAATCGAAGTGCATTGGGTCCTACATGCCAGATGATTTACATTTTCAAAATGGCTCGCCCCTCGCGAAAAATTTTGAAAAATTGGCATAGGCTCGATGAGCTTTCCAAATCTACTTTGCGAGCGCGACATGGTGGTTAGAGGAACAGGCCAAAAGTGCGTGTGAGAGGAGCCGTGAAATAATCAAGGTCCATGCCACGACACCTAGCTTGCGTTCACCCACGGAAGGTGACATACAAGTGTTACAATTAAAATATGATAACGTGCTCCCAAAAAAAAAAAAAAAAAAACACCTACGACGTGTCTATTTACTTCATGAACGCGCTGAGGACGTAGCTGCTTTTAGAATACAACAGTAAAAGGAATGGGCAAATGTAAACCGCATCAAAGTGGCATACAAGGTTCGGATACGTGGCAAAGCGACACATTGGAAAGTGGATGCCAATAATAATTCATAAATGCAGCACGCGCAACGAATACTGCGTACAATGAATGAAAAGTTTTCACGGAAACCGAGTGAAATCATTTACCGCTGTCACTGCAAAATACTAGTTTCATTTTCGCAGTCTTGTGAATACAGGGTGTTCAAAATTAAACTTTCACTTACACTTTAAAAAGAGGCGAACAAAAGAAAACTGGTGCTACTTTTTCTGTTCCTTGAGTAAGAAGCAGGTGCTACATAATTATCAGCACCTGTTTCTTACCCAAGCAGCGTAAAGTTATCATCCGGTTTCCTGTCATCGCCGTGTTTCCGTAGCTCTCGTGAAAGCTTAATTTTGAACACCCTGTATATCGACATAAAGTGCCGCTTTTGCTTTGCACAAAGATGCGCTTTTGCCTTGCCACTTTGCACAAAGTTGTTCCTTTTCTTGTACGACATCGACGGTAGGCTGGCCATCCCGCTGTACCGGCGGCCGGGCTCCGACACGTTCGTACGCAGAGTAGGGCCGCGTTTCAAGGCGCTAATCACCAGTATACGCGTTTTGAAGCAGAATTCAGAAGTTTTTTGCGTTAAATGAAAGGCCTAACATCGGGCCATGTCCTGGCAAAATATATATGAAATGAAGAGGAGCATTTTTGAGAAATGCACGCGCAAAATCCATGTTTTTTCGAAATATGCCTAAACATTTGCCTACTTGCAGCACTTACCGCTAGGAGTTATATGCAGTATAGATATATCAGATGAAAGAGCATTAAAATCTGAGTGAAATGATAACAAGAAACATCTACAGCCAGGAGCAAGAACCGTCGAAGTTGGAACAAAACTGCGCGAGAGAGCATCTTCGCCACTTTTCTCATCATTGGCATGGTATTTAAAGGGTTAGGTGTGACGTGTTTAAAGGTTCATGCGAATTGTGGGTCAACAGTCCGGAGGGAAGAAAGGTTCCGTACGGGCATCTACGGCCGGAGTGAATGGCTGCTTTGTTAGAGTGTGGAGGGGATTATGTGAACGTAGTGATCTAGGCTACAGACCGGTTACAGAAAAATGGAAGGTTCACGAACACGTGGACGAAACGGGACAACAGGCAAGAATACTAGTCCAGGAAGCTCAACGAACCTCTCTGTCTGAGCTGACTTGAAACAGGCCTACAATTCTTGCACAGTATAACTTGAGACAATTCTGGCTAACCTTTTCAGTGACTTCCATCTTTCAACAGTCTAACTTAACTGGCAACGAGTCCCGACTTCTCTCTTCTCTGTCTAGTGAATATTTGCGAAGTACATAGTACATATGCGGGACTGGTGATTGTATACTTTCAATTTAACACTCATTTTTTCGCTGCAGGTGAAGTGATGCCAAAAAGAAGCCATGTAGCTGGTGACTACGATGCAATAAAGAGTTTTCTACAATGACATATTGATTTTGTTGTTAGAACTCTCGTGTGGGGGAAGGACGCACCCGTAAGTGTGCATTGGCTGCACCTCGAGAAATGGTTGGCGTACGATACAGGCTGCCGATAACGGACCATTAACATTCCCGCGTTGCAAATCGCATGCCGGACCATGGACGGGAGCCGACACGGTCATGTCGGACGCCGCCGGCTCACCGACGTCGGGTCGCCGCGCTGAGCTGCCTGTGTAGGCTCTTCGTGCTACCCAGGACGGTTGCCAAATACCAAACTCGTCTCTCGCCAAAACATATTCAGAAAATAGGCCAAAAGTAGCCAACGCACGGCAACGCATAAGAGAAAAAATAGCCAAAAGCGCGTTTTTGTTACTCTATTAACAAAACCGGAAGAATATACAGCATAAAATGAGATACTGGATAGCGATAGAGATTCATTAATGATCCATAGAGATCCATACTCTTCGATTATGGATACATTAGTTCGCTTGTAAATTGTTCAGGAAGGCGACGGATGGCACAGTCCTTACAGCAACGTCCATTTATCCGCAGGACAGATTTCACGTGAAGAATGTTCACAAGCGTGTCATTTGTCATCTTATTCCTAAGGTCTGTTTTCGTTAAGGTGACTTAACCGAATACGCGTTCAACTGCGGCGTTAGAAAGTACCAAGGAAAGAAGGCTTAGACTGAGACCTGACATGATGCCATTCCGTATGCCAACCGGTGCTCTGAAGTGGAACAAACGATCAGTTTAAGAAACGCAAGATGTGTTGAGTCAGATATGATGCACCACATATCTTAGCTTTATTGCTTATATAAATAAAGGTCACTTTCAACGACACCAAGCCGGGGGCAGCATGATATTGGGCACATGTCTGACATACAGGTCCTCCTCCCATATAAGCGGCAGCTTTACTCAAAAGTGTGCCCGTGCTCGCCATATTGCGAATTGCTAACGTGAAGGTGAGAACCTGACCTTGACGTTAGCAACTCGCGTTGCCGCGGACCCGGCAAATTTTTGCTTAGTGCGACCCTTCATACCCCCGCCGTTTTACTGAAGTGTGCACAGACCTGTACATATGGTTAGCCTTTAACATTCACAGCATTACTTTTGGGGCCTTTAATAATGGAACACCAGCAAGCCCAAGGCACTACGAACTCTCTCCAGTTCGCGCAACTTATTCAAACTCAGCACTTTCAGAAGAACAATAAAGTCGCCCGGGAATTGGTTACTTTGAACTTCAGAATTCTGATTGTACACGATCAAAACATGCGTTGCATTTTCACCACCTGTGTCCGCCACAGGATCACCGAATTCCGAAGAAAGGGTTCCGACATGTGTCATCTGTTCATATCTATTCCACTGCCCATCAACACGTCCGACCGGGGAGCGCAAAGAATCATTATTGTTTTCAGTCTCGGTGACCGTAGTGCATGTGCTGGGACACAAATGCGTGTCTGCCACGTGCTTATAAAACGTAACAGCTTCACTGGAGCGTAGAGACGAAGCGTGACTAGGGTGACAATCGTCGTGTGGTCGTTTTTTGTCGTCCGAGCGCACGCGGCGTGCAACGCTGGAATAGCTCAAAAATGGCCAAATAGCCAAGATGAAAAACACCCCGCCAACTTCCACAAAAAGTAGCCCAATTCGGCGGTTTATAGCCCAATCTGGCAACCCTGCTACCCAGTCAGTGGATACGGCTAGCTCTGAAAGTGCAGTGCAATTTTTCCTCGTGTGATGTGCCCGTTGTACAGTGTCCTGACGTGCCCTGACTTGTTCTGTCAGTTTATGCGTCTAGCTCTGTATTTTTTTTTTCTTTTTTGACAAGAAATATTCTTGATCATTCTTGTCTAGACGATGACGATAGTGCTGCCACACCCTTGATCTGGACGGGAGTAGCACTGACATGATTCTGAACAATTTTGGGATTACCCATTTGATACCATTGTTCCCATTTGGGAACAGAAACATTACCTTAGTCTAAGCGATCGCGCGACTGCAGACTGCAGATCGCGCGACGTAACGCAGACATGATGCCGAAATCAGCTTGCATTGTATGTCAAGATACCAAACAACATTATTTTTGACTTTGGAGAGTGGGCACCTTAATCGCCAGAGGCGATACTCTACCCCATTGCTGGTGACGATGTGGGGAATAAAATATTGAGCCCCTTCACAATAACGAACGAAGTCCGATGGTGTCCAGAAATGTCAAAAGAGCTTTGAGCGCAGATCGTTGCTGGGCTGGAATGGGCCAGAGACCATGCAGTTTCGATTGGAAGAAGGGGCGAGAGTCCAGCTGACGAAGAGACACGGAGAGTGCTGTTCGGGAAGGTTGGTAGTGAGGGCAATGAAGAAGAATGTGCTCCAGATTCTCAACAGCACCACAGTGGCAGCAGGTGGGAGAGTCAACTTGTCTCAAGCGGTGACGCCACTGAGCTGTAAAGGCCACATCGAGGCGCATTCGGTGGATTACTGCAGCATCTTGACGAGAGGTGTTTCGTGGCATGCGGAAAGGGAGCGTTGGATCGACTCTCCTCAACAGAGATGGGGGAGAATGTCGGTTGGCCATTGGCGGGAAGCCAGGGGTGTCACGAGGCGTCGCAGAATGTCACGAGGTGTCACGGCGCGGTCTCCTCTCAGCAGAACAATACTGGTCCGTTTCCGATACGAGAGTGCTGCTTCTGCAGCGCTGTCGGCCTGTTCGTTCCCCACGACACCACAATGGGCTGGAACCCACTGGAGAACGAGCCTGTGGCCTGCTGCGAAGATAGTGTAGTAAGCCATTAACACATATGTGACTAGGGGTGCGTATGGGCCTCGTTAGCCGGAATTTTCGATAGCTTGAAGTGCAGATTTGGAGTCTATGGAGACTGCCCATTCCTGCTGTGTAAAATCAGCGACATGTTGTAGAAAGAAAAGGATGCCATAGAGAGTTCCGCAGGTGTGGAGGAGGTTGGATGTGAAAGGCGTCGTCCGTGCACTACGCCTTCGGATGGTATGACGAATGCTAAGGCAGACTTGTTCTTTCGGGATGCGCCATCGGTATATGCTGCCGCAAACGTAGAAAACTTCTCATCTACCAGAGCATGAAAATGGGCTCGGAGGACGTGAGGGGGGACCTGATCTTTTCTTTCCAGAAGGTTTGGAAGGCTTAGAAAAGTCGGTGGTACCGGCAGAGACCAGGGGGCTTCCGGCGGTATAATGACCTTAGCTACGAAGCCAGTGAGAGTCTGGCGTGTCCTCTGCGCTACTCGATAGAAGTCGCTTTCACGGCGGTGTCGAATTTTCCTGAGGAGCGGGTGACTGGGAATGTGAGCACGCAAACGTAGGAAGTGCCGAGCCGTTTCACGTTCACGTAGAACCTCAATCGGGAGTTCACGAGCTTCAGCCAGTACTTCCCGTGTTTCAGCCATTCTTGGAACTCCGAGGCAGCGACGAAGGCTTCGAGCAAACAGGGACCGAAGGGTATTTAATGATGTTATTGATATCCTGTGCAGAATAGGAAGGCTGTAAAGCACAGTCGCCCTCACCAACGCCGCGTGAACTGCGAGCAGGGAACGCTGATCACAGCCTCATTCTGAGCCAGAAAGATGTTGAATTATGGGGAGCCATCGCTGCACTTTAGTTTCAAGGTGTTTAATGTGGCGAGCCCAGCGCATGTCCGAGTCGATTACCACCCTAGCGAAAATGTGTCTAAGAGACCTCTCAACATTTCCTGAGAGGTCTGAGAGGACCTTTCAAGAAATCTTGAAAGTACCTTTCAAGAAACCTTTCCACCTTTCAAGAAATCTTGAAAGGTCTGGTAGGACCCTTTGGCACTTCTGAAAGGTCTGAGAGGTCCTTTCAAGAAATCTTGAAAGGTCTGGTAGGAGCTTTCAGGCAGCATAGAGGGGTCTGAGAGGACCTCTTAGAGAAAATCTGTAAGTCGTTGTAGACTCATTGATGTAGGCCTGAGAGGTTTGGGGGGACCTCTCAGACAGCTTTGCGACAGTGCGTCGTGCAACACCTCGCAGAGCAAGTTGCTACGTGTTTTCCGCGCCGCGGAACATGCTACCTCGTCCGCTTTAGAAAATAGATCGCAAGATTTCACGTGTTTGTGTATTATTCCTTCATGGAACACGTGCCGTGATAACCTTGTATTGCCGTCCCCCCTTGAAGCTATTGTTCTTGCAATCCATGCATTATTGCACTGCACGTAAGTGGAAGCGTTTCGGCCAGTCGCCAGCGGTTGAATCAGTCTGTTTTGAAACGTTGAAGTGTGAGGACGTCGGCCGCGGATCTCAAGTAATTTGCGTTTTGTCTTCGGGATTGCAACTGTTTTTTAGATATGTAGACGATGTCTCAAATATGCTTTTGTGATTGACAGGCATTCCTCTTCACTTTAGGCTTTTACTACTGTTCGCAGACACGCATTATGAGCGCCGATAGGAAGATGACCAACCACGGTTACCAACGGCGCTGGGTGCCAAACGGTGTGTTATATATTTCGATGCCTACACACTGACCTACACTGACATTTTGAACTTGTATTTCTTACAGATGAATCTCGTACGAAGTGACAGGTGGTGAGAACGCAAGGTGGTGAGAACCCAATCTCGCCAGTTAGTTGGTGGCTTACGCAAGCAAGGGAAACTAGACGGTGCATCGCAAGTCCCGAAGTATACGTAAAACAGAGGAACTTGATCACCGAGAAGCAGAGCTCCTCAATAATATTTTTCATCGCCGCTGTACGGACATTGTGAATATGTGTCCCATGAGTTCACGCTTTGTGGAATACGACAGTATGTGTTGATGATGACTCGTATGCTTGCGTAGACATGTAAGTGCTAAATCTAGTTTCTTTTGCTGCAATTTACCGTTTCGTGTAGTTTCTTGCGAGCGGTCCTTCAACAAATATTAGATATTCACAATTCTGTAAGACATTTGAAATAACCGTTACATAATCAGATAGCAGTGTGCATGCCTTGAGTGTATCTGTACAATCGAAGGAACTCAATATATGTGGAGTTTTGTGACATGTACTTGTCTGTATCTATCTCTGGTGTATCATAGCACTGTATGATTGTACCACTCCGACGACAGGTGCAGCTTAGACGGCGAAATTGAACATTGCTGCTCCGATGTCAGATCTGGGCATTAGCTTCTGAGAGGTCCTGTCAATCTGAGAGGTCCTCTCAACCTGAGAGGTCAGCCTGAGAGGTCCACCAGCCCCATAACATATTAGACCTGAGAGGCCTCTCAGATACATTTTCACTAGGGCACGCCAAGGAAGCGGTGGAAGTTTCCAAGTTGTCAAGCTTCTTTGCACCAACCCAAAGACGGAAATTGGTCATAGATTTGCGGGTGAAAGGTCCATCCCAAGGTGCTCCAGGTACGTATGGACATTTAAAGCGAGCGGCAGGCAGCGCTGTATGGCTGGGCGTGACTTTCCTACTGTCCAAAGGGCGACGTCATATGCATACACAGAAAACGACTTTGCGAGGAATTACTGATTGTAGGCCGGCCATCGCCACATTAAAGACTTCCTTGGGGGACTCCTTGAGGAACAGGATGCTGATGGCTTTCGACTTGGAACGTACGGACAGCGATATCATACGGACAGAGATATCATATGCGCGCTTGATGTCCAGGAGAACCGATAGGACGATCCGTCGATGGGCACGAGCATGTTGGACTGTAGAAACTAGGTCGAGGTCTGGATCCATGGAGCTTCGGTGGCGACCGAATCCAGCCATTTCGTGAGGGGGAACGCACGTTGTTTTTCGAGCTACCAGTCGAGTCGATGCAAAACCATTCTCTCCATTCTCTCAGTTTCCCCATACAGCTTGTCAGGCTCACAGGGCGAAAGGAGGATAGGGCATTTGGGCGCTTGCCTGGTTTCAAGATGGGAACAACTAATGCCTCCTTCCAGGTAGGTGGTAAAGATCCTTATTGCCAAGACGCATTATGCACATGGAGTGACCCCCGTCAAGGTTTCGCAGTGCGGCATGGGTGATTTTATCGGGTCCCGGGGACGAGCCGGCGTTCACAAGCTTCAACGCTTTAGCTCGATTAGTGTTAAGTCGCGGTCCATAACTTCCGCCGGACGGGGCCAGTCTTGGTGAAGTTCAGGACAAAACCGCGGTGCAGTGGCGTCGTCGAAGCAGCCGCCGGTGCCGTTAGTACCACACAGAAGTCCGTCGTTAGCGTGTTTTCGTCTACACCCTTAACGATTGTCAGGGCAGCGAGAGGATTCTTTTGTGGGGGCGCCTCCTTCAGAGATCGAATTGTCCGCCAGATCTTCGTGGCCGGGTGAACGATGATGGTACCGACGTACGCGGCTTTCAAGCGCTCGGTTGTCACGGTGTCCGCCCGACCATTGATGCAGATTGCGTGCGAAGTGCTTACTGGATTGTCGAAGGACTTTGTAAGGGCCGGTGTAGGGTGGCTGGAGTGGCTTCTGGACCGCGTGAGTTCGGACGAAGACGTGGGAGCAAGTGTCCAGGTCTGGGTGGTGGACCTGGGAATAGTGGGAAGGTCGAGTAGAAGCTGGTCGGAGGGCGTGCATGGTACTGCGCAGACAAGACAAATAGTAGCGATGGGTGGTTTTGTGCTCGGGAAGACACGAGCTCTGCGGGAAGCCGGAGGGTGGTTCCATAAACCATCTCAGCGGCAGTGCAGCCCAAATCAGGCTTAAAGGCCGCGCAAAGCAACTGGGAGCACCTCGGGCCAAGGCGTTGGCGGTGAAGCGTGGAGGGCTAGCTTGAGCTGGCGGTGGAGCCCTTCTACAAGGCCTTTGGACGCGAGGTGATTCGAAGTGATCCGAACGTGCTTAGCACCGAAGATGTTCGTAAGGCCAGTCAACAGGGCGGATCTGGACTATCTCCCTCGGTCTGTTGTAATGACCGACGGTACACGCCGAAACGAGAAATCCCGGTGCTGACGAGAGCAAGGGCCACAGTTGACGCGGGTTCCACAAGATCGACGTGGATGTAGTCGACGCGGGAGTAAGGTGGTAGAAAAAAAAAAAAAGGTCAGGTGGTAGTCAGGTGGTCGCTGGGCCTTGTTGCGCAAGCACTGTTGACAACCGCGCACCTAGTGCTTGATGTTAGCATTCATTTTCGGCCAGGTGTATCGTGCCTCTGTGTTGCGCAGACACCCGGGGGGGGGGGGGCAGACACGAGGGGTCGGCCAAGCGGGAGAGGGACGAAAGCCCGTGGGCTACCTTGAGACATGTCACAGGCAACAGATGTTGAGGCACCCGGGAGTGAGACATCGTCGATTTTTAAAGCAGACGTGATATTGTTCCGAAAGGATGCTATCTCCTTGTCAGTCGACTCCGCTTCGCCCAAGGCGTTCAAGGAAAGGGTGGGGGTGACAGGTTCAGAAACGGAATGGATCCGGCTGAGGGCATCTGCCACAGGATTTTCCGCACCGCTCACATGCTGGATGGCATTTGTGAGCTCTGACATGAAGGACAGTTGTCGAATTTCGCCAGGGGAATAACCTGATCCCGATGACGACAAGGCTTACATCAGCGGCTTGTGGTCAGTATACACTGTGAACGTACGTCCCTCGAGAAAATGTCGCAAGTGTTTGATGGCAAGGAAAGTGGCGAGGAGCTCACGACCAAAAGTACGGTAGCTAGTCTCCGCTAGCTTGAGCTTGCGCGAGAAAAATGCGAGCGGGTGGATATACTCTGTTGAAGCACTGCGCCAGCAGCGGTACTCGAAGCATGGGCCATGACGCTGGTGGGGGCCTCTTGCCGGGGGGTGAATGAGAAGAGTGGCTGCAGCAATGTCTCCACGGATCTTCGTGAAAGCAGCAGTAGCTTTGGGGGGCCAGTCCAATGTTTCTGAACAAAGAGGTCGGGCAGAGAGTAGGGCCTTGGTTAGGCACAAAGTGTCAGCGCAGGATGGAACGAAACGTCCATAAAATTTAACCATCCCAACGAATTGGCGGACCTTGGTGGCCGATGTCGGCTTGGGAAAATGGCGTATGGCTGCTATTTTGGATGGCAACGGGAGTATGCCTTGGCTGGTGACACGATAAGCGAGAAAATCAAGCTCCGAGAGGCTGAATTCACTCTTAGCAGCGTTGATTACAATGCCGTGGTCTTGGAGGCGGGTGAAAAGCATGCGAAGAGGTTCAGTGTGTTCTTCTGCTGAACGGCTTGCTACGATGTGGTCATCAATATAAGCATAGCCGAATGGAAGTCCTTGAATGACGGAGTTAAAGAACCGCTGGAATGTTTGCGCGGCATTGCGCAAACCGAAAGGCATCCGCAAGAACTCAAGGAGTCTACACGGCGCAGTTATGGCGGTCTTAGCAATGTCGTCCTCAGCCATTGGGATTTGATAGTACGCCCTGACCAAATCGACCTTGCAGCAGAGGGACGTTCCTTCGGTGCTCGAGGCAAAATCCATGATGTGGGGAACATGGTACCTATCCGGTACAGCATCTCTGTTCAGCGCGTGGTAATCCCCGCATGGTCTCCAGTCGCCTGATTTCCTCGGAACCATATGTGGAGGGGAAGCCCAGTGGCTCGAGGAAGGTCGAATGATCCAAACCTCTGACATATGCTCGAATTTCGCCTTGGCGATGTTGTACTTCTCAGTTGCAAGACTGCGTGGGCGGAAATGCACAGGAGGACCCCGGGTCGTAACATGATGAACCACTTCGTGCTGAACAGGTTGGGTCCAATCAGGTGGTTGAACGAGTTTTGGGAAATCTTGCAGAATGGAGGCGTACTCGAACTCACGATCTGTGTAAGAGAGGGCTCGGGATGGTGACGTGTGAATCCGCAAGTCGTGGACGGAAAGATTGTTTGTGGCGTCGTCAGACGTTTGCGGCAGACATGAACGAGAAGGCGAAAATGCAGAAAATTGGCGCCAAGGAAGGCCTGGGTGACGTCGGCGATATGGATTAGCCATCGGAAGTCTCGGTACGGGCCAAGTTCAATGTCAATGATTTCTGGCGGTAGACTGAGATAGTTGAATTGTTGGCGGCCTTCAGCTTGAATCATGAGGTTGATGGGAGCGGCGGTAGAGCGCACTGGTGGGTATGACGCTAACTTCGGCACCGGTGTCAACTAAAAACCCCTGCCCGGTGACGCGTTCCACCACGTGACAGAGCCGGCTGCTGCTAGGGCCGCGTCCACTCGCCGCCAGTAGTGGCTGGCCGGTGGGCACCCTGTCCAAGTGCAAGGCAGCAAACAGTGGCGTGCGTCTGCTCCGAAACGGTGATGGTACCAGCAGAGGCCGTCTGACTGCGCACTTCTATATTGAGGACGACGAGCGGAACGAGAGCTAGGCTAGGCGAGCGGCTGCGGGTGGCAAGGGTCGCCACGTGTTGCGTGAGGCTGCTGACCTGCTGGGCGAGGTCGTCCACAGACACGGGTCGAAAGGTGAGAGATTTGCCGTAGAGGCTCGACCTTTTCCCCGATGTGTCTGGTCTTGTAGCATTTTTATCTAGCTCAGCACTCGTCTTAATCCTTTTCCGCACATGTCCAGTATATGCACTGCCGCATGTTTAGGTTTAGAGTTGATTAGCAGTGTTTTCGTCAGTATTGTCGTTGCATTTCGTTGAAAGTTTGTTCCAGACAAGAGGAAACACCCTGTATATCGTGTAATAAGTTTGCAGACACACGATTTGCACAGGGACACAAGGTACCACGTTCTTCCTCACACGACCACCACTCTCATGCTCACGCTTTGCTCAATCACTCTCATAATTGCAGATAATAGTAAAGGCAACAGACGCGATGACGGGAATGCCTCTTGAAGTGCGAGCTTCTCGAGCACATAATCACGATTTCGCATCGAGAATGTTCTTGAGAAGAGTTCACAGTTTTTCTTTTTTTTTTCATCATACAATAGCTATGTGGATTATCCCGGTACACCATATCCCAGCTGACCACCATAACGCGATTTTCTCGCAAACAGGAGAAGCCGCCAGGAATGTTAGAGAAAGCCTCAGCTTTCATCCAATAAAAAGCACGATACCTATCTACGTAGATGGGACAGGTTTTCCACATCTATGACACAAACTGCTGCGCCCATGGCTTCTCTTGGTTTCTTCGATTAATTTTCGTAACCGGACGTAAAACTGAAAAAACGAAGGTGTGTTTCGGGGGCAATCGGGTATGCTCGATCTGAATATCACAACCGTTTCAGCACATCGGGAAATCGGCGTACCTGATTCTTTAAGTAAGGACTAGAAGTTGGACAAACATGTGAACAGATTTGTAAACAGGGCGAGTAAAACATCGAGTTTTGTTGAAACGGTTTTCAAAAGGTATCCTAGAGATATCAAAAAAGACTCCTAGTACTCATTAGGGCTCGGATCCCGGGATCCCCAAATCCCGGGATTTTGGATAATTTCGTGTTCCCAAATTCCGGGTTTTCGGAATAAGGAATTTCGGCTTTCTGGACAATGAATATGCGATTGTACGAGTTAACAGGAAAGAGCTATATTTTACAGGCTTCTGGTTTCAAGCGGCCCTCCCTTGCAAATATCATTTATAATCCGAAACCGAACCAAGCTCATCATCTACGACACATGCCAAAGACGTAGACGTTATCTGCTGACTTATGTGAGCCAAGCAAGTCATAGCCAAGCCCTCCACGTAATTACCATCAACTTGCATTAAAGCTCCAAAAGAATCGTCAGTCTTCCGATCCATCAGTTCACATGAAATATTGCAGAATCTCCCTCACTGAAGAATTTCTCTATTTTGTTCTTTTAATCTTCACGAACGCGTACGTTTGAAAGTGAGAAGAAATGAACGTTGTCAACCTTGTCAGAAAAGTAGACTGGGATGTTCCTGGCCAGAACACAACAATTACTGCAAAGCGGAGAAGAGCAAAGCGCACCTGTCTCCAGAATATTCCAGCGGAAGATGAAAAAAAAAATCATTGCTTATAGCATCTACTTTGATATAAGTGCTGAACGTATGTCTTCTGCTGCATTGCTAAACTCAGGAAATATGGTGGGGCGCAGCCAAACAATATTCCGTAGCGGACGAGAAGAGACGCATTCCAACGCAAAGTCGGTAGTGTTGCAAGGTGAGATAGCTCAATATAACAAGGCAAAACTTCTAACCGTTGAGCAGTGTTTCTTTTCTTTGTCTATGTGTGTGCGTGCGCGCGGTTTATTCCACTAGGATGTTCCAAGGGGATGACAGGAAACTCGCAGTGTATCGCAATTTGTGAGAGTATGATGGATGTGGAGGTGGATACATTTCTATACGACATCCTGAAAATAGCTGCAAAAGAATCCCTATCCCCTCCCGATGTACCGGGATTCGCATTTAGATATTCCGAAATCACGGGATTGTCAAAACAGCCCGTGATTCCCAATCCTATTACTCATAGGTCCGCCCATCCTCCGAGTTTTGTAGCGCGGTTTGGACCCTTTTGAAATAAATCGTATGCGAAAACTAGAAATACAAAATCAAGCGGCTTGATTTATCTGTACAAGTAACTCTCCCCAAGTTAGACTTACACACCTAGGATCCATGCCGTGATGACCCTCAGTCGAATGCCGTAGGATACAATCTCGATTAAAACTTTTTTTACGAGACATATCACGAAATTAGTCATTTCTCGACGGCATTGTCTACGGATACACTTCAAACCCGTCGACCATGATTGTAAGGTAGAGCCCTATCGTTTTCCTATGTCCGTTTTCAAAAACTATTTTTTATAGCGCTTTTAGACGTTCTAGCAGCTGGGTTATACGGCCAGGCACACATCCTGCAAGACAGTTTGCAGCTACTGCATGACTAGTTAACGAAAGTTCATTATATACGTATTAATTAGGTTTCTAGGAAATGTGAGATGACAGAATCGGGAGCCAGTCAATGTTCAAATCCACCGTCCTTATGAAACATCCTGTGAAGCGAACGTACTTCGAGATATAAAATGTCAAATTTCACTACGCAAATGAGTAGAAACTCGAAACCGCGCTTCTCGAGCGCAGCAACGAGGTGGCCTTCACCTTATCTGGTTCGTAGAGCGGTCTCAGATTAGCGCCTACTCCAATCAGGCCCATCGCTCCAAAGCACGTGTCCTCTCACCAGGACTGCCTATCGCTCTTTCTGAGCCCATGTAGTACGTAGCTATGGCTTCAGCTCATATACATAGTGAATTTTGGCAATTTATATCTCGAAGTACCTTCGCTTGTCAGTGTGTGTGATAACGCCGATTGATTTGAATAATGACTGGCTCCAATTCTGTTATCTCGCATTTCACAGAAAACATCTACCCAATAACTTAATTAAAAGCTATTTCCTAAATACCACACTTCCTAATATCATTTCTAATAATCCAATAAAATTTTGGAACAGCGTATCAAACAAAAATGTAGAGGATGCAACGTTGGTGAGTGCCGACGGCGCTGCTATCCCACCTGAAAGGTGTGTCCAGGGATTAAAACAGAACTGTAAACAGTTCGTTGCACGAAGCCACTTCCTCACACACTTCTTCCTCAGTTTCTCACTGTTGAACGAAGTGTTCGTGTCAAATTTTTCCTCTGCCGCTTGTTCGCCTGCACCAACCGTCCAACCATTCAATTTCCCTCCAATGTTACCTATATTAGTAAATCCATCTGGAGTCGCAAAAGTAATTAACCCTTTAAAGTCATCATGCTCTTATGGATAACGTTAATAGTAGATTCCTCAAAGAAACGGTAAACTATTCCTTAATTTTTCTAAGTATGCTGTTTCAGCAGTCATTGGACCGTGGAACCCTACACGATGATTGGGAGATTGCGAAGGTGGTTCCACTTTACAAATCTGGTGACAAGTTTAATCCTATTAACTACCGGCCTATCTACCTCACAAGCATACCATGTAAGATATTAGAACACATAATACTTTCTGAACTTGCTCGTTTCTTGGACTCTAATTCATTTTTCTCACAACACGGATTTCGAAAGTCATACTCATGTGAAACACAGCTTTCTTCACTTACTCATTCTTTACACGCCATCCTCGACCGTCGTTCTCAAGCAGATTGTATCTTTTTTGAGACTTTGCTAAAGCATTTGACAAAATTATCCACAAACTTCTTCTAATAAAGCTCAAAATGTTAATACTGATAACAAGCTATTAACTTGGATTAATATTTTCTTCTCAATCACTCTCAGTTTGTCTTGCGATTTGGCTTTCACTCCAGCTTAACACCTGTGCAATCTGGTGTACCCCAGAAATCCGTGCTTGGTCCCCTTCTTTTTCTAATTTATATTAACAACATGCCTAACAGCATAATGTCCTCTATCCACTTATTCGCTGACGACTGCGTCACCTTTCGCGAAATATCTCACACTTCTGACACCTTCCTCGTACAGTCCGACCTTAACAGCGTTGCCGATTGGTGCGGCAAATGGCTGATGGTTCTGAACACTAATAAATGCAAAGTCATGCGAGTCTCACGAACTAATTCAACTGCGCCTAATTATAGAGTAAACAACGCAACCTTATCAACTGTTCAATCTTACAAGGACCTTGGTGTGCATATAACCTCTGACCTTAGTTGGAGGAGCGATGTTGACAACGTCACTGGTAAGTCTTACCGTACATTAGGTGATTTGCGGCGTAATTTTTCAAAGGTACCTGCCAATATCAAGCTAACTATGTAGAATACTTTAATTCGTCCGAAAGTGGAATACGCATCAGCCATTTGGTATCCTAGTTCTTCACACTAATTTCTGCCATTGAAATGATACAAAACCATTCTCCACGTTTTATACTGTCAAACTACCATCGCACTAGCACCATCACATCAATGAAATAATCTCTGGGTTTGCTGCCACTTCAGGTACGCAGAAAAATATCTGGGCTTTGTCTCTTTAATAAAATTTATCAGCACGCCGAATTGAGTACACAATTTATCACTCGCCCCTTTTACACCTCGTCCCCCAATGATCATTGTTGCAAAGTTCATATTCCTTCATGTAACATTTATTTTTACTTTCGTTCTTCCTTCCGGCATACGGCAACTGAGTGGAACCACCTTCCACGTAACATTATTCAGATAACTAACACAGATTCGCTTCATAAAACAGTCTCTCAGCTCCTGTTGCTATAACAGTGTTCTTTGTTATAGCATTGTTATTTTCATACTTCTTTATATGTGTAGTTTTGTGTATTCTTTTGCCTCACTCCCCTCTGTAATGCAATCGCGCTTGAGGGTAATCAAGTCAAATGAATGAAATGAAATTAGTGAATTTAAGCTTATTAGTCATCCAACAGTTGCATACACTGTCCTACAGGATGTCTGCCCCGCCGTAAAACCCAGCTACTGGTGCGACATCTATTTTGCTCTGCTAGGTTTTTTTTTATATTGAGATTCCATAAGAAATAAAAAACCTGTATTTCCTGTTAACAATTTCAAATGCAGCTCGATCACTACTCCGCTACTAAGGTAAGTAGCAAGTACCGTAGCTGCTCTACCAGTAGCCCGCCATGTACAACAGTGATGGCTACTGATAGTTTTGTGCCTTCTAGATTGTTATATGTGCCGAGGATTTTTCGCGCGCACCCCAGGAATACGACCAACAACCAATTAAACAACCAGTTGGCGTGACGGGTAGTCACTCGCATCTACTGATGCGCGTAATGAATTTACTCAATAATTAGTAACCTAATTGCAAACATACCACTGCCTTTCAACTAAAGTAGAGTTAAAAAGAGGTCGGCAAAGTAAAAAAGGGGTTGGCAACATGTCGCTGTGCATACGGGAAGGACATAAGACAAAATACAAAAACGCGAAATGCATGTGCACTGGGAATTTGGAAAGCACATGTACAAATATGTATGTAGAAATATATTTTCATTCCTGAAACACCAACAGGGGAAGTGAAACACAGTCAAAATCATTCATGCCAATCATGCCATGACTTGCCAATTATTATGGCAAGGATGAAAAACTAAACCTCAAACTTCATACACTTCTTATAATGAAATCCAACGGGTCCTTCCTTTGAATATATCCCTACTAAGAAGCACAGCAATACCGTAATCAGCGGCGATTGTAATAGGTGAGCGCGGGACTGTCTAGTAATATCTCTACTGAATGACTCACTCTAGAATTCACAGGCACTTTAATTCAAATTGATACGAAGAAAGCTCTATGTCGTAAAGAGCGTCCTTTAACACCAGCACAGCGCACTTTTCATTGACTGCAATGTCACCTGGGTTTTGAATCCCGTGTTATCCTACCTGAAACACGTGTTTAATATACAGCTTCTGCCACTGTAATCATAGAAAGGGACAGAAACAAGGACAAACTTCACTACCGTTCGAAAATCCACATAAAACGCAGTGCCTTTCACAATAGGATTAGCGCGAAACAGCGTTTCCAATAGATCATCAGATGAAGAAATCGACCGGAGAGTTACAATTCTCCCGGTCTTGGCGCTGTCGCCCCAGTGTTTTGCGCTGACTTCGAGAAGCACATGGCCCCCACGAAAAACATTTCACGGCTTACATCGCTGTTTAGTGATGGTCAATTGTTGGAATTCTTTGGTACGGAAAGACGTGTATAGTTCTCCATGAGAAGGACGATTGACTGTTTTTAATCTTTCCGACAGGATTTGTCTTTAAGCCACGAGATACTAGCCTAACGTCATCACGCTTCATGAATGGTATCCGAACACTACAAGCCCCAGTGCTCACGTGCCTTTTTTCCCTTTAACTTCACTTCGCCGACTCGAATAAGACGACAAGCACTGTGCACATTTGCCTATTTGCGGATTCCCTCGTCTACGTTCCCTTTCTTCTCTTCGTTTCCTAATTTTTTTTTTCGTTTTCTTCTGAAGTGTAGTTTTCTTGGTTCCCGTGTGTGTAGTATAATATACGGAGTTCGGCGCATTAGGTTTTCTGGTTTGTAATGACTATAAAATCAATAAAATGTGCGTTTGGGAGCCGAGCTATACGTTTAATGACGTATTATTTGCTAAAACAACAATAACCCGGCAGCAAGGCAATTTCCAGCGGCATACAAAAAGTTGGTCATCAACACAGAAGTAGAGGGATCGCAACGAAGCGATTCCGTTCCTCTTGAAAGCATAACGATATTGCTTGTAACCAGCGTAGTGCAGCCTCGCTCAGAAGATGTAAGAAACCGTACTTCCAGTGGAAGAAACGTAGCACCAGATGATGCTTTACTGACTGACCTCTGGGACCACGATTACTTTGTGGACCCCACAGCGCTATCCATTTTTGGCGACATAATCACTGCGTACATTGCAGGACATGTAGCAGGACATCTCGAAGAGTATTTGAAGTGTGGGACTTCTGTTTCGCGTCTCACAGATTCGAGGTCATCCCTCTACCACTCTACAGGAAAGGCATCAGCCCCCGTATCTATCGGAAGATGTGAAAATTATCTGCACAACTGCAGAAAGACCATCACCTCGGGCTCCTCTTCAAGAGGGATTATCATCGAACCACTGATCCAAAGGGTGCCCCCGCACGAACAGTGGCTAACCCTGGACACTGTCTTCAGTTATATGCGCCAGGGCCACTTGCACGAGCGAACTGCCCTTGGAAACCACGATTTTAATTTGATGCTATCTGTGGCTCAAATGAATCTCAATATATGTATGCATCACGCGACCACAGCACGAAGTGAGGAGCGCATAAGATGAAGTGATGGAAGATACAAAGCTTAAGCCAATTCAAAGGGGAGTAGCTGTCCCCAATTGTCCTGTTTTATCTGTAACGTGCTCCAAGCAGCAAGCACGCACCACAGAGCACTGTGAATATTTACTCAACATAGGTCAGTTTCGCTTCTCACATGATTACCGACCATCTCCTTTATTTTTTTAGGAAGGTAGCTGCAGAATTTGTACGTTCTGTTAACTTCCCAGATAAAGGCTTGGGCGGTGCCAGTCTACTGCAATGACACATGAAAACACAAGAAAAGCACTCAAGACAACAAAGAAACTAAGAAACGCCACAGGGATGTCCCAGGGCTGAGATATGTCACCGACCAAAGGACCGTTGAAGGAACAAGCGCTTGTTTGCGTGTTTCACAAAAGGCAACCAGACTGCGTCCCAAACCTCGTGGAATTTTTCATGGCTCCTTATAAAATAGACCGCGGACCGGTCGGCGTATGTGTGAAGCAGGGATGCTTCACTGTAAAAAAAATGCCGGAAAACTTACGGTCAAAATCCTTTTTTTTTTTCGTAAAAAGGACAGGTATACTACCGTAATTGGAAACACGGCCCAAGGAAATTGGAAATACAGTCACGAACAGACAGGAGCGTTTACTGTTCAGGATATTTAATATGACAAAGTACACTTCTGTAGCGTCTACTAGCCACAGAAACGCAACGACTCTGGAGCCCAGCCTACACTGCCAGCTCCTTCACTACAAAAGCTACTTAGGCTGGGAACAGGATGACGGATTTCTAATATACAGAGATAATTACATATACTGGAAAAAGACGTGTCGAAAAGAAACAGAACAGGGCTGCAGCGCGCTATGTTGCTGGCAGCAGCGTAGCCATGTCGGTGGCATTTGCACGGTCAACGATGGCGAAGGGAGCACACATCGCCATCGCCAACGTGTATTATTTCCAGGTACCGTTACTTGAAGCAGCTGCCGGCTAGAAAAAACAGAGCAAGCTCCGTGCGCATGTGCCCACTGATGTAGCCTGGAGGTAAATTATCTTGCTGATGTGTTAGATATGCTTCTTGAACCCACTTCAGTGCTTCAAAATACTGAATACTAAACTGTTTTGATGTAAATTTTGTATTCTAGGCGAAAAGATCTAAGAACATGGGTACAGGACAGATCATGTGCTTCATATGCGTATGTTGTGAGCGTCGTAGTAAGCCCCGCCAAGCCTCGCCCTCTCCCCCACTGCTGGCCTGAGTGTTCTCGTGCCTTGCCTCGCGTGCGGACGCACGCTCTCCTTTTCGTCAATAAACCAGTTATCATTATGTAGCCACAGTGACTCCAGCCTTATTCACCTTCACCTTTATCATCACTCCATTTCACATCATCACCCCACCCTTACATGGCGCAGTCGACCCACGGATCTCTGCCTGGGGAATCCGGCGTTCACTAGTCATTCAAGCCGTACAAGCCACACTGTACCGTCACATGGCGCAGTCTACCCATGAATTTCTGCCTCGGGAATCCAGGGTCCACTAGTCCTTCAAGCCCAAGCCAGACTGTATCTTATGGCACAGTCGACCCACGGATCTCTGCCTCGGGAATCCGGCGTTCACTAGTCATTCAAGCCCAAGCTAGACTTTACCCTCAGATGGCGGAGTCTACCCATGAATTTCTGCCTCGGCAATCCAGCGGCCACTAGTCCTTCAAGCCCAAGCCGCCCAAGCCAGACTACACCCTCATATGGCACAGTCGACCCACGGATCTCTGCTTCGGGAATCCAGCGTTCACTAGTCATTCAAGCCAAAACCAGACTGCACCCTCGCATGACGTAGTCTACTTTCGAATCTCAACATGTGCAAGCCCGCATACGATAAGTAGACAAGCTCAGAGGATCATCAGTCACCACTCCAAGCCTCGCAGCCTCGCATCCCCGTCCCCTGCTGAAAAAACCCTACCCGTCCCCACGGCAGCCTCGCCACCTAAGACGGACATTACACATTCCATGATGGCCGCCACTTGAACATTCCTCCCGCCATTGCATCATCCTCAGAGCCTGGCTTCCCCGCCCAAGCATAGCAGCTTAGTATACGGCCCCCCGTTCATGTCGTCACGGGTTCACGTGACTTGCCATTTGTTCTTTCCGCTCCTTGCCCTTCGCTTCAGGCTTCGGCTCGAAACGCGATGGCGTCGCTCATCAACTGGGACGCATTGTCCAGTATCACTCAGCTCGGTGATGTATCGCACGAAGCCCTCAAACAAGAACTGCGACTTTGTGGGTTATCATGTCATGGTTGTCGACTATTCGACTGTATACAAGAAGAACGTGGCGCTTGGCCATTATCCGTCCAACCTCGTTCCCAACAATCACCTGCCGCCCCCTTGCAAATATCGTCGGAGTCGTCACAGCCTTCTCTCCAGTCAGTCACTCCGTCGTTGCTGCAAGTCACGACGATGCCCAACTTGTCAGTCTATCCACACCTTTGAGGACAACCGCCGTCACTCGTCGAAGCCGTGGTTGAGCGAACTCAAATGCGCACGCAAGCTCGCACAGTGGTCTGACGAAGCCCTTCGAGCAATTGCTTGGTGGAACGGCCCGCAACTGGCACGGCACTCTTCGGAAACACCACGAAACGTGGTTATCTTAGAAAAGTGCGTTCCAGACGTAGTTCAGGGATGATCTCACGCTGATAGAATGGCAAGCAAAAATCTCTGAATGCGTTCAAAGTCCAGGACAATCACTGGACAGCTACACGATCGCCAAACTCAAGCTCCTTGCCCGTTCCCCAGTTCCCTTGACTGAAAAGCAGCAAATTGACTATCTTCTTCAAGGACTTCAAGACCTCCACTTTGTGGCAGCAATTGTTGCCCAGTGACCAAAGACCGTTGCAGACTTCATTGACATCGTCACTGACTTCGAGAATAACATCCTACATGCCCGACCTTGTCATCGCCTTACGTCTCAGCAACGGACTGACAGCCCACCTCAACCGCGAATGTCAACAACTGGATCACAGTTCCAAAATGGTCGGATGTCTTCGTCTACCTCCCCTAGTCACACTATTCCATCTCCTGCGAACGGCATCACGAACTCTTTGCTTGCTCGTCGCCAACGTATCTCTGCCTTCCCTACAGCTTAGCAGGAAGCGAAATACAAAGCGATATCCGACCAATACGGAGCCCCAGCGTTTCGTAGAGGACAAGATATTTCCATCGCAATTTGCTACAAATGTAAAAATATGGGACATTTGGCATCCAAGTGCCCTGGTTCTATGGCTCGCCCTCAGCCCACCCAAGCTCAAGGAACTAATGTACCGCCGTCACAATCAGCACTTCATTCAGCTGTTACGGATGGCTACAGTGTTCTTCTTTGAGGCCACCATCACAGGCCTTGGTACACACGACGCATTCCCGGACACAGGATCCAAGCACCTTGAGATCACCATCGGAAACGTCTCTGCCTTGGTCAAAGCAGCTGTTCTGCACAACAATGAGTTGCCCTTCATCATTGGTGAAGATTGGTTCGAAAATGCCAAAGCTCGGTTGATTTTCCAGCCACCCAAGCCAACCTACTTACAGCATGACTTCCCTGGCACTATCATACACGCACGCCCCAAGGTTGCATATCGCGTGGCCAATGCTGATATCCTCCGAGGTTATGTCCTTGCCTGTACTGCTGGTGCTCCTATTCCTAAAGACTGCCTACAAACGTATCCCTTGCCTTCTGAGCAGGAACCTCCCTGGAAAGCCTTCAACCAGGAAGTACCTTTCAACATGCCTGAGGCCCACACCGAACCCCAGCCTTCAGCCCAGCCCAGCGGTGTTATCTCGGTTTCAATTCATAGTGAGCTTCCACCAGCCGCACTCGGAGCTCATCTGTCGCCAAGCCCACAGTCAGAAGTTCCGCCCATCTTAACAGGTCATCATCAAGTCATCTCCCGCCATGAAGATGATATAGGACACTGCACGGTCATTGAACATCGCATTGACCTTTTACCGAATACCACACCTTATAGCCGCAGCCCGTACCGCTACGCTCCGGATGACAGAAAATTTCTGGAGGAACAGACAAAGAAACTCCTGTCATTATACGTTATGCTACAGGCCCCTGGGCGTTCCCCGTCGTCGTCGCCATCAAGAGTAACAAAAAGCGACTTTGTGTGAACTATGTGCCTTTGAATGAACGTACTATCACTGTTGTTCAACCTTTGCCTCATGCGGATGACATCATCCAAGACATTGCCGGATGTGGATTCTTCGCTTCTCTCGACTTAAAAAGCGCCTACTGGCAACTGTGCCTTCGCCCAGAGGACTATGAAAAGTCCTCCTTCATTACCTATCATGGCACTTTTATGTGGACTCGCATGCCAGTCGCATTGAAAAATGCCCCGTCGACGTTTCAACGTATCATGCAGTTTGTCTTTCGGGACCTCCAGCCTCATACTGGCAAGCATGGCATCCGTGCTTATTTGGACGATATTCTGATCTATGCTGACTCCTTTGGCACCTTTTTCTCTTTTCAGTTTCTGGCATTTCTTGCTATATTTTTGAACATTTGCACTCTGCCACCAAGAGGACTTGGTCTCTTCGGAGAAGGGTGGTATGTGAATGTAGAACCTTCTGCCCCCGCTTACCATTAGAGGCGCCACGGTGCCAAGCCTCGCCCTCTCCCCCACTGCTGGCCATAGTGTGCTCCTGCCTTGCCTCGCGTGCGGACGCACGCTCTCCCGTTCGTCAATAAACCAGTTATCATTATGTAGCCACAGTGACTCCACCCTTATTCACTTTCATCCCTTCATCATCACTCCATTTCTCATCATCTCCCCACCCTCACAATGTGCATGTCGATGGGGTGTTACTTGTACGATGTCATGATTGTTGACAATGGTTTACATGTTCTTGATCTCTGCCCTAATTTATTTGGTTCCAATCTGTTCCAGCAGAGATGGTCACTCCTGGGCACACCATCCTTCCTGGCCAAGTCGGCCAGTGGAAAGGCATCCAAGACACGCTTGGCCTTGGATCACCTGCTGAAAAGGATCCAGGAGGGGCTTTTCATTTGCATGGTTTCTCGTGACAGTGAGTGAGTATTTCAATTTGTATCATCAGTCAGTCTTGCATCACTTTATCGTTTCACTCCTTCACTGTGCTGCAGCACATTTCAACTTAAAACTGATATTATTCCGGCTCATTTGCTCTAGCCGTATGTACCGCCGTTCTTTAGTGACTGTAACACATGCTTGTAGTGTTCATAACTTAAATGTCATACGTATGTCTAGAAAGGTAGAACCTAAGGAGCTGATGTCTCTTGTAACTTCACATGAAATTAGAGTATTTTGTTGGGTTGGCATGCTGCTTGTCCACCCTTGAACAGTAGCATTCCTTTGCGATTGAAATCGCGTCTTTTTACCCACTTAGAATTCGCGGCAATAAGTGCAGAGCATGGCGGATAATGCTCGGTGTCCCTCTCCTTGTTTTTTGTCGGGAACAAAGTCGTTGAGTGAAGCTACTGGTCACTGACTAGTACGTGTAGCTGTTTACCTTAATATATTGGGAGCTTCTGTTTCTCCATAGCAGTAAGAAAGTCTGGTGCCCTCTGTAAGGCTGGTGCACCCCGATGCTGTGCTCTACTCTCCATAGTATTTATTCATCCAGAATGCAAGAAGCATAGTCTTTGTTATGACGATAGTCTAAAAGCTGAGTAGTAAAGAAAGTCTACTTTGGTCACAAAATGTTATACTGGTGCGACGTACTTGCAGTATGCTGTTTTAAAATGATTAGTGGGTAAAATGGATGCGAGGCAAATGGGGAGGTGGTTCCAATAATGATTTGTGCGCGGAGCAAAGAAATCAGTGCTAGATTCAACATGGAAATTGTGTGCTTTCTCTCCTTTTTTTTTTGTTGATAAGTAGTACAGGTGCGGGACGTGCATGAGAAAGTATGAAATGCGTTAGAGGGCTGCGAATTTATGCGGTGCATATTTGATGGCAAAAATACAGGCATGCAATTCTCTGGTGCACGTTGAGATTAGTGCAGTTGTTTTATACTATACTATACTATTTACTATAAACTAACCATCTCATTCCTGCATACATCACCCGTGGCACTAGTCATCAAAAGTAAAAATATATACTTGCTTCACCGACGGCGTTGCTGATTCTTTCACTTAAAAGGATGGTCTCGTTCCCCCTGCCCCTTTCATCAAGTGTACCATTCGATTGCCGTTTGTGGAAAATGGAATACTTCGAATATACCCGACGAAACTTGTCACAGTTATTGAATAACTGAATTAAATTGATAAAGATTGCAGAGCATGCCATGATCTGTGTTGGCAACAATAAGAACAGCCACGTGGCCCTGCGGGGAAGCTCGTGATACGATACAGAAATCATCTGCTTTTGCGCGCGCTAGTGCACCGGCGTAATCAGACGACTTTCAGAAGTTACTGGGGACCGCGGCAACTCTCGTACATTTACTTTCAGTTCTCAGGTGAAAACCGCACATTCTGAGAACTGGAAAACATGGTGGTTTAGAACAACTATGTTAATCCTCAGAGGCAAGATAAAAGTCGCAGCACAACCCCACCCACAAACACAAATCTGAAGTCGCCGGCCACCGGCGCTCGCGGTCGCATTACAGCTCCTACCACAAATGTATTATGCGTGCTTCCATTACACTCCCCGTTGCACACTGATCATGTTCCAAAATCAAGTGTCGCTGACGACGTACATGAAGAAGGAGTGTGTGTTTATTTAAAAAGTGCATTAAATACTCACAGAAAGAAAACACGTGACTTAGCTTCCATGTATCCGATTGTGCGCCACATTATCGGAGACCCCACAGTCAATGCTCGGACTACATTCTCCGCTCGCAGAGATATATGCCTGACTGTCCCCATTTCAAGAGCAAAGGCAATGACTCAACCCAAGGTGCTTTGGCAAGTTACAATTTGCATGACAACGACTACGTACCCGCAGGTCAACGTCATGCGTGATGTATGTGTAGAGGAGGTGGTGTTCCTCTACATGAGTCCTGACCGGCGATGGTGGAATGTCCCAGCGGGCAGATGGTCGTGGCCTCACGCTAGGACGGTGCCGGTAGAACTGCCGTGCCAGCGCCGTAGCACGTGGCAGCAGAGGCACGTCTTCGTCATCACACACGGGCCGCCACATCATTCCCCCCCCTCAGACGCGGAGCGGTGTAGAGCTAGCGGTTGAGGGCCGCGTCGATACATGAAGAGGAGGAAGACGGGCGACACGTAGTACAGGGACTGCTGGTCTTGCGTCTTGTGTTGAGTGGGCAGAAGAGCTGGCCGGGAGGGTTCCAGGGGCGGGCTGAAGCGGAGAGCAGAGTAGGCAGGTAGGCAGAACGTAATGCAGGATGGAGCGACAGAACCGCGACCGGTTCGTGAGCGGTGAGCTCGTAGTGTCGCCAAGAAGAGTGCCGGGGAAGACCATCGCGAAGCACGGGGAGACCGGGAGTAGAACTCGGTGGCCTCCGTGCATGTCCCCGGTGGAACGTTGGTCACTGTGCCTCTTGAGCGCTATTGGATGGGCTGCCAGCACCCTGTATCGAAGCCTGGTGGGAAGGCAAGGCGGGCAGGGTTCTTGGGACTGGCATGACGATGAGGATGGGGCCATGCAGCCGCAACGGCGTACCGCGACCAGAGCGTGATGCTCGTGAAGGTGCCGCTGGTGGATGCCCGAGGAGTGCCATCGCGAAGCATGTGGCGACGTGACGCAGAGCGAGAGACCATGGCGATGCGAGCTGAGTAGATGAGCGAGCTGAGTAGAACCATGGTGTTGCGCGGCCGGGCGTTGCGATGAGTGGAGCCGCGGTGAATTGACGTCGTCGCCTAGCGGTTCCTCGGTAGAACGTTGCACCGTACCTTCGGAGGTGGGCTTGCAGTAACTTGGGATGGTGCTTGGCCGAATTATGCCGAACATGGTGTTCGTTGTTCGGGTCACCAAATGTAGAGGAGGTGGTGTTCCTCTACATGAGTCCTGACCGGCGATGGTGGAATGTCCCAGCGGGCAGATGGTCGTGGCCTCACGCTAGGACGGTGCCGGTAGAACTGCCGTGCCAGCGCCGTAGCACGTGGCAGCAGAGGCACGTCTTCGTCATCACACACGGGCCGCCACATATGCATGAGAGAAGCGCAGGTTTCGTCGTCTGCTATCCGGTACGTTTTGACAAATTCCTCGAAAACGACTTCGTTATTCCAAATGAAACTTTGACGGTTGTATGTCTACAATACGCTTGAAAGTAGTTTTCGCTAAGTTTCGGAATCGCCCCGGCTGTACGAGACGGTCGCTCTAACACATATGTTGTGATTGGAACTACCTGTTGAATTACTTGGCACATATATCCTCGAATAATCTCAAAGTGACACTTGTGATTATATGACTGAAGCGTGGTAATTTGGAACCAAACACATTCTTTTTTTACAACAATTTTAGACCACATCCGTAATGACCAACACTCTAACATCCTTGTGTCTTCACACAATCACTCTGCACAAAATCATCAATATCTGACAAGGTTTAAACCAATATTGTACTATCCAAATATGAGTGATTTAAGGTCTTTATAACCAGCATAAGACCTTAAGCTATTTCTTCGCCTGTAGTGGAGAGTACTCACAGCACCATAATGGTCATGAAAGAACTGATGTTCTGGGGCTGGAAGGAACAAATACATACAAGCGTCAATTTGCCTAAGAAATTAACGATGAAAGATGAAAGTCACTGAAAAGATTAGCTAGCTCTAGTACTCGAACCCACATCTTCTGGATTGCCGGTCCAGGGCTCTACCAATTGAGCTAAGCTAACACGCCTTCTCAGCGACTTCCAGGGTGCGTCATCTGAAGGGACAAACCAGTCACTCTCTCTCACTCATCCTCCTTTCACTCTTACATTTTCGCTCACTCATACACACATTCATACGACGGGATCGACGCAGGCGGCAAATGTTGAACATGAAAGAATTGATGATCTGAGGCTGGAACAACTTAGAAGGAACAAATACATACAAGCCTCAATTTGCCTAAGAAATTAACGATGAAAGATGAAAGTCACTGAAAAGGTTAGCTAGCTGTAGGACTCGAACTCACATCTTCTGGATTGCCGGTCCAGGGCTCTACCAATTGAGCTAAGCTAACACGCCTTCTCAGCGACTTCCAGGGTGCGTCATCTGAAGGGACAAACCAGTCACTCTCTCACACTCATCCTCCTTTCACTCTTACATTTTCGCTCATTCATACGCACATTCATACGACGGGATCGACGCAGGCGGCAAATGTTGAACATGAAAGAACTGATGATCTGAGGCTGGAACAACATAGAAGGAACAAATACATACAAGCCTCAATTTGCCTAAGAAATTACCGATGAAAGATGAAAGTCACTGAAAAGGTTAGCTAGCTGTAGGACTCGAACCCACATCTTCTGGATTGCCAGTCCAGGGCTCTACCAATTGAGCTAAGCTAACACGCCTTCTCAGCGACTTCCAGGGTGCGTCATCTGAAGGGACAAACCAGCCACTCTCTCTCACTCATCCTCCTTTCACTCTTACAATCACTCGGCAATCCAGAAGATGTGGGTTCGAGTCCTACAGCTAGCTAACCTTTTCAGTGACTTTCATCTTTCACCATAATGGTGTCTGTACTAGTGCCACCATACTGAATGTGTAATGTGCAGAGGTGTGAGCATGTGGAGCTGCATTCCAATGGTAGCAACTGTCGTACTACATATTCTGCATTTTCTTTCTTACAGGAGTGTTTTGCGTATGAGCTTTGCAGAGGCAGCAAGCTGAAGAACAGAGCCACCCTACGAGGAAGTTCTGGGGATTGTTTCGAAAACAGCAGAAGTGTAAGGGAACGTTTTACCTGGTAACCAGATGTGCTTTGCAACTTTGTGTGGTTTTGATTGCTAAAGATTCAACACACTTCACAGATTTTTCCACCCTTTCTGTGTATGCACAATAAATGCTCGATCCTGTACTCTGACTTGTGTCACACATTACTGCACGACTTGCAATTCCATTAAAGGGAGACACACACAATTACCCATCCTATGGTTCTGTTCCCACATTTGTGGGAACCAATCCAGTCCACACTTCAATCAAAAGCCGACTCTCTCAGGTGCCCGTGAAAATTACAGGAAAGAGCCGGCAACATAGCTGCCATTAAAATCCATGCAAATTTTATGGCTGCATTTTTTGTAAGACACTGTAATTTTAACGGGAAAAAAACAGCATTCTGGCTACATGAAAATTACCGTAAATTGAACGGCAATACTTCTCCCACAGACAATATCACAACAACCTTCTCGCTGCACGATCACCAATTGCACCACTGAAAGAGATGTCGTTTGCTCGGCTTGAGCTCTCCGGAGCACATATGTCTGTTTATATAAATATTCACAACGCATTTTTCGGTTCCGGACTCTCAATTACTGTGGGACAGACTCGATGGTTACACTTCATTGCGTTGGAGGACAACCTGCACGCATGACAGCTTTTGTCCGGCAAAGGGTTGTGGAGATAAAACAGACGGTCAACACTACCGACCGGAAATATGTGCAAACGGGTACGAATCCCGTAGTTTAGCGGGAACGGACCCACGCGGCTCAAAGGCCCCTCGCACAGCGCAGTGGTGGTTGGCATTACAGTTACTGTCATGGAACCTAAAAATGATTCTACCGAATTAGGAGATATGAAAATTGTTTAGATATCTGCCATCAACCGACTTTGTCGGCAATGTTGGTTATGGTAACATACATGTATAATCGGAGCTGCATAGAAGGGGGACGTTTTCCCACGTTACACCGTCGCACATGGAGAAATGATTTGAGCGTGTAACCATTGCTGTCGGAACACGTTCAGAACTTATGTGCATCGACGGTACCCTTCTCTCAAGTCACTACCTGTACACCCTCACTTTATAAGTGCACGCCTCGTCTGTGTCGAAGTGCTTTCAACTTAAGTAAATTCTTTTGTAACTGAGAAGGAGAATGGCACGAAGTGAAACTGAGCATGTACGAGAAGGTGTGCAATGGGCCAAGATGAACGCGCAAGGTGCATGTGGTTTCCGCATGTCGTTACAGACGCACGTTGTTCATTGCTAGTTGTTGTGCGATCATTATACTGTGTTAAGCACGCGAATTGTGTATTTTGTACCGCGGTGTGTATGTTCACGCCTCGAACATTCTTCACGGTTCTGGACGTAACCAACATGGCCGACGTAATCGCTGGTGTGTACGGGAAATGGCGCCTTGCATTTTGCATAGCCCCTGTACCCCAGCAGTTTTTTTACGGTACAGGTACCCTCTTGTCTTCTCTGTCTGTGCTCTCTGTTTATTTCACTTTTTCTATGCACTCGGTTAAAGGACCAAAGGTAAAAGATAAACCTGAGGGGCACCTCAGCTGCTGTAGAGTTTGAAAGTGAGGCATATGTTTAGAATTCAAGCGTGCCACAATCCCATCTGTGGACGGCCGTTACGAGCTTCTTGGCTCTCATCGGCACAGCCTAGAGATGTGACACGCTCACGTGCAGCCATGGAGCATTTGCTCATTTTTTATATTTATATCTGTATTCACTGGCTTTGCACTGCGGCCTCCAGAGGTGTTGCTAACAACCTGGAACATTGATGTCTTGCTGAGACACAGTGTTTGTGCCGACCCAAGAGCGTGTCACATCTCTACGCTGTGCGGATGAGAGCCAAGAAGCTCGAAACGGCCGTCCAGAGCTGAGAATGCGGCACGCTTGAATTGTAAACATATGCCTCACGTGCAGCCATGGAACATTTACTCATTTTTATATTTGTGTCTATATATATATATATATATATATATATATATATATACAGGGTGTTTCACAAAACGTGTCATTCGGACTATATAAAAAAACGGGGCGACGGAAAACTACGGGGTAAACGGTATTTGTGTGGTAACTAACTCTGCCAGCTTGCAAATATATTTTCACTTGATTTTAATTATAAGAAATTGAATTTATTTAATTGAACTAAAAAATTCCCCAAGTCAATTTGAAGTTTTTCTTTTTTATATACAGAGCTAGAGAGCGTGTAGTAAACTTAGTCAGATCCACCAAGAAATCCGCGCGATACTGCAAATGGAACTGCCGAAAAAAGGTCCCAAAATTGAGGCTTCAAAGTTTCGGGTATTCAGCAGCGCACAAAATGAGACGCAAAGATACGCGGAGAGGAGGACATGCTTCTGCCCCCATGAATCTAGAACAATTTATCGTCTGACCGGCGTGCAGCACAGCACAAGACGCGCCGATAACAGCGCTGGTGACATTCTCCCATACGTTGATAAGCGTAAAAAAAATAGTAATAATATTCCGCCTCTGTGTTCCCGTTTTTTTTTTCTTTTTTCGACCTTCTCTCTTACATGGAGGCAGGAGCATGTCCTCCTCTCCGCGCATCTCTGCGACTGATTTGGTACTCTGTTAAATAACCGAAACTTTGAAGCCTCAATTTCGGGACTTTTTTTGGGCAGTTCCATTTGCAATATCCAAGGATTTCTTGGTGGATCTGACTAAGTTCGCTAAGAGCTCTCTAATTCTGTAAAAAAACGTGAGGTTGACTTGCGAAATTTTTAAAATCAATTAAAGAAATTCAATTTTTAAAATTACCATCAAATGAAAATATTTTTGCGAGGTGGCAAATTTAGTTGCCACGCAAATGCCGTTTACCCCGTATTTTTTCCGTCGCCCCGTTTTTTTTACAAAGCCCGAATAATGTTTTGTGAAACACCCTGAATATCCTAAACATACTTGGATGGCGTTATGTGAAGAGCACATTGCACACACACTGAAAGGTGATCACTTCGAATGTGTTCACTGCATTTTACTGTATTTCTGAAGTAACCGTAGTTATGTGCGCGTTTCGTGGAGAACGTACTTTCAGCACAAAGCTGACACGGCTGCAGCTGTCAACGGACGACACACGGAAAAATCGGGTATCTTTGGCACGCATCCCACTCATTGGCGTCGCTAGGGTCGGCGGCATCCGGTGCGGCTACAGCATCCGTCACCCCCTTCTCCTCTTCCCGTGCCCCGATAACACGGACATCACATAGTTCCCGCATATGTGACATCCCACGGCCACAAGTCTGTGTGTCGCTTACACTGGTTCATTCAGACTGGAAGCGTTCGAGTTGCAGTGTTGCCAAATCTCATTCACAGGAAGTCGCTAGTGGCGCCCCGAAAAGTGGCTAAAAGTCGCTCAAATTGAAACTGAAAGTCGCTAAAAAAAGTCGCTGCCGGTTATGTGCCCGTTTTGTTAGTTGCACGTTATGGTTATGAAACAATGCGGTGACTGAGCTACGAAGATGTTTCAGCGAATGAGCGTGCTATACGGCCAAGAGAGGACTCGATAAAATCAGTCTGAGGTAGATAAAAATGCGAGAAAGAAGAAAGAGAAAAAAGAAATTTTCTTTTTTCTCGTTTCGGACTTCGATCGTTATTGTGAAGGGGCTATTATCTTATTCCCCACCTCCCCCCCCCCCCAGCAATGGGGTAGAGTATCACCTCTTGCGATGAACCTCCCACTTTCCATTTCAGAATAAAGTTGTTGTTGTTTTTTTCTCGTTTTGTCATCGGTGGGACAGAACGTGGTTTCTTTATTGCTTGCAAAGTTTCTGGCCCCTTTTCGTGCTTTTATGACCTACTATGCTTCTTTATGTCCGAGCGACAACCTCGCATAAATCACACAGTTACATTGGATGCACTGGGCCCTTGTGTCACACTCTCTTAACTGGACGCAGCTATCCCTTGAACACTGGCAGCATCACCCAGCACTTGCGGTACTTCTGGTCTTACTTAGGAGGCATTTTGGAAACCGCAGCACGTCAGAAAAGAGACAAACTGGAAACAGCTCCAAGAAACTAGCGCTGCAAAAAGTAGCGAGCAGCAACGAAAGTGCACCCGCCGCACGCTGGACCTCTCAGGGGCAGGTGATTGGCCCTGAGCAGTTACGGAGGCGAAAGGTGGTGCGATTTTATATTGTTCTTCCCCAGAGCTTGTCGTTCACCGAAATGTGCCAAGAAAATCATGATTCTTCCTGACTTAACGAAGGAATATTTGTGGCACTAAAAAGTCGCTGAACATATTAAAAGGTCACTAGAAAATCCGCTAATCTCAAATAAAATTTTGTCGCTAGACACCAGCCGAAATTTACTAAATTTAGCGGCTTTTCCCCAAATTTGGCAATACTGTAGAAAGGAGGTAAGGAGAACGCAGACGTCGCACAGTTTCGACCGACGTACCGCCTTGAACCTTCGAGTTGCTGACTAGCAGGGAAGTTGTGCACCGAGCAAAACTGATGCTACACTGAAGGCGCTACTCGAAGGTGGTTATGTGCGTAAACGCTTGTTTCAGCGAGCCCGTCTTGTTCGCTTCTCGGTGTCCGATGTCGTTTCTCCTGAGCCTCTTTAACATGTAGAATTTTTTGCTACTTGAAGCACTACTTCTTGACACGGACGTCGCGCCTTCCGAGACTTTACCCTGTTACCGAGTCGTTGCCGGTTACGATTACCTCGTACTTCCTACACTGCTTTCGACGTCTTGGGTGTCCTCCTCAGGGGCCTTCCGCTTGCGGACAGCACCTGCGATCGCCACTGGTAACTGCCACCAGTGAGCGCCAGTGGACCGCCAGTTGTCGGCGGCAACCTGAAGGTTGGATCGTGAATGTTCGTCGTCGGTTTGCCTTCAGCGCTGCGACTGCGCCCCTCGCCGCGCTGCACCCGCCGCGGCCCGCAGCCCCCGCACCCCTGTTGTGACGCCACTGATTCTACTACCAATTTTCTGAAAACGTAGTCACACGCAGTGCAAAACCTGCTGGTACGGTGTGTTGGTGATACGAAACGCGTGTTGTTTTCCACCTGTATTGCGGGAATTACACTGAAATAGACTCTTTCTTGAGGGTGATTCATAATTATGCATTTTGCCCGTTTTCTCACAAGTTCCTTAACTGAAAGGTCGCAAGCCGGAAATGCCACAAAATATTGTCTTCAAGATGTACAACATTCTTCAAAAGTCAGTTCGGCCTCCAGCATGATAGCATCCACTTTCTGGAGAACTTCGAAGAGTCCCTCGACCAACAAACAGCTTCTCCATAGAGGGAAGACCGTTGTAATGTCACTTCATAATGCTAATTATGCTAAGTTACGAAGAACTTATGCTACTCTCTGAAGACACCCTTCGTCCTCAGTCGTCTGAAGCATTTATCGATATTTCTTGCAACATCTTGCCTACTGAATGCTATGGTGCCACATCCCCTTATAGCTAACACAATTTACAGCACAACTTAACCTGGTACGAATAAGACGATTAAAAGCGTAGCAATATCTGCCATCCCAGACAGAACACCGTCTCCTACCGGCGTCGGAAACAGATCCCAATGTCTATATCAGGAAATGGACGTCCGCATGACTTTTCTGTGATATAGATGGATTGATATACGTAGTCCGACATCCGCTAAATTACCTGTCGCTGCTCTTTCACGGATTGTCCCTGGTTGATTGGATGTTATTCGCAATGTGACTCAATACGCCATGCAATTCCTCATTTCAGTGTTGTTTGCGTATGTAATCGAATAAAAGTTAGGCATCCCACCCTTCTTTTTGACTCACAGGCGAACGTGCACTCGAATGCGTGGAAGGATCGCAAGAAAACCAATGTATAGTGTGTATAGTGTTTTTCGAGTGCAAGTGAATGCGTCTTCCCTTGTACAGCTTTTTGGCTGAGTGGCATGAGGGACCGACTATTTTCTATCGCGCTAATTTTCTGAGGCGCTCAGGCGCTAATATTCTATCGCGTGAAATGCAAGAAACAAGGAGTATCAGAAAAGGAAGAAGAAAGAAAACGACTGGAGACGGTGGCAGCTCAAATAATGGCAGAAAGAAAGACGCTGATAATAATTCTGCAAAGAGATTATACTGACCTCTAAAAACTAAAAAAAAAAATAACGGTACAGCATTCGCTGGAGGTACGTGCAGCCAGGGTGTCGGAGCGAAGCGAAAACCAGAACCGAAAATCGAAAAA
Organism: Ornithodoros turicata; assembly: GCF_037126465.1. Lineage (NCBI taxonomy): Eukaryota > Metazoa > Arthropoda > Arachnida > Ixodida > Argasidae > Ornithodoros > Ornithodoros turicata. The sequence continues at coordinate 206,662,889 of NC_088201.1, read as the reverse complement.
AAAAAACGCTATTTTGGTGCGAACAGGAACGGAATCGAAACCGTACACGTTTTTTTTTTTTTTTTTTTCGCTCAGGAGAAACACCGAAAAATTTATTTAACGGTTTTCGGTCCAAGAACAAACTTCGCCGGTTTGCACTGCGGATAGGCGAATGAAACTGACGTCGTGTGTTCTGAAGTCATGTCATGGATACTTCACGAAGGTTAAGGTTATGGTGGAATGTATGTCGGTATACTGTGACCCTTAGGCTCCCTTTGTAACGTTTTATCGTTCGCGCACATAGAGGCACATGTGCCGTAGTGTTCGTTTTAATTTCACTCGCCCAAACTCTCCTCAACTAAACAACGACCCAAGGGGCTGCGTAACGGCTTCTCTATCGGCAATGTCGCGCAACGCGTCCCTTGTCTGAGAGCAGCGAAGTTGAATACATTTAGGTATCCGCGAGGGCAAGCGCGTGCGAAGTGGCACCTGTTTTGTGGAAAACGAAGAAAAGAAAACAGAACCGGTCGAGCGCGTTTGTGAGTGAAGGTTTTCTTCGATTTGCGTCGTACTCGTGCAGTGGTGCTTGCTGGCTAGGGAGCAGCAACATGCATTCGGATGGGACGCGATCGCACCAATCCAGCAAGAAACTATTTGACGTATATCATCACGACAAACACGTCCGTGTGTATCATGCGCTCCTAGGAAGGCAAAAGCCTATTTGAAAAGACAGTCACCAACAGGAACCAGGAGCTACCAATTTCGCAGCTGCCTGTTAATATTAAATACCATGTATGCGGAATAGACGGGTTTACATTTAGCACACTGGATTTTTTTTTTCTGGGAATGAATATGCCCACCAGAAGCAGAACCGGTTAAAACCTATATGAACCGTTATTTTGTTTTTTTTTTTTTTTGCTCCGGAGCAGAACCGGTACCGGACCGTTTATGACAGAACCGGAACAAAAACCGGAACGAAAAACGTTTCGTTTTGACACCCTGCATGCAGCATCCCGGGAAGATCCTGTCGTCCTCCTCATACGTCCATATGGAACCTCCTGGATACGTCCATAAAATGTATGTTCGTAGGAAGTGGTTTTCGGCGGCCACTTGTATGTCCGGCTGATACCCGCTGGACAAATCTCGTTATCCTAAGGAATATCCGTGTTTCCGGGAAAGTAGTTGCCGCGTACATCCATGGGACATAATTTTCTGACCGGGATCATTTTGTCAGATTATTAGTCAAGCACACAACCGGAATGTTTAGCTTCTATGTCTTCACACGGAATTGTGGTATTTGAGTAACGTTAATGCTGATTTCATTTCCAACGCCAGTTCTCGTTGGTGACGTACTTTGGCAGGAATGATTGACATGTTTTGCACAATTAGTCTTCGTACTGACGAAGAAGACAGCTTTAGACACTCGTGAGTAAATACCGCACACATGTACAATGTCGTTCGTCTACGATATTGGAGTTCTGAATATGTGGTGTATCTTTGTGCACTGTATTGCACTTTCCACGTGGATGCGAACCTGAGCTATGTGATATGTACTCTTCCTTTCTGTTTTGACGCCTTAATAGCGTTTGCTTTCTTTCCGTTTTGTTCGGGCCCGGAGGAAATGCACATGCGAAATAGTGTCGCGGGCATCCCCTTCCCTCTTAATGAACCCAAAAATGCAGCTATATGTTCTCTTCGGTATCTACCATGACCTTCGGTTGATATTCTCGCTTCCGCTGACATGGAGTCAAACGAAAACGAAGTGCCTTTCGGTAGGTTGGTTACGGCCGTTCGTGCAGTGCCGTAGCGCCCGTAGAAATTTCAGGCCGAGTGCGTCGCCCCAGTACTCAGTCCTCTTAAAACACCGTTTCTTCTACGTTGGCCAAACTATGGAGTGTGCTAGTAAAAAACGGGCAGGCACAAAAGCAACTTAGAATACTGGAGCACATCGGCAGTTATCTAAGAACTAGTTGTGGACCACATGGACGGAAACCCTAGTTTTGTTCCGTCAATCGGCAACTTCAAAAGGTTACTGGGGGAAGAGGTCGCCTATCTTCTGTTTAGTTCACCAGTTCTTGAAGCGTCTGTAAGACTCTAGCTGACTACTTCCACACCGCACTGGTGGTAGCGTCACCTTTCCTGCTGTTCTTAATGCATCTTCTGGAAGTGTAAGTGGGTATTCCATATATTAATTTGGGTGGTCGCGCTAAATAAATCCATTGCTGGTTTGAGCTGTCGTCTGTATCGTCTTTGTGCTGCCGGAGTTCAGGCAGCGTTCTATATGGATTGCATCCACCAGCTAGACCGCGTGTATGTATTCCTCTTATTTTTGTGCGCATATTTATTCAGCATATGCACAAAACGTGTTACACCACATCAGTGGATCTTGGCGCATATTTCGTAGCCATTCTTACATCAACGCTTCAAGGTCTTGAATAGAACAACGAGGTATATACTCTTGAAATATAAACTGTACTTACGTCGTCTGAAGATGTCCTACTCTGCGGTGCAATATCTTCCAGCAATCCAGCGCCATGAGCCAGCGCAGTTACCTAGAAATGCAGTAGAGCATAATGATGAATGGTGACGAATCCATGTGTTCTCTCCATTTTGTGTCATCGATCAAGACCACGTTTGTATATGTATACTTCTCATGCATAGCTCTTGCCTTAACTGTGCCCAGTAGTACCTACAGTTCAGTACAAACGGTAACCAGGGAGACGCAGCGTCACTGGATGACGTGCTTAGGCCACATCTCCTCCGGTTTACCTTAGCGGCAAAATATGTAAAAGTTCTGCCTGAAAACACCTACACACGTTTTTCAATATCGGCTACTGTAAGGTTAACTTGACTGGGTCGAGCGGTTATTTGTTACAGATATCTTACAAAAACGCAATGACTGTATTGCTGACGTAATTTTCGCAAGCAGGCTATTCGCCTAGGAGGACATTCTGTCGCAGAGCGTAGGTAATTGCTGCACTGCTAATTATTCAACAATTATTCTCACTTTTATAAAGAGATGCCGTGTCTGTCCGGGTCGATCTCGAAGCTAGAGCGCCGTTTCACCTCTCATTCATTGCCGACAAGAACGCCGCAAGTTATTCATACCAACGGAGTTGTTTCAGCAAAAGGGGTTGTTTCAGCGCATTTTGATGCAATACATGTCAAGAGCAGGCGCCGGACGTTGAGAATACCTTCTGTTAAAATCCCGGATGACGTCATAGAAAAAGTCTAATCAGGAAACACCCTTTGTGGACCTGCTGGCGCCTGCCAGTAGCGTGCGGCTTGTGCACCAGTTGGACGTCCAAAACCTGTGCAGTGTGTCTTCTGAGTTAGCACTACACGTGTTGTCAGACATAAACGGGGGGACGACGTGCGATGGATGAGTGACGTGACCGACATCACTATCACCCCCCAGGAAATACTCGACGATATCAACAGGTTGAAATGATCTGGCGCATGTGGTGATGTTGGGGAATCGATTTCAAAGATCTTATGAAAACCGCAGAGATAGCAACGCTGTCTCTTTCTCATATATAAAGTCTGCCCCTCACTTCTGCTATAGTTCCTGGAGACTGTAAAGTAGCTTGTATCTCTGCCATGTGTAAACCTGGCGGCCGTCATAACTATTGACACAGATCAATAAGAAGTGTACCCAGCAAATCATGGAACACATTGTCTACTCATCCATTGTAAACTTCCTGGAAAACAGCGCATTACTGTGTCCTTCTCAACATGGCTTTCGGGATGGGCTCAGTTGTGAAACATAGCTTATGCAGTTCACTCATGGCATCCACTTAAATCTACACCGCAACGTTTCTACTGTCGTCGTGTTTGTTGAATTTAGGAAAGCTTTTCACAAGGTCCCCCATACTCGCCTCCTGTGTAAGGTATGCCGTGGGACAAGCATCGGGAGATAAGAAAGTTGTGTACGACATCACCGTGAAGAGCACTCAAGTACTTTCAGTTTTACTTTCGAAGATACCAGGTTCAACAGCAGGCCAGGGGAAATTCAAAGCTGAAAATAGAATGCTACCAGAAGAACTGATTTCAAGACATGATACCCCACCCATGAAAATAAACAGTTACTGGTAGACGTTTCCCGCCCGCAAGACCTTCTTTTACAGCGTAAGGATAACACGGCGACGGGGGCTGTGAAAGTTGGTAATGACAGTCATGCAACTACTGCAGTGCCAAAGGAGTCAAAGCCAATATGAATATTGCGTGAAGGGTTTCGGGCATTGGAACATCGAGGAACATTTGCGCTCGTTGATGGACAACACGATGGACGCTGTGACACAACTGATAATGCACGAGATGTAGCGCCATCGAACAGAGGGAAGGACACAGGTGTTGTTTTATACTATTACAGAAAAGAAGGAAACTATCAACCGCGGGGAAAACTAAAAGCAGTAACGGGGAAATTGTACCTCTTTAAAATATATGAAATGTGATGTTTGTGACACGGTTTCATCTTACAACGATTGTAGACTACATAATGGGCATTGTGATGCTGGTTTTGAAAGGTAGCGATGTTGAAAAGCGATCTCATGTGGAACAGGATGGTAGGCACGTCCAGTTCAAGTGGCGCCTGGGTTCAACCAGTTTAAACTACGTGGCAGTGAAGTGGAATTAGATGGAAGCATATCCAGTTCAACTGGCGCCTGGGAAAATCAGTTGAAACTGCTTGGCAGTCAAGCCTAACCAGGTGGTAGGCACATCCGGCTCAACTGCTAACTGGGTGACTCCAGTTGGAAGCCACTTGGCAATCAAGTAGAACCACTTCACTCGGAACCAGAAACAATTTGTTTCCCTTTGGCATGCAAACGGATCCATAGGCTGTCGAAATCAGACAGATAGGGACCAGGTGTCGGATTCACAAAAGGCTCGTACTACGGAATATGTCGTAACTCGGCCGTGCGAGGAAGTCAAGACGAAGTCTAGATTCACGCGGCGCGCGCGTTGCAAAATGCTCGCAACTCACGGCAGACCCTGCGAGAGTTCCTGAGCGGTCTTACGAAGAAACATGGCGGCGTACTTGGATGCTGGGGATTTCGACACGGAAAACAAAAACTCCGTAATACGCGCCACATTCCATCTCCCATAACGTCAATGAAGCACCGTTCTGCTGGATAACCTACAACACATTTCTGGCAAAATTTCAACGCAAAATTCAGTCCAAACGGATATTCGAAGCACCCCCCCCCCCCCCGCTGGAAGCACGCCCCCTCAAGACACCACAAATATTTTGTACTGTATCACCCCAAACTGTCTGTCAGAAAGGCCAACAAAGTCAGAAGGACGGCAAACACGTTTCAAACCGCACCCAATCAATCAGGCACCATTCTGCGTACGCTGCTTCTCAATTTCTCATGTTTCCGAATTGTTTATTTTTTGCCGCCCAAGTATAAAGGGAAATGTTGGGCGCCTCCTTCATCATATATTCGTCCTATAAAGCTACACGACTGGGCTACTCCATTCCTGCTTCATGCGTCCGCGTGGCATAGCACGAGCATACTACATTCACGAACTGTCACGCAAAATAGTTGCTCCCGGAATTGCGAATTTAGTGAAAAAAAAAATGGTTGATAAGAGAGCGCGCGGCGGCTATGATTCCGCACAGTGGCTCCACGCGTCTAGTGACGTCTGGTTGGCAGAGCACTCTTCATTGGCCACTAAGAACCATCTGCTAGCAAGAGCGACCAGTCGAGACCCGGGAAGAGTGGCGCGAAAAGCGACTGTAAAAAGTAAAAAAAAAATAAGAAAAAGGAAAACGAGAGAAGTCGTTCGCTCCAGTATTGGCGAGGCACATGAGCTGCAGACTGGCGACCGAGGAGAGCAGGTTTAGTGACCTGCGAGATTGAAAGCTCTCTTGCGCTCCAGCATTAGCCGCTGCACCTGTAGTCTTTGTTCGAATATGTGGAGAGTTTTCCAAAATTGCGGAGAGAGTTTTAAATAATAGGCTGGCTGCTTTTTTTGCTGCAAAATTGATCTGACTCCAACACAGTATCGCATTTTGGGGGCCAGGTCTACAGAATCTGTCTCTTATTTGTCAAAGAACAAATGCGAAAAAAAAAGAGAGAAAGTTCAAAATCGTCTGGTTCCTATAGGGTTATTTTTAGACTTAGCAAAAGCTTCCGGCTCTCTACGCCATCAGATATTCCTGGATAAAGCATTCTTCTACGGAGTTAGGGGTATCCCTCATAAGGTGTTTATTAGCTACTTGAGTAGATTTGTGTAGTATGTTGTATTTGTTTGTTTGTTCGTTTCTTACTGCACATGTAGCGAGGAACTTGTGGAGAAATCGCTGTGTTTGTATCATAATACCCTCCGTTCCCTCTCTTTTCTTCGAGCCACGCAGCGGCTCCACGCGTCTAGCGACGTCAGGTTGGCAGAGCACTTTTCATTGGCCACTAGGAACCATCTGCTAGCAAGAGCGACCAGTCGAGACGCGGGAGGGGTGGCGCAAAAAGCGACTTTAAAAGGTAAAAAAAAAGAGAAGTCGTTCGCTCCAGCAAGGGGATGAAACTCGAGAGTTCCTTTGCGGACTAAAGAGAGGCGCTGCGAGCTCTTCGCGTCATCAAACGTCATGAAACGTCAAAATTTTTACGTCGAAGAGCGAGTTCTCTACCGAGAGCATCCCATTGGCTCCTGCGGCGGCTCCCCCGGTATGCGAGCGCTCATTGGTCGGTTTGAAATTATAACCTTTTCGTGGCGCGCGTAAGCCGGCACCGCCGTGTCAGGGCTGCCAGAGCAGCTCGCCGTAAAGTTTCGAAATATGGTGCAGCAGGGACGCACGCAAAGCATCTTTGCCGGTACCGCTTTGGATGGTTTTTAGTGCCCGTCGATACCGACTCTGAAAAACTCGAAGCCTCTTGGATACTTCTGCAAGTAAATTCACCGATAAGTGGAAGGCAGGTCTGCTTCGCTTGCTTGGTGCGACAACGATTCAAGATGTATCAATACTGTGTTTTTCCACTCGATGACAGGTAAGTCAGTTCGACAGTTCCTATTCCATTCTGCCGCTTAGCATAGCATAGCATAGCACCACACCTGTGGCATATACGCAACATTTCGGCCGGTAGAATTTTTAGTTTTCACGTTTTCTAATCCCTGTTCTGGTCTTTCTTGCTCAGGTATCAATTATGTAATTACTGCTCAACTCATATCTGCTTCAGAAAAGCATCTGCATGGATGCAGTAGAATGGATAAGCCACTCTGAGTGGTTGGAACATCATCTTTCGGCATAGCAGCTGCACAGGTTCTTTTGTGACGGGTCAGCCTTGACATGTGACACTACACAAGCAGCAAAGGGATATGGACATGTTTTCTGTCATGCTGGATCTGTGAATTTGTGTGCCTGTGCAGTGAATATACTGATCTACTGTGAAATAATCCACGTGAGACATCAGCTACCAGTGAATGTGAAGTTGCTTCGGCATATTATTCGAACTTCAGAAACAATGTTCATGTCAAGTTCGTGTTTGGCGCAGATACAGAAGACTGCATATGCGTGATTTGGAAATACCAATCCCGAAAAATAAAGCAGCTTGTGCAAAAGAAACAGCCAACACTATTTTACTCGATGCGAACGAAAATCCAGAACTACCAAAGCGGGGGAGAGAACAGAGGGGAAAGGGAAAAAGAACGCCTCGGCAGCGTCGCTTTACGTCATCCGTCACCCAGGGAGACAAAATAAAACAAAACAAAAGCTACTCTACCGAGGCCCAACGATTGGCCGACGTTAGAGGTCACGTGAGTTTTTCCCGACAATAGAAATATACTACACGTTCATTCCCCTGGCTCCAGTATTGGCGAGGCAGATGGGCTGCAGACTGGCGACAGAGGAGAGCAGGTTTAGTGACCTGCGAGATTGAAAGCTCTCTTGCGCTCCAGGATTAGGCGCTGAACTCGTAGTCTTTGTGCGAATATGTGGAGAGTTTTCCAAAATTGTGGAAACAGTTTTAAATAATAGACTGGCTGCTTTTTTTGCTGCAAAATTGATCTGACCCCAACACAGTATCGCATTTTGGGGGGCAGGTCTACAGAATCTGTTCTCTTACTTGTCAAAGAGCAAATGCAAAAAAAAAAATTAAATCGCCTGGTTCCTATAGGGTTATTTTTAGATTTAGCAAAAGCTTCCGGCTCTCTACGCCATCAGATATTCCTGGATAAAGCATTCTTCTACGGAGTTAGGGGTGTCCCTCATAAGCTGTTTACCAGCTACTTGAGTAGAATTCTGTAGTATGTTGTATTTATTTGTTTGTTCGTTTCTTACTGCACATGTAGCGAGGAACTTGTTTTGTTCTGAAGTGATGTCAATTTTTCATGGTGTCTCTCAGGGACACCACACACAGGTTTTGTGTCCTACACTTTTTAGTAACTGTTTCTGGTTTTTCGTTCTGACATTATAGGTACTGCCAGTGGCACTTACTGCATACGCGGATGACACATATTTTACAGCGGTAGCTGTAATGGGAAGTTGTGGAGAAATCGCTGTGTTTCTACCATAATACCCTCCGTTTCCTCTCTTTTCTTCGTCTCTGTCTTCTTCTGTGTGTTGACTGGCAGCTTTGGCAATGCAAAAGAAGTTAAAATAAACCGACGCCAGGAAAGCAGTTTTGACACATACAGACACGGGTACGTTGTCTCGGAAAGTGTCCCGATTTTTTAGCATTTCCTGTACCACTTTTGTCCTGATTTTTGTAATATTTTTGTCCCGCTAATCCTAGCATGCCCATCACCGCTCACTCAAGAGATCACAAACCACGAACAGTGCTCAAAGTATTGGCGCCAGCGAAGTGGCACATATAATCATGGTGAATCAGCTGCAGATAAGGGCTGGTGCTGATTGAAGACTCGCGGGATTCATCAGTGAAGCTCATGTCTTTGTGCCGCTCGCCTGCTACACGGTTATCACATGCCAGTTTGCCTAGGGTGAGCGATCAGGATGGCAAAATCGTTCGCTTTGCGAACGAGCAGCATGGCCGAGTGGGTAAAACGCTCGTTGGTGCGAGCCAGCACAGCACTGAAGACTTGGAGGTGGTGGGTTTGAATCCTACCACGGATGTGCTGTGTGAGCTTTTCACGGGTTTTCTGGTAGACTTTCCATACGAATGTCGGCCCAGCTTCTCGTGAAGTCGGCCCAGGACGTTTATTAACCTCTTGTCCCAAATCCTTCCTCTTTGTAGATCGCAAGCGTCGTCCCCCGTCTGAAAGCGTAGTGTTGCTACAAACAGTGGATGGCGGTGTTACTCTACAGTCACACGGCAGCACTCCGGCAGCTTCAGGCTCTCCGAGATATTCCCGGAGGACTGGGAATGCCCTCCTGTTTGTTTTCTGACTTGATTGTAGGGCATGCCGGCATCAAAGGCAAACGCAGAAGCATTTGTATTTGTGTTCTTCTAATTTTTACCTGTATTTGCATCCTTTCCATCACCCTGTTACCCTCCCATGCCAAGACTCCCCCGTCAACTGTGTTTATGTCCCTGTACCATTTTTATATTTTTGCAACCTGAACAAGTGCAGTCTCGTACACGAAAGTTTTGTTACCATGTGTAAATAAATAAGTTGCTCCTACCGTTTAATATCACTCTCTGATTTACCCACAACCGGCAACCTGACACCGCCTATTTTTTCTGCCTTCGTATCTTCCTGAAAAATATAATGAAATTCATTGTTTTGAAGACGCGCAAACCCTCGGACGAGCTCAATTTTGTGTGAAATTAATGGAAGATGAACAAGAAACGGCGCCTCGTGCTCAATCCTCTTCACTGTTGTTTCACATTGCCTTGAAGTTTCACGTTCCTTGACGTTGCGGTCGTCTTTAGCAGAAGAAGGGGTAAGGAAACTGAATGGACGAATCATAGTTTTCTTCCGTTGCTTGTTGAATTACTTGACGGAGTACTTAGCACAGTCAACAATGCAATTTAGCATTCCGTGTCTCGACATGACAGGTCTCGAAATATTTTCAGCCATGACTATGTGTGAAAAAATTAATAATGCGTGACTTTGCATCGTGAGACAACGATGATCATGAACGACGCCACAGTGATCGGGCTGTGACTTGATTTTGCCCACCTGCAGGTTCTTCAACGTGTACTCTGATCACATGGCACACCACACACGGATATCATGCGCGAAAAACTATACAAAGCACGGAGAGGCGCAGAGAAAGAAATAATAAAAAAAATAGAGACGGAGTAGTGATGTACCAGGGTCATTGTGTGAAAATTTTTAATTATTTCTCTTTCCCTGATTTTTTTTTTCGTTTTCACGTTCAAAATGCAAGCAATATCAACAGTACAGTGTGTAAACCGACAATTTCAGTGCTCCTGAACGTTGGGATAATCGTTCGTGAAGAACTGTATACGAAGAACTTCAAACTTCAAACGCCTTTCAAATTTTCAGTGTCTGATTTGGAAAAGAAGCTCATTTGCTTCTGTTGGTGTGTCAAGTGAAGGTTTTCATTGATGAATTGCACATGCGAATGCTTAATAAATATACCGGTCAGCTGTTTACGCTAATGTACTTTGCTATAATCGTGGTCCTTTCCAGGGGTTTCATTACACCCGCCCCCGCGCCCCACAGGGAGGTGTACACTCCCCCTGAATTTTTCCAATCACCCCGCTGTAATTCATGAGATTTCCTGATACAGCTTGCCCTTATCAAAATAGGTTGTATCCCAGGTATATAGTAGCTATAGACTTCTATATACTTGTATATCAACTCGATGTTTATAGCCAAAAATGGACACAAGCTGTATACAAATTATGCCTTTATACTTGTGATATACAAACTCTGTATAGAAATGATATACACAAAGTGAAGAAGATATGTATACAAATGTTATGCAGAGTCTGTATACACATGTGAGATACAAAATTGATATAGAACAGATATAGAAAACGTAAAAAAGAAACGGATACAAGTGGTACACAGTCCTTATATGCATGTGAAATACAAAACTAATGGAACTGATATACACAAGGTAATAAGGAAATGTATACAAGCTGTGTACGGAGGCTTTATACATGTGAAATACAAAATTTATATAGAAATGATATAGCCAATGTGTAGAAGAAATGTACACAATTAGCGTACAGAAGGCTTTAGGCATTTCAAAGAGAGAAATTCTTCATAAAGTATTCTACAATACACATAGGCAGGGTATGATTGTAGACGTTCTTGAAAACATAAGAAGCACTGACATGAATGCATACACAGAAAATCTGGTTCAGCCAACTTCGTAATGATCACTTACCAGGGTCAATCCACGCCAAGTGATCCAATGATGTTGCTCGACCATCACGGATTTCAATTAAAAAATTCTGGGTGATTGGTGGGGTCTCTGATAGATAGGTCACTAAATATCAATCCAAAATTCTGAAGAGTTTCGCCGCTAGAGGGCTCCAAATATCTCGCCGTGACCAAAAACCATGTTGACTTTGGTAGCCTAGTGCTCCGCTTCTACTAGGCGTAGAAAGCTGAAATTTGGAAGTAATGGCTCCGAAACAGGTCTCCTCGAAATGAACTAATCGTCGATGATGTGGAGCAAGCGGTGGCAACAGTAGCGTCTTTGCAAGCGAAGCGAGAACTTACAAACTTCGACAATTTTTATTTAAAAATTCGCTGCGGCTAGAGACGCGAAATTTTACAGAGGGACAGTGCACGGAAAGAACTTCATGGAGAAAAATTATGATCGCCATCCTCAGCAATTTTAGACCAGTAAAAATTGCGTAAATCTACGAAAAAACTAAAAAAACTCATATTTCAGGACGATTTTTCTCCATGTCCCTAACAAGGTAGGAGAACGCGGGTTTCACAGAAATGTAGACGATTGTGTCCGGAATGCGTATACCAAAAATTAGAAAAGTACTTTTTGTTAAAACGAAATTATGATTTTTTTTTGGACGACGTACTTTGCACACTCCGCACCGCGATCACGACTGGTCGCTACGGGGCAGCGCTGAAGAAGGAAATAGCAAAGATTCTGGCAATTATCGAAACAAAGGGACGAATTATCTTTGTTATTAAGCATTTATTAAGCACTCTTCAGGGCATTTAACATTTCCGTAGATTCGTGCGAGGTACTTTGCACAGAGTCCACACCCCGATCGGGACTCGTAATGACTCCACGCGGCAGCACTGATGCAGAGATAGTAAAACAACCGACATTTTTTTTTAATCATGAGGGGAAAGGAACTCTGATAGAATACTTTAAGCGAAGGAAAGACCCTGCTGCTATTTTCCCACCACTGCCCTGTTTGAGCCGAAGGACAGTAGCGGCTAAGCGCAGGAAGTTGCGACACGGGGAAGCAAGAATAGACTGTCAAATATGTTTATCCTGTGCTTTTCCAGTAAAGATTTCTGCAACAACAAGTTTTAATGACACTAAGACGTCAACACACTCACTGGTCCACAATATTGTCTTTTGCAAAGCATCATCTATCCGTCGAAAATGCGGAAGACTGTTTTTTTTCAACTGAGAAGGACGTTGCCATTGCAGCGATGCTGGACCGTGTTAAAGGAACAAAGCAGTGAAATTTTCTTCTGCCTGGCACAGTGATGGCCTTGCTGTACCTCCATGAAAGAACCTCGCCTTCCGCTTCGATTTCGTTCTTCGGCACCCATACCGGAATCACGTTCTTCATGTTCTCCTTTGCCCACTTGTACAAATCGTGAGGAGTCAAGATCTGGTTCTCAAACCGTCTCTGCAAGCTTGCTTTGGCTGCAAGTCTTTTCAGTGTTCCACCGATGCCATCGCATGGTCCCTTTCCATGCGAAGTCGCGAAAAAGTGCCATGAGGCGCGAATACCGAAGTCACCTTGGTGATGGCAAAGATTGACAAAATTATTTTTGTTTTTGTACTGTGATGCCGCACCGTCCGTAAAGTAGGATACTGCTTCAATACGCGGAAAGTCCTTTGTGAAACTTTGTAGGAAGATCTTCTGGAAGGTGTGTACCGTAGAATTTTCGTGAGAAAGTGAATCCGATAGCATGACGTACGTCTTGTGCTGTAACCCATCATCTCCCTTTTGCTGGTCTCGGTAGTAAACGATTATTGGATGAATCCTAGCTTGACTGTCGTGCCAATAAAATGACTGGGGGGAGTCTTGAACTACAAAACTGTAATTTTCGGAGAAGTCCATCAAGACAATAGCTTCGTCCTGACGAAGCGTGCATTTCAGATGTTGCGAGTACCGCGCCTGCTCCTTCGACACAAAGTGATGGATTTTGAGGTCTTTTATGTCTTTTACTAGACGATCTAGGAGATCCTCATATGGAAGTATCATAGTCTCCAGTCTTGTGTGAAAACCAGGCACCCACTGTTTGAACGCAACGTCCCTTATTAGGTCCTCATCACATTCGACGTTCGCCTCAAAATAGTCTCGCAAAGTGTCAACGCCAGGGCACATACTGCACGACCCATACATACACTCTTCTTTTTGCATGTCGCAAACCACCATACTAAGCAACTGTTTGTAGCTTTCTTTTACTCCGAGGGCATGCAGGATCAGCTTGACGTTTTGGTGGTAAGCACACACGCAAACGGTGTGTGTTCCTGGACCCCCTGCTAGTACGCACCACGGTGGACGTAATTGTGCAAATGTTGAGAAGCCAGCATTGAGACCCGGATTCTCTTGCTTCCAAATCTCGTAAGCCTCCCGCAAATTCGAGAGCAGCATTCTCTTTTGATGTCCGTGTTTTGTGTCCTTCTTTCCAGGAAAGCTGTGAGATATTCTGTCATCCTCGTAGAAGGATGCTATGGATGCTCGCACATCTTCGCTAATTCTCCTGCCGAGCTTCACACCAGGCTCCGAGAGAACGCCTTCTTCCTTGCGTAGCTTCTTTGCGGCTCTAACCATTCTCTCACTGGCACCGAAGTACTTGGCAACCTTTTGGCGGCTCCATGAATGTGGCGCTACAGTAAGGATGGCTACTTGCTTGGACCGAGACTTCTCCTTCTGGAACTTTTCCTTCAGTTCACGTAGCAGTGCTCCGTAATCAGATGAGACACCTTGCTCAGCGCTCACGTCGGAAATGTTGACCCTTAGGGAAGACTGAAGTCTTGCTTGAAGCGTCTTACGGGCTTGTTCCAATTTCCTTTTCGCGTACGCCTGCCTTCTGCTCAATGCAAGTTTCCGTGTGACCGGACTTTCACCTAAGGCAGCGAATGAAGCATTGAGAGGGCTAAGGTGTTCAAGCTCTTCAACAGCAGACGATGCTACAGGTGGAACGGCGCACTCTGGGCTTGCTTGTGCTGGGTCCAGACGCGAGGATTTAGCTTTCATGTAGCACTTGGGGCACAATCTGTCGCCAGGAACCAGGCTTAGGCCAGCAGCTGAACTCGCAAGGTTGTTGGTGATCACGTTTGTTCCCCTGGCTTTCTTTTTTTTGTGGACGTCAAACGGATCGACGCAGTTTTTCGACGCGAGCATAATTGTATACCCCTTCGTATACAGGTAGAGGTGGTGACTGCAGATAGTCCTTACGTCCTCTCTTTTGCACTTTGACCGAAGGCACACTATCCTTTGCGTCCTGCTGCTCAGGTCTCCGAAATCCTGCAGACTGGCCGATGCTACGAAATTGCCCTTGTGACAGCGAAGGGGTCCGAAGCTACATGGCGACAGAACGTTGCTACTTTGCCTGCATGAAAAATATGTTGCCGTGTAGCACACTGTACACAAAACTGCAGAATATTGTGACGTCGCCGACATTTGCGAAAGAGAGAGAAAAAATAAATAAAATAAAACAAAGCGCGAAGTGGTAGTGGGGTGGTGAGACGCTGCATAATACAGTATGGCATATTACCAAACACGGCGAAAAGGATGAACAATATATTACATTAAACAACAGTAAGCTAGGAAAAAACGTACGGAAACTGAGACAATACTTGCCTTTGGGGACATTCGCCACTCGGACCTGGTGCAGACATCGCATCCTGTTCCATGTCGCGATTGACACTACCGAAAAAGAAAGCTTGCTTCGCCTGTCGCAAGGCCGCGGTGATAAACCAGACAAGGTCAACCTGCTTTATCTCAACCATCCCTTGACAAAACAATGACCCTTGCCTATCATAGGTGTGCGCCATAAACCACGAAGATGGGAGAGCTGAGGACGGCGGAAACGCAGCCCTTCCATACCACGCTGTCTGCGAAGCACTGCGTCTATTCTTAACAGCCCAACATCGACAGTCATATGTGTATTCCAGAATATTTATACTCTATAGGTCACATGTCACGACAGCTCAAAGACTTACGTCGGTGACATTTTGGCAAGCAGCAAGACAAGGCTCTACGGAAACGTTCAACGCCCTGAATAGGGTAGACTGAAACTGTGCAACGCTCGTCATGCTTAATTAATGCTTAATAACAAAGATAATTCGTCCCTTTGTTTCGATAATTGCCAGAATCTTTGCTATTTCCTTTTCCAACGCTGCCCCGTAGCGACCAGTCGTCATCGCGGTGCGGACTCTATGTGCAAAGTACGTCGTCAAAAAAAAAAAATCATAATTTCGTTTTAACAAAAAGTACTTTTCTAATTTTTGGTATACGCATTCCGGACACCATCGTCTACATTGCTGTGAAACCCGCGTTCTCTTACCTCGTTAGGGACATGGAGAAAAATCGTCCTGAAATATGAGTTTTTTTAGTTTTTTCGTAGATTTACGCAATTTTTACTGGTCTAAAATTGCTGAGGATGGCGATCATAATTTTTCTCCATGAAGTTCTTTCCGTGCACTGTCCCTCTGTAAAATTTCGCGTCTCTAGCCGCAGCGAATTTTTAAATAAAAATTGTCGAAGTTTGTAAGTTCTCGCTTCGCTTGCAAAGACGCTACTGTTGCCACCGCTTGCTCCACATCATCGACGATTAGTTCATTTCGAGGAGACCTGTTTCGGAGCCATTACTTCCAAATTTCAGCTTTCTACGCCTAGTAGAAGCGGAGCACTAGACTACCAAAGTCAACATGGTTTTTGGTCACGGCGAGATATTTGGAGCCCTCTAGCGGCGAAACTCTTCAGAATTTTGGATTGATATTTAGTGACGTATCTATCAGAGACCCCACCAATCACCCAGAATTTTTTAATTGAAATCCGTGATGGTCGAGCAACATCATTGGATCACTTGGCGTGGATTGACCCACCAGCAATCGATTTTTACGTTTATGGGACATGCAAACAAGCTATCTTCAATGTTAATAGCATACATTTGCCCAAGATGTCATTCAAAGTCACCGTTTTCATACATCCTATATCATCAATCTTGAGTAGCACCTTGTCTACAACGGTTAAATCTGAACACTCAGCTACCACAGGCATAATATTCTGAAATGCGCATGGGACTCCGGGACAGGTGGAAGAGCATGCAAAAACTGCTTTCAATTTGACAACTTGGTCATTACATGTGAAAATTAAAGAGTTACAGCGCCTTGTACCAGAAACCTTTGAAACGAATCTGACGCCCTTTAAGACACACCCAGTAAAGCACCTAATAGTTCGTGGTACAAACTGGAGGGCTTCTCCTACAACCTGTTTGTCGTTAGCTGGACCAACCTTACCTTTACCAGATAGACTCATGAAATTGTCATCACTGCGCAACGAGCTTGTTGTGGTTTAATTTGGTTTGCGGACTAAGAGTTGATGGGGAAAACGACGAGAGTTTCTTCGTCTGTGAGTGTGCTTGCTTACTGTTCGATTGTTTTTTGTGTTTTTTTCTGTTCGACGATGTTCGACGGAGTCCATTAAAGCTGGTGTTTATAGAGCAGTGCTGCCAGCCATTCTTTTTCTGAGTGGAAGCTTAGGTTTTCACAATATTACTGGTGCCGAAACCCGGGAGACTGACTGCACTGCATTCTAGACTCCAGTTTTCGTTTGGAAGACAGTCAGCATGGAACGTCTGAAGCACAAGAGGGCTGCACGGCGTGCACAAGTAACCAAGCTGGTGAAGGAGGTCGTTGAACTGCGCAGCGACCAAACAGTTAGTACAACTTCGCTTAAAGGATTACTGGTCAGACTGTTAGCCAACGAAAGCGACCTGAAGAAGATAAACGAGGAGATTGAACCTCTTATCAAGGAAGATGGTTTCGCTGCCGAATATCAAGGAGTTATCGACTACGAGGAACAATCGGCGAATGCCATTGGAGAAGTCCAGGCCCGACTGGATGAACTTCAGCTGACGGAGAGGCCCTCTACAGCCGCCATGCCGCTTCAAGCTGCACCTTCTATTACAGCGAACCAGCCCAACCATGGTGACATAAACTTGCCGAAGCTACAACTTGACGCTTTCACAGGCGAGTTGACAAAGTGGTTGACTTTCTGGGAACAGTTCCGAACAGCTGTTCACGAGAATGGAAGGTTGTCGAAAATAGAGAAATTTCAGTATTTGAGGACACTATTGAAAGGAGATGCTGTATCGGTGATTCGAGGTCTGCAAGCCACCGAGTCGTGTTACGACGACGAAGTGAACATCCTGAAGCATCGTTTCGGAGATACCGCACGAATCGAGAGGGAATACGTGACCAGGCTGAGGAAGCTACCCTTAGTGAAGCCGACGTGCGATCTATCGGGGCTTCGACTTCTCTATGACCACGTTCAGGCGAACATGAGAGGACTTGGGCGTGCCAGTTACAAGCTACGCCTCCATGATGGTTGTCATCCTTTTGTCATCACTACCCACAGATATGGTTGTGGAATACCAGCGGATGGCAACATACGGCACAAAAATGCTTGAAGACAACGGAGTCGATCAAGACGGATCAGCATTGGGTCGCTCTGAATCTAACACAGGGATCGAGGCAAAGGAGCAGAAGGAGCTCTCAAGGGTGCTGCGTTTCATTCGTGTGGAAATAGAAAGCCGAGAGCTCTGTGGACTCAAAGCCCGGTATGATTCAAAAACTGGGCCACGCAACCCGATAGGATCGAGGAACCGAAAGGTACCAACTGGAGCTGTTCTTCATGCAGCGGCGGGAGTCGATACCAAGTGTGTCTTCTGCGGAGCTAGCGACAACGCGACCGCAACGTGTCCACCGGATCTTCCAATGCCGGAAAAGTTGGAGAAACTGACACGAGAAATTCGTTGTTTCCGCTGCACAAAGAGAGGACATGGCTCTAAAGACTGCCGTATGAAAAAGCCATGCACCCATTGCGGACGACGACACGCACCGTCAGTCTGTGGCACTTCGAAGGACACTACGCCCAAGACGACAGTCAACGAGGTGGTGACCACGACAAACGTCACGGCAGCGAACGGCGTGCCAAAGCAACAAAATACGGAAGTGCTACTTCAGACCTTCCGAGCTTGGGCGTCATCAGAGAAGGAGGGTGCTCTAGTCCGAGGCATTATCGACGGTGGAAGTCAGAGGACTTTCATACGCGACGACATAGCCAGGAAATTGAAGCTAAGAGTTATTAGGGAAACTACACTGCAGCTCAACACATTTGCCAGCGAAACCGCGTTGAAGCGCGTACGCAGGTGCAAGGTAGTCGAGGTTCGACTCAGGAGTCAATGCCACCCGAAAGAATATGTCGTTCAAGTCACAATAATTGACTTCATCTGCGAAGATCTCGCTGAGACTCCCGTGAACGACGACTTCGTGAAGGCTATTCGCTACACAGGAAGTTTCATCGCTGACGACATGCTAGTTCCGGGTGTGAGGCATGAAGGTGGTATTGGACTGCTAATTGGCTGCGACGAGTTGTCGAAGCTGCTGACCGGTGATGTCAGAAGATGCGAGAACAACGAGAAATTAGTTGCCATCGAAACCGTTTTCGGATGGACCTTTCAAGGGCCGTCTTCAGTATCAGGCTACTGCGCCGAGCGGTCGACGACAGCCGTCTGCGTGTTGAGAGCTGGAGTTGAGACGCTGACAGAAGACGACATTCTGACTAAGTTTTGGGAGTTGGAAAGTCTAGGCATCACGAGAGACGCCTCCAACAAGACAGATCACGACACGGCGGTCTTGGAGGAACTTGAGCGCAGCATGCGGACGACGGACGACCGCTATGAAGTAGCTTTGCCCTGGAAGGCACACATGTCAGTCCTAGAGAACAACTATGAGATAGCGAAGGACAGGCTATGGAGCCTAGTCAGACGGCTAGATAGAGAAGGCTTCAGTGCGCAGTACGACGAAGCGATCAGAAGCTATATCAATAAGGGGCATGCAGAAAAGGTGACTAAAGAGGATAATAGCTTCAACACTCGGTACTACATGCCTCACAGGACAGTAATAAGAAACACTTCAGAAACTACGAAGGTCCGGATAGTTTTTGATGCGTCGTCCCATAGCAAAGGGATGACGTCTCTGAATGATCATCTGGAGAAAGGGCCGAAGTTGAACGCCCACCTGGTAGGCGTTCTATTGCGGTTTAGAAGACACAAGATTGCGTTAACGGCAGACATCGAGAAGGCCTTCCTACAGGTAGAAATTCGTAAGAACGACAGGGATGCGCTGAGGTTTTTGTGGTTTTCCGAAACTCCAAGACCGAATGAACAATGCCCAGACGTGGAATGCTGGAGCATGAAGAGAGTGCCATTCGGGACCACAGCAAGTCCATTTCTTTTGGGTGCTACACTGCAGCACTACTTCAAAAGCCTTTTGACATCTGACAGGGACCTGGCCAGCTTACTATTGGAGTCGTTCTACGTGGACGACCTACTTACCCGGTGCCCCCACAGTGAAAGAAGCCCTGGAGATCGTCCAGAAATCTCAGGACGTGCTGAGACAAGCGGGCATGAATCTGACAAAATGGGCATCTAACGCCGAAGATTTGCAATCATTGTTCGATCGTAAGAGCGGTACCTTATTCACCGAGAATGAAAAGTCGTTTGGAGAACCGGCTCAAAGTAAGGTTCTGGGAGTGCTGTGAACCCGAAGCGATGATCAACTGAAGTTTTCCGCAAATCAACTGCTAAATGTCATCGCTGGTATGCAAGAACCTAAGAGGGCCGTGCTGCAGGCCTCGGCAAGAGTCTTCGACCCGCTAGGTTTTCTTGCAATGTATACCATTCGCGTCAAGATCCTGTTTCAGGAGCTGTGGAAGACAAGGTTGGACTGGGATGACCCACTCCCGAGCGATCTGGCAAACACTTGGCGCTTATGGTGTTCCGAGCTGCCCAAGCTATGTAACGTCGCTGTGGACCGGTGCGTGCTTACGAAGACAAGTACACAATACTGCTACGAGATTCACATATTCACTGACGCATCGCCACACGCGTATGGAGCATGTGCATATTTGAGAACTGTGAGCGACGCGGAAGAAACTAAGGTGCGGCTGGTCTTCGCTAAGTCACGTGTCGCCCCGCTTAAGCAGCTCAGCCTTCCCCGCCTGGAGTTGATGGGAGCCTTGATAGGTGTACGCATTTCTAAACTGCTACAGTCGTCGTTGCAAGTTGCCAAGTGTGACATCAAATTCTGGACTGACTCCACGGTCACGCTGAACTAGATCAGGGACGACTCGAACAGATATGGAAGCACTTCGTTCGCAACAGAGTTATTGAAATTCAAGAAGGCTGCAACAAGTCTCAGTGGAGGCACTGTCCAGGGAGCGCAAATCCGGCAGGCTTGCTAACGAGAGGATTGCCCGTCATAGCATTAATGGGGGACAAACAATGGTTCGAGGAACCGCCATGGCTTTCTAAAAGTGAGGAATGTTGGCCAATATCTACTGAAAATGGCTGTGGTGACCTCAGCCACATAGAAGAAGAAAGGAAACGTGGAGCTATACTGACGACGTACATCGAAACAGCTGTTCCTACACCGCTTGACCTCGGAAAGTACAACGATTATCAACGCATATTACGGATCACAGCGTGGATGGTGAGATTCATAGAGAATGGCCGTGGGACGGCGAAGGTTACGGGCCCGCTGACAGCTAGGGAAGTTGAGAAGGCTGAGATGTTCAGGATTCGGCGGGCGCAAAATGAATAATATCCGGAGGACATACTCGCTCTGGGACAGAGAAGAGAGATCGCACAGGGATCAAAGATTGCACGATTACGACCGTACCTAGACGAAAGAGGTGTGATGCGTCTATCGGGAAGACTTCAGTACTCGGATAACCTCGAAGAGGTGAAGCATCCTATACTGATGGCCAAAGAGCACCCACTATCAGCACTACTGGTCGACAGCGTCCATCGACGCGCCCTACACAGCGGAGTCCAGACAACATTGACGATACTGAGAGAGCGATGGTGGATCACTCAAGCGAAGCAGCTAGTCAAATCCACCCTCTACCACTGCAAGGTATGCAGGAGACTCCGTGCGACTAGGGCAACAGCCCCTATAGCTCCGTTGCCTCTGGAGCGCCTCAACCCAACTCACCCGTTCGACACCACCGGCATCGACTTTGCTGGGCCTCTGTATCTCAAGACTAGTTCTGGTTCGGCGAAAGCGTACATTGCGCTGTTCACTTGCGCCACAACAAGAGCTGTGCACATCGAACTAGTTATACGGACTTGACAACCAAGTCTTTTGACATGGCCTTTCGGAGATTTATTTCAAGACGCGGGGCACCTTCTACAATTTACAGTGGTAACGCGCTCACTTTCAAGAAGGCGGCCCAAGATATCAAACAATTGTGGACTGTTGTTAGAAGTACGGATGCACAAGACTTCGCCGCAAAGAATCGCATCAGCTGGAAATTCATTGTCGAAAGAGCTGCCTGGTGGGGCGGTATGTGGGAAAGGCTGGTGCGATCGGTGAAAACTTGCTTGAGAAGAGTACTCGGACGGCAGTGTTTGACATCCGAAGAAATGACTACATTACTTCACGATGTGGAAGCAGTGGTCAATTCACGACCACTTACTTATCTACACTCTACGCCTGACGAGCCGAGCGCTTTGACACCTGCACATCTACTGATCGGGAGAAACTTGTCAGCGCTTCCTGAAGTCTCTGCCACAACTGTGGTCGCACGATCAAATTCTACGGTAGTCAGTAGAAGATGGATACATCGACAGAAGTTGGCTGACCAATTTTGGAAGAGATGGAAGCATGGGTATCTCCTGGAATTGCGGTCAGCTCATCAGATGGACACCAAAAGCAACACAACAAGACTGTCTCAAGGAGATGCTGTGCTAGTACAAGAGGATAAAGTTCCGCGGCACATGTGGAGACTGGCCCGGATAACTATTCAGAGGACGAGACGGCCTAGTGCGGTCTTGCGAACTGCAACTTGTATCTGGAAGGCTGACTCGACGACCCGTTCAGCTACTGTACCCATTAGAAACAGCAGTAAAATGAGCGATGAACTTTAGCTCAATTTTGGGGGGAGGATGTTGTGGTTTTATTTGGTTTGCGGACTAAGAGTTGATGAGGAAAACGACGAGAGCTTCTACGTCTGTGAGTGCGCTTGCTTACGGTTCGATTGTTTTTTTTGTGTGTGTGTGTTTTTTTTTTTTTTGTTAGACGATGTTCGACGGAGTCCATTAAAGCTGGCCTTTATAGGGCAGTGCTGCCAGTCATTCTTTTTCTGAGTGGAAGCTTAGGTTTTCACAATAGAGCTTCCAAGGCCGCTGCCGGCAAGAAAAGACTGCCACAGTGATCGAACTTCAGCGTGTGCGGTGAAGACCCTTCGATTCCTGCATAGTGTCGGCACCCCATTCCACATACACAAAGTATATGCGACCTGAGACTCTATGTGACGCGTTTCATGACACAATCTTGTCAACACCCTATTAAAATGTTCAAATGAAAAGTCTGAGTAAGCCGAAAGAGGACCCAGTTCTTTGCACACAAGGCCAAATGCGTCAGCAGGTGCATATTGCACGTCATGCTCGCGATCCCATATAAGCCCTGGAAGCGTCTTGCAAATGAGAGGATATCAGCTTGAATGCTGTCGAGTTTCCCAAGGTTTACACTTGATCAGAGAAGTTTGTGCATCGCTGTTACTAGCTTCTTCCAATTTTTCAAATACTTAGAAGGAAGTATGTCTGTAAGCAGACAGACTGAATAAAAAAGCAGCCATGCGCGCCACTCTGATGCCTTCCAAAGACTGCAGTCATTCAGTGATTGCGGCAGTCTACTCACTTCAGCAACTGTCCTTATGTTTAGCAGACGCCTATTTAGTTCAGTAAGTTTTGGCTTCAAATAATACGGCTGAGAGGCGTTCGTGAGCCACATAAGGTTGGTTGCCTTAACTACGCCGAGACACACAGTGTGCATATAATCGACGACCAGGTTTTTCCAAACGTCAAAGTGTGTTAACATGAACAACACAGTGGGTCCAAGTATTACACGGAAGTGCTTGTTGGTTGGCCTTTGCCGCATCCCCTGTACATGGTGCTAGAAGTCCGTAATTGAGGCATATCTTCAGTAACTGGGAATGCCCTAGCGTGTCCACTTCCTTTAGGAACAACTTCTCCTTCATGCAGGCACCAAGGACATCCGTAACTTCCGTTGAACCGATGCATGTTCATGAGTGGGGTGTATGTTCATGAGCGGGATGCATGTTCCTCGCTACACTGTCAACTGTGCATAGGCCTAAATACACGTTGCTTTGAACTTCCTCTCCATATAATTTTTTTCCACTTGAACCTCACAGTTGACAACTGGTTCATTAGCTTGATGAAAGGGCGAAAAAAGACTCTGAATTTTGGCTTCTTCTTCCCAAACCAGAGACCCGCAAAAATTTGATTTAACATCTTGTCCTCATCAGGCAGCTCATTAATTACGGGTAGGCTGTTGTACATGGGCTTTGGTGTATGTCCCTCATTGTGATTCCTGGTGATGGCTTGCGAAGAGATGGCTCAATTTTTTTTAGTGTCTCTGCCAGCTGACTTTCCAAGTCAAAGGTCAGAAAGTACTGTCCAGACTTAAGAAGCGTTTCAGTTTTAATAGTTTCGCCGCATCCATTGCAAGTGCAACTCTCTGCCTGATTGCCTAGGTACTGTTCACACTGGCAGTAAAATTGCTGTTGAGGGTCCCTTGCATAGACCTTGAAACACTTCTCAAATAAATACTTTGAAGCTGGATATTCTGTTCCCACAGGCAAGAGTGGTTTTACTATTTTCAAGACACTTTCTGCACATTCTTTGGTCACTTTATGTCGTAAGATGAACGTCATGACAAGAAGACGTTCTGCTAAGGAGAGCTGGCAGCCTTCGTACAGGGGCTTGTCCTGCAAAACAACAAACACAATGTTTGTTCCTGTGGTAGCTTGCACAGAAAAGCAGCACAAAAAGTTGCACAGACTAGCAGAATAGCTGCTCACTAAACTACATATGTAGGAGCAATGCCGCATAGCTAAATATCACTGCGAATCGCACATTGTTTCAAATAACCTGTCTGTGTGAGCAAGAGCAGTGACGTAGATTCTGCAAATTAGTCGCGACTTCAACATCGAGGCAAGTAACAATACCAATACGTACCAATTCATCCACTGGCCACTGAGGTGCATGTGTCTCTCTGTCTTCGTGTTCCGATTCGAAAGAGTTGTAGTCTTCCAATTTGTCATAGTCTGCTTCTGGCGCGCTGCTTTCTTAAGTGTTACTGTACAAAAGAAAAGCACTGCCTTCAGTACCTTCATCATTCATCAATCATTTGGAAATGTTTACTATTCTAGACTTTAGGTGGCATGTCCTTAAACATTTCGAACAAAAAAAGGATGCAAAAGCACAAACAAATTTCGCCCTCATCGCAATGCAGGCAACAACAGTTTAAAATAACCACCTTTCACTGCCATCCACTTCGACGAATGAGGTCGATTTTCGAGAATAATCACTTTTTGATGATGCAGACAAAGAAGTATCCTCACTGTCAAGTGACGCAGCTGCAGAATTATCGTATGACGCGGCGCCGGCCTCAGCATTTGAAGTGACTGTCACTGCACAGCCAGACTGCTCCCCACCTGGCCGGGTATGCACTTTGGCAACCTTTGTCCCGTACGCATGATTCCACGACCTCGGGATGTTCTCACTTGAATTCCACACATCTCTTTTGTAGCCTTTTTGATGTGGCATAGCTTGAAGCAACGCAGACTTAGTGTAACCCGCAGTTTTCGATCACCATCACATTGGGACAACGAAAAATCGTAATATGGTGCGTAGATTCTCTCGCGAAACATGTGCAGAAGCAATATTACCATACATGTGATAGTGTATCACTTTATAACATCAATCACAACACAGCTCCATTGCACTTGACAAGCAAGGAGCTACAGTATGCATGCAACATGTAATAAAGAGCCAACACAAAAACAAAACCAAAACAGTTACAAAAAAAAAAAAGGCACGGCGGCAGTTAATGCCATGTCAAGTTCTACTCAGTTATCAGATTGTGTCCTACTCCATCAAAGCTTCAGGAAAAGAAGCCTTTTGTCAACAACTTCTTGTATCACTGAAATTTCAGTCATCATTAAAGGTTTTGCCGCGATGCGCGATCGCCTCGGTGCCGAGCCGAGTTTTAACTGTGTTTTTGCTCTGCTGCTCTGCTACTACCGTGGTTGATGGTTGCCGTAGCAACTCTGAACGAGCGAACGCAAACAGAGCGTTCAAAATTTTGAAATTAATGTTAAAAAAGTCGTATTGTTTGCCAATTTCTGTTTTACGATTATGTTATGCTTTATCATCTTTCAACCAAGAAGTTGGAATCTCGAAGTCATGCGTTTGTTTCACATTTTCAGTTGCATAGCAGGAGGGCAGTAGGCGGTAGTTTGGTCTGGTTTGGTTGAATGTGATTGTGGCTGGTTTGAGTAGTAAAGCTCTCGTTTGAGCTTTGAGACGAGGGACGTTCTGTTTCAAGAATGCCGCGGGCGCCGGACCGATGTCAGATGTCATCCATTTACATCCTCGTCAAGTGGTGTGGGATACAAATGTGGGATGTGTACCCCATTCACAAACTAAAAGACGAATGCTTGCAGCAAAGTCTTGTTTTGGACGGTGGGGTGTAAACGAAGGAGGAGTGACTCTAATATCGTGGTCGCAGGAATAGAGTCACTAAATAGGGAGCAGAGTAGCGACACTGAGCCACACCGGCGAGCGAGACCGCCATCTTGGGTCCGGCGCGGCTGCGTCGCCTAGCAATGGGACGGCAGCAGCCCCCTTCTCCGCCGGTGAACAGCGCGCAGGCGAGCGAGCTCGCAACAGAGGAAACCGGTTTCGATGGAGGGGACTCAACATAACGACGGGTTCTTGGAAGGAGAAACCACGTGACATGATCGGCCGAATCGCGGACATCGAACAGCGGCTCCGGCGCGGAAAAGGAATGCGATACTCTGTATTCCTATTTAGTGACTCTACGCAGGAAGAGAGGCCTGCCCCTGCTTTGCTGGTTGATGTAGTTAAGTACCGATATTGTGTAAATAAATGTCACGTCACTAAGTAGGTGCGCTCCCTTCGGCGCCGGTTACAGTAGAAATTGCTTCTTGTTGAGGTCGTAGGTAAAGCACAGTCGGCGGTTAATAGTGAAAGTAAAATGAAATCTGGAAAAAGTACAAGATATTTTCAGTCGTTCCCTAAGTCGACGTAAGTTTCGAGACTAGGGAACACGAAGGGACAGACACAAACACCAAGTCTCAAAAACATCTGTTTGTGTCTGTCCCTTCGTGTTCCCTAGTCTCGGGGTTTTACATCATGCATCATCTTCACCAACTCGCTTGCTTCCTAGCCATTTTTTCATTGTCATACAAGTTTCGTTCTGGTCCCGTGATTAAGTCCTCCTTTTCTCTTCCACGATTTTTTTTGTTGGTTCCGCGTGTATTAATATCGTATTGTACTCCACAGGTGCAGCACACGATATGAAAAAAGCACGGCAGAAAATCGAAAATAAGCACAAGGAGGCCGCACCCAGCTTTGTGGAGCAAGTATGTGGTAGTTCTTACAGCTTTTTTGCCTTTGCCTCACTCATGTCTCAACTTCTACATTGCACATACAGGAGCTTTCACGCGTTACGAAAGAACTTGAAACTTTCAAGAAAGAGCACAAAATGCTCAAGAAGAGAATGGAGAGCCTCACAGACATACAAGGTTCATACTTATTTATTTTAAAGTTCCCAAACATTTATGGGAGCCCATCAATAAACAAAATAGGATAGAAACATTAGTGTCAGTGACATTGCTTGTCCTACTGATTAAGAAATAGGACCGATAGCTTACCTCATGAGCCTGTCCCATCAAAATGGTAATACAGCAGATAGCTTTAGTGTTTCATGCTTTTGTAGAAAATATCACAAGGTAATCAACCATACAAGACCTCACCACAGAAGTTTTCTCACAGTACCGTAAAGTTACATGCATGCCCCGGGAATAACAGTCAACATACGTGACTGTGATATACCCTGACTAAACACTAACTCGATCCTCTCATGTGGTAGGTGTGGAAAATGCAAACAATATTGGCGACACTCAATAATGAAAGATGAAATATGAAAGTTAACATAAGTTCTTTCATGACCCTCAATAGGTTGCGAAAAAAGACAAAAAAAATGCTACAGAAGACTACACCAGCGGAAGATGAAATGGTGAGTGAGCAAGGCGGGGGGGGGGGGGGGTTATTGCGGACAAAAAGGGAAAAGAAAGATAAAAGGGGAAAGGGATGCTTGCTTTTACTACATGTGAGTTAGCACTCATGAGATTGGCATATGTTATCAGAACCGTTATGACCATGGATTACAGAAAATTAAGTTTCACTGCGCTACCTAGTTATGGAAGTCTTGCTCATACGATCTTACGATATTCTGCTTGTGGTCATTCAGTATGTTTTTCTTGTGTAGCCTGCTGCATGCGTAAAGTTTTATACACGGGGCCTGGCTTTGTATAGTTACACCCAATATTTACCCCCTAAACAAACCTAGCAATGACCAGATATTGTAATCAGATATCAGATGACATGTAGAAACATGTAACCTGATATTTCCCCTTGAAAACTGCTGGGCGAGGTGGTTGTCACTGGAGTGAATCAAAGAATGCAATCACCTTCATTTAACCACATAAACGTGGCAATAAAGATGCTTCTTATAGTAAGGGTCTGATATTTGATTTCTTCTACATTTACTACTGAACAGTACTAGCAACTAAAAGCATTCATAAGAAGCTGAGAAGAATGTTTTGCAAGATCAGCTTTTCTGTTGCGCACTCCTGTGCAATGTAGTGGGATTCACAATCCTAACTCGCTTTTTAATGTAATCCTGCAATTTTAGGTGGAGCTTGCCCCAAGCTCGGGCGTATATCTGAGTGCATCTTCTCGCAGCCGCACCAAAAGAATGAGTGGGGCAATGGAACAAGACTTGCTAGAGACTTGTTACGGCTGCTCTTCACTAAAGAGGAGCTAGTGGGAAAGTCAATAACAAGTGATCAAGGCAACGCACATACGGATGCCCCTGAGAAAGAAAAAGTTGATCCTATCCGAATAGGAGCTATTTTTGTAAGCATTCATTGGATTGTTCTGGTGAATATAATTCACAGTTCCCTTCTTGTTGCAGAATATTGCCGCAAAGAGTGCCCACAGCCCTGTTGGAAAAAACCATAAAAGTCCATAGAGATTATGTATGGACTTGTGTGGACTCTTACGACTTTGAATGGAAATGGTATGGAACGCTATGGAATTATATGGTCCTCAAACGCTACGCGTACGGACTGCTACGGTGCACCAATGGAATCCATATGGCATGTGCGGACTTCTATGGTGGCCGTACGGGTTCCATAGAGAGTGTGTACGGAAGTCTATGGCAGCCGTCAAAGTCCGTAGAGCGAGTCTGCGGACTTCTGTGACGGCCGTACAGGTGTCCATACAGCAAACTTCTGTGTGTACGGAATCTCTTGGCAGGCATAGAAATCATATTTAGCCGAAGGACGACTAGATGTAAAATGCGCTGTGTGCGCATCACCGTGACATGGTTGCTGCTTTGCGCATGCCGCAACCCTTTCACCACTATCATAGAGATTTTTCCAAACTGCAATCTGTTAAAGCGGATTTGTTTACGTAGCTTTTTTAGCTTACGACACACAATCAAGCTGTTTGCACTGTTTACATAACCCAATAATAATAATAATAATAATAATAATATAAAGTTGTTGTTATTCGAGGCGAAAAAGATACGCTGGTGCTAGCAACAGGAATTAAGGAAACAGTACCCGGCTGGCTTTGGAACAATCATTGAATTTCGCCTAGTGCTATACTCAATAACATATATATGTTGGATTAATTTACTATAAAGGGCAGATGGGATACGTTGATATGCATAAATAAAATAATTGAATATTTATTTGTTGACGCATGATAGGGATCTAAAAATAGGCAAACAATATTGAAGTAACACATAGGCTATGCTGGTCCTTTGTTCATATATCGTTTTCTGGGTGCCGCTCGTGGCGATTTTCTGGAGATATCACGCGTTATCCTTTTCGTGATTTGACATCATTCTCAATGCCTTGAAGTGAGCGTTCTCTAATCACAAACACAAATACACGCACATAATTGGCGTAATACTTTCCGTGGAACGGTGTTTTCATAACACGAAAATGCAACAATAGAACAGAAACCGAAACAGACAAACTGCCGTCTAAGAATGGCGATGGTCGTCAACGTATGGCACTCTGATTAATATTATGGGGCACTGTTATTTAGTTTGAGAAAAATGATGGTTAATCCTTTGCGCAAAGCCAAAAGTCGGTAAGAAATAATATTTAAAAATTACCTGTTGCTAGATGCACTTCGCCTAGGGGGCTACGTGTCGCAGTGTTTTTGGCTTTGGGTAGGTGTGCGCCGCCGCGCCGAAGCGCCGCCGCCGTACCAAGACTGTCGGCGCGCCGCCGCCGCCGCCGCCGATGTTGAAAAATCGGCGCGGCTGTGTAATGTGCCCATTTTGATCCACTTTCTATAAACGAATATCTCCCATACCTAATATTTTGTTTATTTTTCTTTCATCTTAGATTCCAGGCTTCATTTGTGGTGTTTTTAGCAGTGACAATTTCATCTCCTGATATGCTGTTTATGCTTTGGAGTTTCGTTTCATAGTCGACCCTGGAGGCACACAACTCCAGGAAAACTTGTCATTCAATCTTGCAGGTTGTTTGCCAGTCATCCACCAACACCATAGCACTGGTCATTATCCATATACAGGGTGTTTTGTTTTTTATTCGTCACAGAATTTTTGTTTAAAAATAGCGGGACGAAATACATGCCGCTTTTGAGTTGGTCATGCGAACGTTATCTCGAAGAAAGTATGTAACTATAAGATCATTAATTACCTCATATTCATTAATTCTTTAATTAAGGAATTTCGCGTAAAAACGGGATAGGAGAACGGAAGATACTCATCGTTGAAAGCCATTTCATGTTTAAGAAATTCTTAAACGCGCACGTGTGTTGAAATATCCGACGCTGAATGTCGCTATGCAAATGAGCTGAAATAAGAAGTACGCCATTTCCGAGCGCAAAAATGACGCGACTTTCGCCTTATCTGGGTTGGAAAGCGATCTATCTGACCAACAGATTAGCACCTACACCAATCAGCTCGATCGCTCCAAAGCACTTGGTCCTCTCACGTGGATTGCCCGTCGCTCTTTCTGCGCTCGAAAAGTGCGTAGCAAATAGTGCATTTTGTGTGTGCCGGCGAAAAGCACACAGTCAGAGAGGGTGTTTTCAATCGCGGAATTGCGGGGCTTATAATGCGCGCGAAGCATGTCAGACTCAACCCACTCGTTCTGGACATGTTTATACTGTAGAACCCTTTAATTTCGCGAGACCTTAATTTTCGCGAATTTTGCGAATCGATAGAATTCGAGGAACTCGTGGAGTGCGCGAAATTTAGTTGTTGCGAATATATCCCTACACGATTCGCGAAAATTTAGGGCTGCGGAATTAAATGATTTTACAGTATTTATGCATGATAACTACAGCCTCTGCAAAAATACTGTTCAATGACGTGGTGGGTGCGCCTTATGTCATATCGTTTGCTAACGTTCGCATATTTATATGGTTTCCCAAAAAGAGCCAATGGATCAGTGGACAGAGCTTTCACGCGTCGCCGTCCTGTGAACATTCGATCAGCACTCGCTATAACTGTTACGTGTAGTTGCCATTAAAGGGATGGCTCGTCGTTCTGATTATCTAGCTATGTTGTTTTCTCCAGCGCTTAACGCGCACTTAACGCGCCCAGTCGAAGTTCTTGGGCGACGACCTTCTTGAAGTGCTTTACTTCTCCTAATGTTCCTTTGTGTGTTCGGTTTTCTTTCATAATACTATCCAGTGCTGATGCACTTGTTTGGTGCAAGGTACAGTAAATACTGCCACCGTCGCGTTGACTATGATGGAGAAAATACCCCCGCTCTGAGGTGTTCGTGCGTCCCCGTTGGAGAAGAGAACATATTGACAGCCCACGGGGCGCACGCCGATATGACAGCATCGGCGTGACGCCGCTGACGCCGCCGCCGCCGCCGAGCCCTCAACG
Source organism: Ornithodoros turicata (assembly GCF_037126465.1). NCBI lineage: Eukaryota > Metazoa > Arthropoda > Arachnida > Ixodida > Argasidae > Ornithodoros > Ornithodoros turicata. Next base: position 206,631,523 of record NC_088201.1, on the reverse strand, counting down.
TGCTCTACGCCGCCGCCGAAAAAAATGCCCACGGCGCACACCCAGTGTTGCCACATCTACAGATTTGTATGGAGATCTACAGATTTCCGGCAACATCTACAGATCTACAGATTATTTCTGAAATATACAGATTTTTTGACTCCATGATGAAACAAGCCTGAGGATGGGATACACAAAGTTCGTTACCATGCTCAGACTTGTTTCATGGATTTCATGCACCAGCCCGCCTGCGTTTACGCTATGTTGTCAGATCTTCGAACAATCGTTAAAAAATGTGTGACGAGAACCCGATTCACGATGCCACTCTCGGGTGAAACAAAAAAGATACAACGAATTTTTAATTTAATGCTTGCTTTGTGGTGTGTCAGTATATGACTGTTAGTATATAATATCTGATATTTTGTATCACTCGTGGCACGGAGGCTGTTAGCACTTAATTGCGCGATGTAGCTACTAATCATCATGGTTAGGTCGCTTATGTATTGATTTGTCTGATGATGATACTCGATCTTTTCTTATTCTTGATGCACCGACCATGGCACCGACAATCAGGTGGTGGTGGTGTGCTAATTCAGAGCGGTTTGCATGACGACTTGTTGCTCGGTTCTTCCCAGACATTACAGCCGGCACCAGGAATTGAACCCGGGAGAGCCAATCCATTCAGCGCAGCTCCCCAATAACTTTTGCCATCACATATTTCCGTTGTTTCGATGCAAAAAGCGAAATAGAAAATGTCAGACGACGAAACGCACAATATCCTGGCCTAAAAACGATGTTTATTAAGCAAATTGGATGTTTTACTGCAATCTACAGATTTTTACGGAAATCTCCATACTTTTAAACGAGTGATCTCCATACTTTTCCTCCGACGGGTGTGGCAACACTGCGCACACCTCTAGGTGGTTATGGCGGACGTAGGCGAAGCACGTTGTTTCTGTGTGATCAATTTCCTTTTTCAGCAAAACCTTTCTTGGCTGCACAACGTATTTTAATCTGCGTGCAGTGTATGAACTCGTGATATATGCGGACAAAGTGGAGTTAGTTACTACAGTGTCAAGGAGTTGCACTTCCATGAAGGATCGGTGGACGATTTTAGCTCAACGGCTGTTTATGCCTGCTGGCGAAGAAACGATGGACTGTTGTCCCGCCAAGGTGCCGATAATGAAAGGTAAACATATAAATATTTGTTGCGATGTGATAATGAAGTGATACGGAATGCTATCTGTGATTGCAAAGTGCATGCGTGAAGTTTGAAAATCCTTTGCGATCCGTTCAAACAAAGGAACGAAACTCGATCACGAGAGGAGAGTGAGATTCGCTAGAGTTAGCAACAGTTGTTTAGGCATCGGGACCCGGCTGATTAGCTTTGGAATAAGCGTTGAAATGTGTTACATAATCGTCATTGCACATACAAAAGCGCGTGCCATTGAGGATTGCTAGGTGGGGTTCTGCGGTTTGTCATGTGCGACTTGGTTGTGCGCGGATGGGTTGGAAGCTTAGATGTTTCTGTTCGGGTGTGTCTCGGCTACATCTCGTCGTTTAGATCATCATATGTTTGAGATGTACGTACTTGAATGTGTGTTTCTATGTCGCTGCAAATACAAGTGCCATGTGTTGTAGACATATAGGATAGTTGGCCCCGAAATCGTAACACATTCACTTTTTAAAACAATCCCGTGTTATCTTGTCAAACCATTGCTTTTGTCTTTCGCAACTCTTAGATAAAATAACACAGGTGAATTTCTCATAAATAAAGTCAAATGGATATGTTAGTAATTCATGATTAAATTTTCACAAAAGTAGAGTAGGCCGGCTGTTGACCACAATAAGTCACATGTGCATCCAACGTAATGAGAATGAGCCGAGGTAGTCTACAGGCGTGGACAACACGGCGTGGCTTGCTCACCCACTGCATGCTTGCGTACTGAAGCCATCTTTCTTTTCCTACAAAATTTTGTTTTAAAATCAGTTCTATAACTCACAAATATATTCTGACATATATATGAACATGAACATAGTATTGTGTACTTGTAGTGTTTCCACACTATATTAGTTACATGCATGCCATGCTTTGTACGACGGACTCCTCTGATTGTGCCTTTCATCTGTCAAATGCTGTTTTCCAGAAAACGTACCTTATCAAGACAGTGTGACGTCCACAAGCAAGTGCTAGATATTTTTTATGCTCATGACACGGATGCAGCTCTGTGGTAGGACTACGCTTTCATACTTTTTATTTCGTTGGGAAACGGTGTGAATGGCATTTTATTTCTCACTACTTCTCACGTGTACACAGACAAGCATGACAGTGTGAGTTTAAAATGCATGAAGTCAAAGCATGGATCTCTGTTAATTTTATTACTCCCAGTCTGCATTTGTCAATGTTCTTTTTCTTTCTTTCTTTTTTTGTAGGATGTTACTATGGAGCAAAGTCCATGTTCATAAATGCAACTACTGCTTACGTTAGTTACTGTTAAAGCTGCTGATACCACACGACAAATACTGTGGCATGAACAAGGAAATTTACAATTCAGGCACTGCTGTACAACCAATTGGAGAGCTGCACCATACTGAGATCTCGTTTGCTTTGTGCAAGTAAACAACGCTTAGATATATAGAATACGAAGCTTGTGAAATGCATGTTCTACACTGCAGCAGTGGGAGCCTGACAAAAGAGCAGCGGTGCAGCGTAGTTGGCATGCTTAAGACTGAACTTATAGAACGGACCAAAAGTTGTAAGGCATGTTGGTCAGTATACTTATTCATCATGGGCAGTCTGATAAAGGCACAGCGTTCCACTAGCAGCCAACGTGCCAAACCAAACCTTTTTCGTTCAAGATTTTATGCCAGTGCTAGAAAAACGGCTCTGCAATAAAAGATACTGGTTCATATCTGTTCAGTGCTAATGTCATTATAGCCACTATCAACAGCATTGTCTGTAAACTGTTTTCAGATTGTCCTGTGCCTATTGGCACAACCAGAACGAACACAACAATCCGAAAACAGTTTACAGACAATGCTTTTGATAGTGCCTACAACACCATTAGCACTGGACCAATATGAACCGCCATCTTTTATTCCAGAGCTGTCTTTCTAGTATTCGTACAAAATCTTGAACGAAAAAGTTTCGGTTTGGCACATTGGCGGCTACTGTAGCTGTGTCTTCATCACATTACTTATCGTGAATAAGTACAATGACCAATATGGCCTACAGCTTTTGTTCCATTTTATAAGTTGTTGTCCCAACCATGCCAACTACCCTGCTGCTCTGTTGTCAGGCTCCCACTGCTGCAGTGTACAACATGCATTACATGAGCTTCTTATTCATGTGTTCAAGAGCTGTTTACTTCCACATAGCTGACAAGATATCAGTGTAGTGCAGTTCTCCAATGGCAGTACCCCAATGTCTGAGTTGTAGATTTCATTGTTCATGCCACGGTATAGTATATTTATTGCAGTGTATGTGAAGTCTGCCGGTACCTGTATCAGGCTGGTTTGAAAAATTTTGCAGCGAGAAGTGGCAAGAACAGTGCGGTCACCTAGGGAGCTCCACGGACAGATCATGACTGCAAAGCGGCACCAGCAGTTGCTGCTGTCACGAGTATGTGTATTTATTCTGCCAGAACAGTGAGCAATTTTTCTATTTTGACAACAGTATCCACTTGTTAAGGAGCAATGTGGTGACATTTAACATCACTCGAATTCTTGCCTCACCTGTCAAGCTGTCCATCAGGCGCCACCATGCAAAATATTTTCACTCTTCTCTGCGTTATAGCTGCGCAGTTGAATTTATAAAAAAAAATAGTTGGAGAGAGCAGTTGCAGACAACGAACACAATGCTTTTATGACACGGTGAAGGTGCCATACCTTGTTTCTTAGTTTTTTTCTTCGCACATCACGGTCTGCTTATAACTGCTTGAGCAGTTCTGCAGTACATCACTGGTCTCATGAAGGAGTAACATACATCCCGACTTCCTCTCGTTCTGCGATGCATTCTCTTCACGAGGCGAATAATTTTTCAAAGGGGTGCAGAACAGAGCTCTCTCGCTTGCTCTCTGTGTCACCTATGCTCATGGTTCCTCAGCAGGAGCTATTTGTTTGCACCTCAGCACTCCTTTAAAGAAAGCCCTGAGATGATCCCCATTATCTGTTTGTGTGGCTGTGGGGGGTGTTCTTAAACAAAAAGCCTCTGTTTGAGAAAGCTCTATCATCCCGTTCGTTTGAAAGGAAGCTTTACGCTATATAGTAAAGCTGCTTCGCACCAGTCTTTGTCCTCTAAGCTGTTATGTACAATATTGATGCAGATGCAAGCACAATTTAACATTTTTGAAAGAAAGCCAGTGAACACTCCTAATTTAAACTTTTTTTTTGTACAGATAAAATGGGTTTCTGAGCTCAGCTGTAGCATATGGTGTTAACATTGTCAAATGAACAGCAAACAGTATTACTTGCATCAAGAGCTGCCTCGTTGACCAATCAAATTACTTGCCCCCATGGTGCTGGTCACCACGAGCTGTTTCACAAAGTGGGACAGCTTAGCTCAATTGCAGTCTTGGACCAGGAAATGTGGGTTAGAGTCTTACAACTGGCTTTTTCAGTGACTTCCTTCTTCTGTATTTCTTAGACACTTGAAGCTTAGTGTGTTTTCCTTTAATCTGTGTTCGAGCTTCAGAACATCAATTTCCATCATGTTAAGAAGCTCCTTATTTTCATAGAATATGCTTCCACAGAGCATATGGTAGCGTGGTATTTGGTACTAACGCATGCTCATTTTCTTATTTAGGTTGCTTTCAGGAGTACACTGCCACGAAGCCCAGCCACAAAGGCAGAAGTCTGACTGAGTGAATTGATCCAATTAACGGCTACTTGGCTGACTTCCCAAAAAAGGCTGTAAGACAATAAATTTTGTCAAATTGACATGCACTAGTTGTGTTCATTTTGTGCTGGTGTTACGTTCAGCAAACACTCACGTCTCATCCCATCTTCTTGCGGACTGCCACACATACCCATGCCATACAGCAAGGTCGGGGGCCATACAGGCTATGGACTCCATAGGAGGCCATACAGTGTACGGACTGCCATAGGAGGCCATTTAGTGTACGGACTGCCATAGGAGGCCATTCAGTGTACGGACTGCCATAGGATGCCATACAGCGTACGGAGTCCGTACCAGTCCATAGAGTGTATGGAGTCCGTTCAGTTATTCCGTATGACTGCCAAACGGACACTTGTATGGTTTTTTCTAACAGGGAGACAGAGTTCTCCAAGATAAAACAGAACGTGAGGAATTCCTTCAACGCCTGTGAAAAGAGATGCGCCGGGCACACAAAATTATGTGCTCCAATGACTGTGTCCTGTATGTTATTTACTTTCATACAAATATGTAACATATATCTGTATAGCTTTAATAAAATATTGTGTAAATCATTTTGAATACAACATTATCTATATACTTGCATAGCAAAAGGTTTATACACTGCATATACAAAATGTCCAAAAAAAGGTGTTTCAGCTGTATAGACAAAACCTATACAATGTCCATTGCAGATTTTTATAAACTTTTATAAAATGTCCATAGCTGTCTTTCGTAAGGGTGGCCACCAATGCATATACCCAAGATAGGTATCGATAAAGATATAGCCCCCAATGGTTCGCCGCACTCGAAATCACGCAGACATCTTATCCCGCCGGGTACCGCACACGGTAAATTTACCCAGGTACCGAAGGCGGGGAAAAAAAAAAACAAATCTGACCCGGCAACACTGTCATCTCCGTGAGTGAGAGCGATCCTGGGTGTTGGTAGCACAGGTACTGTCGTAAACAAAAAATATTTACGACGCGCGCATGGGTCTTGTATAAACTAATAGTTTATTCATAATTCAAGTATAGGAAAAGCTATCTATTGCACCACTAGTACACATATACGAAATCATCTACCACCTGAGCACGTTTCCGTATCCTGCTGCACTGCGCATGTATAGCAGTACGCTCGTTTGTCCGTCCATTCTTTTATCCGTGCCGTGTACCCGTGCATTGTAATGCGGAGTTCGTGCACTTTTTGGATTAAACAGGATTCGACGTTCACGTTTCCAAGCTGTAGGCCAAGATTAACACGTGTGCTATGCATCCCGTGTTGCGGGCCCCAAGAAAAAAACAAGGTTTCGTCATGGCAAGGCCGGCCATGATAGCGTGAGTGTTAGCGAATCCGCTGTGCACCAATGATGCCAGGTTTTTTGCAACAGACCCATTATGACCACTGGTGAAGAAATACAAAGAGCTAATCACTACGTGCACGTGTAGGTCTACGTTAGGAATGGACATCTTCCTGTTTATTTGTGGTTCACGTACCCTACGTCAAAATCTTTTCAAAGTATTTCGAACTGATCTGTGTCGTTAAACCTGATGTGATTTATTATTCTCTGTTCTCGTCTGGTATTGCTGTCCTGGTTGACTAGTAGGTTCGGTAAGTACGAAGTAAGTAACGAAGTACGAGAATGGAAACGTGCCATGGCTAATTATGCACTACTTATTATGCATGCTGCTGACGTCGTGTGTGACGTCATTTATTTACAAAAGTAGTAGTCCGCGCAACTGATGGATGGCGCTGACAGTCTCTATCATGGCGCCATCTGAAGGCGCATGGCCCTATGGGAGTTTCGCTACCTGTTTATATACAGGGTGTCCCAGAAAACGTGTCATTGAATTATTATAAAAAACTACGCCACCTAGAATCATGCGGTCAACAACATTTGTTCATATTAGTTTTTTGCCACCTCCTAATGTGAATGTCATGTACTCCAAGTTTAATTATGTAAATATTTGCGAACTGAACTCAGAAATTTGCCATGTAAAGGTCACTTTTTTACCCCAACAACATGAAGAGCGTGCCGAATTCACTCAACTTCATGATAATTCACAGTGATATTCACGAGTTATCCCATCGGAAAAAATAGCCGAATATCATGCTTTTCGGAGCACCGGACCATAGCGCGCGATGACTTTTTGAGCGCAATCTTTGTCAGTCCGACGAAAGCAGGTTGGAAACCCATGTAAATGTTCGAACTTCGTTCGAACATTTACATGGCAGCAGACACCTACGAGTACTGGTGCTAAAGTCTGAGGAAAAGACATCATAGATGAAAACACATATCAGTTACGAGGCCGTTTGAATTTCACTGTTAATGGTAATCAACCAATTTTTCTCGAAGTGCAGCACGCATAGAGAAGTCCATGATTCGCTTACACGTCTGCCTGCCCTACAGAACGAGAAATGACCCACAGTCTCCTTCTGAAATATTGCATCACTTGCCAACTTCTTTTAGAAAAGTAAAAAGTAACATTTCTGCAACCCCGATGATCACGGGGGCATCCAAGGAATACACCACAAAGAGTCACTGGTGTAGCTGGTGTAGCACTGTGGTTCTGCATAGCGAAGCCATTATGAACGACTTATACTAGGCCCTGGTACTGAGATTTTAACAGAGGCGACCGCAAAATCCGCAAAATACCGCAGCAGAGTCTTTAGAACGGGCGAACCTCTTTAATTATGGTTCCAAACAGATATTTCAACGGCTTATGATGATATTTCAACGGCTCTTCTACTGGGAATTTGTGAAGGGGCTCGTTATTTTATTCCCCCCATTCCAACCAGCAATGGGGTAGAGTATCGCCTGGTGCGATGAAACTCCCCACTCTCCAAGGTCAAAAATAAAGTTGTTGTTGTTACTGGGAATGAAACAGAAGCGACCACAAAATTCGGAAAAGGCAGAAGCAGAGTCCTATAAAACTTACGAAACTCCTTTTATCATGGTACCAAAGGCACATTCATGCCAGCTTATGCTATGCCTTTCTACCGGGATTGCGCAAGAGGGGACCGCAAAATTCGGATACGGCGACAGCACGGCCTTTTAGAACGGGCGACACTCCCTGTATCATGGAGCGAAAGAATGAAAGTAATCACTGGCTTGTGCAATTCTATTCTGCTGGAGTTATAGCACAGGCGATCGCCAAATTCGGAAAACGTGGCAGTGGAGCCCTCTTAAACGAGCAAAACCCGTTGTGTCATGTTGCCAAAGACTTCTTGTCAACCACTTACACTATGTCATTCTACCGAGATCATAACACAGGCGACCGCAAATATCGGAAAAGGATGGAGCAAAGCCCTTCAAAACGGGCGAGACCCCTTGTATCATAGTTCCAAAGTCATATACGTATTCTCAACGGCTTATGCTATTGCCATTCCACTCGAATTATAACCGACGCGGCCGCAAACTCCATAAAAGGCTGCAGCAGAGCCCTTTAAAACGGACAAAAACCCCTTTAATCATGGTGGCAGACATTTTACACACATATAAAGACGCGACGGCTTATGTTATGCCCCCCTCCTGTGATTGCATCGAAAACTACCGCAAAATTTGGAAAAAGGCGGCAGCAGGGCCCTTTACAATAACCCAAATGACTTGTGTAATGGTGCTAAAAAGATACTGTGAACGACTTGTACTGAGATTGTAACAGAGGCTACCGCAAGGTCCGGCATCTAGTCTAGTCTAGTTGTTGTTCGGCATCAGATCGAGCCCTCTAAAACGCGAAGCCCCTTTAGTCGTGGTGCCAGGGCGTACCTGCTTCCCCTGCACATGGAGCGGTCGCGTTTGAAGAAACTGCTTCCAAAGCGACACTCGCGAAGGCAAAAAAGAAATAAAATGCCATCAAATTTGGGGCTTAATATCACCTCATATAAAAATAATATAAAAATGTCTTAAGCTGGTGTTACAGAATGTATACATGAAATCCAGATTTCGTAGTTTGAGCCCCGTACCATTTTCCCCTTTTGCACCCTGAGAGGTCGCGTTTTACAAAATCGCTTCCAAAGTGGCGCTCGAAATGGCGAAATTGCCCATTTCATCAACGTCAGCACTAATACCATTTGATACAACAATAATATTAAAGATGCCCTAAGCTGATTTTGTAATATGTATTTGTGGAAGTAAGATCACGGGGTTTGAACCCCGCATCTTGTTCCCCTGTTCCACCCTGAGAGGTCGCGTTTGACAAAGTCGTTTCCAAAACAGCATTCCAAATGGCCCATTTCATAAAATTGAGGGCTTAATCATTTGATATAACAATAATGATGTCCTAAGGCGATTTTGTAATATGTATATCGGAAAGTAAGATCACGGGGTTTGAACACCGTACTTTGTTCCCCTGTTGCACCCTGAGAGGTCACGTTTGACAAAATCGCTTCCAAAACGGCACTCGAATTGGCCAAACGGCCAATTTCATCAACTTCGGGAGTTAATATCATTGCTATAACAATAATATTAAAGATGTCATACGCTGATTTTTTAATATGTATATGTAAAAGTAAGATAACGGGGTTTGAACCCCGTACCTTGTTCACCTGTTGCACCCTGAGAGGTCGCGTTTGACAAAATCTCCTCCAAAACGGCACTCGAAATGGCCAAATGGTCCATTTCATCAACCATGAGGCTTCATATCATTTGATATAAAAATAATATTAACAACGTCCTAAGGTGATTTTGTAATATGTATATGTGAAAACAAGATCACGGGGTTTGAACCCCGCATCTTCTTCCCCTGCAACTTTGAAGGGGGTGCATCCAGATTAACACTGACATATCGTGCCGTGGTTGATATGTGGCCTGGAGGACATACTGACTAAATATGGGCGATGACCTTTCCAGAATTTGACTGTCATTGTCGAAAAATCCTAGTCTAAACATGGGCCCTGTGAAAAAAATCGACGGAATCCCCATAGGCGCAATGCATTAAAATTAATTTGGCCAGGGTGCACTAGGTTTATATTCTGCTGGAGCCTTTGATGTTTCCAGCGGTTCTTTGCATGGTGTTGTTCTGTATTAGATGATGACATCTTAAAATGTTTATTCTGTTTAGCTGTCAATTGCCATAAACGCCGTCTCCCATTTAATTCACATCCTGTAGGGCCGCTTCCAGCATAGCGGCTGAGCGTAGCGGCGGAGCGCGCCGTCGGGCTGAACGCGGGGGTGACCTCGAATTTTTGGATTGCGCGAATCCTTGCTGCACGAAGTGCACATGAATTCTACCCCGCATGTTGCAGAATGCAGTTCGAGTTGACTTCCCAGCAGACGACCGCATCTTGCTTTTCTTTTACGGAGGCGAAGCCTGATGTCCCCATGCTCACTCTTTTTGTCGTTGTGGTGAAATGATGCATCCACCTTTCATGACATCTAATGATTCATAGAAAAAATTGTCCCCGGCACTGAAGTCGGTTCCGCAGGTGCGCAGAGACTGCCATGCACGCTACCTTCTGGTAAGAAGTGAGGTGATAAGGAGCCGACCTGGCATACACTTCGCCGGACAGTAACTACAAGTGAATGATTGTCTCCACACCTCTAAAAGTGATATTACGCTGTGCTGCAATGTCTAGAACTATTACTGGCCAGTTCACGGGGATGGCTTGCACAACACCTGCGGTGATCATTCGCGTGACCGCAGTCGGACGAAGTTGTCTGTGTCATTAATTCGTCACCGTATCCCGTCCTTCACCAAAATGTCTGCACCAATCGTACAGTCCTCCCTCTTGACACGTTTTGTTCACATACTCTGCATGAGATCTTTGACGTTCAAATTCCCAAAGAACTTCATTATTCAACGCTGTTCTACAGCTGCAGACCGCCACTCACCGGCATTATATCTGCCACTGATCCGTCCTCGTTCGTCGTCCTTCGCTATCCGGTAGTTTTATTCAATTACATTTACTCATTGATTTTTCTCGAGCAAAAGTCCCGTGCGTTCAATATTGAAGGATGTTCTACAGTCTAGTATGCGCTAGAAGAAATCGAACCTGCCGCACATTTCAAAGTGATGCTCAAGAGTGCTCGATAGGTATATTTTACATTCTACATTGGCGTACAACACAACATTCCATCGGAAAGATACAATTCTATTGTTACAGAAGCTACTGTTCTACCTTACGCCCGATGCAAATTAAGTTGTTGCTGAAACTGTTCGAAATATTTTCGCGCCGCTGGCTAATCGATGTCAGATGTCTACACGGTGTCTGGCGCGATGAAACATTCCTGGAAACAAAATTAACGGCCACACTGTCAATAGATTATGCATGCCAATTAGCCTTTCAACTAATCTACTCATTTTAAAATGCCTTGAGGAGCGAAGAGGAGCCGAAGAAGAACGAGTCGATACATCGAAATATATTTGAAATTACGTTACGCCATCCCTCACTCTTAGAAAAAAGGTTCGAAACCAGGTAGTAACGGTTACCGTTACTACACCTCTATTGTAGTTACTTCCTCCTGCTTGCTATTACTACCAGTTTCCATACTATTAACTGCTCACTGGTTGTAACAGGCACGGTTACTACAGACAGATTTCTTTACAGCCCCACAGGTAGTAACTGCATAGGAAGGGCTAATTTTATTTTTTATTTTTGATATTCTGCCAGCCACCTCTTGGTGGCCAAAGCAGGTGTAATTGATACAAGTGTTGCAATAGAAGATGAGTTTCACTATAGCAATTAATCATTTATTAGCATTACGCCTGGTTTTGGCACTAAAAGAGAGTCAAAGTACATGTCAAGCGAATCTCTCGAAGATAAAGATGTGGGAACAACAAGACTTTCCCATACTGTTCCACTTACTGTGTAGGCCCAGAGGCGCCGGTTAAAAGCAACTGTCTCAAGCTCCCTTACCACCATGAACAGTGAACCACTGCACACTAACAGCATTGAAATTTGACCAAAATGTGGCGGATCACCTTTTGCCAACACAATATCCTGTGTCCTGTATTTCCAATGGTCTATCTTTGCCGATTCAATTTCCCGAATTGGCACCCCACCTGCAAGTCTGTCTCTGGCGCACTCGGGCACATGTGTGTCGTGTACGAGTTTCGACTTTGTGGTCTCTAAGACTGTATCATAACCAAGTGTCGCCACATCAAAGCTTTGCAGCAACTGGTGTAGTGCTGCAACAGACCTGCATATGTTCTTAAATTTTTTATTTCGGATTGCCATGGCTTTGATGTACTGGTGTTTGGCCTCAAAGCGCATACACCAGTACTGCTTGAGAGGCCGAAGTTCGCTGATCAACCTGGGGTAGTGAACCAGGAAATGCATTTTTTGAATTATTTTCCCTGGATACATTGTTGCAAATGATGTCAAAAAGTATCTGATCTCATCTGCAAGGCGTGCAACATGGTCACGTGGAAGCTCCTCAGCGAACACCAGTTGTACTACACTCTTTAGCTTCAGGTATATCTCCCAGTGTGCATTGTTTTCTTGAATTATGCCACCCAATACAACAGAACGCAAGGAAAACATGCACCACTTCTGTGCCGCTGTGCCTTTGTACGATGCCTGGCCCTGCACATATGCTCTTGATACAGGCTCTGGCTTACTTTTTCGGTCACAGCGTTCATCATTGAAAGCAGTCACTCTGTCCAAGTCTGTGTAGTTTATGATATTCCCACTCAGCAATCCATGGAGAATAAGCTGGAGAACATGAGGAATAGTGCCTTCGAGTAAGCCATGCATAATATCCGGGGGTAGTTAGAGCGTCACATCGAAGTAGCTCACATCCAGCAGTGGCGACCTCTCCTTGACTCCATGGGTCCTGCTGTCGGACGTGTTTTCTAGGACAAAGCTCATATGATGCTTGTGGGTGGCTTCGTTTCTTTGGTCAGCACCACCTTCATCAAAAATGCTTTCGAACTCTGCAACCGATGCTGTACAAAAGCAGCATGGCCGTCCCCTGCTGAAACTGCTGGTGTAACCCCCCATGTTGTTTATAGACAGGTTATCACCACAAAACGCAATAAGCATGGCTGTTACTTTGACACTTGTATTACAGTGCTTGACAATGAATCCTACGTCCCGTAGCAGGTTTATATCTGTCAAAAGTGGCTTCATAACTGCTGACAGACCGTGCTTCTTTACGTTGGCATACTTTGCAATAACTGCCACATGAATTGAGCTCCACTGTGACCTGTATCGAGGATGAATGTTAACGACACTGAAATAGACAACAAAAAGCTTATGCTGTCCACGTTTAGAGCCCAGTGGGTTAACGACCTCCAGTTCGTCACAATATAGGACTATGAACAGTGTGAACTGTGACCTTTCCGGAATTAATTGCGCTGTCTTTCGCTCAAACAGCAATCCATCACGGAAACTGCAGAGCGATGTTGTTTCCTGGCAGCGCTCGGAGTCCTGTAGGTGTCCGCGAAAACTCTCCGACATGAACAGATTATGTAGCACACTTGTGATGGGAACATATTGGAACGTATCACAGCCATCCAGTGGGTGCTCTTGTGGTTTGACGTACGGAAGATTCTCTTTCGCAAACTTCTGTCTTTGGTACTGTGTCTTCGTACAGTCAAAAACTTCATCCACAAACTCACACTTCACCAGCGATTTCAAAGTACTGTGCTCTTCAACGTTCATGTCACAACGTTGCATTATTTGAGCAGCAAAGTTCTCCAACATGTCCCGTGTTGTCATTTTGAACTCTTCAAAGATAAGTTCTGTGGTCGAGCGGGGAAGTTTATGCACCTCTGCCAAGCGAAAGAACAAGAGACTGAGCTGTCTTTTGCAATGTGAAGTGAAGTCGTGCACGGACGCACCCATGCAAGACATTGAGTCACTATTGTAGTGTTGTTATTTAGAACATTTTGGATTAACGTGATGGAAGGCGACGATGAGGAAGGGATAGCGTGAGCGCGTGCAGGGGAACATTTTGTTCATTCTTCGTTTGAGCAATAAACTGGTCGGAAGGTCTCTGGCTTCGTCCGGTGTTCTGACTGTAATGGTCTTCAGGAGACTCCAGGACACTACAAATTCTGGCGACGAAGGTTCAGACTACTGAAGCAAGCAGGTGGCGTTGTCCAAGTTGCTGAGGCCAGAGCTAAATTTGGGAAGGAAAGATCCAGTGCGAATGTGGAGACCACACCTAAGCATACAAGGCGTATGGTAAGTGCATCTGCGCAGTGGCTCTCATGTATAATTGCGTAAAGCTTAGTGGTTATAAAGTTAGCTGGTAGTGCGTTTGCCAAATTGCAGTTTGGCTATTCCATGAGCAATCTCCCAGTTGAACACGTAATTCAGACTGAGTGCTGCGTGAAAAACAAATGCATGACACACTATATGAATCATTGACTGGCTATAAAATCTCTCTCACTGCAACCTCGCTTTAATATGTTGTTGCTGCAGGTGTCGATTCCATACGGGATAACGTATAGTGACACACAAATTCAAGATCTGAAGCACCAAATGAGGAGTGAAATGGCGTGCACAGTGCGAAATTATGACTAGATAAGTTCCCTCATGAAAGAGACGTACGAGCAGAGGCACAAGTGGATCGTGGACACGCATCCAACGACTGCTGACGTCCTTCAAGATTATCCTGCTGTCGCACTCCCAGATATGGTGCGCATATATTGCTGATAATGTGTTGTGAACAATGAAGCTACTTTGTGTCACTAATTACGTTATTTTGTTATTTCAACATGTCAACAGATACATCAGGAATTTACTCTAATGACAGGAGTCAACGCAGACGACAATTTGCTGCAGATAATAAACCTGATTGGGGAGAAGTGCATTGAGCTTGTCAGGTCTCGCAGGTATGCAAAGGAAACTGTGAAGGAAATGGACGAAGATCTCGCAGTGCTGACGGGTGATACACAAAAATGTGAGATATTTGGAACTGTTACACACACAAAAAGTACTGTATTGTGAAAATGCATCGGTTATTTTTTTTTTCTTGTTGTAGTTGTTTTTCTAGTGTACTGGAAGCTAAGTCACATGCCATTTGTGCCCGATTATGAAATATGTAGGTGTATGCTTTTTTTCAGCTTCACCATATATACAAGTATAAACCTTTGCCAATGTGACATGCCGTCACCCTCTTTTTTATTTTCAGACTGTTTTGAGGTTAATGTTCTTCGCCTGCTGCCGTCATTGCTGAAAGAACATCCGGAGTTCTTGAAAGCTACTGTGAGTACATCATGTTAATTTTGCGTTCCACATGAAAAGTGCACACATTCTTTTCTTGCACAGGTGTATGATAAGCACACAAGGAAGCACTTGCACAGGCGGCTGTGCTCGTGTCTCTTTTCAGCTACTTAAACACGCTTGCACTGCTTTTGTCTATTGCATCAGCTGATTTTTACGTTTACTTATGTTATGTTTCCACAAAGGGTGTTTCTTACATTATCTAAGTTGTGCAATTGTAAGTGTGCAATTTTCTGCTGTCTACATTTTACAATTACGTAGTAAAGCCAATTAACTAAGTTGATTGATTCATTCATTCATCAGTGAAGTAGCAGTCTGTGGAGTCGCGCTCCACGGCTGGGGCCCAGAGAGGGCGCACATGTTGTCGGGATTAAGTTACACGCCCAGAGAGGGCGCGCATGTTGGAGGAGAACCTTGATAAGGCAATGCTCAGCGGTCGGAGCACAGACGGAGTGTGAGCGAACGACCGAGAAGGAAGATTGCCCCACCATGGCGTAAGTGAACGTCCTGTGGGACAATAAACGAGGTATTGATTAATTTGTGTCTGTGGCTCTCGGTGCGGTAGTTTCGGTAGGAGACTGGTTGGGTTCTACCCCAAGTGGGATCGAGGAGGCGGAATCCCACAAGTCTCAAAATGCATAGGTCAACCGTAACCCCCCACTGCATTTAGGCTGCCATAGCTTTAAAATGGTATATTCCTTTTTTAATAAAAGATACTTTTGTATTTACCATGCTATGGCATTGGGCGTTCTCTGTTGCTGCATCCATGCATGCAGCATCATTCATATTCTGTTAGCGGGCATCAAACACGAAGGAAAAAAAAACGCTGGTTGAGCTCATCAGCAGTCAGGAACTTGCCAGTACTTATTTCCTTGTAGATTTGTTGCATAATGCTAAGCTTAGATTATGTCCCAACATTTCAGGACGTCTACCCATGTATCACCTATAGTGGAGTAAAGCTGCTTGAAGTTGAGGACGTCCATGCGAAATTTGAAGTCATCGACGTTGACGTGTGTGATATCATAAATGGTGTTGCGACCGCCCTTGAACTCCACTGGACTCTGAATATCAGCTACAGCCCGAAAAACAGAAACACATGGTCTGTGCTGGAGTATTTGTTTGGACTAAAACACACTCGGTTAACTCCACTGGCCCACCGTGTAATAACATACTTTGAATCCCAACAAAAGTTTGTACAGGGTACGTCTTTCTCATGTACTCGTCCGGCGCACAGAATACACTACACAGTCTTTTTTTTTTTTTGAATTCTATAAACTCAGGAGAGGTGATACCAAAGGTCGTAACAGTTACTACCGTGTCCACCGAAGGTGTAGTAACATCACAAGCACTAACAGTTACTTCCCTCGCTCTTACTACCTACGGTTACTAGCAAGTTAGTAAAAAGTGTGACAAGCCATTCCTACCTTAGAGGCTTCTACAACCTTTTTTCTCAAGCGTAAATTCTTCCTCAGCGTAGAATTTGTGTTCGGCATCTGTTTGGTCATTTTGTTCTCTTGCTGTGCCACATGAAGCATGACAAGTGTCATCATAGTCAGGAAATCACTGTGGTGGAAATTTCTCTCCAGGACTTGACAGAGCGTCTGAATGAAGAATGATCCGTCATTTTCGTCTCTGTACCAGTACAGACCTGCAACATAGCAGACATGTCGCACATCAGATCATTCCGTGGGGAGAGCAACATTTTTACGATCGGCGTAGTTTGAAAGGTTGGGGTGAAAGTTTGAAAGGTTTGAAAGTTTGAAAGGTTGGGGTGAGGAAAAGGGGTGCACGAAAGCAACAGGGCGATTCCACGCGAAATGATCCAGCGGACCTGCTCGTCTCTCACAAAACTATCGCGAATTTTTTACGAAATTTTTTTAGCAGTCCCTAATAGTGCAAAACGACACACCACGAAACATTTCTTCCCAAATCTCAATGTGGCGGGTGCTACATACGAGCAAAATTCGCAGCGCTGGCGAAAACCGTGCCTGGGGTGAACGGCAGCTGCGGCTCATAGAAAGCACCTAGAACTGTGCGGTTTTCTTTTGCGTATAGAGGAAACAATGCTTTACACAGCGTTCAAATCCCACTTGTCGTGCTGTAATCGGTGCTGGTATACAAAGGCCGGAAGTTTCGCAAATTTCCTCCTACTTCGCGATTTTTTTGTGGAGAATCAAATCATTAAATTTCAATGAATATTTTTCCCTGAGAAGGCCTCGTGGAATACTTCAACAGGAAAAATCGCAAGACACGTAATTCTTGTAGTCATTGCAGGAAGAAAAGAGGAAGTACGCGATTTTTCGAAAATTCGCTACAATCGAGCGTAAAACACGCAATGAAGAGGTCGGAAGAGACGCCTGAAACCAACGCAGTTTTATAGAATGAGCCTTCCTCTACAACATATTAAAAAATCTCGAGGGTGTTTTTTCGTATACGGGAGAAAATATTTTTTTTGTAGTAGAGGGTATTACGGCCACACACACTCACGTTGCATGTATCCGGTGGTGTGTTATATTTGTTTCTTGGACTCCCGTTTTAATTCTGCGTATTTCCGACTTTTCTTCTGGTTGGGTTTCAATATGACAGCCACCCGGACCAAAGGAACATGGCTCCAGTTGAGCTCTGTGGAGTTCCAATTCACCAGTATGAATATTATAGGCGCGTGGATGCAGGTTCAGTTGAGGAAACTTTCCTTTAACTGGTCGCATTTAAATTCTGAACAATTCAGCAAAAATAATAACCACGAAAAGTCTAACAAATTATAACACTAGAGGAAAAGACGAACGTGCAAAAAAGTCATTTACATGGCAGCACTGGAAACGACGGAATCTCGTGTTGGTGGTTCATCGTCCATGCTGTCCTAGGTTCCAGTGAGGCTCACAGCTATATCAAGCCTTGCACCACTCGCGTATGGAAGCGTATACCCACGGATAACCGTAAGAAACTTCTGGGTTCGGATGAAATATGGACGCTTGTTGTGATCTGCGGATCGGACGTGGATGGCGCCGGATCTGGAGTGGGTCAGACTCGGATAAACCGCGAGATTGCGCGATCAGTTTGCTTCACACAAGGTACAGAACAGAGTACGAGGTGTACGAAAGCCGCTCGCGCATCTGAGAGAGATCTCTGGCTGTGGCGTCTCGAGTTGAGGTGCGCGTTCAGCGCCGATGTTGCGTTTCACTTGTAATAAACTCTACTTATTCCGTTTGGTGCAAAATGTGTTGCTGTCTTGGTGCCGTATAATCTTTCGTGGAAGCTAAATCTGTACTTGCTGTTGTGTATCCTTTGGTAGCATCATGGACGCTCAGGACTCGCTACAAAAGATATGCCGCTCCGGGGTTTTCACTGTCGGAACGAGAGGAAGTCGCCCGTGTGGATGAAGTTTGGTGACATTTTTTTTTTTTTGTTGTTGCCCTTCCCCCCCCTTTTTTTGCTGTTTTGTGCTGACGGTAAATAACGTTTATTTCCTGGGAAATTCGCCTGATATATCGAGCATAGAAACTGAACTATTGCTGCGTGCCGTGGGAGACGCGGATTTTTCGGATAGGATGCGGATGTGAAAAAGCTCACCCGCGCAGGGCTTTAGCTCACACGACAAAAAAATATTACTTAGACCTGTCCATCACCGCTAATCCTCAATCTCCGATGCCGGCACCGTGCACACCGGAAACAATGCCATAAACTTAACCACCCAGGATTACAATACGCGTGTTATGCTACAGAAGCAAAGGCTATGGTAACCTTGCAGAAGTCTGTGCCACAGCATATTGCTTGCTCATTAAAATCCAACCAGACCAGAGAAAAATTGAAAATCAAAAGAATTAAAAGAGGAGCCCAAGAAACAAATATAGCACCCCACTGGACACATGCAACGTGGGTCACTGTGGTCGTAATACCCTCTACTACAAAAAAAAATTATTTTCTCCTGTAAGGAAAAACACCCTCGAGATTTTTTTAATATGTTGTAGAGGAAGGCTCGTTCTATAAATCTGCGTTGGTTTCAGGCGTCTCTTCCAACCTCTTCATTGCGTGTTTTACGCTCGATTGTAGCGAATTTTGGAAAAATCGCATACTCTCCTCTTTTTTTCCTGCAATGACTATGAAAGTTACGTGTCTGGCGATTTTTTCTGTTGAAGTATTCGTTAGGGCCGTGGGAGGAAAAAATGTTCATTAAAATTTAATGGTTTGATTTTCCACAAAAAAATCGCAAAATAGAAGGAAAATTGCCAAACTTCCGGCCTTTGTATACGTGCACCTATTACAGCACGACAACCGAGATTTGAACACTGTGTAGAGCATAGCTACCTCTATGTGCAAAAGAAAACCGCACAGTTCTGGGTGCTTTCTATGAGCCGCAGTTGCCGTTCACGCCAGGCATGGTTTTCGCCAGCGCTGCGAACTTTGCTCCTGTGTAGCACCCGCCACATTGAGATTTGGGAAGAAATGTTTCGTGGTTTGTCGTTTTGCATTATTAGGGACTGCTAAAAAAAAATTCGTAAAAATTTGGGATCGTTTTGTGGGGGCCGAGCAGGTCCGCTGGATGATTTCGCGTGGAATCGCCCAACACTTTTGTGTGGGTAGAAGTTAGTATGTTCCTCAGAAACAAGGCGGGCGATCCTCCCCACGAGAACGGGATTGGTCTGCTTTTCAAGGTCTCCCTTTACTGCAACCTAAATAGCATAAGTGGTACTTGTAGTAATGCAATCTACTCCATGAGTGCTTGCACGCTAATAAACGGTAGTGTCAGTGCGTTTATCTTTTCGTGGGATCCGTAAACAACATCGCAGGGCGCAAAACGATGAATGCTTTATAGGGGAAGAAGTTAAAGCTCGACGTAATCCTAAATATATGCGCATATTTCATTTACATTTTATTCGCGTGGGTATGCATGTATGTGTGTGGGGAGCTTAGTGTGGAGTTAAAAGAGCATGAAAGTGGTACTTGACATGGCTAGAAACCCTGCCCCGATCTGTCGAGCTGCCTACTAGGAGTCAACACAAGAATATTTTCGCTGTGCGGTGTATTGTCATTGCGCATAAAAATTTTGAAAAGATTGTCGGAGGAAGAAGCCGCGGGGGAGAGACACGGGCCCCGCGTGACCTCGAAACTGCTCAGTGCCTTTTTTGTTGTTGTTCTTGCTGTTGTTTTTTTCTTCTTCTCAGCTCACGCGCCGCCAAGGATGGGCATAAATACATTTTTTGACCACTCAAATATAAATACAAAATACTGTGTTGAAAGGGGCATTAAAATAGTCCTCATAAATACATTTTAATAGCAGTATTTAAATACCGTAACTACTACCATAAAAACTGTGAGGAAGATGGCATCTGAGTAGTAGGAGGGGGGGGCGAGGCTACATCGGTGAGAGTTAGAAACCTGCACCCCTGACCCCTGCCCTGAGCCCTGCGCGTATTTTTCCCCGCTCGGCGCGTGGGCGGAGGGTTGTCCGCGCGCTTATCGGCGGGGGAGGGCTGCGCGTGCGCTCATCGTAGCGTATTTTTCAGCCTGGGCAGACTTCTTTCGCCATACGTGGGCCGACTTCACATATTTTTTTCCGATACAACAGGTGAGCGGTTTACATGCAGAGACATGCAAAGGATAGCCATACACAAAAGTACAAGTGAAAATATATTTATTAATGCCAATTGTAATGCCAATCAAGTTGAGATATATTTATTAAAGCCAATAGTGCTGGGAATTGTGCCAATTGTGATGCCAATCAGGTGAAGGAGAAAAACCCAGCCGAAAAACCTTCACCACCTGTAACAGGGCGGTGCTCGAGTGGAGGGCTGCTGTGGTGGGCGGAGCGTGACCGGAGGGCTGCGTGCGCGCTTACCCTTCAGCCTGGGCCACTGACATTCGTCATTTTTCAGCCTGAGCCGACTTGAATCGTAATTTTTTTTCCAGCTACAACAGGTGTGCAGTAGGCTGCTTACATGTAAAGGATAGCCATGCACAAAAGTACAAGTGAAAATATATTTATTGAAGTCATTAGTGTCAGAAATTGTGTTATGACTCTGCGTGAATGGGAAAAACTTAGCAAAAAATCTGAAGCAGAGGAAACACAATACAATACATGTAACAAAGAATATACTTATTAGATGTATGATACAATAGCATTGAATAGGTATCACAACTCAAACACAATATTTTTTATTAACAGTAATCATACACACAAGTTTTCAATGGATCACAACGGACACCACATTTAATCAAAGAAGATATTCTTAATCAATATGATTACAAACAAAATTACAAGTTGTATTATAAAAAGTCTGAGACGTGAGAATCTGATAGGTGTAAGTAATTTCGACCACAATATGCTAAGTTTAATATTCCAATATGACACAAATTTAATTACTCAGTTTCTTATGAAGTGAATAGCGCAGACATAAGGCAATAATTCGAATCAACACGATCAACACATAGCATTAATATAGAACCAATCATCCAACATGTAGGGAAATAATAGCTACACCATATCAAAACGAGAAAAAGATCACCACATTTAATCAAGGAAGATATTCTTAATCAATATGATTATAAACAAAATTATAAGTTGTGCTATAAAAAGTCTAATATTCCTATACGTGAGAACCATCAGTGCAATAGCGGGACGTTCTGATAGTTGTATGTAATTAACTGTGAACAGCAGAGACCATAGAAGACTATGGAACACGAACACAAGAGGAAATAAAATCTATATCACTACAAAGAAGTTATTCTTAAAGGGACCGAAAAGTGAAAAATAACCCCCATATTTTTGCCCACTGTCGTGCACATCATCGTTGTTCGATAAGACACATAAAGCATTACTTCTCAATTCGGCATACTTTTTACGTATAAATATTTTGAACATTGCCAGAACATGGACGGTGCTGCCAACAAACGGCGAAAAAGAGAAACTTGGGTTTCAGCGGTTTCCGGTCCAGGGCTCTCAGGGATTGGTGAACCCTTACCACGTGAGAGCTAATTTTATAGATAACAAAGTTGACGCACAGGATCTTACAGCTAAACGACATTTTAAAAATGACGCTCACTTCCATAGCTCTACGTTAACAAAGCATTCAGCTACTTCGCCGCTACGAGCTTCGATCCACCGCGCCATCTGCAAGGCCGTCTGTGTTATGGCGTTTATTGTTTACGACGTAGGTGGTCATGCTGGTCGCGCGAAATAGTAAGTGGAAGTGGATGTTCGTTGCTGCTGTGTCACGTATTCAGGATACCTACATAGCTTTGGTGTTCGGGGATGCAAAAATCATGTTCGTTCATCTTCGTTTTCTGCCACAAGAGGAGAGAGCGCGAGAACGAATGTGGTTCGAGACACTCCGCTATTAGATGCAGCAGTCGTGTCGTGTGTGCTGAGCTTATTTTGCTGCCGATGACTACGAAGAAGATGCCGTAGACGGCGAATTGCGAAGGCGTCCGAAGCAAACTGCCGGTCAGTAACCAGTGATTTTGCTTCACCGAGATGACGAGTTCAACACATCTCTTAGGTATGTACAGGCGTCACACATGTACAAATTACAATATAACGATGACGTATTCCATTTAACTTATGTTATCCTACTTGTCCCATACTCAATATTGTCAACATCAACAAATTTAATTTGAGGGGCCTTCCAGTGTTGAAGTGGCGCAAGACTACTACGTGTTGTGTGACCCAGGCACTCAAGTTGACATGACAGAAATAGCTGAAAACAGGTATGCAAAGTCCAGATATGGAAGCAGTAGGTTTGTTAAGTGTTGCAGACTTTGTGACATTTATGGAGTCTTCGGACAGGTGCAGAACATTAGTACGACGTCAACAGTAGGAGAAGAAACCGATGATAACTGCTACCCTGTTTGAATGGTAGAACAATACTTCCTGTGTGAAGAGGTGTAGTTATGACTAAGGAACGCTAATTTTCTAGAGATGCATCCTCTACACTTGAATGACCATTGAAACAGTGAAAGTTTATTGTATTTTAAGCCCCACTACTGGAATTGTTCAGTGTGTGTCACTGCTGCAGTGAGCCATGCAAGGTTACCACATCATATTGGTCCTAAATTTGTAGAGTTCCCCTATCTCAGACGCAACCGTCATTTTTCTTTATTGTTCTCCCGATCCCATCTTCTCAGAGATTCATGTTGTTCTCCATGGATTGCATGGGCACTGCCTTTTCTACTCATGCTTTCAGGTTCTTGTTCTGTTAAATAAATATTCACTTGAGAGTTTGCAGCCATCACGCTATCTACTGTGTTTGCCTCGCTATCTATATTGATGTGCCATAACGGTATAGCACACCAACATGCCAATAACCTACCAACAACAACCAAACAACGTAGCCTTGTCCTACTTTTGGATGGGAACTACACGATGTGGTAACATCCACATATATAAAATTTTAGTCGACAGAGATCATCTACAAGTACTCCGTTTAGCCAACACAGTTAAATTAGTGTTAAATCCCAATCTTGGTTCAAATATTAATTGACATTTGGAAACGTAGTCACTAAGAAGTACTAAAGGTTACGAACACAGTTCAGCTGAATGACACTGATGAAAATTATCTTTCTTACTCCTCACATATACAATTCAGTATAACCTACAAATACATCTATGCCCACAGGTTACTTAACCTTCCAGGAACAAACTAGTAATTATAATATGCTGTGACAGCAAAGAAAAAGCAATGAGAACAACCTGAAGCAAACAAGAAAGGAAAATATGCTGACATCAACATTTCTACAAGTCAGCGCACTGATGGGAAAGGGTCTCTAATAGCATGCATGACGCAGATCGAGATCCAGTGGAGTACTTTCTATTGTATTTTCTCGGAGCACCCCATATCCATCTTGTGAATGGCCGACAGGTGGTACAATGTAATTTCCTGCAGAAATAAGGGTTTTCCGTCCAGTTTCCCGTTCAAGTAGCGGGTAAAGACCACAAGGCGCTGCCGTGTATGTTGTCATGCTCTTCGGTTTCTCGGATGTATGTAAAATACACTTGCAGTACTTCGGTGTCAAGGCACAGTATTTCGAAATATTCGTTAGTTCTGATGCAATTGTCTGTTTGCTTTTCACACGCATTCTCTACTTCTCGGCAGCAAAAACCGTAGTATCCGTCGGTTTGCATTTCACACATGAACACGTGCACGACGAAAAAACAGCGCTTGTTTCGGCTTACACAAGTGTTTCTCTCTGATACATGGAAATTTCACAAAGCAGTCCATGTTCACGGCACGGTGAGCTACTGCTGAGGACGAATGTGACTCCGATTAATCTCTGGACGAGGAATCTTCTGCTGCGAAGAACACACTTTCCAGCACGCTAACGCACAAACCACAGCGACAGTTCTCGAATGTGGAATTCCAGCGCACTCATGCTCAAGAGGCTCACCATGCTCGACGTAGAAATTGGTCACAAATGCCCACTGCCATTTTCGTTTTCGCCGGATTAGCGCCCGGAAGTGCGCGTATTACATGCGTCCTCGACAGATGGAGAAGGGTTATGCAATTGTTGACAGACTGCACGGTTTCCTACTAGGTCCATGGACATGCAATTATGGAAAATTTGATTACAGAAAAACTACAGCGATTTCAGCGGAGTATTTTGATATTTGAACTCTTGAAGGTTCAAGCTTTTTGCTGAACGTAAAGTTTCGATAGGTTTATATTCACTTTTCGGTCCCTTTAATCAAAAGAACATAGTAATTTATCATTCAGAAAATCAGAAAAACCAAACTCATCAGAAAATAGATATGTTAAAAATGAACTTCACCACATAGCACGTTCCTAGCCAACAAACAGAACTAATGATATCTGCCCTGATTTGTTGAAGACGGGTGCCAATAGATGTATGGAAGACCACGGAACACTAACGACAAAGAATGACACGAACACAAGAGGAAATAAAATCTATACCACTACAAAGAAGCTACACCTCATCAAAACAGAGTAATTTATCATTCAGAAAAGGAGAAGAAAAAATCAAAATGATCAGAAAATAGACATGTTAACAATGAACTTCACCACATAGCACGCCCCTAGCCAACAAACAGAACTAATGATATCTGCCCTGATTTGTTGAAGACGGGTTCCAATAGATGTATGGAATACTACGGAACACGAACGACAAAGAATGACACGAACACAAGAGGAAATAAAATCTATACCACTACAAAGAAGAAATTCCTGATCAAAACAACATAGTAGTCTATCATTCAGAAAATCAGAAGAAAAATCAAACTCATCAGAAAATAGATATGTTAAAAATGAACTTCACCACATAGCATGCCCCTAGCCAACAACCAGATCTGATTATATCTGCCCTGATTTGTTGAAGACGGGTGCCGATAGATGTATGGAAGACCGCGGAACACGAACGACAAGTACACAAGAGGAAATAAAATCCATACCACTACAAAGAAGATATTCTTAATCAATATGATGACAATCAAATTACAAATTGTATTATAAAAAGTCTAATATTCCTATACGTGAGAACCATCATCGCAATAGCGCTAATATCTGTCGTAACGTTTGAAGCGCAATCGGGATTCTCAATTTCATATTCCAACATTACTCAACTTTTAATTTCTTATTAAGTGAACAGCATAGACGTAAGGAAATAACGAAAAACAACACAATCAACAGCTACAATTAATAGAGAGCCAAACCTGCGCACCATCCGACACATAGAGAAATAATAGCTAATCAATCTATCAAAAGGCGAAATATTACAATATAGCACAGACTTAACGCTGAAAAACAGAGGAACACGCGGCGACATGTAAACAACAACAGAGGAAAATAATCCATCATTGAACCATCATAAAATCGACCAATATACAATTTTCATTCTAACAAACACTACGAATCTTGATGGAGCTATCCAAGACGTAGAAAATATGCACTGTTTTCACTCTTTTCCTCAAAGCCGGGAGTCTTTATGTCTCTATCTATGTGACCATAGTACCGCGCATGCTTTATCACTCAAAGGGTTGGGGGCTATATTACTTCGTCCAGCAAACGGGGCGCTCTGGAGGTAAGATAAGAGAGTGCAAAGGCGATATGTGCAGCGCAAATAGATGTCGATATCACTCGCGGGGATCACTCTCTTTTCGTATCCTTTCCTTGAGACGGAAATCTTTCGTCGAAGTGGTTGTCAAGTCGTCTAAGTTTGTAGAGATGCGATATTGTTATTGAACATGTAGAGAAAGTCCAAATTATTAATTGGTAGCAACGATACTCAATCAAAAACGAGAAACAAATTTAATTACATCAATTTTTGTAATATCTTGCAACAGAAAGTTCTAATGAACCACACAGAAATATCAAATGTGAAATGCAACTCAGAGTTATGAGGCATTCCCAACTCAGAGATTATTTTTACTTATGTCAATCGAGTGAACAATTGAAACAAATACAAGACAATAATTATTTCAGGCAGTAAGTTCACAACTCATAGAATATCAGTCGAGTCAATACTTGAAACAAAATCAAAACAATAATTCTCACGACAGGTGGATAATATAGCATTCTAACCAGATCATAAAATTTTAATCAATAAAGTATACATAGACATGCTTTTAATTAAGTGTAGACGTGCACTTGAAAACAGAGGAGACAATTGCTCTACATTGAAAAGATGGACAGATTTTGTACTCGATACCATAAGTCATGGGAAGATGTGATAAAAAACTGCTTCGAAAAGGAGGAGCCGCGAAACGATTTCATTATCGCTGCATTTCAATACGTCCTAGACATGGTCGTATTCGGAGATATGGTACAAACTACAGACCTGAAGGTGCAAGAATTTATATGCCGAATCTACAATACTTATAAAAATATCTGCACATCAACGTCGAAGGGCCACTGGTATTGATGGCGGAGTTTTTGAGGTTTGCTAACAAAGAATTGAAATACACAACGCCAGATGTAATTGTAATCATTGCAATGGGCATTGCGTTCATCAAGAAAGCAGTCGGATCAAATTATCATATACACACCGCCTATATCGCACGATTCATTACGGATTTGTTGAAATTACACATATCTGAGATGGAAAGTACATAAAACCCTATCACGTGATATATTCCACCCTAGAGCCTCTACACATTTATTTTATTCTACCAGTCAGCGATGTCGAATGAGCAGAAGTTCAATATTGTCGTGCAAGGTCTGATGTATTATCACCTGTTAAACCTCAACAAACATATCAATTGTGGTGAACCACCGGACGATTTTCATCTAATACTCTCTTGTACGCCATTCAAGAGTCTTCATACAAAGAAAGGAAACATCAATAAGAGACTGTGCAAGTTCATCGCGAGAAAGTGCAAGTTGTTGAAGCAATACAAACACGGCGACAACATAGTGCCTGCGTTAATCAACACTGGATTCAAGCGCCCAATAATCAGAATAAACTATTTAATGTCTTCGGAATTCATCAATGAAGACAACAAACGAAAACTGCAGAGTTTGAAATAGAACTAATTTATCGAAATAAACAAGTCTAACTGAATGTGTATATACTGAATAACTGAAACAATAAATGTAATCTTTGTCATCATTAATTATAATGAATTCTACGCATCACAATGAAAACTGCTTATGATTAGATTGAAGATTGCTAGGGACACGAATATTCCATACTGTGTGCAAAAATTCTAATATGGAATCAGAGCTAGCCGTCAAATAGGTTTTACCCCCGACTACACTCTGTACAACTTCATCACCCAAAGGATAGAATTGACGGAGAACGATCGGTCATTGAAATTTAGAGGCATGATACATCAGTCTATGATTACAAAAACGATCACTAATCTCTTGTGAAAACTTATCAAATTTCATGAATTAAATTCCACAGTGCATGTATATTTCTCAATCAGTTGCACTAGCCCAGATGTAGTAAAAGAAGAAGAAAAGGCGTCTTTGACAAGCAACCCGATTGGAGTGGGGAATAAATAAATATTTTCGTCAACACAGTTGTCCGTTTGTATGTCTGGATAGGAAAAATGAGCCGTCCAAGATAGGGCAAAACGGGAAATAAGACAAGATAACTGATTGCGGCGGGATAAGTCAAAGTGTTCGCGACAAATTCTACAATCGCATTCGGGTTCAGTGCCTGCGATATAATACGAAGCCATCGCGAAAATCGAATCCATTATCAAATGCTGCGATGCAAATGGGGCATTTTACAAGCATGATGTGCAGGCGAAGTCTACATTTCTAATCACATAATCTTCATAACACACGTCACACTAACGTATATGAAATAATTTCCAAGTGGCAATCAGATTTTGGGAGAAACGGATCACACAACCGCCATCAGAAGTGATTAACCAGTATACAATGACGATGAGCGTTATGCATAAACACAATGAAAGATATGTTACATCAATTATAATAAGCTGATCAGCGCAGGTCACACATAAACATAGATCAAATCCACAAAATATACTTGAGATTTCCCGTAGCCATACAGAAAAACTATCACATCATTTTAGTGTCATAGCATCCGGGCACTACAAATGGAAAGGCAATACTTTAATTTTATAAGTCTTTAGCTCATAACGGTGTAAAACGCAAAGTCCACACTAAATATAATTTTCTTCTTTAAATTTTCAAGGTCAAAACTGCACGCTATTTCTTGCATTTTTCTAAAGATATAGATTAAAAATTGTGCATATACTCACAGATACTATACAAAATATTTGATTGTGGCTTAAATGCTAAAATTTATCGATCCACATTCAGTAGAAGTGGCGACTACCACACATCAGTAAGAGTTTAATTAAAATTTGAACAGGTGTTGCGATTTATGATCAGTGCTGTAGCATGTGTAATTTCACAATACGCAAGCTTTAGCTCGCTCACTTTGACGAGCACTCTTTCATGATGACAGACAATTTAATCGAATGGATTGATATTTTCTGTATACACTATAACATAATCCGAATTCGTTATGTTGTGGATATTAAAAGTTACGAATATTTTCCGAACGAAATCAACTTAAAACTGGAAAAAAGGGTCACCCGCGTCGACGAACCCGTTTCTGGAAAAAGCAACACGCTCGCGTGCGGTATCGCGTTAACGCGTCGGGCGCAGAATCGCGTTCGGTTTCGGGTACGGCATTGGGGAAACGCGACCCGGCGTGTTGTCGAAACGTCTTCGAGGGTTTTTGCACACAGTATGGGATATTCGTGTCCCTAGCAATCTTCAATCTAATCATAAGCTGTTTTCATTGTGATGCGTAGAATTCATTATAATGATGACAAATATTACATTTAGTGTTTCAGTTATACACTTGTTTATTTCGATAAATTACAGTTCTATTTCAAACTCTGTAGTTTTCGTTTGTTGTCTTCATTGATGAATTCCGAAGACATTAAATAGTTTATTCTGATTATTGGGCGCTTGAATCCAGTGTTGATTAACGCAGGCGCTATGTTGTCGCCGTGTTTGTATTGCTTCAACAACTTGCACTTTGTCGCAATGAACTTGCACCGTCTCTTATTGATGTTTCTTTTCTTTGTATGAAGACTCTTGAATGGCGTACAAGAGAGTATTAGATGAAAATCGTCTGGTGGTCCACCACAATTGATACGTTTGTTGAGTTTCAACAGGTGATAATACATCAGACCTTGCACGACAATATTGAACTTCTGCTCATTCGACATCGCTGACTGGTAGAATAAAATAAATGTGTAGAGGCTCTAGGGTGGAATATGTCACGTGATAGGGTTTCATGTACTCTTCCATCTCAGATATGTGTAATTTCAACAAATCCGCAATGAATCGTGCGATATAGACGGTGTGTACATGATGATTTCATCCGACTGCTTTCTTGATGAACGCATTGCCCATTGCAATGATTACAATTACATCTGGTCTAGTGTATTTCAATTCTTTGTTAGCAAACCTCAAAAACTCCGCCATCAATCCCAGTGGCCCTTCCGACGTTGATGTGCAGATATTTTTATAAGTATTGTAGATTCGGCATATAAATTCTTGCACCTTCAGTTGTGTAGTTTGTACCATATCTCCGAATACGACCATGTCTGGGACGTATTAAAATGCAGCGATAATGAAATCGTTTCGCGGCTCCTCCTTTTCGAAGCAGTTTTTTATCACATCTTCCCGTGACTTATGGTATCGAGTACAAAATCTGTCCATCTTTTCAATGTAGAGCAATTGTCTCTTCTGTTTTCAAGTGCACGTCTACACTTAATTAAAAGCATGTTTATGTTTATTTTATTGATTAAAATTTTATTATCTGGTTAGAATGCTATAATATCCACCTGTCGTGACAATTATTGTTTTGATTTTGTTTCAAGTATTGACTCCACTGATATTCTATGAGTTGTGAACTTACTGCCTGAAATAATTATTGTCTTGTATTTGTTTCAATTGTTCACTCGATTGACATAAGTAAAAATAATCTCTGAGTTGGGAATGCCTCATAACTCTGAGTTGCATTTCACATTTGATATTTCTGTGTGGTTCATTAGAACTTTCTGTTGCAAGATATTACAAAAATTGTTGTAATTAAATTTGTTTCTCGTTTTTGATTGAGTATCGTCGCTACCAATTAATAATTTGGACTTTCTCTACATGTTCAATAACAATATCGCATCTCTACAAACTTAGACGACTTGACAACCACTTTGACGAAAGATTTCCGTCCAAAGGAAAGGATGCGAAAAGAGAGTGATCCCCGCGAGTGATATCGACATCTATTTGCGCTGCACATATCGCCTTTGAACTCTCTTATCTTACCTCTAGAGCGCCCCGTTTGCTGGACGAACTAATATAGCCCCCAACCCTTTGAGTGATAAAGCATGCGCGGTGCTATGGTCACAAAGATAGAGACATAAAGTCTCCCGGCTTTGAGGAAAAGAGTGAAAACAGTGCATATTTTCTACGTCTTGGATAGCTCCATCAAGGTTCGTAGTGTTTGTTAGAACAAAAATTGTATATTGGTCGATTTTATGATGGTTCAATGATAGATTATTTTCCCCTGTTGTTGTTTACATGTCGCCGCGTGTTCCTCTGTTTTTCAGCGTTAAGTCTGTGCTATATTGTAATATTTCGCCTTTTGATAGATTGATTAGCTATTATTTATCTATGTGTCGGATGGTGCGCAGGTTTGGCTCTCTATTAATTGTTGCTGTTGATTGTGTTGTTTCTCGTTATTTCCTTACGTCTATGCTGTTCACTTAATAGGAAATTAAAAGTTGAGTAATGTTGGAATATGGAATTGAGATTCCCGATTGCGCTCCAAACGTTACGACAGAAATTAGCGCTATTGCAATGATGGTTGTCACGTATAGGAATATTAGACTTTTTATAATACAATTTGTAATTTGATGGTCATCATATTGATTAAGAATATCTTCTTTGTAGTGGTATGGATTTTATTTCCTCTTGTGTACTTGTCGTTCGTGTTCCGCGGTACTCCATACATCTATCGGCACCCGTCTTCAACAAATCAGGGCAGATATAATCAGATCTGGTTGTTGGCTAGGGGCATGCTATGTGGTGAAGTTCATTTTTAAAATATCTATTTTCTGATGAGTTTGATCTTTTCTTCGGATTTTCTGAATGATAGACTACTATGTTGTTTTGATTAGGAATTTCTTCTATGTAGTGGTATAGATTTTATTTCCTCTTGTGTTCGTGTCATTCTTTGTCGTTCGTGTTCCGTAGTATTCCATACATCTATTGGCACCCGTCTTCAACAAATCAGGGCATATATCATTAGTTCTGTTTGTTGGCTTGGAGCGTGCTATGTGGTGAAGTTCATTTTTAACATGTCTATTTTCTGATGAGTTTGATTTTTTCTTCTGCTTTTCTGAATGATAGATTACTATGTTGTTTTGATTAAGAATAACTTCTTTGTAGTGGTATAGATTTTATTTCCTCTTGTGTTCGTGTTCCATAGTCTTCTATGGTCTCTGCTGTTCACAGTTAATTACATACAACTATCAGAACTTCCCGCTATTGCACTGATGGTTCTCACGTATAGGAATATTAGACTTTTTATAGCACAACTTATAATTTTGTTTATAATCATATTGATTAAGAATATCTTCCTTGATTAAATGTGGTGATCTTTTTCTCGTTTTGATATGGTGTAGCTATTATTTCCCTACATGTTGGATGATTGGTTCAATAATAATGTGTTGATCGTGTTGATTCGAATTATTGCCTTATGTCTGCGCTATTCACTTCATAAGAAACTGAGTAATTAAATTTGTGTCATATTGGAATATTAAACTTAGCATATTGTGGTCGAAATTACTTACACCTATCAGATTCTCACGTCTCAGACTTTTTATAATACAACTTGTAATTTTCTTTGTAATCATATTGATTAAGAATATCTTCTTTGATTAAATGTGGTGTCCGTTGTGATCCATTGAAAACTTGTGTGTATGATTACTGTTAATAAAAAATATTGTGTTTGAGTTGTGATACCTATTCAATGCTATTGTATCATACATCTAATAAGTATATTCTTTGTTACGTGTATTGTATTGTGTTTCCTCTGCTTCAGATTTTTCCCATTCACACAGAGTCATAACATAATTTCTGACACTAATGACTTT
This sequence comes from Ornithodoros turicata, assembly GCF_037126465.1. Lineage (NCBI taxonomy): Eukaryota > Metazoa > Arthropoda > Arachnida > Ixodida > Argasidae > Ornithodoros > Ornithodoros turicata. Next base: position 206,598,902 of record NC_088201.1, on the reverse strand, counting down.
AATAAATATATTTTCACTTGTACTTTTGTGTATGGCTATCCTTTGCATGTAAACAGCCTACTGCACACCTGTTGTAGATGGAAAAAAATTACGATTCAAGTTGGCTCAGGCTGAAAAATGACGAAAGTCGGTGGCCCAGGCTGAAGGGTAAGCGCGCACGCAGCCCTCCGGTCACGCTCCACCCTCCACAGCAGCCCTCCACTCGAGCGCCGCCCTGTTACAGGTGGTGAAGGTTTTCCGACAGGCTTTTTCTCCTTCACCTGACTGGCATCATAATTGGCACAATTCCCAGCACTATTGGCTTTAATAAATATATCTCAACTTGATTGGCATTACAATTGGCATTAATAAATATATTTTCACTAGTACTTTTGTGTATGGCTATCCTTTGCATGTCTCGTGATGGAAATGGAAATGTCTTGTCATGGAAAAAATATGTGAAGTCGGCCCACGTATGGCCAAAGAAGTCTGCCCAGGCTAGAAAAATACGCTACGATGAGCGCACGCGCTGCCCTCCCCCGCCGAAAAGCGCGCGCACAACCCTCCGCACACGCGCCGCGCGGGGAAAAATATGCGCAGGGCTCAGGGCAGGGGTCAGGGGTCCAGGTTTCTAACTCTCGCCGATGTATCATCGGGCCCCCCTCCTACTACTCATCTGGAATTACAGAAATAATGATTATCGTACCAACAAAACAGCAAGCAACAAGAACATTTATTTGTTCGATTATCATTCTGATTTTAATACTAGAAGTTCCTCGAAGGCTCCATATTTTAAGCATCTTTTGTTCAGCCGTACAATCATATTCGCAAAGGAGAATAGCATCTCCACAGGTGTTGATGGCTTGTATTAAATTTGACGAAGGTGCTTCGTACAACAAGGTAATCGGATAGTCGTGACCGTTGTCCGCAACAACAGTGAAAAACCCGCCATCTAAAATGGTTGTCGCATGCGCATGCTGGCGCAAACACGGTATAACCAGGGCCGCGAAGCTGTAGTAGAAATCTATTGTAGCTGAAAACTCACGTGACGTCCGGAGCTGGACCAATGACTGAGGACTAGCCACCCTTTTTTTTATTATTATTATTATGTCGCGAATGACGTAAATGACGTGTCATCCGTTACTCGTTCACTACTTTCTTCCTCTCTGCTCTGCTTCCCGTCTTCTTTTGTTGTTCCTTTTTTTCTTCCATGCACTGTTTTCTTGGTTCGCGTTTGTTGGAATGCAGTGGGAGTTACAGGAATACGACGAAGCCTTGGTTGTTTTTGTCACATGAAGTATTTTATTGTGCGACGTACGGTTATGCAAGCAAGACGTACACAGGATGACATTAATATTCCTCCAGAATTTGCTTGAAGAAGCCTGATAATGTCGGACTGCCTCTGGCAAGGACTGCTACTGGGAACTGGAGCTCAGTGGCTGCAAAATGAAAAAAAAAAGGTATCAGATATACTACAGTTATGCATATGAAAGTTGCAATGCAAATAGAAAGAATAAAGGCGCTATTGAACGCGAAAAATAAGGACGGTGGTAGGGTTGTGAGAAGCTCGCAGCCATGGGGTGTGATGAGCGACCTCAGTACAAAAAATACCTTTTATTGCGCTACTTCAGAATGATATATTCAGACCGATTAGCCTGACAATATTGGCTTTGCCGCTACGTACAGAACAGCTACTAAGTCAACGCGTCGGACGAAACTTGCCGAGCGAAATCACCAAGAATCAGACTTACAGTAGCGTCATACCTTTATACAGTACGACGTGAACGCGTATTTAATCATAACATTTAGATGATACTGTTTCACGAAAATAAATATTGTCTACCATCGTATCTGCAAAGCTACGCTGTCTGTCTCGGTCACCGCGTATTCCGCTAACTGTTAAGCAACTTATTCACAATGCACGAAGTGAATGCGGTGTTGTAAGGCAACAAGCAACGACAAATGACTTACCTCTCGGCAGTCGTTGACCAGGTATCGGGTACGAGGCGTTTGGACGCTCGAATAGTTTCTACACCAAGAAGCAGAGCACAAATGTTGCGCAGGCATCTTCCCTGGCAGCTGTGACTATTCGAGGACACTCACATGATACAGCTTGAGTTTTTAAACAGGAAAAATCAGAACACACAACCGCTACACAACACGAGCCGTCCGAAACGGACGCCGACGACTCCACGGACGCCGGTTCCAACCGGCACAGCCGCCGCGCTGTGGCCTGTTTGAGCCCTCGCGAACAAATTTGAAAACGGCCAATCATCGCTCAGAAGGCGAATTCATCCTCATGGGAACCAGTCAGTAATCACTAGCCACCAGTATTTAGGAGTATTTACAAGAGTAACTACTCGAAAATTGGTATTTAAATATAACTATAAATACATGTTTTTGAGACTGTATTTAAATACAAAATATAAATACATGTATTTATCGTATGTAGTAGTAGTAGTATATGTACAAATTTATGCATAGTATTTTAATTACAATGTATTTAAATACTGCCCATTCCTGCGCGCCGCTGATACTTGATTCGCATGTGCTGTTGGACGTCTCTGGTCACGAGCCGGATACGTTGCCCGTGATATGTCACGGCGTCTTCTCGTTCACCGATGCGCTCTTTGCATGTGGAGAGAGTTTCTTAGAGGTGCGCGGAACAGAGCCTTGTGCGCCCTCTGTAGGTCACCTGCGCTCATCGTTCTTTCGCAGGAGCTTATTGTACTCGCTGCAGTAGACGTCGCCTCCACGCTCCTTTAAGCTTAACATGTGCGGTGTTATTATATAGAAGAAGGAACGGGTGTCTACGACACCTGTAGTTCCATAAAGCTGAGAATTGTTGCTCATGAGGCGGTGCCCTGAGAGGTGTTCTACAAAAGCTGGAGTCTCGCTGCGAGGTGTAAGAAACAGATAATCACTCTCAGTCTCCCTAACAGAATAACATTAGTCTCTTTGATAGCTTATTCTGAATAATAACTGAGCAGCTAATTGACATCGTATAATTTTTTCATACTTGAAATAAATACAGTTACCATACCAGGGCATGTGGCGTAGAAGACGAAGAAATCAGCATGTCTGGGAAGCGTTGTTTTGAAGCTCCTCGCGTCAGTATGAGCTGGACCGTCATGTCGGACACTTGTGTCTATCTCTTTACCGCGGCAAGCCTGGAAAGAAAGCCGAATTCCACATTACTGAAACGGACATAACAGAAGTCAACTTTCGATACAGTCAAGTTATCAGTTTCCGATGTTTTTCAAATTTCGGGGCATACTAAACGGTCCTCGAGTAGAAAGTCGATAAAGAACGCAAAAACGACTCCACATGTAAAAATGCATGCGCTAAAAGCTCGTAGTTTCTGTAAAATCAAGCATTAAACACCGCAGTTAATTGGGCCACTGGCACACCAAGCATCAAACGAAGGAGATGTATGCACATACAGAAATGTCGCATGGGCATATGCACTGCGTAACGCCAAAGGCTCAGCCACTGCCAGTGCAGAGTGCCGTCTAAAAGTATCACTTTGTTATGCAACACATCGTGAATTATATGCATGAAACGAAATTTCCATGTGAGGACGTTGGTAGTACGACATGTAAAACAAGAAGTGCACATACTACTCGGCGCCTGCGTGATTATTTGTGACTTCGCTAATCTAATAAGCCCCTCAACTGAAAACGGATGTCCGAACTATGATGACCTTCACATCCCAAGCTCTGTTTCATTGATGTTTGCTCCGGAGTTAGAGTGAGCAATTGCGAGATTGTCTTCCTCACTTCTTCTGAACATTACACTGAACGATGAAGGTATACACCTCGAATTCACTAGAAGTGTCTGTCATGGTGCGCTGTAAAAACGGCCACAAGACATGCTGACGTCCAGCCACTGCCCAGAACGCTGCCTTTATAACTTTGGATTTGTGGAAAGCACGAGGCGTACGCCTTTTCTAGATGTTTAGCGTAGCTACAGAAGTATCGAAAAACCTACCGTCTTAAACAAATCAACATTGATAACGGTATCATCCGGTGCAATGGTTGACCTTCAGCGTGCAATGCGGTGATGTTCTGTTTTTAGTGTGTATTGTTGAACGCCGCCAAACAGCAACCACAGCGTATACTGTTTCACCTACTGCCAAGCGGCGAACCGCGATATCAGGCATAGATATTAAGAATTAGAAGGGCAAATATGCTTCAGCAGCAATTTACTGAAGTCCAACCTTGTCAGCTGTATTCCAAGGGAATACCGTACGCGTGGGGCTTGGTGGTAGTGATTCGGTTGGGTTTTAGTACCAGTAATCCCCGCCTACAGTCTGCTGTAACTTCGTTAGTTCACCCTTCGCCATGCGCTGCGTCTGGTTATGATGAGTTTAGTATGTATTCTCCTCAAGTTGGATGTATTTTTTTTCTGTATCCGAATTCGCCTAATTGTCATGCATACGTGTGAATATGATCACATTATGCTACGACGAAATATATTTTACAGTGTATATGAGATTGTATGAATTGAATCTTAACAATTCACTTTAATGCCTAGTTCCAAACCAGTATATAAGCATCACATTCACAAGTTTTGGAAGCAATTCATGTGCATGCTACACGACAACCCTAAAACCCGGGAAGAGACGCATCCATTGGTTCTTTACGAAAGGATTTTTCCAGAGACATGTGACGCCTGAAGAGACAACGTGCCGCTGCTTGCTCTCGGACTACCATACTAACGGATGATATCAGAAGAATGCGAAACGGGCGAAATCCATGGAGAGAAGACCTCGAACTGAAGATTTCCTTCCTTACGGCTAAAGCGACAGTCCTGACAGCAATGGACCAGGAAATTTGAGATACTGTAGAAGATGAGGGGACCGACCGCGAAGCACAGAGCTGTGACCAGTATCTGGAAATAATCACTCAGGCTAAGCTAAGTGCAAACCATTATCAGTCTACGCCTGCCCCATCCTCCAATCATGACGACGATACAAGACATTCCAGTACACGATCCTCAGCTCCGAACGTGAACACTCCAAAGCTTCCCAAACTACAAGCAGAGCCCTTTACGGGAGAGTTATCTTGTTGGCAATCATCCTGGGACCAGTTTGAATCGGGGATACGTAACAACCGAACACTTTCCGTCACTGTGAAGTTTAAATATCTTCGATCTCTCAGCAAGAACAAAGCGGAACTCGCCATCAAGATGTTGACCCTTACGGTTGACAACTATCAAACCGCAATCATCATCCTAAAGCAACAGTTTGACAACAGAGGGTGTCTCATCTGTGAACACATGGGTCACCTTCTAGAAGTAGCCACCATTCTTTCCTCTCATGATGTGGTAAAACTACGCAAGCTACATGAAAGCTTAACCGTAAGGATGAGTAAAACGTCTACAGGTTCATGACAGTGCCTACTGTATTGTAGTGCTCACAGCGTTACTGTAAAAGCTTCCGCCCGACGTCGAGCTGTAATGTCACCGTCAGAAAGCTCATAATGCGACAGCTCATCAGCACTGTCACCCCCACCAGTTATCGCCCAATACCCGTCGGCGCAGCGGGGTTCGACTGATCTCATGTCCCTTCTGGCTTTCCTACGGAAGGATATTGCATACCGGGAACGAATGAAAGGCCGCAAGAAGGAAACTGTATCGCAACACGGCTCTTCTCCGGCACCTTCTTCCCGACTTCCTTCAGCCTCTGCCTTGGCGACCCGCATCTATCCTCAAATTCTCAAGTGAGTACTTTGTGGGTCTCCACAGCATTCTGTTCAAGAATTCAAGACCCCACTCACCTCCGAAGCAAAGCTCTCAAAGTTGCGGCAGTCAGTGTGTTGTTTTAAGTGCGGCAAACGACGACATATGGCCAATTAATGCACGTCTGCGGCACGGTTACCTTGTACACACTGCAAGGGCCGGCATCTCACGTCTTTTTGTTGCCAGAACGTGCAGACCGCGAGTAATTTCTACGTCGACTCAATCGAGAACATCGGTTCTGGTGAAGTGAGAACCCCGCCGCAAACAGGCCATTCAACTACACTATGCCAAAGTAACATTTCATTGCATCAACGTCTCTACTCTTCAAGATACTTCAGGCATCCTCCCAGTAACCGCTGGCTCCTCGGTACAGATTCAGAAACGGGCCAACATGAAACACCGAAGGCATATAACATGGGTGATTCGATCAAGAAGCCAGTGCTCGTAGCTGTAAAATGGTTCAACTTGAAGACCGGCTATGGATTCATTAACCAGAACGATATCCACGAGGATGCCTCCGTTCATCAGACAACCATCACTCGCAACAACCCACAACGACCAATGCGCAGGCTAGGCGATGGGGTGGTGGTCAAGTTTGACGTCGTTCTTGGAGGGAAAGGTCGCGATGGGGCCAAGGTGACTGTGCCCGATGTAGGAGCTGTTCCAGGAGATCCGTATGATGCGGGCCGCTGTCGTTTACATGGCTGGTTCCCCAGGGCGACCGCCAGAGGAAACGTACTACCCATACCGAGATCATTTAACCAATGGTTCTTCCGTCGCCCTAGTGGTCTCTACCCTGTAACACCCTTCATGATGAACTTCGCAGGGCGTATGGGTACGAAGAGCATGACAAGGCCACAGACCATCAAGTAACACTAAGACCACCAAGAAGGTACTCTGACATGTATTTTAAACGTCATCGCAGACAATCAAGAGACCTATAGGGATAACGAACCGCGGCTATGCCATAGGACGGTAAGGTCGCCATTTACTCTGCGTCCGCCTCTCAGCAGAGCCTAGTCATCGAGACAAATCATCGAGACAGTCTAGGTTAAAGAGGCTACACGCAAGAAACGACTCGGTAGGATTAGGAGTAATCCAGAAACGAAGTGGTAGCGTGACCACATTGTGAGGTTTCTTTCATTTCACCGTTTACAGCACATAGTCAGTACAACGGATCTAGCACTAGGTGGTGGCGCTGCAACCCTGATCCGGTTTTCACGCACCTCTCGGCAGACCACCTCTCGCTCGCGGGTTTCCGACGAGCACCCAGGTCACGACGGAGTTACAGGAGCATGCAAGGTGGCGTTCACAAGCTGAACAAACATTCATCGGCCCATCCAGCATATACGAACACTCCATACTCCAATTTCTGCATAAGCTGTAGCTGTAATACCGTCAACATCACGTCACCATTTGGGGCATATACGTGCATCGATCCCACCATGCTCATTTCGCCAATGGGGAGTACAAGAAACAGGAGAAGAAGAGGGCGGGGGATCACGGGCAGCATCTGCGCGCGGGTTCTGTTTTGTTTTCCTACACCGCGTATTTCAGTTTTTTGTTTGCATCAAACGTTCCTGTCGTACAGGTCGGGGAATCATCCTTTTCCTACACATGTCTTCCACTTCTACATCAAAATGAGCATTTGTGACGCACGCAACATAAAACATTCACTGCCGAGGACCATTGGAAGATAAAAATGCAGAAAGGAAGACGACATCTTATTGCTTTTTTAAGGATATTTAATATAACCAAGTAAACTTGTGTAGTACAAGTTCAATACAGTTCCAATATAATGTAGCACAAACTAATTGCACAAAATGCTTACACAACAGAAGTCACACTCTAAGACAAGCTAAAACAAGTGTAATATTCCCAAAGAATCCCACAAAAGAACGCCACTAAGGGAGCCAATGGCAATTCAAGGAGACACGGTCTAATGTACCGTGTCGACCATCTTCGGAGGAACTCTGTCTCTCCACGTGTAACAAACTGGGTCTCCAAGAAAATGACACTGTGGATGACTTGTGGAGCGACATGAGGAGAGGGTACTGAACGCGAAGGCGCCTGCTTTGAGCTACCGCTCTGCATATGTTCTTCCACAAGACGTACCTTGCCACTGCAACGAGCAGAAGAACAAACCTGTCCCTGATCCGGTGCGCTAAACGGTAGCGGAACGGAAAAACCCGGCAAACGAGAGCCCAAAACGCCGTGCTACAACGCAGTCGTCTAACACGTGAGACACTGATTCAATGTTGGGACAATTCGGACAAAGGGAGGTATTGGTAACACCCCACCGATTTAAGCGGTCACGCGTAGGTAGCACTCCCCAGGCCGCCTTCCACAAAAAGTCACAGACTTCGCGTGGGAAATTGTCGGGCCGGATATCACCCCACGATAGACCCAGGTTTCTCAAGTTATCCGGTCGGGGTTCATCCAAGAGACATGGCAATTCGCAGATACGTGATGCAGGGACCGATCGAGGATCGACCTGAGGGTCCTGAGCCTGTATGTCGCAAAATCGCTCTGCGATACGTCGATAAAACAGGGACGGGGAAGTGGCTTCAGGGTACCTATTCCCTAGTCCGCGAGGAACTAATGCCCTGCGAAAGTGGTCCATCCAGTACAATGCAAGCGGACGCGCTGAATGCTCAGTATCGTCAAGAACACGAAGGACAGCCCGAAGGGCAAGCAGTGTACAAAAAGTAGAAATGCACGGGAGGCTCCAGCCTCCCTGGGATCGCGACTGTTGTAAGACCGCGCGTCTAACAAGAGCTGTTCTTCCTCCGCAAAAGAAGGAGAATATCACCGAGGAAACCCTAGTGCATACAGCACGGGGCGGTATAGCAACCCGGGAAACGAACCACAGCTTACTACATAGCACATTCTTGATTAGATATGCACGCTCCTGAAAAGGTAGGTCAAACCTACTGGCTATCGAAACTTTGCGTTCAACGTCCTGAAGCAGGGAATCCCAGTTTTCTCGTGCCACGCCTGGTTGGTCAAACACTACCCCCAGGATTCGAAGGGATAAGCACTGCTCTATCGCCCAAGAAGTTGCCACTAAAACCAGGAACTGGCAATGCCTTACTTTTTGCATTGTTAAGCCGTGCACCAGAAACACGCGAATACTCGCCAAAAATCTGAAGCGCTTCGCACAGGCTATCACTGTCCCTGAGAAAGAGTGTAATGTCATCTGCATACGAAGATACCACCACCGAGCCGCCGCAGGGGAGCGGAAACCCACGAATACGAGGGCAAGCAGCAAGCCTACGTAACAGCGGGTCTATGCACAACACGAACAGCATTGGGGATAACGGGCACCCCTGACGGACCCCACGTGTTATTGAAAACGGCTGCGCGATGTTGCTGTTAACGACGAGGTCACTTGTAAAGTCTGAGTACAACGACCGAAGCAGAGTGATGAAGGCTGCGGGAAAGCCAAACATACGCAGAACACCAAAAAGATAATAATGCTCCACGCGATCAAAGGCCTTGGCCTGATCAAACGAGACGACTGAACCAGGCTGGTGAAAGCTGTGGGCATATTCAATGGCATCTCGTGTCAACAGCAAGGACGAGAAGATAGCTCTGCCCAAAACTGAGCAGGTTTGGAATGGAGAGACGAGGTAGGGAAGTGCATTCCTCAGACGTGTTGCGATAAGTGAAGCAAGGATCTTGTAATCACTATTCAGCAACGTAATAGGACGCCAGGATTGTGGCGAGTTCCTATCGCCCCCCTTCGGAATAAGGACAATGCGACCATGCTTGAAAGAAGGCGGATGACGGTGCTCTTGTAGGAATCTAGTGAACAACGCGACCATAGACGGACCCAAGGCTGTCGAAAAGCATTTGTAGAACGGCACAGGCAGCTCGTCTGGGCCCGGAGCAGAAGAGAGTTTTTGTTTAGCAAGGACGGCTTTAACTTCTGATAAGGTCACAGAACAACACAATGCCGATCCCAAAATCATCTGGCAGTTCGGGCAACGAAGCCAGGAAACGTAACGTCTCTTCGCCGACCTCGCTTTCCTGGCTCTCAGAAGAGGACAATTGTGCAAAGAAAGTGCGAAATACTTGAACAATGTCTGATGGGGCAGAGGAGACAGACCCATCCGCCATGCGTACTTGTTCGACATGACTCTGTCGAGGTTGCCTAATGTCGGAGTTACGCATGTAGCACAACACGTCCGGGTCTAATATAGGACGGTTGCGGTTGAACATAACTGCCGCAGTCCGGGACGAAAAGCGCAAAGCTCGGTAATAGCGCTCTTTCAGGATGTTCAGGTACTCTTGCATGAACAACGTAAGGGGCCCTCAACGTTTCACTATGAGCATTCGACGACGAAGTTCATTTAAATGTTCAGTGCGACCAACCTTCCTGCGTCTACCAGCTGCGATCAAAAGCTCTGACCAGTGCCGCTTAAGGGTGTCCCAGACGACCGGGTCGAAGTCTATCTCACGGAAAGAGTCAGGGATTGCCACATCTACTTCTGAAGTAACTTCGGGATCGTGTAATATTGCGCTATCTAGCCTCCACCAGCCGGGCCCTCGAGTTTCAAAAGTCGAGAAATCCAGCGCGACGAAAAAAGGTACATGATCTGAAATATATCCCACGACAGGAAACGGTGACGTTCGGCATTAAACGATGCAGTCAGCGTATTACACATATGCTCTGTCCAGACGTCTAAACGAGTTCCCACGGGACCAAGTGTTGTTGAACTGGTTGCCATACAAATGGACCCAGGCATCAGTTAAGGAATACTGCTGTACTATTCGCCAGAGTTCACGCGCGTTCCACGTAGGCCGTCCGAAACCTGGACCAGATACATCCCTGCGAGAATCTAAAACACAGTTAAAATCCCCTATTAATATAAGTGGATGCGGTTCAAGCATGAACGAGTGCAAGTTTTGAAAAAAAAAAGCGTTAGATAACCCAGGACGAGCGGGCCCGTACACGTTAAGGACGTTAACAGAGAGATGATGTAACACCATATTTCTATGCTTTCAAACTATACTAAGTCACTGCAACCACACCACCAGCAATAGGGTAGAGTATCCCTCTGGCAATGAACCTCCCCACTCTCCAAAGTCAAAATAAATTTGTTGTTGTTCAGTCACTGCAGAAATGGAAGAATTGCTAAATTTTGTGTATGTTTTGTAGTTCCCTCGTCTCGAGAATGTTACAGTTTTACAGTGTTGTTCGGACACCGGAGAGATTTCCTCGCTGCCTTCGTTCCAAAATCACTTGTGGACACATAACCCCAAATGCAATCCTGCTATTAAGCAGCGATTCACGTCCTTGGTATCCCAGAGCAGCTCTAACGTTTTAACCTGAAAGATTTTGACGTCACCATGAATGCAACGACACATTTCTTTTGGCTATTACATATGAAGGTTACACAATAATAACAACAACTTAATTGTAAGATAATTAATGATGAGATTCATCACCAGGAGTGACACTCTACCCCATTGGTGATATGCGCAATGAAATATCGAGCCCCTTCACAATACCGATCGAAGCCCGGTTGTGACCAGATAGGTTAAAAAGAGCTTTGAGCACAGCGTTGGTGGATTGAATTTGTCCAGGGACCAAGCAACACAAGCAATTCTGATAAGCAGAAGCGGCGAGAGTCCAGCGGAATTCAAGAGACCAAGGAGTCCAAGAGACCCGGAGAGTGCCGTTCGGAAAGGTTTGTAGTGCGGGCAATGAAGAAGAACGTGCTCCAGATCCTCTAGAGCACCACAGTGAGAACAACTGAGAGAGTCAACTTGTCTCAAGCGGTAACAGCACTGAGCTGTAAAAGCCACATCGAGTCGCATTCGATGAATTAATGCAGCACCTTGACGATGGGTGTTTCGTGGCATGCGGAGAGCGAGCGTTGTATCCACTCTGGTCGGCATAGAGGGGAGGTGGAAGATTGACGGTTGTCAACTAGCGGGGAGTCAGGTGTGTCAAAAGGTATCGCAGGATAGAGCGACGGTTTCCTCGCAGCAGTGCAATGCTGGTCCGCTTCCTATACGAGAGAGCTTCTTCGGTGCCGCTGTCCGCCTGCTCATTCCCCACGGCACCACGATGGGCCGGAACCCACTCGAGAACCAGCGTGTTGCCTGCAGCGTGCATATTTGGTAAGTCATTCACACATCCGAGAGTAGGGATACGGGAAAGTAGGGGAGATGAGCCTCGTATGCCAGCATTTTCAATAGCTTGCAGTGCAGATTTGGAGTCAGTGGAGACAGCCCATTCCCGGAGGGTAAAATCAATTATGTTCAACAGAAAGAAAACGATGGCATAGAGTTCTGCAGCTGTTGATGAGGTTACATGTGAAAGACGTCGCCTGCGGATGGCATGGCGAATGCCGAGCAGGAGTTGGCTTCTCTGGACGAGCCATCAGCATGTGCTGCTGCAGACAGAAACAACTTCTCGTCCACCAGAGATAGAAACGGGCTCGAAGGAGTGGAGGGGAACCTGATATCTTCTTTCCAGTAGGTTGGGAAGGCATACGAAGTGCGCTAGTACACGGCAGAGACTAGGGCTGGGCATATATTACAATACTTTGCACTATAATATTATTACTGTAGTAGTACTACTTTAATATTACTGTAGTAATGTCAAGCGGCAGTTCACTGGCTTCAGCCAGGACCTCGCCGTGTGTGACACTGTATCAACAACATTATTAAATACCCTTCCGACCCTCTTTGCTCGAAGCCTTCGTCGATGCCTTGGAATTCCAAGAATGGCAATGAAGGCAGAGAAACGGGTTAGTTGGTAAGTCATACTTAAGATATTTACGTAGCAGAGAGACAAGGACAAAAAAACGCAGCCTTCCTTTCTGGTTCTTCTGCCCTTGTCTATCTGATGCGTAAAAACCTTAAATACTCAGTTTAACCAGTTACTGATTGGTTTAAGCGTTATTACTAAGACCGTGCCCACCGTTGCAGACCTCATTCCGTGACTTCAAAACAATCGAGTGTTGAAGCTGACCATGATATATCCATCCATGTCTACTTTCTGCATCTCACAAACCAACCCTAAGCACGAAACAGCCATCAGAATGCAAGTGCTCCACAATTCACAGGAGCAGTAGTGCATGCACAGGGTGGCCCAGGCAAATAATGTGAGAGTCGGACCGGTTCAATGTGGATCATCAGACAGGAACCACTTTGACTGTGGGACCATGTAGCGACTGGGAATATTTGAAAGTGGAATCAGTTTCATGATGGTTCCACTTGAAGTGGAACGTGTGGTATTGATCCTGTGGTCCCCTCTGCTCAGTGCTCCCGGATCTGGCCACATTGCAGTGGGACCGCTAAACGCATCACCGATAATAATGCGTTGAAATGCACATATTGATAAAGTAAAATTTTGTTTATTACGCTAAAAGCATACGTTTAGCAGAAAGAAATAACCAATACATCTCTATGTACAGATCCCGACAAAAGTTTACGGAAGACGCGAGCGGTGTATTGTCTCCTGGGAAGGACACCCTAGCGTCTGTTTGGCCGCCGATCACGGGAACAGCAATGTTTTCAATCCCTGTGGGTCTATGCTCTCCGCTTCAGTAGTATATTACCAGCTCGACTGGCCCACAACTCACACAGTGGCCTGGACCCCCCACAGTAATCAGAACCCTCCAGGGAGTCATTACACTAATTGGGGAGCATCTAAGACGCGTCCAGACCACTGTGTGAGTTGTGGGCTAGTTGAGCTGATAAAAAATAACAAAATAGGCAGAAAATAAAATAAAAATATAGAAATAGAGTGGAGAGAAACAATTTATTCGAAAATCAACGATGCCGCGGTGAAGAAACGGCTCCGGGGCGACCAGCGGCAGCCACGTTGGTAGTTGCAGAGATCGACGACAGGTGGCCACTTAGTTGCAAGGCATCACACCAGATGGCGCCACCATCATAGCTCTAGACGAGAAAGAAGAAGATACTAGCGGCAGGTAAAAATGACAGCACTGCTAAACAAGTCTAGGCATGCGAGAGAAAAGGTCTAGCCGCTACTGCTAGAACAGCACGGAGAAAACAGTACACATCGGGGAAAAAGGCTTACGGGGGGCGATCGCTTAGGCCTAACCACAACACTATGCAGCTAACACAAGGCGGGAACCACTGGGCGCACATCGCTAAACATGCGTCAAAAGGCTTGCTCACCGCAAAACAAGTCTAAACATGCGAGAAAAGGCTTAACACGAGCGCGGTCAAATCACTCGTTGGTCACCGCTAAACACGGCAAACATGCGAGAAAAGGAGCGCGTCAAATCACTCACCTTTTCCCCCGCGGCGACTTCCAGGCATAAACTGAGCGAGCGCGGGGAACACACGTCTGCTTTCTATGCCAGCCAGCCAGAAACTGAGCGAGCTTGAGGAGCGCACGTCTGCTTTCCACGACAGCCAGAGAGAAACTGACTGAGGCGACGAGCAGCAGGCCTCCACACTCCCCGCATTTGCGGCAGTAGAAAAATAAAATCATGTCACAGTCACGTGGTATTACATCGTAATCATCATGACGGATGCCCATTGGCCAAAGGAGGATGCGCGCTCCGGGATTGGTTGATAAAGTTTCAAAATATCTGACAGCTGACTTTTCGCGGGCAGTCGGCCAGGCGGGCAGCTCCAAGCGAGGTCGCTGCGCCTCCGCGGCTCGCCGATGTCGGTTGACCACAACGACCAAAGAGGAAGTGTACGCGCGGGTTTGCTCGTGAGCTATGTGACTCTGGACATGTACTGATCTCCGATAAAGTGTCAACCTTCGGACATTCTTGCCGGGTCGGAACTGGAATGCTTGGTGAGCTGACGCCTGAGGAACACTTTCGAGCGCTGTCGCATTTTCAAATGCAGTGACTAAGAAGAGAGTGTTCGTAACGACAAAAGTATTTCCCATGACTCTGTGACCTACGGTGCATCGCCAGAATAAGAAGATGCTCATCTGTGAAGCGCACGCACTCGTGGACTTCGCTCGCCTCCAGAAGTAGACTGTATGTGTGCTTTGCAAGTTTGAACTTGGTTTGGTCGCTGTCTATTCAAGGAACGAAACGTCCTGTACGCACGGTGAATATTTGAGTCAAACATTTGAGTTTATACGTTGCATCAATAAATATGTATTTCGCCTATCAAAAATGTCTTAGTTATTTTGGAATAACGGGCGCCAGGTATGAAAACCAGTAGCAGTCAATGGCAGCCAGGGCCGGCCGAAAGCCGAGCCAAACTGAGAGGTTGCTGATTGGTGGGCTGCTAGGCATCACGACGCATTTGCATTGGTCGTATGTCCAGTGTTGCCTGAATTATCTCAAACTATGGGCTCTATGGGGAGCTGTGGGCGCCTGACGCGCAGCGGCAGCTATGGATGCGCGCGCACCCTCTGCTCCACCCGTCCGCGCATGCGCGCGCGCGCTCTTAGCGCCCTCTGCACCGCCCGAGGGTGTTTTCGGTTTCGACTCTCTGCTGCACGCGCGCGCTCCTAGCGGCGACGGGTGGCTTCTGAGTTTCGGTTTCACTCTCGTTTCTTTGCGCGCGCGTTTATCTGTATAAAGGCAGCGCGCACCGCGCTCGCGTCATCACTACGTGAAGATGTTCAGCTACCACTCGTTACAAAATTGTTCCCGCACCCACGCTTCTTGGGAAGAAGTGGAGAAGGAATGTTTCAACAGCGAAAGTCCCCGCAACGAGCTCGTCATCACTGCGTTTCGCTACGTGATAGACATGGCAGGCTTTGGCAATATAGGAGAGCTCTCGCCGGGTCCGCTGCAGGAGATGGTGCGTCGGATCTACGTCCGTTACAAGAACATCTGCATAACGGTTCCGGACGGACCCCTGGGACTGATGAGCGAATTTGTGAGCTTGGCCAACGCAGAATTCAACTACATCGCTGCAGACATCGTGGACCTTCTCGGGCGTGCCATCGCTCATATTAAGCATGCCCTACGGAAGCAGCGACATTTGCAAGCAGTCTACATCGTCAACCCCTTGTCATTGATTTATTGAAACACCGATTGGTTATTGACATGCAACGCATTAAGCAGTCCGAATAACTTTGACAAGACTCTGAGTTTTCTTTCACTGAAACATGTTTATTGAACACATACAAAATAGTTGGTCGATAGATGCCTGCACCCTCCCTGACTTGCCTCAACAGAAAGGATATGGGGAATCTTCATCGCAGCGTCGTCATTGCGTGGGTCACTGCACCAGCACGATGACGGAATGGTCATTCTTTTCGTACACCCATTCCGCTACCACACTGCCACGATGACCCGTGCTTCTCCTGTCTGAGGGAGAGAGAGAGAAAGAGAGAAGCATGTCTTGTCTAGAACTTTTATTCTCGATTACATGCGCGTGCAGCTCTTTGTTCCGCGGTTACTCGATGCCTGACGACGACGCTCTCGGGCTCTCTTCCGGGTTTTCCGTTGCTGCACAAAGAGAGAGCACTATCGTAATCCTATACGCGTCAAAACATAACAAAGCTTACCGTATTTGCAGCTTCCATAAGGGAAGGACTGTACGGCATCCACGAGATAGCGCTTGTCGTCGTAGGGGACCAAGCTCTTCTTGAGTCTCGAAATGGTGTACATCGTTTGCTTTATACTCTGGATGGTGCACTGCTTCTGAGAGACCGCCTTTTCATTGAATAGAGAATCTCGGTACACTTCGTGCAATAAACGTTTCCTCACCACGTCCTTTTTAACTCCTTTCGCTCTCGCGATCTGTTTGTGTGTCCCAGCCAAGAGAATGCTGTACATTTTCGCTCGGATGGCTACGACTTCTTGAATAACACCACCTCCCGTCTCGTCTTTGAAGTACCCCATCTGGTTCGCATGCTCGTCGTTGAAAAGTGGGCGGTCTGGTGGATAGGAGGACAGATCTAACTCATTCTCAATCTTCATCAGCTGCTCTTCCAGGCTTTCACACGTGAGAGAAAAAATTATGCTGTCCGTATCGCTATAGATCAATTGCACTGGACACGTCAAGCGAGAAAAGAGAGACTCGTAGATGAAACTGTACATTCGGACTTTGGATATTTCTAGAATGGCAAAGCCCACGTAAAGGGGGTGCGTGCATTTGATGCGACGCTGTTTCATCTCGTATAAGATGCACTTGTCACTCAGAATGAGAAAATGCTGGCAGTCGACGGAGCTAGCTTTTCGGAGTGCGGTTTCTTTGTCGTAGGCTAGGGCATACTTTTTCATGCGTCTCACATTTTGTATCGTCTTACCGGACGTACTGCTCGACATGGTTTTGTACAGAAGTCGCTCGAATTTCGTGGACGCGGCATTCCTCAACGCGACGTTCCTCTGCACGAAGGTTCGCAAAAAGTTGTCTTGCCGGAATGAGATGATGCTGTGAACACGTTTTATTTTCATGCCCAACCTCACGTACAGTGCGAGCAATGCATAATGAACGATGTAGCGTTCTTTGTCGTAACACGTCAGCAAGAGTTTTTTTGTGGGAGGGGTGTTCAGCGCCAACGCATCTTTCAAGTGCTGCTGGTAGGGGGACAGTTCGTTCTCGTCCACGCACCTGTGTTCGGGTGCCAGGGGAAAATCCCTGGTGAGCGCGTGCAGTTCTTCGGGATACGTCAAGTCTACTACGTAGATGTAACCCACTTCCGAATCGTGAGGAATGTTGAGAAAATCGATCGCGCTCCACCTCGAAGGATCGACCCATTCAAAAGCACCTGTTGGGAGATGGAAAGTCATCGCGTACGGGTACATACTGTTTACGTCGAGATACTGGATAAAAGTCTTTTCTTTCTGGGAGTCGTAATCGTCGCACCCCTCGTGATTAGCCCGACAGTATCTGTGGAAGCTGTTACAAATGCCTCCCCTGATTCCCTTCTTGATAGTTTCGTACATCTCTTGGTCGCTTATGAGCTCGAGTTTGACATTGGTGAGCTTCAAAGCGCTACTCCACGCGTAACTGGCGAGGGACACGGTGCGTAAGATATCTAACCCATCCGTCTCTATCTTTCTAAAATACAGCACGATGTCGCACAGCTGACAGGTGTCGAGCGTGACGTAGAGACGCGTGTAATCTCCTAGGTCCTTGCATTCGAACAATTCGAAAATCTCGTGGGCGTACTGACAGTCATCGTCCGTGATCTCTTGGTCGTTCAGGTCACTTTTGAAAGCTTCCTTTGACGGTAGTGCGGGCAAATTGTAGATTTCGAAACTGTCGACGAAGGTGTACGGGAAAATTCCCTTCCTGAGAAGGCGACGGAAACGGTCACCAAACATTTGACGTGTGCAAAGAAATGCACTCTCGCCACCGCTGGAGAGGAGCGTTTCTACCAGGTTAGACAACGAGAGGTTGAAAAACTGCGTGGTATCGCGGAAATGGAGCTCGCCAATATTGAAGCCTCGTATTTTTTCTGTGGTACACGCTAAGATCCACGGTTCTCCCATATTTAGAACGTGCATGTGGCGGAGAAGGGAGCTCAAATCGTATTGCAGGTTGTGCACGCAGACGACGAGTTCTTTGGTGTTACGACACGTAAGGTTACACGTATCACGCAGCGTCGCAACAAAATTCGAGGAACCGGGGTCTACGAAACGGGTGTGGTCGTGATGCGACACCTTCCGCGTATGTCGATTAAATTCGCACCCGCAAAATTCGCAGTGCGTCGTGCACTCGTGTCGAACAAGGTCTACCACACTCATGACCAATGGTGAGGGAAGACGGTTCAGCCTATCGATTTGTTCGCTAAATCCCCTCAGTGCGAGCCAGCATTTTTCTGCCGCGTTAGGTCCCAAATAGCCATCTACAGCCATTATTTTCCCATCACAACTTCTCACTAGCACGATGCTATACGAGCTCATTCTGTGCACACTCGAGGCGTCCTTAACGAGTGCATCCTTTTCCAGTATGCTTTCCGTGTCCGCGAAATAAGGGTAGGGATGCATGTACTGTATCTTGGTGAAGGAGACACTCTCCCCCGCTTTTGGCATTTCGAGAATTACTTCGTTTACGTCTCGACACAGACGTTCGTGCTGCTCCAACGCCCCTCTCGTCCTATAACCGCTCGTGCATTTCTCGCAATAAAAATAGTCACCTCGCCCCATGAAAGTGCTAAATTTTCTGATTCCATAGAAATGCTCCCTAACCTCGAGCAGATGGACTTTATCCTGAGAGAGCGTGCAGGGAATCCGCCCGGTAGATATCGAATTCGTCTACTCGTCGAACACGTAGATGTACACGGAGATTTTGTTTTTTCTCTCCCACAGGGAAATGTCTTCGTAAGTGACTGGGAAGCAGGGCGGCCAGTACGTTACACGCGTCTCCGGATTCGAAGGATTCATGTATTTGTGGTATCTGACATAATCGTTTGGGTTGTTCCTCAACGGATGCAAGAGTGCCAGCACGCTATACTTGAAACACTCGTTTTCGTGATTCGGTGGGAGTTTGACGTTTGTGAGAGTCTTTGTTTTTCTCTTCAACATTTCGGGAAGCTCGATCGTGCACCCAATCCGCTTCGCTTTTAAGCGCGTTAGTTTTAAGTCGACACATTGGACGTCGTTCGAGGTGAAACCAGACCCTTCTCTCGCATAGTTTTCTACGCGTTGCGAGGATTCTGCGATAGCAGCATTTATCGCGCCTTCGATTTCTTGGCGGTTATGAACGACTCTCATGTGAAGGTTCACGTGAAGGAGATGCGAAGTCAACCCGTCGGCTCCGTCCTTAACCATGAGCGCCTTCGAGCACAGACAAAATTTGAAAGGCATGGGATAAGCTTCGAGGACGCGCGTGATTACTGGAGCTATGCTCGGTAGATAGTGTCGCAAATCGTCGACGTTGTCGTCGTGCGGGGAACAGAGAAGCGTGTACCTAGTAGCCGTTCCGTCAAATGCCTCATCTGTGACAAAGAAAGGAAGGAATCGTCTCTCCGTGACGGAGGGATGATTCTCTACGACGTGCTCTCTCAATTCAACGATTCTACGACCCTCGACAGGCTCAGCTTCGTTTCGAAATTCTGGGCTTGCATCTGGTGATTCATCTCGAACCCTACCAGACAGAGGAATGAAATCTGCATACGACTGATCCCCTTCCCACATGAGCAATTCGTCTGCATTGTCATGTCCATCTAGGGGTTCGTCGTCGTCGTCCGTTTCAGGTATTACGAAAGGCGGACTACTGTCTCTGTCGTCGTCGTCGTCATCTGAAAGGACGACTGGGCTATTACCGAGATTCTCTATTCTAGCTTCGTGCTCTCTTTCTACGGCCACGAGCATAGCATCGATGGGGTCGTACTGACATACGAGACAGCGCGGCACTGTGGTCAAACAAAATCAGTAAGAGATTTCCCCTCACGAAACAATGCTCACTTTTCCCTTCAGTTGAGGAACGCATTAGATTGATGATGAGAGAGGATAGGATGAGTCCCTGTGCGTTCAGTGTCATGCGGTGACAGCGGCTATTGCTTCCTGAAAAACAATGCCATACATAGAATACACTCACACAGCAGAACCGGTCAACTTACATTTTGCTCCACGAAACGTCTCACGTCGTGGATGAATGCCCCTCATGGGCTGTCGATCAATCGTCGTAGAACCAGCGCACCTTTTATAGTCGCTACACCGCTCTCCTCCTCCTCGCATTGCGACGGTGTCGTCGGTACTTTGACCACCCCGCCTTCCGTCTTTCGCACCTTTTTGCGATGTCGCATATGACAATGATAATACCATCGACGTTGAATAAAACATTACACTAATTTCTAGCTAACACTCTGGGCCGACTTGTATATGACGACGAGAAGACCCAGAGTCGGATTCGAACCCAGGATCCTTCTACACTGGGCGCGACACACTAACCACCAGTCTAATTCGTGCTGCGTGACGTTTTTCGTATTGCGGGGTTCGTGTCTACACACGTCACAACATGTTCAAACACGTCCAAACATGTTCAGACACGTTCAATGACGTCATAGAGAGAGAGGAACGAGTGTGTCCAGGGGCGACTTCGACGGTTCGTCGCCCGTGTCTGAACACGTCCACACATGTTCAAACACGTCTTAACATGTTCAAACACGTTCAATGACGTCATAGAGAGTGAGAGGAAAAGCTTTACTATAAATGACGAAGCGAACGTTCGATCGTCATTCTCGTACCATCATGATCAGCTTGGTAGATCCTCCTAAGTAATACCCATGACGTCATCATCGTCGAAATGTTTGAAGAGTTTCGTTTCCAGTGTACAACACTTTTGCTGCGCGTGAAGTCGGTTTTTTCCCGCCTCACATATTTCGGAAGATTGGCAGCGCCCGCTTCTTCTGCACCAATAACGGTGGATTGTGGTCCAAAGGTACGCTTCCTCGTTATTTTTTAATAGGTTCTATAATCGTTCACATTTTTTCAGAGCAAAAGCATTGGACGGACCGATTGATTCGCCCGTTTCTCGGCTGTCGGACGGTGCCGTTCGACGTACGTTGCGAAGGACTTCGACTATTGAAGGAAGATGGAGAAGATGGACCATCAGTGTCACTCTGTGACTGAAGAAGATTGTACGTGTGTGTTTGAGATATAAAAACACGCGTTTCTCACACTCCTTTCGTTGCAGATTACGAATGGCTACTGACGGGAGATCTACCTCTGGTCCTAACCTTCAAACCTCCTCCGAAGACCTTCTTTTTGCGGATCGGCGATCAACTGACTACCTGTCGCTGCGGTGGACTCTGGTCGAGAAACTCCAGCCATTGGTTAGACTCGAGCCTTCGTCCGTATTTGGGCTGCCTTCCCGGCTACGAAACCAAAACTGGAGCCTAATTCATGTGTAAGGAGAAATAAAAAAGGTTGTCTACTCTCATTCCGTTTCAGTCATGACGCCCGAGCAGAGGTTTACCACCTTTGTGCAAACACGATAGCTGCGAGGGAGACTTTCGCTCGATTCTCAAGACGATACCCTTACGTCTGTTCACCGTCAGTGGGAAGATTGCAAAGAAAATGAAGCGTTTCGTAGATTACAAGCTCGAGCTGTTCGAAAAGTACAGACGAGGAGAGACAGTCGACCCGTGTCTCATCAACGCGGGTTTCAACCGACCTATCGTCCGTCGCTACTGGCTTCTCCACACATCCCTCGACGTCACGGTGCAGACCGGCGACGACGAGCGTCGGGTCAGCACGTTGGAAGATCGTCTCGCAAGGGTCTTGTGTATGTCGTGAAAAAATAAATAGTCTATTTTTACGAAACGAGTTCGCTCACGAGGAGACGTTTTATTGTTTCGTCATTCTCTTCGAGGTTACAGGAAAACATGGATACACAATTTTTCAAGCTGTAGCGTTTCGACATGCGCGTGGCTACGTAGATACAAAAAAGCCCGCAGTAAGGCGAAAAAGGCGATTGAATACACTTGTCGTTATACTCGTCCGCTAGAGGTAAAGTCCTTCGAAGGTTTGCTTCGATGGGGGGAAGTCCGTAGCTGTCGAAAAACACGGCAGACCCGTCGTAGTTTTTCAGGTAGAGCACCCAGTGCTGCCCGCGCCTTCTTCGCTCTTCGGTATTGATGATTAAATAGCCGGGCTTGCATAAAACGAAGGCTTCGTCGGAAGCGCAAATGCCTCTCAGCATGGAGGAAGCGAGGGGGTTCAGGGACACGAGTTCCAAGATGTCGCTCTCGTACATCTTTTCTTATGAGAAGGTGACCGTACGGTCCTTGTCGACGCACATGAGCTTGGGACACTCGGAAATCAAGAGGACGGTGACCGCGTGTGGAAGGGCTTTAGCGAAGCGTAATTGCAGGCGAACGTTTCCTTTTCGCCACTCGTTCAAATGCGAAGGAGAAGAACACTTGTCCACGTCCAGGTTGAAGTAGAGAAGGAACCCGTTCGTTTTAAATCGCTCGTAGCTATACTTGAAATGTTTCTCTCCCAGTTGTTGGTAGAAGTTAAAGTAGGGAATTTTGACGAGGCCGTTCTGAAAGTCGTACTCGGCTCGCACTTGCTGGCCGTCCACGGAGAGCATCGAATGAGACAGGTCGTAATGGCGGAATTTGTAGGGGTTCGATTGGATGTCGCCGAGAAAGTCTGACGTGGCGAGCAGGGCGACGCATAATTTGGAAGGTACCCTTTCGGGGTAAACGTTTTCAAAGTGAGCGTCCGAGCTCCCGGCACTCAAGCTCCGCACCTTGGTTTCCAATCTGCGTAACACGTAGATGGCTGGCGTGGTCTGAAGCCGCCGCTCGTATTCCAAAAACAGGGAATGTGCCAGCGTCACCTTTTTCAAGTGTAACGTCATTTCTTTAATGTCCACCTCGTAATTGTACGTTTTCTTGTCGTTGGGGACCGATACGAGTTTAAATTCGTCGTTGTTTAATAGGAAAACGACGCGAATTTCGACGGCAGGTACCATCAGGCGTGGCTGTTGAAACACGTCGGTATCGATCTGACCGACCAGGTTAAAGTATTTTCCACCCTTCGTCGCTTCGTAACGTTGTTTCGGACCGCGAGACGAGACGTCGTAATCGTTCTTTAAATGTTCGTCGTCCTCTACATAGAGTCCAGCCGCGTGCACTGTTTCTTGAGCCATGGGCGTGGAATGAAGCACGACGTCCAAAATACTCCTGTAGGCGTATAACTCGTTGGAACTGACGAGCTTGTTGTTCACGTAACGGTGACCGTCTTAAACATGCCGCTCAACAGGTGGTTTATTGGGAAAACGACATCTTTCTCGTCCATTTCTTCCCCGTCGTCGCGAACAATGCGCACGGTCAAAGACACGAAATTGCCGTAGAGATCCAAGTGTGCCCTTTGCAAATTTTGAATAGAAAATTCGATCACGGAATTATTTACCCCGTTGATCGGATAAAAGAGTTGGTACGAAGTATCTACTTCCACGCCGTATTGAATGGAAGGGGGTTCGAATATCATCACGTCACTCGTAAGACAATGCGGTGGCCGTTGCGTCTGTATTTTTGCTTTCGTTGACGTCATGATGGAGCGCGCGCAGCGGATGTGTGACTTTCACGGCATACCAAAGATATCTGCAGGTGCGTCGTGTGTCGGCGCCTTTTGTTGTCTTTTGCGGCGTTTCTTTACATTGTTGTTGTTTCCAGAGCCCTCCATGGAATCCATCACGTCTCTCCCCGTTGCTATGGCCGTCTTTTTTACTGCGCGCGATTTTCCTTCGCCATCGGCCAAATTCCGCGCCAAGCGCTTGAACGTTCTCTTGGCGATCGGTTTTATTTGCTGCCAGGTGGGAACGATGAACTTGGATATGTTGCTCAACACACCGCCCCCTCGTTGGAAAAGGGGTCCCGTGTATACGGGAATTATTTTGGGGGAATTACGGACATATTTGAAATGCAACGTTAGATTGGTTCTGCCTTTGGACCGCAACGGCAAACGTCTTCCCATTTCGTCCGCGAGAACGATCATCACTGAAGGAATTTCGAATTGAGACAGGTTAAAATACTGGATGTTATCTAACGTGTAGGTGACGACGTGCTTGTCTTTCTCATAATAAAAGGGTAGTATTTTTAATATCAGTTTTTTCCTGCTCGCCACGTACGTAGGTTCCACGATATTCGTGTAGACGATTATGTTGTGAAACGGGGGTTCCAGGAGTACCTCGACGGAGCTCGTGGCATCCTCCTCCTCCCCCGTGAACACGGTACGCGATTTGAAGCCCAAAAGCACGACCAGGTACTCGGAAAGTCTTAGGGTGGAGGTGCCCTCGGAAAGCCAAATTTTACATTTCTGTTCGGTTCCGTCGAAGCTGAAGCGCGGGCGTTCGCCTACGCGCTGGTTAATCGCACCCACAAGTGCTTGCGGCGTCGCATAATAGCCGGGAGGCAGATGTACTTGCAAAGATCGAGGAATTTTCGTCTTGATCGTGAAAGAAAATTGGCGCGCTACGGGGAGAGAGACGCGTAGCGTTTCTCCGTGTCCCTCGACGGGTGTGAGATGTAGCAGCTTGACAAAGGGTTCCGGTACATGCAACCCTTTTGGCGTTTTCAGAGAGTAGACGTTATCCGCGAATTCTAGCGAGGCGTCCAGCTTGTGCGTCTGGAAGTACTTGTTGAGTGTGTTCCGTAGGGACGTGGTTTCCGAATTCAGAGTGACGTCGCCGAAAGCGACGGGTGCGGCGTGCTCCAATAAGATGGAGGTGGCTTCGCGTTCGCTCAATTTGGGACGTTTCACCGCACGACCTGCTTCGCGGGACGCTAGCGAGGCGTCGAGCGCCTGTGCGAGCCGAGGGTCCAATTCCACGGCTTTCACGTCCACGGGTAAGACGAAGTCGTATCGCGATTTATTGTACGCGAAATAAACGTTAAATTCCGAAAGGGCTTTTCCCCAATCCCTCTCGAGATCCGAGGTGACATCAAAAGTTCTGCCGGCTTCCACGATGTCCTCGAAAGAAACCTCGATTTGCCTGCGATCTTGCCTTTCGTACCCGATATTTAAAAAATCGTTACTTATGCTTAGATCCATCAGACCAACTTTATACCGATTCGAGAGCTGAAGCGGACTATCGAAAGCTACCGTGAAGGCGTTGAGTTTATTCGAGGGAAACTTATCCATGCTGGCGTTCGAGAGCAGGTGGACGTAGATGTCTGACGTCATTTCCCAATCATTACCACGTCGCTGCTCGGTACGCAACTGTCGTGTTCTTTGTCGTAACCAAACCAGCGAACCAAGGAGAAGCTCTGACCGTTCACTTGCTTCTTTCTCAGCACTTTCGTTACTGGCCAAGGCTGATTGGCGTCTCGGGTTACGACGAGTACCTCCTCCGGGTAGAAAGATCCGTCCACTTCCTTACCCCGGTAATCTTCCAGGTGCACGACGGGAGGGGAGGTGTCTCTCAGGCGGGAGACGGTGAAAATCTGAGGCGACCAACTCCCTTCCGAGCTCTTATGAAAACCTTTTCTGTGTAGTAGGACCCTCACTTTATCCCCCACTTTGAGCTTCTTTTTCACGGAGGGTACGATGGGCTTCCCATTTATCTTATTGAACAGCTCCAATTCGTTTTCGGGCGTGACTTCGGACGGGCTGATGCCCAAAGTCCTGTGTTTGGTGTTGTTGTAGTCGCGCACGATCTTGGGAAGCGCGGAAACGAAGTGGTATTTTCCGGTTACTCTAAAATAGCGGAATATTCTGTCACGTAAAGTGCGTATCACACGTTCAGCCTGCGATGCTTTGGTTACTGGAGAGAAGGTAGTATACATGTGTACCTTCTTTCGTGAGAGATACTCCTTGACGGTCTTGTTGTAGAATTCCCCTCCTCTGTCGCAAAAGATGCGTGTAGGTACGTTACCTCCCCGAAAAAGTCTTATCATGGCCCTTTTCATTTCGGCGGTGCGCTTCGTCTTTAGCGGGAGGGTGCGCAGAAAGCGGGAGAGGGAATCGATTGCCACGAGAATGTAGCGGTATCCACCGTTGAATCTCTTGTATTTTGAAAAGTCGGCGAGATCCATTTGCCACACGTCTTTGATCTTGAGCGCGAATGTGCCTCCTATTAAACTTTCTTCTGACCGGATGGTGTAGCGTGTAGGCATCCAGCTTTCTGAGAATGGCGAGAGCCTTCTTTTTGCTCAAGTGATGCGCTTTTCTATAACGTTCCACACCCCCCAAACCACCCTCTGGGTTCTCATATCCCTCCATAAGTCGTCCACGCAATGGAGGCCTGCTGCTGCTGCTGCTGTTGAGGCTCGCGAGATTTGGGCAGAGAAATCAGACGCAATAGTTTCGAGACTTTGGGGAACCAGGAAGGTTTCTTTCCCGTCTTACGTTGCAACAAATAATTGACGAGTTCGTAAACGGAGGATTGTCTGATGGGCTTGCCCGACACGGAGACACCACCCTCGCGATCCCAGGAAAGAACCTTCTTTAATTCCGAGACGACCCTTTCCGCTTCCTCTTCGTCCACCTCTGGAGAGAGGAGCGAATAGTCAAAGTCATTTGTAGCGTCGGACGCCTTGTTTTTATTGTCGTAGGGGTCAAATCCGTACTGCTTGAGTATGCGATACAGTAGTATGAGTTTCACTTTGACGTCGTCACTCTCCTTCGAGGTAAGAATGTTTCCGATAGAGGAGGAGGTGGTCACTTCAATTCTCTTGGCCATTGGCAAAAAGGTTCAACACGGCGGAAAGCAGGAGAGGAACCACCGACGAAAGCACGCCCTGTCCTCGCTGCTGAGACAGATAGCGCTTCAAACGTTGCGAATTCTTGTGAATCTTTTTGTAGGCGAGCCGTCGTAAAAAGCGTTTGTGCTTCTTCAAACGCACGAACGTATCTGGAGCTAGAGCCACCTTTCCGTTCAATACATTGACGCAAATTTCGGAGAGGTGTTTCATGTCGGACGAGGACGAACGTCTCAAGACGTCGCGACGGCGCGGAGGGGATAGAGTGGAGAGTACTTTGAGTAAAGTGAGGTGAGGGCGGAGATTCATTTCGGAGCGTAGATATATTGACGTTCTCCGGGAAAGATATTGCTATGCAACCTGTGATCCTCGTGCGTATAGTTGTGAAGATCCACGAGTAAATATGCGTGGGGCGACGACATCGCTTGTTTATATGCGTCCAGAAAACACTCCAATCTTTTTCTGCCAAATAGCTGTTGCCCGAAATGTTCCATCTGGTGCACGCTGCGCACGGTGCGCCACAGGACGACGTAACTGGCGTTGTAGGATATTGTTCTAAAATGGCTACTGTCGAAAAAGATGTTTTGAACGAGTAAGAAGATCGACGCGTTGGCGTGGTGAGAACCCCTAATGAAAAGGTCGGTCACCTCCTTGAAGGAACCGGCGTCGGTCATGTGATCGTCGACGACGATCAGCGTAGCGCGTGACGTGTCCCACTCTCGCGGTAGCTCCTTGGTAAAGTTTACGGAGTCCCCGAATTCGTCCTGCATGCTCGGCGAAGCATATTTCTGTACGTAGAATATTCGTGACGGAGGCTTGTCCACCACGGTGTTCAGGTTCCTCAGCACGTTAGCAACGAAAGTAGATTTGCCGCACATGGAGGGGCCGCTTAAGATACAGCGAAAGGGATGACGGGAACGAAAAGGTTCGGGGGAAGACATGTTGCGTGCGTACACGTTGCACGAAGAAAAAGAAGAGACTGAGACTCGAAGAGAAATGCATCGCTTTTATTTACACGTCGTCGTCGTCGTCGTCCTCTACATCGGAACTGCGTTCCCAGTACAGATTATCCAGGCTAAAGTTGGACTTCTTTTTCGCCAGTCTGTCTGCCGCTAAGATGCGATCGAGCGTCTTCATCTTGTCCTGACACATTTCTTGACGCGCTTGCAACCATTCCAGGCGGTGGACTTGAAAGGCTTCCTCCACGATGCCGCGAATAAATTCGCGAAGTTCTTCGTTTTTTGTCTTTTCCTTGCGACAACAAGAAACGCAGGAGAATAAACCACACATGGCGTTTTCCACGTATCGGTCAGAATGATGACGCGAGCGCGGTGCGCGCTGCCTTTATACAGATAAACGCGCGCGCGCAAAGAAACGAGAGTGAAATCGAAACTCAGATGCCACCCGTCGCCGCTAGGAGCGCGCGCGCGCAGCAGAGAGTCGAAACCGAAAACACCCGCGGGCGGTGCAGAGGGCGCTAGGAGCGCGCGCGCGCATGCGCGGACGGGTGGAGCAGAGGGTGCGCGCGCATCCATAGCTGCCGCTGCGCGTCGCCTCAGTCAGTTTCTCTCTGGCTGTCATGGAAAGCAGACGTGCGCTCCCCGCGCTCGCTCAGTTTCTGGCTGGCTGTCGTAGAGAGCAGACGTGTGTTCCCCGCGCTCGCTCAGTTTATGCCTGGAAGTCGCCGCGGGGGAAAAGGTGAGTGATTTGACGCGCTCCTTTTCTCGCATGTTTGCCGTGTTTAGCGGTGACCAACGAGTGATTTGACCGCGCTCGTGTTAAGCCTTTTCTCGCATGTTTAGACTTGTTTTGCGGTGAGCAAGCCTTTTGACGCATGTTTAGCGATGTGTGCCCAGTGGTTCCTGCCTTGTGTTAGCTGCATAGTGTTGTGGTTAGCCCTAAGCGATCGCCCCCGTAAGCATTTTTCCCCGATGTGTACTGTTTTCTCCGTGCTGTTTTTGCAGTAGCGGTTAGACCTTTTCTCTCGCATGCCTAGACTTGTTTAGCAGTGCTGTCATTTTTACCTGCCGCTAGTATCTTGTTCTTTCTCGTCTAGAGCTATGAAGGTGGTGCCATCTGGTGTGATGCCTTGCAACTAAGTGTCCACCTGTCGTCGATCTCTGCAACTACCAACGTGGCTGCCGCTGGTCGCCCCGGAGCCGTTTCTTCGCCGCGGCATCGTTGATTTTCGAATAAATTGTTTCTCTCCACTCTATTTCTATCTTTTTATTTTACTTTCTGCCTATTTTTTTATTTTTTATCAGCTCAACTAGCCCACAACTCACACACTGGTCTGGACGCGTCTTAGATGCTCCCCAATTAGTGTAATGACTCCCTGGAGGGTTCTGATTACTGTGGGGGGTCCCAATTAGCTCTAGTTGCTAATTAATGGCGTCCAGGACACTGTGTGAGTTGTGGGCCAGTTGAGCTGATAATATACTACTCGCTTCATGATCAGTGTTCGTGTGGTTCGGAAGTGAGAGAACTGATGAGCTGAATGGCTGAGTGAGAGTTGGACAGAGCGCATCGGAGCTCGGCGAACGGGTGAATGGGGTTGTAGCGGTGGCGCTCTTTGAGTTGTTTGTTGAGAAATGGTTTTGGGTGCAGTGAGCTCCGGTGCTTTTGAGTATGTGTCGTCCCTTCCTTGTTGTGCTCACTCGCTGTGCATTGGTGTGATGTAGCCGCTGTGGCTTTATGAGTTGGCTCGCTGTTTACGACTCGCGCTCTGTCGTCGTTCATGAATTGATGTGATTTGGGAGCTGTGGACTCCTTGTGCACGGGATGGAAGGCTGTCTCAGGCGATAGGTATTTCTTCTTGTACAGTTTTAAGTGGTCGTGCCATGTCAAGCATTGATGGACGCGGCGTAGCCCGTCCGATGACGAAGGCTTTCACTGCCATAGCTGTGACCGGTGAGCCTGCATTCCAGCAGATAGCACCCACGATGTGCCCATGAGCTGGCTGCAATAGCAGTATGACGTCACAAAAACTGTGACGTCACTGGTTGATGAACGAATCATTTGAACGAATCAGTAAAGTGAACTTATTGAAATGAGCCGGTTCACCAAAATGAGTCGGACTTCCCATCACTAATGCCAATGCCAATCGCTCGAGCCGGCTGAGAGCGAGAGGGTCGTTTGAGCGAAATCACGCGTCCTACAAGTAATGCGCATGCGCGACAGCGGGATCTGACGTTTCATACGCGCTAAAATGCCGCTGGTTCCCTTATTGACAACGGAATTGCGGCAGGCCAAGTAAAAAACACAATGTTTGATAGGAAGGCATGGCTCTTGTGTGAAGTTAGGTGCTTTCAAGTTGCTGCAAGCAGTGTGAGTTGCTCTTGCAAATGTCCGCCACCGTCACGAAAGTGTTTCGCTCCTTCGTACTCTCGGAGCGGGTTGGAAACTTTCTGTTCATAGAATATTCTGATCCCAACGAAGGCTTTACAGGCCTCTTTGGCTTTGGCGGAGGGTACCGCTTGCGGTGTTGTTCCGGGAAGATCTTTTCCTAGGTCTTTGGCATTGGGGGTTCCGTGGGACTGCTTGTGTGCTTCAGCAACACGAGCCTTGTATCCGTTCTCCGTTTTTGGGACGATGCAGTGTTTCTTTTCTGTGTTTTTTTTTTGTAATTGTATGCAAAGTGGTTCAATGAGATCTGCAGAAATGAAAAAGCAAAAAGAAGAGAGAAGTAATATCAGTGGTGGACATTAAAGTGGATACGGCTTTATTCTTACACGGACTCCCCTTTGGTGTTATCGCAGAAATATTGGCAGTATTGGCGCAAAATGGGCTTGTCAATATGGGCAGCCCATATTGGTTTAATTGGAGCCTGGTTGCACTCCCTATATTCGAACAATATTGGCAATCTTGGCAGCCCATATTGGTTCAATATTGGCGTGCTGCTTGGCTACTTTCTATGCAAGTTTTATCAAAGGATCGCAGCGGGATCGAGAGATATATGAAGTTTTTCTGTTTCACGAAAAAGGGGGAAAATGTGTCAGCGTTCCCTCTATCACCCTCATTCAGGAGGAAATGTATTATCTCAAAAAGTAGGTCGGACAGGTTGGGGAACGTGTACCTTCTCTGGTATTTGTGAGCGTGTGTGTACTGAACAGTAAAGTAGTCGTGAGTTGCAGTTCGCCCTGTCCTTTTGTGTACCTTTTGTCTGTGTTTGTGACTGCGGCGGTGTGAACTTGCCATTTAAGATTGTACTACATGTGCCAAGATTTGAAAGCGAACCATATATTACAGAGTTTTAGATAATAGTAATTGGGTGTTTACGTCGCAAGACAACTGAGGGTTTTAGAGCATCTTATGCTATTGCCTTTGCGTACGTAAGTGATATCGTTTATGGTTCTGCGCACGCGGGAAACATAACGAGGGCTTCGCGCAGTGCGCAGAACCACATCGCTTTATAGTGCGGAACATAATATGTGTCAAGAATAGTAATTTCAAGTCATTCCTCAAGAAAGTTCTGTAATGAGCGGCTCCGCTGCCGGATGCCGTGATGGAATACGGATCATTCCTGAAATATGTCGCTTTCGAGGGGAATGGCTTGCAGGGGTGTCATTTGGTGTAGAATTTTCATTTACAAACAACAACTTTATTTCGAGTCAGCTCTAAAGGGATGTTTAAAAGGCAGTTTAATTTTCATTAAAAAAAACTATGAGTGCCGCAAATATGTCGTTTCTACAATACCTACGACCAGGCGGGCATCTTTTGGATTATAGTATACACATGACTGATTACCTAAATTCATTAATTGCTCTTTAATTCAGGGCTTTCGTGCAAGAGCGAGATAAGAGAACGCGAGGCAATCCTCGTTGAGCTCTGTTTTAACTTTTAAGAGTATAAAGAAACAGTAGATGCTGTAAATATCGACTCCTTCATTTCGGTATGCAAATCAGCCGAAACCAAAAATCTCGCCTGAGGAGGTCATTACCCTCGCTGAAGAAGGCTTACCTGGGGCGGAAAGCACTTTATCTGGCCAGCTGAGCGGCACGTACTCTAAGGACCTACGAGGGGCGTTCAAGTCAAACCGGGACTTTCTGTCTCCCGAGTGTACAGATGGCTCGCGCTACTTCTTTTTCGTCATTTTCACACGCGACAGGCCTCCGCGTTCACCACCTGGGTGGTCCAAAGTTTGTGCAAAACAGAAGACACGTGCTAGACAAGATGGCCGACAACGAGGTGAGCGCGCACATCGAACAGCGAATTGTCATGAAGTTTCTTGTGAATGAAGGCGCAAAGTCATCTGAAGTTGACAGAAGACTTCAGGCTCAGTGTGGCCACGGTACACTTAGCCGCAGCAAAGCGTTTGAGTGGTGCAAACGGTTCCGAGACGGCCGTACATCAGTGCAAGACGATCCCGGCCGGGGCGGCTCACAGCCCAGTGTCAGAGTTCCTGAGAACATCCAACTTGTGGAGCGCTAGATCCTCAAGGACCGACGGATAACATGTCTCGAACTGGCTCGAAAGACGGACCTTTCTGTGGGAACGTTGAACACTATCATTCATGAACACCTCCAGCTTTTGGAAAGCCGGGCCTCATCACCAAAGGAGCCTTCCTCCTACAGGACAATGCACGCCCGCATACCACGACTCTCACGTCACGCACCTTACAGGAACTTGGCTGGGAGATGCTGCCACAACCCCTTACAGTCCAGACCTCGGCCCGAGCGTTTTCCATCTCTTCGGGCCACTGAAGGCCGCCACTTCAGCTGCGACGACGAGGTCAAGAATGCGATCCGATTATGGCTGCTACACGCCGGTAAGGATTTCTACGCTGCTGGCATCCAAGCCCTCCTGAAACGCTGGGACACTTGCATTAGTGCAGGTGGAGATTACGTTGAAAAATAAAACCAATTTATCGCCTGTCATTCTACTTCTATCATTTTACTTTTGCGAAAAATGAAAAGTCCCGGTTTGACTTGAACACACCTCGTACATCGCTTCAAATTACGTTGCCCCCTGATGTGAAATAAGCGCTGTACTCCCTCTGTTCCCTGTCGTAGCGGTTTCGTTTTCGGCTCATTTGCACGACAAAATTCGGGGATGGATATTTTGACGCACTGGCGTGTTCCGGGATTGTTTAAACGTGGAACGGCTTGCAACTAGGATAGTGTCTCAATCCGCTTTTGCTTGAATACCCCTAATTCGAAAGTTAATTAATCAATTTAGGTAATAATCATCTTGTAGTTGTGCACTTTCTTCAAGCGCATTGTCACAAAACACGGCCAGCCGCTTTGCGTACAGCGCGATAATTTATTTGGTTTCTGCGAATGTCTGAGGTGCAAAGACATAGACTTACGAAGACATAGCCCGCCGGGGTCTCTTCCGAGACCCCGGCGGGCAAAGCAAAGAAACAGATAAACTGAGTAACCGTGGATGGGGGGAACGACCGGAGAATCACACCCATGGTGGTCGAAGGCGACCTGGAAGACATGCACAGACGCGTCCGAGGTATCGGGTTACTCGACTTCGGTTGTTTTTTCCAGACGTCCGAGACAAGCTGTGGCAGCAATAAATTTGGGGATTCCGGGCATGTTGTGGGTAGCTAAACCTATGTTTGCGGTATTGTATGTCTTGTATTTTTGTCTTGTCTCCTCTGGCACCGGGTTGAGAAGTAACATATGTATTCTGAACGCATCGTAAGGGGCTAAGTAGACGAGACAAGAGGAGTCGCTCAGAAGACTTGGTGGGGACATGTAGCTTGTTCGATTCCGTCTTACGCGGGTGGCGCAAACCGGGACTTTGGTGACTTCCGAAAGCAGGGGCGGTCAGTGTCGGTAGTTAACGGTGGTCTCACGTATCCACGAGTGACAACGACGGGTGTCGCGGCGAAGAAGTCGTCACACTACAACACAACAGTCAACGAGGACTTTGTGTGTTTTTGCGTGTACGTGTGTTGTCCACCAACAGAACATCGACCAAACAAGCACCCGACCCTTCCAAGCTCCAGGACCCTCAGCCGGCACCAGCTAAGACTTTGTTTCTTTGTTGCCTGCCTTACCTCTTTGTAACCGGTTGCTCAAAATGCAGAACGCATCATTTTGTAACATGCGTGGTATTCTATATGCATTGGTTAGTTCATTCGTTTAAAGGCCTCGCTGTTTCTCAAGTAAATATTTGTTTTGTTTAAGCTACATTGTCTTTGTGACTACCCTCATTTCACAGTCTCGTGTTCACACGTGCCGCAAGGTACGCATTGGCGGTCCAACTTCTTTCTTCTGTGTTCGTGCTCACGAGGTAGGGTGTGCTTCGGGTGAATCGCACAGGTCCAAAGTACATGTCGCGGAATCAGTCCCGATATTCCCACGTGAGAATCGCCTGGCTAAGCAAACGGAGCACCCCCGCTGGACCTCGTGACACGGATGTCGGCCTAGGTGTAGGACCAACTGGAGAAACATCTCTCGTCTATGCTGCTCTTTCGCAAAAAATTATCAAAAGGCTAGAAATACACCCTATATTTATTTTAATTACACAAACATGAAATTGCTCCTTTAAGGTTCTTCGCCAGGTCTACGTTACTCGTCCCTCTTACACCAAATTTCTGATATCATCGCCAAGCTCAACCCTCGAATGATGGCGCTGTTCGCAAGTGATTCATCGCAGGCGAGGAGTACAACGGATGAGGAAACTCGTAGCGTTATGTTGCGAAACCCCTCACGATACCCAGCAGTAGCTGCGGCAATGAATAAACACTTTTCTGGAGAGAAAAAAAAAAAAAACGACGAGCTTGTCCTGTTGGTGCTTGTCAGTGTTGTTTCCCTCAATATCAAGAACAATTATCTCGAGATCATCAGCAGCTCATTTGCATCCTACTTTTATGTTCAGCAAGTGTCATTGCTTAAGTAGAATGAGCAGCGATGCCATTGTGGTCAACGTGCGGATCCATTTTGTCAACACGTGAGCCGACTGTCATTAAAAATAACCCTCTCGCTTATCGGGAAAGAAAACAGCAGAATGCCCTGATAAACAAATTACAGTTAGTCATGCAAATCCCCTAATGTATTTCCGAGCTCTATGGTCGAAACTCTTACCTGAACGAAAAACAATTTAGGTTTAGCAGCAAGACCTTTACAGGTCCTTGGGTCGAACATAGCATACACTTTGGACAGTTGAATTTCTTGGCCGTCTGAGCAGATTATGCCATCATCGTCCCCATGGCTCAACAGGAACAAGCAGAGGCAGCATGAACTTGAGTGATCCTCGCCAGCCACTGCACCAATCAAGGGACGAATAAAGAAGTGAAGTAAAAGAAAGCAAAATGAGAAAATGAAAGGAAAAAAGCTTACGCTTTTCAAGCGTTCTGAGCATCGCCTCCTTTTTGAGGTTTCCATGCACATCAACATCAAATCCAAACTGTCCTTCAAACAGCGTTCGTATCCTCTCTTCGTCTTTTTCGGTTCCAATTCGTTCAGGATATCCAGCAACCTTCTGCAAAAAAAGCAACATTGGCATGCTTGTTGGAAGGTGGAATGGAGAGAACAGCGTCAAGTGGGATGCAAGAAAATGCCGAAGCCTAATACATCTGAATACCTTGCCGGCTCTGTCTTGGTTTTTTGATCAGGTATAGTCCTACATGTATACACGCCCTACATGTATAATTATCTAATGAATCACCAGTACATTCGCATTGACAGTGCTGGGTATTGCCGTTGCAGCTTACGAAGCCCAAACACGTGCATGTGTGGACTGTGGCGTTACCCTGTAGCAGCACTAGTGCCATCGGATGATGGCAGCTCAGTTGGAACGTGAGCGCGCTGAGCGCTGTTAAACCAGTTGTTCTCTACCAGTCGCGGAGTACGGTTGTCAGTCCTTTCCTACGCCACATTTGGTGTCCCGGACCTGGATATACGCAAACCTTCGGTTGGTTTCATGGAACCCTCCCGCCGCAAACTGTCCCCGTCGCTGACGCACCCGACTCCAGACGGAAAAGCTCTCTTGAGTTCTTCCTTCCACTTCCTCCACTCTCGCTGGGCCGTGAGGAGAGCTTTGTACAATACTTTTGCGACCCCATCCAGATGTGTGTGGGCGATACATGATGTTTGTTTCTCGTTCCACTCGTACGCTTCAGCGAGGTCTTCAACTTTCTCTATCCAGGCTTCTACGTTCTGGTGCGTCTTTTTCGATGAGTCAAATAAAGAGACTAATTTGGCACTTTCGATGGCCAGTGGTGCGTCCGTGTGACCACTCGTGTCTTGATTCTCACTTTGACGTCGAAGCTGAGGTCATTGCGTTGCCCCAATCATGTCCTCACGTACCGCCGTCTCAATAGCTCTCTGCATCAGTTCTCTAAAGTCAAACATGCTAGCCGACCTTTGTTGTGCGCTGGATTCTTGACTTGTAGGGGCGTTGCCGCTCGTTGACATTTCGTGTGGCCGACCTTAGCCCGTTGTCGTGACATGCTGACTTGGAAACTGATCCGTCGTGTGGCCTTCAGTGAGAGGTTCGTTGTCACTGATGTCGTCGGCCGATGTGTGATCAGACGTTTCCAAACTGCTGGCTGCGTCATCCCCGTAGTCCTTATTCCGAGTCCGTGGCATGATCTTCCCTGTTGACGTTCCGATAGTTGTCAAAAGATGATACCTTGAGTTCCAATTGTGATTCCGATTGCAATCGCACTTCTGAAATTCTGTAGGCGGCTTTATTCACTATAATTTTGATTACATAGGTTAATACGATACAGATCGAATAATGCATGTCCGCCTGCTACGGCAGCGTCAGAAGAAATGTCTGGGTACGTAGCCGTACGTGCTTTTCCTTCTGTCGATCCCTGGATGGACTTCGCTCATTGTGCTGCTCCTGTTGCGTCTGCTCCCTTTGCGGGGCTCCCGTGGCGGTGGGCTACAACACAAGACTCACGTGCTGTCCTCTCAGTACTGTGTGTTTCTCAAACTCAAGGAAATGTTACCTCTGGCTATATATATATATATATAACCTATGTATAACCTATGTTCGTTGCCAAGGGGGAAAACTTGTCGTTGTAAAGGTATAGTTAATTTCTTAGGCACTTTGATGCCTTGTATGTACTTGTCCCTTGTATATTGTTCCAGCCTCAGAACATCAGTCGCCTCCTGTACAACAGTTGCCGCTTGCGTCGATCCCGTCGTATCAATGTGTGTATAAGTCAGCATAAATGTAAGAGTGAAAGGAGGATGAGTGAGAGAGAGTGGCTGGTTTGTCCCTTCAGATGACACACCCTGGAAGTTGCTGGGAAGGCGTGTTAGCTTAGCTCAATTGGTAGAGCCCTAGACTGGTAATCCAGAAGATGTGGTTTCGAATCCTACAGCTGGCTAACCTTTTCAGTGACTTCCATCTTTCATCGTATAATATTAGCTTTCGTTCCACAAAGCCTGTAGAGTTGGCGAGAGACAAGAATGATGAAAACCATGGGCTTATTTCGTTTTGCTTTATGGTACGTTCAGCATCGTGAGCTGGTCGGTTTCATGTTCAGTAAGCTGCTCTATAAGACGTGCATTTACTGTGTGACATCAAAGGTACGCATAATACGAAATGGAATAAGCGAGTAGTGATTTGACATGAGCAAGCCGCTGCTCAACACGTGATTTCAAGGAACTGGTTACACTATGTACTGAACCATTCTATGTTCCCCTGAATATCATGACCTGGTCATCTGACCTGATGTATATACGTGCATAAGATGGCCGGTGCCTCTCTACCACCTGTAGACTTCTCCTTCTCATTGTACTTTCAAGCGTACACCATTGTTTTTCAGCTCTCCTTCCTTTCAAAGGAATTTTTCTCATCCCTTATCCTCCTCTCTTTCCAACTTTGTTGTTACAAAAATTGTCTCGTCATACGTGTGTTGCCAATGTTGCATTGTCATCATGTTGTGTACATGCTGTGTTGTGCACATGTGTTATATATTGTGGCAACAAGTTTAACTACAGCACTAACTACACTCACTGTCACTCATTAAATCAGGTTTGGGAGCCTTGCCTGTCGTGTTACCCTAGGTTTGCAGGACTCCAAAATCCTTGGTTTCAAATGGTGATGAAGTGAAGCTATTCCGCAATTAATGTGGCATGGTCATGCATACATGTGGTAAGTCTCAGTATCACTATGGTCACTCAATACTGTTGATCCTAATGATGGAGTGACACATATTGTGAAGCGGATGCTGCAGAATGTTATGTTTGGCTTGTGTACATGCGTGAAATGGTATGCCGTGAGCCTATATGGTGAGATGCTGTATTCATTATACTGAAGAAACCTCGAACACGATGGGGGACAGGGTTTATGGCAATGAATCCGATACTATTAATAAACGAATTGCACTCGTTTTTACACATTTTAACCTTCTTGGATACGCTTTACCGTTATCTTGGAATGAAATTATAACAGTAACATGAAGCGCAAAAATCGCGAATACTTTTTAATCGCAAAATTCCAGTATTTGAAGGCTCACAGTTTGGACATCCACGGAGGCCCACTACAATTGTTTAGCCCGTAATATCATAGTTCTCGTAAAATAAAATAAGATAATTTTAATAATAATAATAAGATAGACACACGCAAATTGTAAAAGGAAGATTTTTTTTCTTTCCATATTTTCTTGATTTGTCTCTCACCTGAGACCCCCACCTCCGTCTTCACGTTCTCACGGTCCACTGGTCACCTTTCTACTCCGTTTTGTCCTCGTTGTGTCCTTGAACTCTTTTCATTATTTACTGTATTTGCATACTTAGCATCACCCTGTTACCCCTTAGGGTCAAAACATCCTCGTCAAGTGTGTGCCTGTACCATGTTCATATTTTTTAACCTGAAGAAATCAAGTCTCGTGCACGAAAGTCTTGTTTACCATGTGTAAATAAATAAGTTGGTCCTACCGTTTAATATCACTCTTCGATTAACTCACCACCTTGAACACCTTGACATCGCCTATTTTTCTGCCTTCGAAAAAATTCGCGCAAAAAATACAGTGTCTTCATTAGTCTTCAGACTATTTAGTTGAAATATTTTTGTTTGCACTTCCGAGCAAAATACCTCTGTGCAATATATTTCTTCAGGTAACTTCATATTACAGCATGATCAACGTAACTTGGTGCCTTTCAGTTCACTCGAGAAGGCAAGCGGTTTTGACCTCATAATGGCAGAAAGACGAGCTGGTACATAATTCCAATAGTGAAACCAGAGACACGGAAGAAAAAGAAAATACGACACAATATCCTATCCGTTAAGCTGTCGATCTCATTAAGTCTGATATGAATGATGCTTTAGGTGATAGATGGCTAGATTACCTGGAGCAACCACGAAATAGGCAAGCAAAGTGGTGTAGTGCACTTGTAGGTAAAGTTTGCTTGAGCATGAGGAGAAGACACAAAGACAATACTGAACGGTCAAACTCTAACCATCAAAATCCCACATTGTTCCACAAGAAGGACTTCAGGTATGACAAAGAAGGCGTTAGATTGGCCGACAGATGACGATTACAGGCTCAGTTACGGGTTATTTCGTCGACCTTCGAAACGACACGTGATGTGTCATACTTTACGCCGTACATACTTCACATTTGAGTCTCAACGGGGACACACATTCGGAGCAAGAAAAGCAAATCTTTGGGTTTGTTGATTAGCGCTCGTCCCTTGTCAACATCCGTCTGTCCTCGTCTTTGTTCGGGAACTATTCATTCCAAGCAGCACGCCAATATTGGTCCAATTTTGCACCCATGTGGGCTGCCAAGATTACCAATATTGGTCCAGTATGAGCTGCTGATAAGGGAACAATATGGGGTGCAACAAGGCTTCATATTGCGTCAGTATTGGAAGACTATATTGGCAAGCCCATTCTGCCCATGTTGTGCCAATATTTTCGTGATAACTCCATCGATGAGCCCGCGTACTAATAATGCATTATCATTTATAATATCCACCATTGGTATTACTTCTCTCTTTTCCCGGTTTTTGTTTATTTCTGGAGATCATCTTATCGATCAACGTTGCGTCGCGTCACAGAAACAACACTGCACCGCGTTAAGAACAAAGAAGCAGCTCAGCAACTGTTGCTCACACTCACACTGCTTGCAGTAAGTTGAAAGCATCTAGCATTACAGAACAGGCATCCCTTCCTATCAAATATTGTGTTTTTTACTTGACCTGCCGCTATGCCGCTATCATTAGAGAAACCAGTGTCGTCTAAGCCTCAATGAAGCATCCGCTCAGTGTCGTGTGCATGCGCATTAGTTGTAGGACGCGTGATTTAGCTCAAGCGATCACGCTCGCAGTCGGTCCGACCGGCATCGCGAAGCAAGATGGCTGCTGTTTTGTAAAATGTGGAAAGTGCAGTTGTTGAGTTGCAGTGCATATCACAGTGGGTGCCACATATGTAGACTGTTTCGAACAATGTGTATCATCTGCGGGAAGTTGTTGAATGTAACGACATATTGATTTGGACATTTCACACGCTTCAATGTCCAATCTTGCGTGCTGCTCTGGCACTTGGTGCCACCATGCCAACATGGTTAAGTATCACTCTGTGCATTTTTAATCAACATGGGGTGTACACGGGCATTATGGGGCCCAGACATTTTCCTCATATTGGTTCAAACTTGGTAATATGGGGCCCATACTACCGACTTTTCCCCATGTTGGTTCAAACCTGGCAATATTAGGTCTGTGTTGGCAAGTTTGGGCCAATAGGGAGGAAATTTTGGCACAACGGGTCCCGTACTGGACCCGTATCGCCAATGCCCAGCCAGTATAGGTCCATTTTTGTGTGCTGCTTGAGATAGTATGTTATGTTATGTTGGGTTGGGTTGGGTTGGGATAGGGGTTATGGTAGTTATGTGGAGGATTCAAAATCTCCGATTTCGTTTAAATCCACAAACGTGGCTCGCAGACTTGATTTGGATTTGATTGGTGGCTTCATTATGAGTAGAACTAGGAATGAGTAACACTTTCACTGAGAGCTTTTAATTTGGGTTGAATCACTTTGTTTTGTAGGGATTTAGATCTGGATTGAATCACATTTTCACTCAGAGATCTGGATTTGAATTTCCCCCTGCGAAATGAGACTTCTACCTCGACCATAATTTGCCATGGAATTCGGCCTACACGCATGAGCTACGTGCACTGTGGCTTGACTGCACCTCATCCCTTCATAGTTTATTCATGTGCACGACTGTGGCGCAACGCTTCTTCCGGGTCTGGCTACCCCTGCTATACTGTGCAATGTAATGCTGACCATAAATTCATTATACCTCCATATTCTGGCAGATGAACCACTAATAAAACCTCGATGACTCTTCAGAGGACAAAAAGTTTTACTTGAGTGGTACGGCCAGAAAACTGCAACAACACTTTTGCATGCTGCTTACGATAATTCACGGCCTATACTTCATGAGCGAACAAAACGAAACGCTATGTCCCATCTTATTCTTCGAACAGTCCACCAATTTCTGCAGTGCTGTGCGATTATGCTGCTCTCCCATCTCTTTATTTCACAGTTATTTGCATTCGTTCGTACACCCTGCATAGTAAGAAATGTATCACCTGCCATGTGCACCGTACCGTTTCCCACAGCACAATATTCATTCCGCAATCAAATTCACATTTCTTTTATGCCACTGTGCCAATCTTAGAGCTCCGCTGAAGCAAATGTCTATATTTCGCCTGTGTTAAAAATTCAATATTCTGTGTAAAAACTCGAGCTTCGAAAACTGTGGTCGATTTTGGAACCACTCCACAGCAGTTCAGCAGTGTTAGTTCTTCTGGATTGGCGATGCATTTGGAAGATCCGGATTTACAAAGGGATTTCATTTGGCGTGCTGAAAATAAAAACGGATTTAAATTAATTACATTTACTCGAATAAATTTAAATAATTTAAATCCGAATGTGGCGTGGACTTGACTTGTCTTCCGCACGTGGACTTGTCTTCCGCAAAATGCCGATTTGATTTAAATCCGATCTGCTTCCACAAATCCCCAAGGTTGGTATGTAAGCAGCAAGAATAACACGGAGGGAAGAGTTTACTACTGACTGTCAACCAACTCCATTTGCTATGTAACACACGTTTAAGCACAAATTAGAAGATACACGGTGGATCGAGAACAGAATATATCGACGCGCATACAATAACCTTGCATCTGTTTCTACTGCTACATGGCAGCCTCGTTGCTTATATCGGTCACTATCACATTATGCTATTGCGCTTTTCAGAATGCTGAAAGGTACACGAACGCAAACAAAAAAAGAATAGGTTCTGAGGTAGCAGAAGGCAATTGCATGCTTTTACATTACACTTACTTGTGCTTAGCTTATAGATAAGTTGAAGTCGAGGAGGATGGCCATAACATGTCTACCTGGATGGCAAGACAATGCAATAAACCTAAAAAAATTGGTCTGTTGGTGACTTGCTTTTCACCCCACCGTGCTTCACGTTTTCATTTGATTGAAAACAGCGGTAGCCGTAGTGGAGAAACAGTCGCTCGCTGCACGAACTTGTTGGGGAAATACTTTCCGCACGAGCGACTTAAGATATAGTGACACCGCTACCCCAATACTGAAAGAAGTAGCGAATAGGTAGCGCTACTACTAGCGTTGTTATGTACAAGAGTGCAGTGACGTAGCTCAAGCGTGCGCGAAGCTGCATACATATCTTCTCATTGATAACAATGAAGAAAACAAAGGACGCTGAGCAGAAAGTTGCCGACACAATGAAGCTATGTGCAACGCGAGCGCGAGCAGACAGCTGGAAGTTGTGTATCGCTTAGAACTACGTCACTACGTCATTCCAATGCAAACTACGGCATTTGTGCGGATGAAAGGGCGAAGTGAAAAACAGACGGTATAAGTTATTCAATTTGATTTCCGCTAAAATAACTGGGGGGGGGGGGCTGTTGTGACGAGCATTATAAATCATGTAATTGTTTCTATGGAATTGTTGTCGAAGTACAGATCGTCCTTTTGATAATTCATTTCAGCGGCGAATTATCAGGCTAGAACTGTCAGGTTACAAGCTAGAAGTCATTCTAAAACTGCTTCGTATTGAAATAACCCCCAGACACGCACTGATGAAGCTTGCAGAAGTACAATTGCCTACTAATTTTCACATTTCACATTCCGAAGACAAACTAGCTTGTTCGGAGTGGTTTCGCCTTGCGTGTTATGTAGGCGACAGCCTTTGAGATATGATGGCGTACGGCCCTACTGTACAAAGCGCATTGATTTGAAGCGCTTGGAAACATTTGCTGCAAACAGTGCACCATTCCTCTTAAGTGCGGCTCATGTTACATTGGCCACACTAAACGCAGTACAATGATCACTAACGCGAACATTGTTCGAACCTTTGAAGAAATTGTTGAACTTGCTTATACTGCTTAACTTGCTTAACTAAACAGACAACTGTGTTCTTGCTCCTACGTATCGTGTTCCCATTTAGACTTAATGTCACGTTAGTTCACAGTCTAAAAGTCGACACGCCCCGCGTCGTTTCGAGGGCCTGCGAAATAATCTGTTGCCACCTTTGTATTATCCAGATATCGGTCATTCTGCCTGCTGCTTTGATGAATCTTATTTCACATTCATGTTGTGCTTCTTTTTTGAATTAATGCTTCATATTGTAGGGTTTTCCCTTCCTCAATCTTGTCGTGTCGTCTTATCTTGAACTTGGAATTCACCTAGTGAATTATGCTCATTACGTAGTATAACAAAAAGGGTCGTTTACTAATTTCGTTACCCTCGGTACATTGCTCAAGACAGCAGAGGAAGAACAAAGAAACAGAGAGACGATACTTCTTTATACAGCGGTTCCACCTGACGAAAAAAAAAAAAACATATTGCAGATCTGAGAGCGGCCGGCAATTTGCGCGACTCGAAACGACGGTTTTCACAATTAATTTTCCCGTGGGTATTATCATTGTAATTGTGATTGTAGTTTGCAATAGAATTGGATAAATCCCGAATCTACTTTCTGTTTCATTGGAAAACATGAGGTTGGCTCGGCAAATGTCGCAGCTAAATTGGGAAAATTCGATTTCTTGCTCGGAACACATGACAACATCTATCCCAAGGTAAATAGAGTACACCGCATAGTATTCAGAAAAGTAGATTTTCGAATGCGATTTTTTTTCACGTTATGTGAACTGTAAAGCATTTTCCTCCCGTTAAGCTCGAAAATATGTCTTCCGGCAAGGGCAACGGGTAGTGGTCTGTCTTACTGACTGGGTTGATCGTGACGCGATAATCAGCACAGATACGCACCGAGTTTCCTTTATTTTTAGGCACGATCACTAGGGGCGTAGCCCACTTGCTATTTTTCACTCGATACACAATTCCACTGTTTTCAAGGTTACGCAACTCGTCTT
Organism: Ornithodoros turicata; assembly: GCF_037126465.1. Lineage (NCBI taxonomy): Eukaryota > Metazoa > Arthropoda > Arachnida > Ixodida > Argasidae > Ornithodoros > Ornithodoros turicata. The sequence goes on along the minus strand of NC_088201.1, from coordinate 206,554,778 downwards.
CAACCTTTTCTCTTAAGGCGTATGGAACAGGTCTTGATTTACAGAAGACAGGGTTCACATCATTCTCAAGTACGATGCTACCTTTGAACCCTTTTATGGATCCGTAACCAGGCTCAAACACACTCTTGTGCTTCTCTTTTAAGTTTTCTACATTCCCAACGTTTCCTGCACTCATATTACAGGTGAACAAGTTTAGCCAGTCCAATTTTATTCTGCCCAGCCAATCTCTCCCAAACAAAGGTGGCATCCGTGCACCCTGGCAGTTCTCCACTAAAATCAATGGCAAAGAAAAGACTTGTTCTTTGTACTTCACATTAACATCTACCACGCCTCGTACAGGAACAGCGGTACCGTTGTACGTATTCAATCGAAATTTCGGTTTCCGGCATTTCTCTACCTTGCTAAAAAGGCGCTTATACTCGTCAACCGACATAATTGATACCGCAGATCCTGTATCCAATTCCATTTCAACAGATTTTCCATTCACTTGAACAGTGACCTTGTAGTCATTACAACCGTTTCCAATGGTGTAGAGCGTGTACAGTTCCATATCGCTCTCACACTCATGACCATTGTCCACTTTTCTTACTGGCTTAGTTTTAGGATTCTTCGCTTTATCACGAGGAGCTGTCCTACACATTTTTTGCAATGTGACCCTTTTTCGAACAATTAAAACGTTGACTTTGCTTAAAGGGACACTCACTAGCTTTGTGCAGTCTGCCACAACGATAACACTTTTGAGAAACTGAGACTCCCACAGTCCGAGACTTGAATTTACCTTTCCTTTGTGAAGGTCTTTGGTCCTTCCAAAGTACGCTTTCTCCTCCCTCGGAGTCTTTCGTCGTCCCAGGCACGTTGTGCATCTCACGTGTTTGCCGTTCTGCGGCTTTCATGCTGAAGGCAACTTGGCACACCTTATCAAATGTGGCTTCGTTGTCATCTAGGGCTAGACGGCGACATCGAATACTGTCACTGCTCACTCTAGCTATAAATCGGTCCCGAAGAGCCTCTTTTTGGAAGGCGCCGAATTGCAGGGTATGGCGAGCGACTTCAGACCAACGATAAAGTCACCTATCGACTCATTTTCTTTCTGGCTCCTTCTCTGAAACAGGTACCGCTCAGCAACTACTGAACGCTTTGGTGCGTAGTGTTTTTTCAGCTGAGTTACAATGTCCTTGTACACCGCGTCTTTGGGGGCTTTGTCCAGAAGAATACTACGTAGAGTGGTGTAGGCTTCATCCCCAAGGGCTGTGAGGAACAGTTGAGACTTCTTGTCTTCCGGGATGCTGTTCGCTGCCACATATAACTCAAAACGTTCGACGTATACCTCGAACGAAGCGGAAGCAGGGTTGAATTCTTTCAGTTGCCCTACAGTTGTCATGGTAATGCCGCCCGTTGTTCTTGGCCGGGGTTCAGCCTCATGTTCGGCTACTGGGGCTCAGGCAGTCCATCGTCTCGTCGCCACTGTTGTATCCGTACTTAGGCACAGAAACCATTGTCATACGGAATGACTTTATTCCACAGCCAACAAAACGTACATTGACAGCGAGCGGGGCTGGCAGAAGAATAACATCCGCTTATCGGTCCGCTTTTGTATCGTTCGCCGTCAGAACCAACCAATGGGAGTGGAAGTAAACAAGCGCACACGCGCGTCAAGGCTATCGCTGATAACACGGCAACAATACATTCTTAGACCACAACAGAATTGGATAAACCCCGAATCTACTTTCTGTTTCATTAGAAAACATGAGGTTGGCTCGGCAAATGTCGCAGCTAAATTGGGAAAATTCGATTTCTTGCGAATTAAGTTTGTTCAAAGTGCTCGGAACACATGACAACATCTATCCCAAGGTAAATAGAGTTGACCGCATAGTGTTCAGAAAAGTAGATTTTCGAATGCGATTTTTTTTTCACGTTATGTGAACCCCACTTAGAATCGCAAACCAAATGAAACAGATAGAATTCAAATAAAAAATATATGTAACACACATCGGAAAGCTTAGAGCAGGTAAAAGAGATCTACCCCAAATTATCTGATCAGCACATTTTATTTAATTTGTCGTTTCATTTTTTTATATTCTATTTTTTGGTAGCGTACGGCACTCATATGTCACAACTATTGCGTGATAAACGTTTCGTGATAATGATTGCCATTTTAGCAGCGGGAAAGTAAAATATCTTACCGAGAAGTTGAAGATGACACATTTTCCGAGCTTTCGACCTCCATTCTTATAATCCATGTCGTACCACAAGTCATCCTGCGTATATTGTTCCCGTATTCTAATGACGCCCGAGTCTCTTCTTATCACTCCTGAGTCCACTTGGATCGAACAGGTCGAGACACTAACGAAATAAAGAAAAACCACAATTCATTATCGACAAGTGCAGTTTAGGTCATATTGTCAGCTCAAAATATTCGCTCGTATACACCAACTTAATATTTACAAGGTTCAGGTTCACTGAGTTGATGTTCTGAGGCTGGAACACCAGGAAGGACAAATACATCCTTTTTGGACGATACTTTTGCTCGAGAAAAGTCAGCGGAAAAATGTGAAATCGAATAAAACCTTCTGAGGACAAAGAGCAATCCTTCTTGAGTCTGTGGGACGTGCAGCACTGCAGCAGGCGACAAACAGCATGTATAGTGGCGGCGAACAGTGTGTCTGTAGCCATGAAACAGCAATGTAATCAAGTTCCTTGTGAAGGAGAACGTCAAACCAGCTGAGCCTTTGCCAAGATAAGAGCCACAGTACCGGGAAGAAACGATGCCAAGACGAAGAGTCTTAAGTCTTACCGCTACTCATGGTATGGCAGAAAATTCATCAAGGAAGAAATCTACAGCTGGCTTAAGTTAGGTTTTGTTCGAAAATCAGAGTCTCATTACGCTTCCTCATTTTTCGTTATTGATCAACCATTTTATCCGTCAACGCCCCTTGACTTGTTGTTGACTACCGCAAGCTAAATGCGAAAAAACATCGAAAGAGTATATAATATGTCTCAAAATCACGATACTATTGACAGACTAGGGAAAGGAAAATGCTTTTCCACTATGGACATCAAGAAAGGTTACTTACACATCAAAATAAGGGAATCTGACGAACATAAGACAACTTTCATTGCACATGACGGTCTTTACGAATTCGTTCGAATGCCTTTTGATCCAACTGGCGCTCCCGCCGCTTGGCAAGCAGTAGTGGATGAAGCATTTCATTCCCTCAAATGGAAGCTCGTTGTAATCGTCTATTTCGATTACATCTGTATCTACACTTCCACCATAGACGGACATCTAGATGCTCTTGACCAATCGATGTCCATACTGGAAAATTATGGCTTCAAAATGGAGATCAATAAGTGTCAGTTCATTCAAACATACATTTTACTGTGTTATCTTGTATCCCGGGAAAATGGCGCCCCCATCGCCCGGCAGCAGCCGCAGTAGCCCCCTCCTGCACTCACGGTGGGGTCGCAGCATGAGGGAGACCCCTACGTATAGCTGTGCGTGGCTTTCCCGTGTCTGGGGAAAGGGGGATCCTGGCGGTTGACTGGACCCAGAGGTTGTTCAGGATCATTCGGGGCCCCTCTGGGAAAGCAACACACCGCTTTGGCCCCTGCTTCCCATAGACGGGTGGTCCTGGAAGGGCCGGCCAGGATTATTCAGCTAGTCGCCATCTCCCGTTTCATCACCTTCCCTTTTCTCTCCATCTCGCTCTCCACATCTTCCTTTCATCTTCTTTGGTGGCTAGGGTCAACCTTGGGCAGTTCTTTCTATCTTCTAGAAACTACAATTGGGTACCGTGCGGTGGCAAGTGCTAGCATGCGTAGCATGTTCCCTTCTTGGGGTCGATGGTGGCTGGCACACCATCTGCACTGAATCTACAACCATCTTTCATGGATCCTAATCAATTCCCCCCCCCCTTAAGACATGATCGGCCTCGTAAAAGGGGCCGCAACGAAGTTCAAGCCATGCATTCCTTTGGGAAAACCAAAGAACCAATGTATCCAAAATGCTGAAAATGAAGTCTGATGATGAAACAAAGTCATTTGATATGGTATCCCCCTTCATCGTCGCTAAATCACTTGAACACGTGGTTGGCAAAACATACAAGGCCAAAACGTTGAGAAGTGGAGAGATTCATACCGAGGTTGAGACCAGTCAGCAGAGTTCGGGTTTGTTGTCGATGAGGCTGGTTGGTGAGATCCCGATCTCAGTGACGGCACACCGCACTTTGAACACAGTAAAGGGGGTAATCTCATGTGATGAGCTACTTTTGTGCTCCGAATCAAAGATCGAAGAGGGATTGCGAGATCAGGGTGTCGTGAACGCAAAGGGGATTGTTATTCGTAGGGACAACAAAGAGATCCCCACCAGACACCTTGTTCTCTCATTCACACTTGACAGTGTTCCCTCCGTGTTAAAAGCAGGCTATGTAAACTGTCCTGTGCGCCACTACATACCCAACCCGCGCAGATGTTTCAAGTGCCAGCGTTTTGGGCACCATTCACAAGTGTGTCGTGGGCACCTAGTCTGCCCAAAGTGTGCCGGCGACGGGAAGGAACACACTCCAGAATCTTGCAAAAACAGTGTTTGTTGTTCTAACTGCTAGGGCAATCGCCCTGCCTACTCAAGAAGTTGCCCAATATTCCAGAACCAAAAAGGAAATCTTGAAAATTAAGACAGAACAAAGTGTGAGCTATAAGGAAGCTAGGGCACAGCTGGACTTCAGAAAAAAAAAGTTTCGCTGAGCCGGTGCAAAGGGGAGTGGCACCGCTCAGTGTATCCGTGGGGACCCAGACTCTGGGGCCTCAACCCCACACTCCCCCTCCCCCCCAAAAAACATGAGGATGCGCAAGTGTGGCGTTCCTCCTCCCTGACCAACATGTCAACCGGTCAGGAAGAGGTGGCCACGACCTCCACTGAGGCCGATAGCACACCTTCAATATGGAATGGGTGCACAAAAAGACCATCCCAGCCTGCCACGCAAGACATGGATATCGAGGATGACGACCGCGTGTCGCAGAAGTCATCGTCGAGCCTTCCGTGCACACCTTCCCAGGGGAAGCAACAACGAAGTACAGCAGGCCGAGGCAGGGGAAAGCGCAAGCATCCCCCATCGAGGGTACAACACCCTTAACACACCAAATCTCTTTGATCCTTTTGCTTTTATTCACCACACATTCATTATGGGACAGGTAATTCTCCAGTGGAACTGTCGAGGCCTCTTTTCAAATGTAAATGACATTCATGACCTTTTTGAAAAATAGAATGCAGTTTGTTCATTCAGATATGTCTCCACTTCCACATCACTCCACTTCCACTGTCACAAGCACTTCCAAAACGTCTCCAGTTCGTCACATTACAGTGAAGACTTCATAAAAATTAAACAAAGTGCTGAAAAAGCAACAATTCAAAGCAGTGGAGGTGATAGGTGCCTCTACAACATGCCTTTGACGATGATTGAACTCTTAAAAGCTCTGTCAATAACAAAGCAAACATCACCTGGACCAGATCGTATAACATATTCCATGCTCCAGCATTTGTCTAAAAGTTCCCAAGAAGCACTACTATATTTCTTCAATATGATTTGGCAAGAAGGACACCTTCCTTCGAATTGGACAATAGCAACAATCATACCGCTTTTGAAGCCAGGAAAAGAAGCTTCAAACCCAACAAGCTACGGCCTGTAGCACTCACGGGTTGCTTAGGAAAGACATTCGAACGAATGGTGAAGAGCCGCCTTGTTTATTACCTAGAACAACATAACCTGCTTGACAGATACCAGTGTAGATTCCGGGCTGGCTGTTCTACCACTGATCGTCTTATTCGTCTGGAAACCACTATTCGCGAAGCCTTCATTAAAAAGCAACTTTGTGTATCAATCTTTTCTTGACCTAGAAAAGGCATATGACACAACTTGGCGATACGGCATATTGCTTGATCTCAAATTGTGCGGAATACGCGGCCGCCTCTTCCAGTGCATTTCAGACTTCCTCAGTGGAAGAATGTTTAGGGTGCGACTTGGTACAACCCTTTCCCGCCCGTTTGTACAAGAGAATGGCGTTCCGCAGGAATGTGTGCTGAGTGTCACCCTGTTCCTTCTCAAAATAAACTCTGTTGACAAAGCGATACCCGCGACTATCACGTACTCACTCTATGTGGACGATTTAGAGATTTCATGTTCATCGTCTAACTTAGCCACATGCGAAAGACAGTTGCAACTTCCCATTAACAAACTGAGTAAATGATCCACTGAGAACGGCTCCAAGTTTTCAGCAGACAAAACTGTGTGCGTTCCTTTTTCAAGGCGGAGAGGGGTGCTTCCAGACCCATCTCTTCATATGAACGGGATATCTCTTGCCATCAGGAAGGAACACAAATTCTTAGGTCTGATTTTTGATAAGAAACTCACATTCTTGCCACATATATGTAGCCTGAAAGTGAAATGTACAAAATCTTTGGATCTGCTTAAAGTCCACTCACACAGATCTTGGGGAGCAGATCAACAGACACTTCACCGTATTTTCACATCTGTTGTCCGATCAAGGCTAGACTATGGAAGCATCATCTACGGATCGGCACGCCCCTCCACACTGAAACGTCTGGACCCGTACACCACCAAGGGCTACGACTAGTCCTCGGGGCCTTCCGAACCTCACCAGTACAGAGCATATAGTATGTTGAATGTGATGAGATGTCCCTCGAGAGGCGACGTACTTATCTCGCTATCCGTTATGCGTTGAGGACGAAAAGTTATCCTCAACATGCGGTGCTTCCATTTGTCAAAATTACACGTCTTGGACAGCTGTTTCTTAACAGACCTTCTGCTGCATGTCCCTTGTCCATGCGTATTGCACACCAGGTTCAATGTTATGATTTCACTGAATACAATTACTTGGTATTCGAATCTGGCAAAGATCTTCCTCCAAGGTCAGCACCAACACAGTCCAACTGCTCATTAACCAAGTACAAGAAAACCGATACCTCCGCAGTTGTACTGCAACAATAATTTCAACACCTCAAGAGCAGTTTTGGTACTCCTGTGGACCTTTACACAGACGGATCAAAAACGAGCACAGGCGTATCGTGCGCGATGGCAACGACGACATCGACAAGGGCGCATCGTCTAAATTTGGTGATGTCGATGTTCAGTGCTGAAGTCTATGCTACTATTTTGGCGCTTAACTTCATCTTGCAGAACCACATCACATCATCAGTCATCTACACTGACTCTCTTAGTGCCTTGCAAGCGATATGTAACTTCCACAAAACAAGAAACTTCCTCATTCAACGTGCGAGACACTTAGCGTCATTGATCACTAGCAAAAGGTACAAGCTAACCATTTGCTGGGTGCCCAGCCATGTGGGCATTGCAGGAAATGAATGTGCTGACCGAGCTGCAGCTGCCAACCTGCAGTCCGATGATGTTACCCCTTTTGATGTGCCGTTTGAGAATTTAGTTCGCGTGCTAAAATACAAAATGAAGACGAAGTGGCAGCAATTTTGGGGAACTCAAGCCAATAATAAACTCTTCTCATCAAAAGTAAAATTGGTAGGTCTACATATCCTCTTGAAAACCGGCTTCAAGAGAGAACACGCCGCCGGCTAAAGATAGGACACACACATATTACACAAGGGTTTCTACTTGAGGGAGAGGAGCCACCCTATGGTATGAACTGCGACACACAACTTTCCATCATACACATTCTCATAGAATGTCCCATTGTACAACATTCATCGTCAACGCTACTTACAACACTTCTATAAGAACTTTATTCCTTTTCACCCAGCTCTCTTAATTGGTGATGAACCTCTTGTTCAATTTGAGAACGTTTTTAAGTTTTTTTTAGAGATATAGGTATTCTCGACAGGTTGTAAATTTTTAATTCCTTTTGTTCTGATTCTAATTCCGTTCTTTTATCTATGCTACCTTGTGGTTTTAAGTACATCATTACATTTTTAACTTAAGTTGCGTTAGATCACCAAGCTTTACGCATTATGACCTTCGTTGTCGCTGCGCCAAAAAATTCCAATCATCATCATCAGTTATCTTGTATCTCGTGAGGGTAAACTGCCAGATCCGGAGAGGTCAGTTGCTGTTGACAAATACCCCGATACACTGAACACACTACAAGACGTAAGCAGAATTTCGGGCTTTGCTTCGTACTTGTTTTGTTTTTGTTGTACATTACTCGCTTTGCTGAAAATGCGCGACCTCTATGACTCCTCTTGCGAAAGAAGAAACATTCCAAAAGCACAGGGAAAAGGAACATTACGTCAGAGTTGACACCTATACACACTGAAGATGTAGGTAACATCAAGTCTGTCTTAAAATCACCACGTATTTTGGCTCATTTTTATCCAGAACGAGAGACTGACGTCTATGTTGACGGCCTCAGCGAGACATCTAGGAGCGTTCATCTCACAGAAATACGGTGGAAAAGAGTATGTTGTTGAGCAGAGGAAAAACTGCATTCAAATATGCTCGAATGCGTTTCCCTTCATTTCGTTTTTACATGTACGGGCCCATCGTCCATGTTTGTCCATCATCCATCCATGTCCATCATCCATACAACTACACTGTCTCTCTAATGACGAATGCACAGCAAATCAATAGAAAATTTGCGATCTTCAATAACTTCGTCTGAAGATACACCATCGTTCGGGAAAGACTATTGTTGTCGCTGATGCTCTATAACGCATCCCAGAACCTTTGGTTGTGTCACTAATTCCCACAGCCGAGAATTCTCATCTTTCCAATCACCAGCTGTCAGATCCGTCGTTATTAGACATATTTGAAGTCCTCAAAAATCTTCATATTACCTCTCGCAAAGCTGAGAACATGCGGAATACCTCCATGTTGTCAAATGGCATACTCTGCCATAAAACCACTCAACAAAACGGACAAACAAAAATAAGGAATGTCATACCAGAATCTCTTAGAAAAGAGCTATTGCCTAACTTTCACGATCAATGTGATCACATGGACAAGTTCAAGACCAAAATCAGTTTTCTGAATAAATACTCGAGGTCGCCCACTCATAAGGACGTCAAGGAAGTCAAGCGGTGTAATAGTTGTGGGCGCTTCAACAGACACGCATCGAAGCCCGTGGGATACTTACAGCCTCGATCGATTCCGACACAACCATTCACCACAATATCTGTCGATCACATTGGCACACTGGAAACAAGTACATCATTGTACGTGTTGACCACTGAACATATTTTGTAGTAAAGCAGGCTGCCAAATCAACAGCATCGTCACACATCATACAGTTCATTAACGAAAAGGTCCTCACAATATTTGGCATTCCCATGACAATTGTTTCTGACCAAGGTTCACGTTTCATGAATGAGAACATGGAAAAATTCCTTCCTACAAAAGGGTCATTCCACGCCAAATGATTCAAAGGTCTAGCACGACCCCCCGCATTTCTGGAACAAGAACTTATCGTGGATACTCGATGGTATTAATAGACTTAATAGAATTTCCCAAAGTCCTACTACGGAATATTGAACCCCTCTCATCTTACGCGTTAGACACATAATTATGGTGTTGAAACAGACGATTGGGTTCGGAAAATGTGCTGAAGGAGCGATTTTGGGGGGAAATTTCAACTTTAGTGCCTTAAAACGATCAGGCTATCGGTGCCTTTAATTGCGGATTTGTGCTTTTTCTAAATATACTTTACGTAACAGCTGGAATTCTTGAAAACTTTGTGGCCGTTCGCAAGGACCCATTCTACAAGCCAGCTGGTTTTCAAAGCCGTCAATGCAGTGTTTTTTGCCATAGTACCCATCAAACCTGACGATTTTCGCAAAGTTAGACGTTTTTACGGCCCATTTTGAAAAGGAAGCGGTCGTCATAGACCAGCCATTTGTAAACATTATTGTACATTAGAACAGCCATTATGTAAAGGGAACCCTCAGCCAAAACAGAAAAAAGAACGAAAGATGTACTTTTTGATAAGCGCGATAATTTTTTTTTATTGAACATACTACGCGGAGGCGCACGCACTCTCCGGTGGATGGAGAGCATTGGTGAGAATCGTGGGCCAGGCGCTCTGTAACGCGACGGCTCAGATACGCCGCTGCTTAATTGTCGCACGATGCCAAAAACAACGATAATTTGGACTTGTGCGCACCGGTCTAGAGCATGCACAACCTACTACCAATGTCGGGACAGGTAAGGAAACTGTCTATACCAGTATAGCAACGCGAGTGGATACCCTGCATTACAATCCCGACCGAAACACGCGTGAAAACACTTTTACTTACAGCTTCCTCTTGTACAAACACAATCTGTCGTACAAACCCAAAACTTCTGTAATTCAAACGAATGGTCGTGCTCAGCACATTAGCACGGTGGAGGCTCTCAAAGATTGTGTCCAATAGTTGATGCAGTTGAAGTCGGTTCCGCGTTTCTGATTGTTCTTTCAGCGCCCGGAATACCCGATGTTGTTGGGAATTGATGTTGTCTTCATGGTGATTTCAGTACGGCTAAAGGGTTCGATGCAGTGATACCTCTTTGTTCGAGGCACGGCCCTTGCGCTGTCGTAGCGGTTCTTCAGCGCCCCTCGCTGCCGCACTACCTGTTCCTCCGGCACCCACATAGATCGGATGGCGTTGAGATTTGCTTCTGTCTATCTGTACCGATCCACGGGTATGTATCCACGGGTACTAGACCGGTGCGAACAAGTCCAATTTATCGTTTTTGGCATCGTGCGACAAGCAGCGGCGTATCTGAGCTGTCGCGTTGCTGCACGGCTGGCCCGCCATGCTCACAAATGCTCTTCCTCCCCCGGAGAGTGCGTGCGCCCCTGCGTAGTACGTTCAGCGAAAAAAAAAACAATCTCGCACTTATCAAAAGGTACCTCTTTAGTCGTTATATATGCTGAGGTTTTCCTTTACCTAATGTATACCAAATTACTGTCCTATGACGAACGCTTCCTTTTCAAAATTGGCCGTAAAAACGTCTATCTTTGCGAAAATCGGCAGGTTTAAGGAGTACTACGCCAAAAACTTTTGCATTGACGGCTTTGCAAACCAGCTGGCTTGTAGAATGGGTGCTCGTGATCGGCCACAAAGTTTTCAAGGATTCCAGGTGTCACGTAATGTATGTTTAAAGAATCGCAAACTCGCAAGAAAAAGCTCCGATAGCCAGGGCGATCTAGGGCACTAAACGTTGAAACTTCCCAAAAATTGTTCCTTCAGCACATTTTTCGAACCCAGTCGTCTGTTTCAGCGACGTAATTATGCGTGCAACTGAAGCAATGCACCCGGCCGATGATTTCAAGCGTACTATGGCTTTCGTGCTTACCAAGAACTTTGATCCTGCATAAAATGACAGGGGCTCAATAATCCCCAGCTGAACTTTGGGAAATGTCTATTAATACCATAGGGTATCCACGATAGTTGTTTTTTCCAGAAGTGGGGGGGGGGGGTCGAGCGGGACCTTTGGATCATTTGGCGTGGAATGACAGGAATTGAACACAAATTTCTATCCTTATTTCCATCAAGCAAACGGTCATGTGGAAAGCATAATGAATTAAACATGACACGAAAGACAAAGGGACGGAGGAACATACAGGATGGGCGTCACTTCCAACTTCACTGACACAAAAGGTAGGCCAAAAAGAAAGGAAAATACAAACAGGGCCACAGATCTCACAGGTTCAAGTACGTGAGTAATATTTTTTAAAATCTTAATCAAGGAAAAAATGTTAAAAGATATGAAGCCCACCTGGAACGAATTGTAATTCCCGCCTAGATAACGTAATCGAGGGCTTGTTGACACAATTATCTCCATTATCAAAAATACAGTAAGCTTCAATAATATCCGGAGTAGTCTGCAATCTAGATTTCCCTAAAATAGTGGTGCTTCCAAAGTCATGTTTACATCTGCTACAGTGACCCGCTAAGGTCCCAGAAGGCGCACCTTTTAAGGTACACTGGCGTTCTGTCAATAGAATATTAACACATCTACCTGTCTGTCCAATATACACTTTTTTACATGAGAGTGGGATTGAATATACCACACCTGTTATACACCAGTTATACAAGGAATAAACTGCTGAGTATGCTTGATATCACGGACACTAGCCCGATCGTTTTTCTTCCTATAGGAGCAAAGGCCACGTTGCTTATTTGGGACTGAAAAGGCCGTAGGGACAAAAGATCTTTTGGCAACCTGTTTAATATGGTGTGTCACACGGAAAACGTACGGCAATACAACCGACCTCCCCGGGGGTCTACCTTCGTTTCTTTTTTCACTTCGAAAAAAGATGGAAACTGTTCTTCCCGCAGAGAAACTAATATGCCACAAATTTTTCCGGACGAAATCACTCCACTCTGCGAGGAGCGCGCGCTGGAAATGTCTCTTCCGCGTTCCTCCTCTCCCGCGCATATTTCCCTGCCGATGGTGTAACTGTACGGACCGCACTTCGGTTCCCCGTTACGTCACCGGTGTTGCACAACGGCAAGTAATGCTGCGAGCTCGCGCTGTGGCTGCCGCCACTGCCGAAATCTGCCGATCGCGCGAAAGCTGCGGTCATGGAGATTTCCACTCCCGATGAACGCATACGCGGGATCCTACGGCGCATGCTCCTGGCGGGATTCCTCGGCTCGGCAACACGTCACGATGACGTGTTGCCGAGCCGGCCGTGGTCACGTCAAGTTACCCGTTGTGTCTCTGCTCGGCAGCTCGCCACGGCGTGGCGCCAGCTGTCCTCCCTTCGCCGCTCCGTTTAAATTCGCTCCCGAGAAATCCACTCGCGCGACGAAAGTAACATTTCGGTTCTAGACTCAGAAAAATGTCTTCTTTGTCGCGACATTGGCAGTAGGTTGTACATGCACTAGACCGGTGCGAACAAGTCCAATTTATCGTTTTTGGCATCGTGCGACAAGCAGCGGCGTATCTGAGCTGTCGCGTTGCTGCACGGCTGGCCCGCCATGCTCACAAATGCTCTCCCTCCCCCGGAGAGTGCGTGCGCCTCTGCGTAGTACGTTCAGCGAAAAAAAAAAAACAATCTCGCACTTATCAAAAGGTACCTCTTTAGTCGTTATATATGCTGAGGGTTTCCTTTACCTAATGTATACCAAATTACTGTCCTATGACGAACGCTTCCTTTTCAAAATTGGCCGTAAAAACGTCTAGCTTTGCGAAAATCGGCAGGTTTAAGGAGTACTACGCCAAAAACTTTTGCATTGACGGCTTTGCAAACCAGCTGGCTTGTAGAATGGGTGCTCGTGATCGGCCACAAAGTTTTCAAGGATTCCAGGTGTCACGTAATGTATGTTTAAAGAATCGCAAACTCGCAAGAAAAAGCTCCGATAGCCAGGGCGATCTAGGGCACTAAACGTTGAAACTTCCCAAAAATTGTTCCTTCAGCACATTTTCCGAACCCAGTCGTCTGTTTCAGCGACGTAATTATGCGTGCAACTGAAGCAATGCACCCGGCCGATGATTTCAAGCGTACTATGGCTTTCGTGCTTACCAAGAACTTTGATCCTGCATAAAATGACAGGGGCTCAATAATCCCCAGCTGAACTTTGGGAAATGTCTATTAATACCATAGGGTATCCACGATAGTTGTTTTTTCCAGAAGTGGGGGGGGGGGGTCGAGCGGGACCTTTGGATCATTTGGCGTGGAATGACAGGAATTGAACACAAATTTCTATCCTTATTTCCATCAAGCAAACGGTCATGTGGAAAGCATAATGAATTAAACATGACACGAAAGACAAAGGGACGGAGGAACATACAGGATGGGCGTCTCTTCCAACTTCACTGACACAAAAGGTAGGCCAAAAAGAAAGGAAAATACAAACAGGGCCACAGATCTCACAGGTTCAAGTACGTGAGTAATATTTTTTAAAATCTTAATCAAGGAAAAAATGTTAAAAGATATGAAGCCCACCTGGAACGAATTGTAATTCTCGCCTAGATAACGTAATCGAGGGCTTGTTGACACAATTATCTCCATTATCAAAAATACAGTAAGCTTCAATAATATCCGGAGTAGTCTGCAATCTAGATTTCCCTAAAATAGTGGTGCTTCCAAAGTCATGTTTACATCTGCTACAGTGACCCGCTAAGGTCCCAGAAGGCGCACCTTTTAAGGTACACTGGCGTTCTGTCAATAGAATATTAACACATCTACCTGTCTGTCCAATATACACTTTTTTACATGAGAGTGGGATTGAATATACCACACCTGTTATACACCAGTTATACAAGGAATAAACTGCTGAGTATGCTTGATATCACGGACACTAGCCCGATCGTTTTTCTTCCTATAGGAGCAAAGGCCACGTTGCTTATTTGGGACTGAAAAGGCCGTAGGGACAAAAGATCTTTTGGCAACCTGTTTAATATGGTGTGTCACACGGAAAACGTACGGCAATACAACCGACCTCCCCGGGGGTCTACCTTCGTTTCTTTTTTCACTTCGAAAAAAGATGGAAACTGTTCTTCCCGCAGAGAAACTAATATGCCACAAATTTTTCCGGACGAAATCACTCCACTCTGCGAGGAGCGCGCGCTGGAAATGTCTCTTCCGCGTTCCTCCTCTCCCGCGCATATTTCCCTGCCGATGGTGTAACTGTACGGACCGCACTTCGGTTCCCCGTTACGTCACCGGTGTTGCACAACGGCAAGTAATGCTGCGAGCTCGCGCTGTGGCTGCCGCCACTGCCGAAATCTGCCGATCGCGCGAAAGCTGCGGTCATGGAGATTTCCACTCCCGATGAACGCATACGCGGGATCCTACGACGCATGCTCCTGGCGGGATTCCTCGGCTCGGCAACACGTCACGATGACGTGTTGCCGAGCCGGCCGTGGTCACGTCAAGTTACCCGTTGTGTCTCTGCTCGGCAGCTCGCCACGGCGTGGCGCCAGCTGTCCTCCCTTCGCCGCTCCGTTTAAATTCGCTCCCGAGAAATCCACTCGCGCGACGAAAGTAACATTTCGGTTCTAGACTCAGAAAAATGTCTTCTTTGTCGCGACATTGGCAGTAGGTTGTACATGCACTAGACCGGTGCGAACAAGTCCAATTTATCGTTTTTGGCATCGTGCGACAAGCAGCGGCGTATCTGAGCTGTCGCGTTGCTGCACGGCTGGCCCGCCATGCTCACAAATGCTCTCCCTCCCCCGGAGAGTGCGTGCGCCTCTGCGTAGTACGTTCAGCGAAAAAAAAAACAATCTCGCACTTATCAAAAGGTACCTCTTTAGTCGTTATATATGCTGAGGGTTTCCTTTACCTAATGTATACCAAATTACTGTCCTATGACGAACGCTTCCTTTTCAAAATTGGCCGTAAAAACGTCTAGCTTTGCGAAAATCGGCAGGTTTAAGGAGTACTACGCCAAAAACTTTTGCATTGACGGCTTTGCAAACCAGCTGGCTTGTAGAATGGGTGCCCCTCTACAATTTCCACACTGTGTAGAAGAGTAGAGGTGTAGAAGAGTAGAGGTGTAGAAGAGCCCCTCTACAATTTCCACACTAGTGAAGACCCACAAAAGCAAAAAAAAAATTCCTTAACATTTTCCTCGTTGTGAAGTGGATGCACCACTGAGGGCCATCGTCACTGAGAAGGGAACCTGGCAAAAGAACGTATCTCGGTTTCTACAAAGGCACCTAAACATCATTGCTCTGGATGATACTTTTTTAATGTGTTTACTTCATTATGCATTCGCACCAACTAGCCCAATTGCTTGCCGTGTTGCAGTTCTTTTGCTTGTGGAAGGGTCTGTAGCGACCATAAAGAATATTCTAAAAAAATATTCCTTTGAGAATTCTTCAAAATGGGACCAATACATCGCAAACACCACTTCTTTCATAAAGACTTCAAGACAAGGTTCTACAAGATGTTCAACACGTTTCCTTCTCTTTAGATTTGAACCTCGTATCGAAAACGAGATTCAGGTTGGTGTAATCGTTGAGGACATGTCGCGACTTCAGAGCATTGAAACGCTACAGGACGTACGTGCAAGTGCACGCGAGAACATCTGAAAAAAGCTTTGTCCTATCAGAAGATACGTTACGACTGTGGTCGAAACCCATCGCAGTTGTCTGTGGGTGACTTAGTTTGGATAGTATCATTTTCAACTTCACCTTTGGATCATAAGTACAAGGGCAAGGTATTCAAAGCTATTGCCACTCATCCCCATGACATTTGTACTCTTCAAAGTCTGGATGAAGGAATAACAAAAACAGTTCAGGTTACACTGATGAAACTGTTCAAGGATCAACCAGACAGGGATCCTCACATACCCTTCCATGATATAGGCACCGACGAGAATATCTCTGTTTATCGAGACAATTCTTCAGAATCCGAAGACACACTTAGTCCACCTTACAAAGTAAAGTATGGACGTGTTACCAAACAAAGAGTACCATTACATGCGTTGTATGTCATTTGGCTTTGTTCATTCTTCGTATAAGCGTTTTAAAGTGCACACATTCCATAGGGACGCCTTGGCGAATGTCGTTCATTCATGAATAGGGGACGCTCGGGCCCATAAATGACCTTGTACTTCGTTCCTTTCAATGTATCCAGTATCTGCGATATCACTTTTTGTGGTCATACATATTCCTTCGCTGTTGAGTTTTTTGGTTAGTCCCATACATCTTAGTTACTCACACACATAGCCGCACTCAGATACACTTTTACATTGTTGCCGTTTGGCATCTCCCTTTTACTGACCTCTTCAGATCGACACATTGCGCATTTCGAATTTAGTGTCACTTCATCACAGTATTTCGCATCAACTTGGCATCATTCACTGCGTATGCAATACATGTCACTAAGCTATTCATGTTATGCTGTGCCATGTCATGTGCCATTAACATATCATCTTGAGTATTAATTTCACTGTAGCTTCGAAGATGGACTAATAAATGGTCTTAAATCTAGGTCGTTTTGCATTTCAGGACTTTGTCCTGATGCTGTGTGCTTCTGCCAAATGCCGTGGCATGAATCATGTTCTTCCTTACTTATTTTCTTTTTTTCTTCTTAATATCATGTTTCAGAACGGCTTCGGCTTTGACCTGTTGAACTTCTGCATAGCCGCTCTTGTAACGTTTCATTTTTCCTCACTGTAATAACGGAATGAGGACATTTCATTTTTGTTTGAGGTAGGCGTATGACAGCCAACTGTACATTCGGCCTCACCGTCATTGTCATGACCCAGCAGGTATACATGGGTATAAGCGCGCGCCACGTGCTGCTGTGTGTTCATGTCGTTACTCAGGCATGTTGCATCCTTGCTTTAGCTCACTCGGCCTTTCATCACCCACATTGTTAGGTAGATTTGTTTAGGCATTTTCTCTTTGTATGTATCATACCAGAGTGCAGTAAACTATCTGTGTGTTATCCAAATGCCGTATTTCTAAATCTAATTTTGAGTTTTGTAGATAGCCAAAGACATCTAGTCCTTCACCCACACCTTATCTGCATCCTTCACCCCTTTCCCTCGATCTGTCTTGCCTCACAGTGCAAACAAAACAGAGTGGGCACAAAGATTCACAAACAAGCAATCAAGCACAACCTCTTTACAAAATAGAAAAGGTACAGGCTGGCAAGACTGCAAGGAGACTAACTTGGTCACCTTTCACAAAGTAGGTCAAGAAGTCTATGATGTAATATGACTGAGACGTTGCTAAGAGTACGTGGGGTGCTAGCGAGTTGACAAGATTACAACGTAATCCGTGAACGGTTACATTTACAGAAAGTTAATTCTTTCTTTTCATGAAGAGGAGCCCACAATGTTGGCAAGCAACATATGACAAATTGCTGTTCTGGGCCTGGAACACATAGAAAGGACAAATACATACAAACCCTCAAAGTGCATAAGAAATTAATAATGAAAGATGGAAATCACTGAAAAGGTTAGCCAGCTGTAGGATTCGAACCCACATCTTCTGGTAATCCACATCTTATGGTAATGCAGAAGATTAGGGTTCGAGTCCTACAGCTGGCTAACCTTTTCAGTGACTCCCATCTTTCATCATTAAGCAACATATGTTTTTTTTTATTGTCGACGTTTTTAAATATGATTACCACTGTTGGCGTGTTTGCGAATTCTTCCAGTATTACAATGGAGAGTTTGAGTTATGCACCAATGAGGTTCCAGATGAGGTTCCAGAGGTATTCTATACACGCAGAACTTCCTTCAGGCTGTGAACTTTGCAGAATTATGATATAGAGTTGACACCGGCATAAAGAACAGTAAAAGAGCATAAAATTGACAGTTCGGGGTTCATTGAAGGCCTGTAATTAGAGTAAAAGTAACAACGTTCACACGTCAGCTGCTTTTAAATAAACTAGCGTAGCAGACTGGACAGAAGCTCATTTAAGATGCAGCTGACGGGTGATTGCTAGCGTTTTCACTCTGAACATCGAGCTCGTATGAACCCTGAAACGTCAATTTTATGGTTGTGTTATTGTTGTTTATACTTGTGTAAATCATACATTTAACTAAAATGCCAACCTCTCCCATCTGGACCATCTTTAGTAGAAAGATGAGAGCGAACAACGGGCTATGTGTGACTACGCTACACAGAACAGACTGTACAGACACCGTGCGTGCAACCAAATTTTTGCCAAGACTCGTGAGAAACCATGGGACAACTATGGGGGGAAAGGGAAGGAAAAGAAGCAGAACAAATGACGTTACTTAGTTCGGTTCGTGATTGTTCACTTCGGTAGTCACCTTGCCTGAGGCAGAGGAAATGGCGTGTTACTGCGAAGTGTAGAAGGCGCCAATGATATTTATAATGGCTGAGCAGAGAAGTGACTTTATAGCACCGCACTTGACTGATTTGATATGAAAAACTTTGCCTTTAAAGACGAGGTTTTGCTTCTGCGCGACCGTATTGCTACAAAAAGTTAGGGTCAAAGGAAAAGGTGATGCGATGGCAGCTCGAGATCCCTTGGAGAGCTCTTGTGTTCCAAAAATGAGTTCAAAAAGTTCAAAACAGACAAAAAAGATTGTTCAGCAGGCGTTCGACCATCAACGAGAAAAGCGCTATCGGAAGCGATGACAGAAAAGTGTCATCTACATAGCTACACATAAGGACAGTATCGCTATCGAACAAGACATGAACATAAATCTCGGTAAGTTTTTGAGCAACAAATGAGCCAATACAATCTCTTTTTCATTGGGTATAAAGCTGACTTTTAAAGTTAACGATGGTTGGCGGGCGATAAACCGTAACGAATTCTATGAATGAATGTACTAGAATGCTTGGATTTGTCTCAAAAGATAATCGGTCGGTCCCAATGCTTTCTTTGAAAGGACTGTAAAGCGAAGCGTAACTATCATGTTTTAAGATACGACCTTGCTGAATTCGGCAATGTGATGGCACAGAGAAATTATCGACTCTCTGATTTTCACACTGTTCGTGGTAATTAATTTTGAGCACATAAAGACACTGAAAGGTGGCGCCCTTCTACGTTCGCCGAGAACAACGCTGAAGCCGGTCCAGGATTGACGGAAATGTGTTAGAGAGATTTAGTAGGCCGTTACGCAGCGAACGGAAGGCACGCTATTCTCAACCTGAGCAAGAGCGCGTGCGCGGGAATGGAAACGTGACTTCCGCGTTTCACGTTGGAACGATCGGCTCATGTTTTTGCGTTCCGTCCTCTACGTTGTTTTCGTTGCGCAAAACTACATGGCTGCCTGCAACACCTCGTCGACTGTGTCCGAGGTGAAGGCTACGAGACTGCACTTCAGTACGAGGGACTACATCTTCATATAAGAAGCGGTATACCTTGTACCGTTCGAAAACACGAGCTTCTGGTCTCTGGATGCTGCCAACCAAGTCCCACTAAGCAGCACCGTCCGCAACGACGGCGAGTGATAGCGATGAACTCACCGGCAGGGGGTGTCCGTTGTTCTTTCGTTTGTTGGTGGAACAACCAATTAATTTTCAAACGCAAAGAAAACAAAAACAGAGCACGAAAACGTAGTTATATTAGGTAATTAGTTCAGAAAGAGATGCCTAGACAACTTGGGAAGGGTAGTTCATGTTATCGCCGTTGGGTGGCAACACAGTTCTTACCGTAAGGGTGTAGCGTTGCCTGACGAACTGTTAAAACTCTCTTGCTATCCGATTCACGGTTGAGAACTACGTACTCTGCGTTAACGTCCCGTGCGTTACGGAACGGTCTACTAAAACTCTCTATTAGGTGGTATTAAGGTACTACGTAACGCATTTGAGACAGATTGCGTATTAATATTAACCCTGTTTTGAAGAACAACAGAACAACAGCAACTCTTGACAAGTTCGGCTTAAGCTGCTGTTACGGTTGTCTGTGATTAATATATGTGCGATGTGTGCTACTTGTCGGCTTTTCTCTCTCTCTCCGCATATGTGTCGTCTGCTCCTCCGCCATTACCCAAAGTCCCGGCAGGAGTGGAGGGACCAAAAATGAGATGTAAAAGACGTTTGGTATTGCCGCTGTGTGCAAAACCCCGCACCAAAGTGATTTTTACGGAAGTTTGGTTTACGTCCCCATGTTCTCGGATGCACAAAACGTGCACCTTCGACGTCTAAAGACTCCCTGCCAGGTAGCTTGCCGGCCCTTGCCGAACATAGTGGCATTGGGTTTCATAGATTGACTTCAGGATGCGACCGTCCCCTTGAAGGGATACTTCGGAACGATCGGTGAAAAAATTTCTGCACGTCGTAGTTGGTGCATAACATCCCCAGTATACCAGCCATCAGTTTTGCTTCTTTCTCGTGAGACGAATTATGCCTCAAATAAGTAAGCAATAAAACCGAAACAGGAATGTGGAGAGGAGTTTCACAAACTTTACGTCAACCTGCATGGAGCGGGCAAGTAGTATACCACGCCAGTCGTCGCCGCTGTGTTACATTTCCGGAACAAATCAACGATCGCAGATTGGGCATCGGATCGCTCAGACGCAGATGGAAAGAAACAACGTACGGTCATCTGCTTCTCTAAGAGTCAGAAAACAACGCACCAATTGTGTTACTAAAGGGCGGATTACATGCGACGAACTTTTACGACGAACTCATCGCGGCAGGACTAGTGCGGCGGCACGACGCGAAATGTTCGCTGGCTGCGTTACATGCAGCGAAGAAGCAGCGGATGCCGTTGTGCGTTCGTTGCGGGGCTGTCAGTGCGTCCAGATACGAGAAACATGTTTTGGTCAAAGATGAAATGAACAAGCTAGCTTTGGAGACTATTATTCTTGCTTTCTAATAATCAAACTAAGCAATAAAAGTGTTTAACCTTCATTAAAAACGATTAAAAACGAATGTCTTTTTGGGGGCGGTGATAACATTTACGCGCCTGTTTCGTGGAATGCGTGCGGAGGTAGAGTGTCGTCTGGCTACACTGCGCGGGGAGACAGACGTAGGAGAAAGAGCCGCTGCCCAGATTGATATGGGGGTCCTCTTGCGGCTTCTTCTTTTGAAGAAAAAACTATTGCTCGTGAAATTGAGAGAGCTTGGGAAAAAGCAGGGAAGGAACAAGAAATCCTGGGTGCATCCCATATGGCAGGCAAGAAAAAATTCTAGGCGCGCCGCCTTTGATGTCATTGCTGGTGCTGGGCCTTGTACAACGGGTGAAGAGCGCGCAAAGACGATGCCGACTACGTAGGGCGAGCAGAAGACGGAAGTCGGGACCAGTATTGAACCCTAATTGACTGTTTTCCTGGCGCTCCCTGCTGACCGATTCCGGGAGCGTCGGACGCCGAGCGAAATTTTCTGCCCTGACTAGATCGACTGCCGGCGGCATATTTTTGACGCCGGGCGTCGAGCGAACGACGCAGGGCGAAGTTGGCCGACTGTTCGTCGCATATTCGTCCCATGTAACCCGCCCTTAATGCACGGCGACTTCGTCAGAGCAGAGAAAGGAAGAAGAAGTACTTCCATGGAGCGAGACTTTTTTCAAATTTCGAAAGTCGTTTTATCGTCGTTTAGTCGTTTTCGTTACAAGTGAGCTATCTCACAACTGTGCTTAGTTCGTGTAAGTGATGGTGGAAACACCGCAAGCATGAAATTCATTTGGTTCCGAAGTCTCCCTTTAAAGGAGGTGAGAACTCCTGTCTGCAGCTACTGGTGTAAGCGGGTGTAATATTGTTACTCTACGCTTCGTAATTTTGTTTACAATTTCTTGTTCAACACTTCTCCTTCGTAACTGGTACGAGGTTTATACAAAAACGCACTTTTATTGACACGGGTGAGAAGTACCGCCATCTAGTTACCTGTATCCATTGTTACGTCATTTTCAGAATTGCAGCACTCAACCAGAGGCCGACTCAGAGGTACGCAAAACGCCGTCTGCTTTACGTCCGTGAGCAGCCTTGAAGCAGCGAGAAAAAGTGACGAACTTGGGCAAGTTGGTAGGGTATGGCCTAAAATATTTATGGACAGAAAATGTGGGACTGGGCAATACAGGGTGTCCACGCTAAGTGGGAACACATTTCTTAAAAATATATCAATCACTTTTTTCGAGATGAAATCAATTGCAATATAGCATATGCTGAAGGGCACTCCCATAGGGGAGCATTAACAGACTCCTAAGGCAATGTCTTAATTAACTTTTAATAATTAAGTTTTTAATTATAAAAGCTACGAAGTTGCTCCAATGAGAACATCTGATCTCTTCGGTCACCAGGTACCAAAACCGTTTTCAGAACAAGAATCCGTTCGGTAGATCGTCCGCAAAAAAATCGTGAAGGAACGCCATTTTTTTCTTTATTTGGTTTATTGCGCATCTTCAAAGAAGCGGCTTTCCTTTACCCCCAGTGTGAGAGAGTGAAAGAGCACAGTGCCGCCTCATGCGTCGAAGATTAGCTTTAACTTACGGAAACAAAACAAAAACAAATCTATCGGGTGGCTCTATCGCGACTGCCCTTATCTTGGGCTGCATTTTCTGTTTTCTTTTAATCTTTTCCCAGGACGCAACAGGCGATAGTGTGCTCTTTCATCCTCTCGTATTGGGGGCGAAGGAAAGACGCGTCTCTAGAGATGCGCAATGAACAAAATAAGGAAAAAAACGGCGTTCCTTCATGAATTTTTTGCGGGCGATCTATCGAACGGATTTTCGTTCTGAAAACAGCTTTGGTATCTGGTGACCGAAGAGATCAGATGTTCTCATTGGAGCAACTTCGTAGCTTTTATAGTTAAAAAGTTATTTATTGAAAGGTAAGTAGGACATTGCCTTAGGAGTCTGTTAATGCCCCCCTAGGGAGTGCCCTTCAGCATATGCTATATTGCAATTGATTTCATCTCGGAAAAAGTGATTGATATATTTTTTAAAAATCTGTGCACACTTAGCGTGGACACCCTGTATACTCTTGCTCGTCATTCGTTTGGCATGCCTTGTTTTCTACAATGTGGTGCTTAGTGCTTTACCGAACTGCCAGATCGTCCAGTGCAATTCACTCTCTATCTAACTCCGATGACGATGACGACGACGATGACAGCGCACAGCGCCATTTTGTGCCCGAAGCACGCGGGTACCAAAACACGCACTCTGCGATCGAAGCCTAAAATACGAAACAACAACAACTTCACTGTGACATGATGAATGGGGAGTTTCATCGGCAGAAGCTATACTCTACCCCATAGCTGGTGCTAATATGGATAATTAAATATTGAGGCGTTTCACAATAAGGGTCGAAGTCATAATGGTATCCAGAAAGGTGAAGATAGCTTTGAGGGCAGAGCGTTGGTGAGCTGCATGTGGCCACAATTTTTTCGAGAGAGGTGGGGGGAGAGAGTCCAGCTCGTTCAGGGACACGGAGAGTACGGTTCGCGAGGGTTGGTAGTGTGGGTAATGGATCAGAATGTGCTCTGGATGTTCTACAGCACCATAGGGACAGCAATGGGGAGAGTCAACCTGTCTCAAGCGGTAACGCCACTGCGCTGTGAAAGCCACATCGTGGCGCATTGGATGAACTAATGCGCCATCTTGACGAGAGGTATGTCGGGCCAAGCGGAAGGTGAGGGCTGGATCAACACTGCTTAGCATAGCTGGGGGACTCCACAATATAAAAGCCTGCGTTCGCCAAGCTGGCCTGCATGTAAGCCATCTTGCCAGCTGGGGGTAGGACGTCAGCGGTCCACTGGCAGGAAGCCAGGGGAGTCACGAGACGTCGAAGTACGGGACGACGATCTCCTCTCAGCTGCGTAATACGCGTCCGTATCCGAGACGAGAGAGCTGCTTCTGCGGCGCTGTCGCCTGTCGATTCCCTTCTGCACCGCACCAGGCTGGAACCCACTGGAGAACCAGGCTTTGCAGTGCTTCGTAAACATGGTTACAAGCCTCATCTAGCACCAACGTTGCGGATGAGCCTCGGACGCCAGAATTTTCGATTGCTTGCAGTACAGACACGACTCATTACCACGGAATAAAATCAACGATGTGCTGCAGACGGAAAAGTATGCCATATAGTTCCGCAGCTGTAGATGATGTTTCATGCGGAAAGCGACGTCCTTCCACTACGCCTTACAATGGGATGACGATTGCCGAGGCGGACATGAGGGGGAACATCATCTCCTCGTCGTTCTGGCAGGTCCGACAGACGTACGAAAGTGGACGGCACAAGCAGAGAACAGGGGCCGTCCGGCAGTGTGACGTCCTCAGCTATGAAGCAGTGAGAGTCTGGCGTGACCTCTGCGCTACTCGATGGAAACCGCCTTCAGGACAGTACCGAATTTTCCTGAGGGGTGGATGACGGGGAATGTGTGCAGTTGTAGGAAATGTGGAGCCGTTTCACGCTCATGGACGCCCTCCACCGGGAGTTCACCAGCTTCAGCAACGACTTGTCGTGTATCAGCCATTTTGGGAACTCCAAGGCAGCGACGAAGGCTTCGAGGAAAGGGGGTCCGAAGGGTATTTAATGACGTTGTGGAAATCCTGTACAAAATTTGAAGGCTGTAAAGCACACTCGCTCTCAACAAAGCCGTGTGAACGGCTAGAATGGAGTACCGGTTACAGCCCCATCCTAAGCCTGAATGATGTTGAATTGCAGCAAGCCATCGCTGCACTTCGGTTTCAAGCTGCTTAACGTTGTGAGCTCAGCGCAGGTCTGAGCCCATGATCACACCAGGGAAGCGATAGAAACGTACAGCCTCGAGGTTCCTTACACCAAGCCAAAGCGGGAAATTTGTTATAGCGTTTCCGGTGAAAGCGAGCCCGACGCACTTTTCGAACGAAAGTCCATCCCAAGTCGCGTGAGGTACGTATGGACATTATTTAAGGCTAGCTGCAAATGATGCCGAATGGCTGTTCGTGACTTGCCTACTGTCAAAAGGGCAACGAATGCTACTTTGCGAGGAATTATCGATTTTATGCCCGACATTACCACATTAAAAGTGTAGGACTCAGAATGCTTCATGGTGGTACGCCTTCATGATCAGGATGCTTAGGGCTTTGGCCGTGGGATACGCGTACAGCGACAGTTTGGTTCCTGAGGAAATCTTGGAGCCAGCTGAAGAGTCGACCATGTACTCCAAAAAAGCGCAAGGCGTGCAGCACACAAATGTGCGAGACGGTATCATAGACGCGCTTCATGTCTAGGGAGACTGATACACGGATCCGCCAATGTCCACGAGCATAGCATGTTGCACTGTGGAAACGAGGCCCAGCACTGGATCCATGGAGCTTCGGTGGCGACGAAAGCCTACCATTCCGTGAGGGAACACACCTTGATTTTTGAGCCACCAGTCGTGATGATGCACCATTTTCTCCATCAGTTTTTCCACACAGTTTGTCATGTTCACAGGGCGAAAACTGGACAGGGCATCTGGGAGCTTGCCCGGTTTCAAGATGGGAACAACTAATGCCTCCTTCCAGGTAGATGGTAGGTATCATGCTGCCAACACAATGCAATGCAATTATAAAAACCAAGGAAATCTTGTAGTGACCGCCCGTCAAAGTTTCGCTGTGCGGCATAGGTGATTTTTTCTGGTTCCGTGGACGAGGCCACATTCATCAGTTTCGATGCAGCCCTTAGCTCGATTAGAGTGAAGTTGCGGACCGTGACCTCCGGTGGACGAGGCCAGCCTCTGTTAATTTCGGTCCTCAAGCTCTGGACAAAACTGGCGTGTACCCCTGTCGCTGAGGCTGCCGCCGGTGGAGTTAGTACGACGGAGGAATCTGTTTCTAGCGTGTTTTCGTCACTTAAAGATACCAATGCCCCGAGAAGATCCTTTCTTTTTTGTTTTATGGTGGGGGTGGGGGGGGCATCCTACAGATATGTCCTACAGATCTTTGTGGCCGGGTCAAACGGTGAAAGGTGCTGACAAAAATTACACCAACGCTTCCGGTCTTATTTCTCACAATACTGGTGTTACTTTAGTTTTCATCCGGATGTATTACGAGCCGTTCTTTCTGCGCGTCGTCGTAATGCACTAAGGAGGCTAATTGCTGGAGAATGATTGACGAGGCCTGTTACCCTTTTAGATAGGATCATCACGTCCTGAATGGCGCAACGAATAGCTTGCGAGCTTGCCTCTGCCGGTGTGCACAGATGTTCGGGGGCCGGTACGCAAGCGCCTCCAGTTCGTGAAAGAAATCTGTCCAGTAGTGGGTGAGAGAGGCAGTTTGTCGTGCCAAATATATAGAGGAAAGTGGTCACTACCTCAGGTGTCGACATCGGTAGCCCACGACAAGTGGCGAATTATGTCCGCTGAGAACCACGAAAGACTCAATACATCGAATGATGTTGGTGTTCGCATATAAGTTGACTGTGGGTACGCACATGTGAGCATTCTCCATTGTTTCCAACAACCTCCTTCCCCGTCCGTCCGTCTGTCCGTTCCACAGCTTCCCGAGGCCCTGTGATGAGCATTGAAGTCACTCAGCACCAGAGCTGGGGATTCCAGTGAATTGAATATGTTTCAAGGTCATTCAACGGGACCTGTGCCGCAGGACGTAAAGAGATGCTGACGACTGTTAACATCATGTGCCCAAGTCGGATACTGCAGATGATATAATCATAAGAGAGATGACAAACTGACCTTATGGGTGCAGCAACGAGGTCATTACGAACATACAGCAAAGCAAGAAAGGAAAAACAAGAAGAAGAAGAAACGCTTACGCACGTTGGAAAACAGTGGCGGACCGACCGTCTGCGGAAATTATCAGTAGCCCAGGTAACCGTGATCGCATTGGTAGGATACTGACCTATAGGATTCATCACAAAAGTCGGGCTAGTTGATAGAGTTCATAGGCACTGAAATGGACGGCGTTTTGCTAAAGCCATTTAGTGCGCATATTTTTCTTCCCATAACTCCTTGACTTACCGGTCAGTTGATTTTTTTCTTTTTGGAGCACTGTCTACGATCTGAATTCAAAAAATCCCACCCTAAATTGTTAGCGAAATCGTGAAATGCTGCATATTTTGCATTTTTGATGGCTGCTGTAAGCGCAAAGCTTTAAATCAACCGACTGAAATTCCGGTGAGTATGTAGGATGGACCTTGCCCCGTAAAAAGAAGGCAACCTTATTATTCTTCGAGCTTCCAAAACGTCGCTGCCGCCTTGCAAGGGAGATGCACTTGCAATCCGCCTGCCGCTAAAATGCCATTTACTCGACAGCAGAAACATTTCGTGGTATGCCTGAGGTCGCAAGAACTCATTTCACAAAGCTTCTGTCACAAGTTTGTTATACGAATTTTTATTTAAACCTCCCTTGCGAGTTAATTTAGGGAAGAGTTGTTGCAAAAAGCTCTGATTGGTTTGGCCATGACAACTCCGATACCGCGAAATTTATTGTTTGCACATTTTTTTTTTTTTTTAGATGCCTTAGAGGGACAGTCCGGCTGTGCCCCCTCAGGGTTGTTCTTGACCCCTTCAGCGAGACTAAGCATGGCATTTGTGGATGCTTCGTACCGTTCCGGTAACGCGATGCCACGTGCTTGGCTGACCTTTCCTTTTTGCCTGCCTTGTTGCTCAGGATGCTCCTGACGTAACTTGTGGGAGCCCCGTTGAGCAACCCAGTCCCACGTGCTCTGAGCTCCGCACGTCGACGATATGCCTGCAGTTGCTCAAACTCTAGGGTTTGCGCCGAGATGACAAGGGACGTCATTAACGTCCTTGCTTGACGGACGAAGGGCATCCGCGATGGGCTGCCGCCATCTCGGCAGCCGAGAGGCCGTTCCGGGTGGTGGATGAACATAAGGCGCAAAGGGCTGACCAATATGTAGTCGTCGCAACTTGATGTCGTTGTCTTGGAGTGAATTTGTGAAAACCACTAAAGTTGGGAAGGTGATCATCCCCCCGACCGTCGAAGCCCGCCCACGGCTGGCACCTGGATACACCCTTCGAGAAAAGAGAAAGATCCAGACAGTCTGCAAGGAAACACCGGTCGAGAAACGTACCAGATTTGTCATTCAGAAGATGAAGTTGAATATCCTCTATCATGTCCGCCCAGATCTTGCCGCATGTGTCCACCTTTCTGTTACCCTGTGATAGATGGTGCGCATTGACCTCTGCAACTATAACGAATGGGGCAGGGAGACAGACCATGCGCACTTTGCACTTTGTTTCGTGAAATGGGTCACGTTGAGAATGAGCCAATGTTGAGGTCAGCTCGTTTCTAACAGAAAGCTTAGCTCGAGACGGTGATGCGATGTTTCTTGTAAGTCCATCGTCTTGACTGGCATACGCTGCGTCAGAATAGGTGTTTGATACCGAAGCACAACTACTTCCAAGTAATGTATCTTTTTCCGCAAGCGACGCGCGTTCCACTGTAATATGGCAGCATATTTATACGCTTACTGAATTGCTTTGCAAAAAGAGACTGCCTGCCGCCAGAAAAGCTCTGACTTCAGGCAATTGGGCAGCACCCTGGAATACGACGATGACAGCCTTCAAGGCAACACAAGCGCGGCAACAGTGCGCTGAACATGACGTCGCTGCCCTTCACTGTGAAGGGAGCTCAGCTACCTGGACACTGTCGGCCGCTGCACAGGCCGTTACAGCTGATGACGGCTATCACAGTGGTTCATACGGGCTAGGCAAGGTTTCTTAGATAAACCAGGGCAGCTGTCCACAAGCAGTGCGTGTCCGAACTCAGTGGAGCTTTTGAGTCCTATACACCGCTATACCGCTGCTGACTATTGGTGAGAAGTACCATCTGGGAAGTGAAACGCCTTAGAAGCACGGGTGTTCCTCGAAGGAAGTTTAGGAGGCCCAGCCGCGGACGGGGCAGGTTGGACGTGAGTACCCACTGTTGAGCTAAAATACCTTGTCAAAACGGCATGTGGGTGACGCCGATTGGCTATTTTCTCATGGAGACACCGTCAGTCCGAAGCTACATGAAGGCCTCCGCAGTTGGCTTCAATTGGTTACCGCTTCAGAGTGCACATTGTTAGAAAAAAAGGTAGCCCTGAATGAAAGGTATAAAAATTTTATAAATCAAGTCTAAAGTACAATATTTATACGTCGTTACCACTGTCTATACGTTGATTAAACCACGTGTAAGGTATAGATCACTCAGATTATACCTTCCACGGCAGCCGATGGTATAATACGGTACTTCTATATTACGTTTATACTTCAGCATTTTGTATAACTTTTCTTCCGCAACGTGGGAGGACACTACATTAATTAATTAACGACATTAATTTGTATCGGGGACGATATAGACTCACTTAAGCAATATGTATTATGAAACATAGTCGTTAATATAGCCTACTATTTGTTCCCAAAATAACTAGGTCTACATGATGAAAGATGGAAGTCACTGAAAAGGTGTCCTCACTTCTTAAGTTGTTTCCCTGGCGAAGAGTGTTTTTCCACCATGTGTTGCCGCATTGTGTTCTATACGTATCTGTTCTCCAGCAAATACGAACTGCTCCTGAAAATATTTTTCCTAATATCTCTTGGTGGTGCTTCTCGGTTTCCAATTTGATGCTAATTACTACTTCATTCCTTTTCTTTCCGATTCACATCCACACATCCACGCTGCGTGAGTTTGTGTGCAAGTGTGTATGTCCAGGCGTTTTCTTGTTTCGTTGTTTGTTGTTGTTGCGGCAAGCTGGATTGGGAAGGCGCCACTCAGATATGACGGTGAAATAAATAGAAGCTTAGCGTTTTCAGCAATTATACTGTGGAGCAGATTGTCTTTATCCACAGGAGTCCTGACCGGCGATAATGAAATGTCCCAAGAGGGAGATGTGCGTGACCTCACGGTGTAGGACAGTCCCGGTAGAAGGCTGGCAGGCGCAGTGGCGCGCAGTAATAGAGGCACATCTTCGTAGTCGTCCACGAGCTGCCACATCACCCCCCCCCCTTCCTTAAGACGGGGATCGGTGTAGAGCTAACAGTTGAGCTCCGCGTCAATACTTGCAGATCAGAAAGAGGGGAGACGCGTGGAATAGGGACAGCTGGGTTTGGCGTGTTTGCCTTGTGGTGCTGACTATGGTGCGGACGAAGGCTGGCCGGGTGTGTTCCTGGTGCGCGCCGAAGCGGGATGCAGGCGAGTAGGCCGAACAGCGTGCAGAGATGGGACGACCCCCAACAACACCGAACGTCTGTCGGATGTACGTGATAGACCCGAATGTCCACAGTCCCTAGCGTACATCCGGCGGACGTTCTTTTAAGGGCCGGGTCGGCCGAAATCGCTAAGCGCTGCCCAGTGCGCGATATGGCGCGAGGGGAAACGTCCACACAGGATCTATCATGCACGTCTGGGACAAAAAGTAGAAAAGCGCGGTCGATATAGGTGTAGTAATAACTGAAGCTCAATGTCTCATTTACAATTCAAAACAAAGTGCCGTTTTCACTGATGGACGCTTAATTTCAGAGAACGTCTCCGATGGAATTATCTGACGGCGTAATTTGATTCTCACGTACATTGCGTTAGCGTTGGCTCCTCTGCTCCTTCCCTACACTTTGTGTTGCTGTGTTCTGTGTGTGGCGGGTTCGCCTTGCTGTTGTGCAGCGTCTGCGTGTGTTTGAGGAGCTAATAGTAACATAAATTCTTGTCGTAACTACAGCGCACAACACGTAGGGAACGTCAACTACTGGAACGTAAAATTTTGACATTGCCGTGCGAAGTACGTAGTACACTGCGTCGACGCGAATGTGGTACGCAGAGAAGAGGACGCGCTACCTTCAAGTAAACGCCGGTTGAAAATGACTCATCATAGGTCTACGTTTTTACCAGAAGCTCCAACGAAAGGTTCGTCACACTTTGTCAAATGTGTGTGAGAAAGCTTCTAGTGGTTGTTCGCATATTGTTTCGACAGCTTTGCCCACACCTGTTCACGCGAGACTTGAAGCCACAGAGAATGAGCAAGTGGAGGAAACAACCAATTTCTGACCAGTGCATCTTTTTCCATAATAAAACAATGTCACCAATGCACGAGTTTGAAGTCTTTCAGGTGAAATATAGAAGCGTGTAAATTATGTCAACATTAAGTCGGCCATGCGAAACAAAACCGACAGAAATATAAAATGCCAATAGACGCCCCCTGCACTGCGCATTTTGATCCGTTAATGTCCGCACGGGTCGTCCCTGGGCGCTACAGTGGCGCTTTTTTTTCTGTCTCATTCAGGCCTTCTCTCCCACATAAAACGGACCTAAAAGGGATATACATGGGATGTCCGAATATCCGTTCTCGGATATTTCCCGGACATCCATAGGAGTGCAGTGTGTTGTTCGGGACAGATCCGGGCCCTGTTCGTGAGCGCTGGGCTCGTAGTGTTGTCTTCGAAGAGACTGCTGGGAGGAGCATCGTGAAGCACGGACAGACTGCGAGTAAAACTCATAGTGGCGTCCGTGCGTGTCCCTGGTGGAACGTTAGTCCCAGGGCCTCTTAGCCGCTTCTGAATGATTTGCCAGTATCTTGTATGGAAGCCTGGTGGAAGGCGAGGCGGGCAGGGTTTGGCTGGAGTAGGAGATGCAGGTGGTGCAGCGGCGTACCGCGACCTGTACAGGGGCGTGTGGTTCCGGAACATGCAGCTAGTGAATGCCCGAGGAGGACGATCGTCAAGCCCGAGGAGGCGTGACGCAGTGAGAGTGACCATGGTGTGGTGAGTTTGGCGCGGAGTGGAAGCGTCATCGTGATATGCCACGTAGTTGAATGCTGAGCGACGAGCATCACCGCCTAGCGAGTCCTCGAAGGAACAAGACACCGTACATTCAGTTATGGCTTCCGGAGTGATTTGCTGGTTGATAGAAAATTTGGGATGGGAAAGGGAGAAATTACGCCGAACGTGGGATTCTTTGTTCGGTTCACCAAATGTAGAGGACGATGGTCTTCCTGGCCGGCGATGATGAAATGTCCCAGCGTGCGGATGTGCGTGGTCTCACGCTAGGACGGTGCCGGTAGAACTGGCTGGCAGGCGCAGAGGCGCACGCCACCAGAAGGACATTTTTATAGAAATATAGTCGTCCATAAGCCGTCACAATACCACAAGGGCTTCAAAATATACCCTCAAGCAGTTATATATTTACACCCTAAGGTGCAAATGATATAAGTTCACGGAACTATAAACATAGTATACCTTCAGGAACGCATAGTGTTTATATCTCAAAAGGTATGCGCCCTGGGACGAGCCGTTTTTGCACTAAAGGGTACAAATGTTTCTAGCAGTGCAGTCTGATCGCATGTGCAGTTCTCCACATATAATGGATGCACTTGAACCCCTTCAGTTAGAACCGATGTTAGCAAACCCCTGGCAGTTGAAACACTGTACGGGAGCCCCAACATACTCTTGCACTGCGTAATCGCTGAAACCCTTTTTCACACTGTGATGGATTTTAACGTTGTCTTGAAGATGAGAATAACTGACCTAAGGGGGATGAATTTATTCTGACGATCTTCCGTGGAGATACCTGAGACCTGCCGTCGGGCCGAAAACAACCCGGGAGCCCTCAAGGTAGGGTGCCATTTCTTCGTCCGCACATTCCCAGCTTTCGTGGACAGCAGAGCCGTATATTAAAAGGGAGTCTGGCCATTGGGAGGAGTCACAAAAAGAGGCTCGACCTGTCAATCAATGTTTCGCTCCTCTGATTGGTTTGCTTTTTACCAAGGGGGTCGCCATGACACCATACTGCCACCCAATATGGCGACGAAAACAAACACAGTGAAGCGGGGATTTCGTGACAAAAAATTTTCACAGACTAACCTGACTTTACGCTGCAAATGTACATCCTAATATAAATTTCTCGGAAATCAGTTTCAACTTATGCACATGCACCAATATCTAACTGAAAATAATACGTTTTGTCGCCGGTGTCAGGCCTAGTGAACACAGCGATCGCGGCGATCACAACGAAATCATAACAAAAACGGCGCTGTGCTGTACAATCTTATTTTTAACAGCTGGATTTCATGGATATAAACATTCTTGCCTCTTATATTTCAACTATTCATGTAGATTTGTTTAAAAATCATACCGACAACAGCATATGTCCCAGCAGGTGGTTCTGCCGGCAGCGGTAAACGACGGAAGCAGACGACAATTCCCGACGTGCCTTACGCTCCCTAGGTGGCGCGTATCAAATTTGCACCAACAATCCACTAGTTTTGCAGATTGCGAGAGGTATCCATTTCAATCCCATCCAATCAACCTGCCCCCCAAAATGGCGCTGCCCATGTTGGATAGGGGGGGGGGGGGCAAATAGTGAGGATAGGCTGATTGATAGCGCCCCATATTTCAAGACCTCATTGGTCGGAAAGCTGAAAAAGTGGGTGGAGCTTCAGGTATAGGCATGACCCATTAATGGCCAGACTCCCTTTTAATATACGGCTCTGGTGGACAGCGACGCCTTGCGCCCTCTCGCGACCATTGAGTGAAACTTGCCGCAAAGACAATAGAAAAGTGCTGTAGCAGCTGTTCTATCCGAGGTATCGTAATATTCCCGAGGATACACGTTCAGACATCTATTCTAAGCTTATACAAACGAAAAATATCGTTATACATGAAATACCTTTGGTTCCCCCGGCATCCCGCTTTTCGGACCGTGAATACATCTGAGGTACGGGGATTTTCACGCAGGAAACGATTTCATCGATTAATATATCTGGTAATGTATGATACACTGCAATATTTCCGTGGATATGCGTTGTAGGATACCTCTAGATTCAACATTTTCAAGAAGTGCCAGAGTCACTCAATCGTCTGCGGTTCCCTTCCACGGCAAACTTGGCCCAGATGCCAAAATTCGGAAACAGTCAAAGTGGCTTCTCCGCGTTGCAGCGGTGTGTAACAGGGAAGTTACCTTTACGCGTCAGTTGAACTTTTCTCGGCTTATTTAGATTTAGTAACTGCTTTTGGCCTCATTTCTTGAGTTAGATATTATTTTGAGAGCATGGTTGGTACATTATGCGCCCGCGGATGGGACACGAATTTTGAAGCGTTATCTCTTGTCATATTAATTATTAAGATGTCGCTGTTCGACAAATTCGTTTGTGTTAACGTATTTCAGAAAATTTTAGCAGTATACTTTTTGTTTATCGCCAATTGCCGTTTGGTTTTAAGAACATCTGACAACACAACAGTGCATGTTCACCTAATTATATTGCACACACTGATAATAACTTCCCAAAGCATTTCCAGAAGTGCGGGACACAGCATCTTGAAGTTGGCTTGACTGGCGTACTCGCTGCCCTCCATTGAAGCAATGCATCCCATCTGGTTTTGTTAGAATATCTGTTGACCCTGAGCTTTAGAAAGAAATGCCCACGCATGGGTGTTGTTGTGAGAGGCCCTTCGATGGCGTACAAGTGGAATGGAAGCGCAAGAACGTCACAGTTTTGTTCCTGGAGGACTTATTTTCGCCGTGTTGGCTTCGTGGCAGAATGCATTGGTGTGCTATTTTTTCTCGTACTTGGCCAAAACAATGGGTTCTGCAGAAAATGCCCATGTCAGACATTTAAGGTGAAGTTGTCTCTTACGCTTTGCAACTTTGTGCGCAAGTGTAGGCCGCTCCAATGTTATTCCAACTACAAAAGAAATGTTGACAAGCTCGGTGTGGCTTGCGTAGCGTATGTATCTTAATTCCTCAAGGTGACTGCAACGGTCGGTGTTGGCCCACTGGTGACAATTTTGGTTATAGCTTTCGAGGGCCGCGGTTCGATCCACGGCCTGCTTAGTATTTTTTATTGTTATTATTATTAATATTATATTCATGTATTTTCTATATTTTATTTTTTTTTTGTAGACGGAGTTATGAGAGTAACGGCAAGAGCGTTAGAGTTTTGGCTTAATAATGCCGTACTGGCTCTATGTCATACTGCATGCTATTTGGTTTAATTTAGTTGCGGAAATGCTCTGCGATCGCCTGTGCACTTAATATGTCAATAGCAGATGCCTTTCCACTGCACTCCGACTTATTGCACCGTTACAGGAATCTCCGTTTTGCACAATGCCGCACGTAGTTGTTATAATGTAGATGATTGTCAGTCCTCTAACATGAATTTCGAACTTGTGGCTTAAACGTCCTTTGTTCTGTGTGAAGGCGCAACTCATCAAAGTTTCATTCGAGATCGAATCATGTGACGATGGAACCTATTATACGGGTCAACTTTGACGCGTTCTAATGGTAAAGGGAATTAAGATGAACAAACTACCACGCGTGTTTCTTGCAGTGTAAATACATGTAAATCATTTAGCATATATTTCGGACATGTGGCTTAAACTTGCTTTATTACCCAACTCGCCTTTCTTTCTCAGCATTGTGCAAGGCCATAATCTCCTTACGGGTTAACTCGTTCTAGGTACCAAAATAATGAATATGTTAAAAATACATACGTGCTTATTGTAATATATACAGGGTACGTGACGTAAGACAGACACAATTTTATTAAATCTGCGAGTGATGTTTTTGTTTTCCGCTAAAGTCGTTGAATATATCTATTCCCGACGGGATCTACTCAATAGTGATGGTGGTGTATCAGTAAATAGCGCAGCGGTTAATTAACTTTCGTAATTAATCTTTGTAATGAATGAAAATACGATGACTGCGTATTGCGAAGATGTAGAGTACTACCCTGGTGGGTCTACCCCACAAGAACCGACACGACAGCGCCTTTTTGTGTTCTATTAAAAAATGTGCGAAAATACAAAATAATTTAGCACTATGCGGGTTTTGCGGCCAATTTCTCCTCTCCCTGTCTTGGTGTCACCCCTTTTCAACTGACATCAGGTTGTTCCTGAAATCACAGAAGAGCACGCTTTGTCCCCAGAAGTAAGCGTGAGGGGAATTAGTGATGCCGTTTCTCATTCTACGTTATCATAAAACATGCCGTCGTTGATCTTCTTTCCGTCATTATCTCGTTTGGTCTGCTCAACACCTTCCAAGGCAGTTCGCGATTTGATGTGACAACTGTCGCGCAATAAAACTACCAATGTATTTTCATTTTTTTAGGGGAGGGTGTTGGTAACTGACAAGCCTTCTTGATGGTGGCGGGAAGAGACTGTAACACGCAAAATTTGAAATTAAGCATTGAAATGTCCTCATGATAAGGCCAAGAACAAACTGAAGTGTATGGTACAGTGATAGCGGAGTAACAAGGTACAAGTAACAAAGCGAAGTGCAGTTACTGAATTCGTCTTTGTAGCCGATAGAGTTTTTTTTTTTTTTTTTTCATCATAATGTAGGGTAATTTCTGAGGGCTTCCTCCGACGCTGTCACACATACCCCGGCACAGTCCCCTTAGAAGTCGCCCCAGGACGCACGTTTCTCATCGTCGACGGCATCCCGATTTCCCACAAAGAGAACAAAAATGAATATTGACCAGCCCATACGAGTGCCGGTCATCCCGTTCCACACGCTACGAGTAGCAGCCCAGAATTATGAGCAGCAGTACAGAAAAGAAAGGCTTGGCAAAAGTTATCAGAGCTGATTATCACATTTTCATTTTGCGTTAGGCAATTGCTGTTGATAGCCAGGGGTCGGATTCACAAACGCGATCGTAAGTTACGCTAAGATGCGCTAAGACGTCGTAGCCTGCGACGCGCGTACGACGGCGTCGTAAGCGCGATTCACAAAGCAAAGTTGCACGCTTCCTGTCACGTGCAGCTCGGAGAGAAACAGCCAAAGGGTGCGAGACTATGTTTTCGCTATGGTAACGATGACGAAAATTTGTAATCGCACCAATAAGAGTCGTCCCCTTAGAAGAAGACGAAGTTGTTCGTCCCCAAATGTTTTGTTACTGCACGTGCTCTCGGTCTTTCGGTAGCCATAATGGATGACATGCAATCACAGTATGGAATCACAGGCGAAACGCGTTCGATGACACAGCAAATATATTCCCAGTATGTTCGTCTCGGGAAGGGGGTGGGTGAGGGTGTTTTGTAAGCGGTGTGTGACACTCCGTTTTGCAGCTTTTATGGCTTCTTTTGCCTTTCTTGCAGACAATTTGGAGGGGTGTCTTAGCGGGGTGTAGGAGATGCTTGAAAAATCCCTGCGACCCGATTTTACGGAGCACAAATTTGAAGCATTTGTTGAAGGTTACCAAGCAAAAAAGTGCCTCAATGTCACTTCGGAAATGGTCTCGAAGGTTCTGTGGCAAAGTGCAATGCGTTGGCGCGTATTACGGAGTCTTTGTTTCCCGTCACCAAATCCATCGCTGCCAAATAACGCCGCCATCTTTCTTCGTAAGACTGCTCGGAAGCTCTCGCAGGATTCCGCCGTAAGCTGCGAAGATCTTGCGACGCGCGCCCTTCGTGAATCTACACTTCGTCGTAACTTTCCCGTACGACGGAGTTACGACAGATTCCGTCGCACGAGCTCTTTGTGAATCCGACCCCAGGCTCGGCGCGCGATATCTTATGTTCCCTTTCTCGTCTGCCCACGCCTCTTTCCACCTTCCTTCCTCCTCACCTCATACTTTTCTTTCAAGTTGGCTTTCGTAGATGTTCTTCTGCTATCAGGCAGAACCTGCATCGAAGGAGGTGTCCCTGAATTCTGGTCATGTATGGCACAGCGACGACGCTGATCTTCCCGGTGTTTTCGCTGCATAGGACTTCGCGATGCTCGCTTGTGGACCTACGCCCGTGATTGTGTCCAGGGCAAGCATATTGATAACAGCGCCCTCAGATGACACGAACACACACATATTGCCGTACTTGTTGAAACGACGTTTCCGTATAAGATCCTACGCGGCGGCGCAAACGCAACATGCAGACGTCCGTCCTGTGCATACGTTTGGTTTGACGCCTGAGAAGGATGTCCCAACATGCATGCGTGCGTGTGGCTTCCGAGCGATTCTTCTTATTCATCACCAGGCTAAAGAGATTCACATCAAGGTTGCCATCGTTCAGTATTTAACGCCCAACATATCTGTCACGTAGACCAGTCAACAGGAGGATGGTCTTGCTGGCGCCTTGAGGCCTTAACGTCCCCGCTCTCTTGGGAGCGACGGTCTATCGGAGGCAGACTGCGATGGCACTTCAATGCCTTCCGCCTTCCAGCAGCAGAGGCAGGTTTTTACTCTGTGCCACACAGGCTGTCCAGGACTTGCCACACAGGATAAAGAACATATCCCAGATGGTACTCTGTGGTTGTAATTCACGGTTATAGAAAGCAGACGTGCGTCGCACAAGAGGAGAACATTTATTTGATGATGGTCATTGGCACGAGGGTAGAAGACGGAAAACCAAACATTACCATACGCATAGATGCACACTACGACAACACTTCCCTGAAAAACAAATACGCTATTCCAATTATTCCAATGTTTTCGAGGAAGTAGTATCGATGAGTCGTGCGATGAAGCAGGCTTCCGAGGCAAAGGCGGATGGGTGCTGGTCTTGTCAAATTCTTTTTTCTTTCTTTCTTTTTCACTACCAGGTCAAGAAGTGTTTCGGTGAAACTTTGTGAAAGGTTATGCTATCAAATGCGGTCTGCCTCACATTTTTAGCGGGAACACTTCAGTAAGCATTTTGGGGGGCTGAATGTCACACGCCCTAAGTCTCCTACACAACAATGTTACACTGATTAAATGACTCAGTTCCGCAAAAAACTCCAAGAGTGCTCCCCTTTTTTTTTTTTCGGGCAAATGGTCTTGACCAAAAGAGTCGATCAAGCATGAGCGGCAATTGCCATGAAACTGCTTGCGAATCACACAGAAGATATTTCATTGAAGTTTACGAATATCAACTTCAAGAAGCAAAAAAGCAAAAAAATTGACCACAACCTGTTTCCAAGAAATTTGGGATGGTAGAGAACAACGCCATGGACGTTTGGCGGGGAAAGTTGTTTTTTTCTTACTCGACGCATATTTTTTTTATGAAAAAGCCGCGACAGAAACACTGATACCATCATGACAGGCGGGTTATGCGGCCAGGCGGACATCCTGCAGGACACTTTATGCAAATACTGAAGGACTAACTAGGTAAAATGTATTAATTTACTCATTAATATTGATATTATCTGGGAAATACGAGATAGGAGAATTGGAGCCAGTTGTTATTCAAATCCACTTTCTGCAGTTCACTGGCCTGGCCTCTAAGCTCTGAGCTGCGCGCTCCAGGAGTCTCACCTTCTTTTTCTTTCTTCCTTTTTCTCTTTCTTCTTTCTGCGTTGCTTTATTTTTCTTTTTCCGTTCTTTCATTCCTTTTCGTTTTTGTTTTTTCTTCCTTTTTTAAGGAGTCTCACCTTTTTCCTCTTCTTCCTTTTCTTTCTATTTAATCTTCGTTTTTTCTTTTTGTGGAATTGCTTTTGGAATGGAATAACATGCCGACCTTGGTCTGGCAGACCTTTCCTTTCAATAAATATATATCCCCCCCACCCAGTTTTCCAGCATTTTGCGGACAAAACTTCGGACTATTTTTTTCAAGGGTATAAGAATGCTGGTTGAAAGGTGTCAAAAGTGCATCGAAGTTAAGGGTGACTATGTCGAAAAGTGATACACTTGTTTCGTCTCTATGACTATTAAAAGTTGGTCGGGACGGAAACTTATGGAACCACCCTCGTAAATTGCCAAATTCTACTATGCAAATGAGCCGAAACCAGAACTGCGCACCGTTTGAGAGCAGAAATAGATTCAGTCATTTTTTCAGATATGTGTCAAACAAAATATCACCCTGTTTATAGTTATTAGATAATTTTATTTTCTTGATTCATTGCACATAAGTGACTTTCTGGTTAAGAGATTATAACTATGTAAAAATTATATCGCGAGATTGCCTCTGCTGTTACTATGCTCCTTCCGTCATGTGTCTTCCCCACGAAAAATAATACAGTAGAAGCATGGTAATAATTGAATACCATAATTGCGTTGCAACGCTTACAGAATATATAATTTCACTCACTCTCTTTCTATGCTGACTGCTCTTGCTTTTTGCTGTAGACATTCGTGTCCCTCGAACCCTGCAACTGACATCACATGAAGGATGAATTACATGGGTGTCTTTGATATATCGACATAATAAATAGTATGTAACATTCACAATAATATAGTCCATGTTGATATCGCAATCAATCTTGCAAGATTTCAGTAAAAGGCAATGTCTTGCTTGACCAATTTGTTCTCTTACTCTAGCCATGTATAGAAGCTCATGTGCTAAAGGGCAATAAAAGCTCCTGCACCATGAACTGGCACAGGGAACACCGACAGAGAGAAGAAGACAACAAGTTCGGTGCTAGACTTCCAGCAATAGAATTCATTGGCAACATAGCGCTGTCTTTTAGAAACACATTTAAACAGCTAACAAGACGTTCATATCCATGTCATTAAAGCTCCTATGAGATGCAATTCGGATTGAACATCATTTCCTATATTTCTAACGACGCTTTTCCGCTTGTGTTGAGCCGGCATCGGTGAATCAGTTTCTATAGCGTCTGATACAAAGTGTGCGGCTTCGATCCCTGTCGAGAACACCAGCAACTTGCTGGCACGATAAAACTTGTTTCGACACGCAATGTTTCACAACGGATCGCTTGAAACAAACCCCAGGGGGACAAATTCATCCACAGACCGACAATTGTGGCGTCGCTGATGGTCATAGTTGCCTTGGGACGTAGAGCCACGTCCACTGTTTGTTAAACTTCAAATGTCAATTAAGTGAGTAACTTGTGGGATAAAGTTTAACCTCCAGGATAGTGGTTTTAGTCCACCTTAAAGGGGTTTTAAGGGGTAAACCATTGCCAACCTTGTAGAGAAATAGTCTTGTAAACATTGAGTTATATGCGCTATACATCTACATCAAGACGCTGTGTTTTCGAGATCTCGCATTACTAGGTTATTGCACTTCGAAGGTCACGCGGTTTGCGAGCCCCTCTGTCGCGTTCAACTCTTCACCTCCTCGCTTGTTTCTGGAGTGACGTCTTATAGTGGATAACGTTTTACGTACCTATGACGAAGGAGGCGGACATAAAAGGAGCCAAACTATGGTGGACTAGAAGGGCTGGTGTTGTTCGGCGGTTGTCATATGTACCCGCCAATGTTCCCGCCGAGAGATGGAGACAAGCGTATCTCGGCGCTATGCGATCTAATCGCCTCTTGCGGCTGATTTTAGTGCTACTCGTCACGTGATAACACGCCTGCCGTTATCCCATGAGCGTGTCTTTTCTTTGCTGTGCATGCAAAATGCCCCTTGAGTGTTATCTGAGCAGCAAACGAATGGCACACCTAGATATCAGTGCTGACATTCGTCGCTGCGTCCCTATCAGCCCTCGGGTCTGGGGCCCTATTCCGAGCCGCTGTCGAGCGGCAGCGACGGCGTCGATAGAGGAGTATCGGTAGAAGACGATAACGAGCACCGGGAACGACACCTGCCACTTTTGGCATTCCCATGTAGCTTTTAACGACAGTGCGCTTGGTTTGTTGTCTGTCGTTAGAGGTTAAGACGTGGTGGTGGTGGTGGTGGTGGTGGTGATTGCGAAAGGGTTAAGACGTCTGGGAACGAGACGCCGCACTCTGAGCCAATAGTGTAGCAGGAGGAGAATCACGCGGAATGCCTTATTTTGGAAGCAGACGACGACGACGACGCGTTGACGATGGAGAAGTCTCGCGCTTCTCGCCCAACGCACGAATAATATGAAATTGTGTTGCTGTTCGTGATAGAGCACCGCAGTTTAGTCACGGACATTTTGCTGACGACCTACACGCAATTAGAATCAGTGGGCAGGATCAGTCGCGATATTACATTCCCAGAGAAGGAGCTGTCAGGACAGTTAACAAGTGGAGAAATGTAAGCTTTAGGCAGACCTTTGTGTATTGTTTGATATGTATGATAGTGGAGAATTGTCTCTGTGGCAAAGTGGTTTCAATAAAGACATTTCATCTGATACACACCCGTTGTCGCCCGATCTAAACACCGGCGCAAACCGTGATTGTGTTTAGCCACGCGAAGTAACTTGCAGCCGTCTTGACAGCTCTCGCTCCGCTTAACGACAGTATCATCCACCATATCGACAGGGTGGAGGCTGTCGTTCCCATGAGCGGCACCATCGCTTACGTGCGACGCGTTGCGAGCGCAGGGAATACCAAATTCTCTTCGATAGCGTTACGATAAAGACGTGTTTAGGCCCTGTCTCCAAGAATGAGGAGCTTCCCTCCAAAACGTCGACGCTTTCGTCGACCCCATTTCCTAAATAATGGTTTAATTATGTGAAATAAACATTTATTTGTATTCTATTAAAGCCCCAGGTGAGATTTTTCTCTTCAGGAGGTATGGAAGATTTGATTGGCTTCGAAATAGGAGAGGATGATCAGTGACGAAACCAAAATAACAAGAAACTGAGCCTGCTGCTCCAGCCTGCCTTCGGTCTCGCGTCCGCTTATCATAGTCTGCTAATCTATTGCGGAATGATAGAGCAGAGTCTTCTTCTTGTCTGGAAAGATAAAAATGTGGAAGCGACGTGCTCGAACGACTGAAAGCATTTCAATTCAGGTAAGGTCCTGAATGAGAAAGAGCCACACTGGATGAGACAATTGAGCAGGGAAATAAATGTATCGTAAGGGGATCTGTGGGTTCATTTACAGTGTGCCCTTGAGCATTCCCAATAATGGCTATAATAATTAGGCTCCTGATGACGCTAATCTCAACAAGTAAACTAGTTCCCATGAATTTCTGTTACCCCATAATGACTCTTTCGGACCATAAAGTATGAGAAGTCGAGGGCCAGTGATTTACCAGAACTCCCTGCACCCTCAACACCCTCAAATGTTTGGTGACACACCCCAGGCTTTTTAGCTGTGCACTCCCTACCCCCGCGCATTTTTTTGCAACACCCCCTCATGCATGGGCTTCTGGATAAACCGCTTTCAGGGGCGGTAAGCATGCTACACAAGCAGTATGAGTAAAATATGTGCTACGCTGAGAGGAAGGCTTAGGATGGGATACGTCTCCTTGTGTTAGTCCCCGCCAATTCGTTTCGTAAGGTCCCCAACTTCCTTGTCGCCATGTGCAGTAGGTGACCGTTGTTGGAAAATGCACATATTCACTTATTTCTACACTCCATCTTAGCTCAGCTTCAACCTTGATCGGGAACAACAGAAACGTATTCAGTTCACGCGTGCTTGCTTCGAATATAACATGAACTGGAACCGCACACGTGTGCTTTAGGTATGGAATCAGGCTTGACACAGGTTGTACATGTGTACCCGCGTTTACGTGAACTCGACAAAAGCGGGTCGAGTTGGTTTATCGCAGCCAATCCTCTCCCATCAGGCCGTGTCAACCAATCTTCTATAGGGAGGATTGATGTGAGGAGCTGCGGGCAGTTTCTGTCGGGTTCATGTAACCGCGGCTTGGGACGTACGACCCACACCTGATTGAACCCGATGTTTACACCTGATGTGTACACATATAAACATGTAGAAAAACGACGACTTCATTTTATGATGCTCGATGGGGAATTTTTCCTGCAGGGGCGATACTCTATTCCGTACATGTAGAAGGTTCGTTCTGCACCCACGGAAGCATACATCAGTTTCGAACCGAGTAATGGTCCTCAATGAGCAGTGACACACAACATAGGCACTCTGCGAACAGTATATATCCAATATCCCCCAGATGGAGAGAGAGAGAGATACATGATGGCGGCTATATGGGGTGACTTCCGCTTCAGATAGATGATGATAATGATGTGGGGTTTACGTATACATCGCAAGATACATAAGAGGTGGCTTTGCAGCGGCATTCAAAAGTGGTGACCAACTCAAGTGTCGTGGAGTGGCCGGGCGCAATAGCGCGGCCTAAGTCTCTCCTTTTTTTTTTTTCGTCTTCTTCTTCTTCTTTTTTTTTTTTTCCTTTTGGGTATACTTCTAAGGCAAACCGAGATGGCATTCTCTCCTACGTTCAGCACCAAAGTGAAAAAGGCGCAGAAAAATGCCAAATTCCTAACACAATACCTCAGTATTTTGGTCCGATTTTACTGTCCACAGGTGAACATTCAATGTTGTCGCATTGTGATTGTATTTATCGTTCGAGGTAACGTTTCAAGTTCGCACACGTGCAATGAATACTTTTTGTTGTTCCTGGTGAAGGTTGAAGCTGAGATGGAATGAAGAAATAACCCAAGCAGCACAATGTACTGAAAGTCGAGTGCAATGGGGGTGGACGGTATGTGTCTTATCAATGTTATTTAGTTTCAAGAGTCTCTTCAAGGTCTTCCACCTACCCGTCCACCCCTATTGCACACGACTTTCAGTGCATTGTGCTGCTTGGGAAGTAAAGGTCTAGATTTTCCAACACGGTGCTCCAAGCGCTCGTGTCGACAAGGAAATCCCAAGAAGACAAAGGGACCCATCCCCTTCATCAGCTTCATCTCTGCGTTGCACATATTTTACTCGTGCTGCTTGTGTAAAGTCCCTGCTGTCCCCGACTTTATACGTTTGCAGGAGAGGAAGTGTGATACACGAGAGCATGTTTGCTTCGGAGAGCAAACGTACCTATTTTGTCTGGTTTGATAGGAACTCTAC
The DNA here is from genome assembly GCF_037126465.1 of Ornithodoros turicata. Classification (NCBI taxonomy): domain Eukaryota; kingdom Metazoa; phylum Arthropoda; class Arachnida; order Ixodida; family Argasidae; genus Ornithodoros; species Ornithodoros turicata. The sequence continues at coordinate 206,509,909 of NC_088201.1, read as the reverse complement.
AACTTTATGGTCCGAAACAGTCATTCCGAGGTAACAAATTCATGAGAAATAGGATATTTATTGAGATAAACCAGGAGCATCGTTTTAGTCATCACAAGGAATGCTCAAGGGCACACGTCACGTTATCGAAACATTTATTATATGGCTGAAGTGTGTCATCCAGTGTGGCTCGTTCTCATTCATTTCATTTTATTTGTTATTTTATTTTATCGGGCATGTTCCACTCACAACCTGTACCGGTACGACCAATACAACACGTCCCATTCGAAATAATGATAGGAGGAACTTCGCGGTGGACACATGCTGGAAAAGGACATTTCGTGAATCTTTTCGGTCGTTCCAGCACTTCGCTTCCACAGTTTTATCTTTCCAGACGAGGAGAAAACTCCTCTCTATCATTCCGCCATTGATTGGCAGAGTATGATAAGCGCGGACACGAGGCCGAAGGCAGGCTGGAACAGCGCGGTCATTTTCTTGGTTTCGTCACTGATCATCCCCTCCCATTTCGGAGCCAATCAAATCTTCCTTACACCCTGAAGAGAAAAGCTGTCGCATCGTTCCATGAGTATCTCTTTCTCTACGTGCAGCCATAGAAGCTATCTTAATCTGTAAGTTTGAATTTCAAACACGTCTAGCGTCATTTGCTTATTTTTTAATGGCTTTTCCCCCTCTTTATATATATATATATATATATATATATATAAGAGGAAAGCAAATTAGCAGGAGCTCTTTGGCTGCACGTATAGCATATATATATAGACTTACAAAGTGCAGCCAAAGAGTTCCTGCTAATTTGCACAGTTCCCCTAGCACAGTTCCCCTTGAAGTGCGCCCAGTCCCCCACTCCTTGCTGCTGTTCGCTCTCCATCTGTCCACGTCTGTACGTCGCTCATAACCACAGTTGCTTCGCGGCGCTAGCACGACATTTAAAAAAAAAACGTATACAGGAATTTTAATATATCAGGAATTGACTGGGATACTGTCTGTTTGTCCAGTTCCTGCGCTAACACATCCTCGAAGGCTAAACTTTGATCAATTTTGCCCATCTTAATGGTCTCAAAGAGTTCAGCCGTATTTGTAATAGTGCTGGAACTGTCCTCGACCTTGCTCTTGTTAGATCACCAATTTCGGGTACTGTGAGGCGGTACAGCCACTGTCGCGTATTGAGAAATTCCACGTGCCTTTTATTCTTTCTTTTTTATTCCCGTCTTCGTGCGTTCCATTCACTAGTCAGTCCTGGTTTTCTTTTTCAGGTGGGATTATTTGAACATCTATAAATTACATTCACGAGCGTAACTGTGCCTCTGTGTTCAGTGAAACGTTTGTTGAATCGGCTTTAAACAAACTCACTGACATTGTCGTAAGCCGTACGGAGGCTTTCGTTCCCAATAGTATATCTCGTCCTTCTAAATACCCTTAATGGTTTTCCAGGGAACTTAAATATCAATTACGCCAGAAGCTTCACTGTCATCATTTAAGAGGGAAACTAGTGACTTTCCACAGGAATTTATATGCGGGAGGTCGGCAGAGACCAATCTGTGTACATTCATACAGGGTGCAGGGTGTAGATCTTGCAGCACGAACTGCATGTGGTCGATCATCGCCCATTTACCATAGGCAAGGTGCTGGGCGCATGGTCCAGTCCCGCTCATACACGCCAAGGTATGCGTCACCTTTGGGACTTCCTGTCATCAACAGGCCTCTCCACCCTGCTTTGATTACCGGACCCCTTATCATCTCCATCATCATCTCTCATCACGTACAAGTGGCACTGGGGCAGCGCCTAGCCTGCTGGCCGGCATCAGCCCCATCTCATCATCGTATCTCTATGTGTGTGTGTGCGTGTATTTGATTGTGGCCAAGTGGATACAGTTTATTATGCTATGTCAAAAGCGTTCGACAAGGTGAGCCATCTATCGTTGTTATACAAGCTCTCGGACTATGGCTTATCTTCTGCATATTGCGAATGGTTCGAAAGTTAACTCCGTGATCGGTTGAATCATGCTCGTGTCTCTAGTTGTTTCTCTGGTTGTTATTCGTCTTTTAGTGGTGTACCTTAGGGAAGCAATCTAGGACCCTTATTGTTTTCTATTTTTGTTCAAGATATTGTGTTCAACGAAGCGCTCCAATATCTTAATGCATGCTGGTGATATTAACATTTTTCGGCACGCTAGTTGCCTTGGTGATTGCGCACGATTACAACCAGATGTTCTGTCAATTTGACAATGGTGGTGGTGGTTATAGTGAAAGAGCTTGCCGTATTCACAATGGCGTTTGTGAATGGTCCTTCCTTAAACCAATGGAAGACAAAGTTGATTTCTTTTTCTCGAAAACGTGATCCGCAGTGTTAATACTATCAGCTCACTCATGTCACTATATCTAGTGTGGATGTTATACGTGACCTTGGCGTACTGTTAGAAAACGCTGTACGGTTTTGTCAGCATGTGTGCTCTATTTCTAATGCTTCCCTGCGTGTCCTTGGTTTCATATTAAGGATCGTGATTTCCGGGAACCCTATTTGTGTCAATAGGTCCCGTACATCCTTGATACGCAGTAAGTTGGAATCGTCTTCAGTTATATGTGGAATTCTTGGCTCAGGCTTCTTCTACTGAGAGAGTGCACAAGAAGTTTACTGCTACCTTGTATGATAAATACTTTGAACGTGCTTGTTTTTTTTTTTATAATTACGTCACTGTACTTGATATGATTAACATGTCTACTTTGTCTTCAAGAAAGACACTTCGAGACCTTTTTTTTTGTTTGTGTGAATTAATTCATAACGTTATTGATTCTCCCATTCAATGTTTGTTTTTATGCGCCAAGTAGCGTTCCTGTCAGACTGTTTACCCGTCTGTGCATTTGAATTCTGGCCCTTCGCATTGTATTCAACGTAAATATAACGCGTCCTCCCGTGACAGTGATATTTTTTCCACCTGTCTTGTTTTTCAACGTGGATTATTTTGCTTGGTGCATTAGGCCCTTGGTTCATGACCCTTGGTTTTTGTTCTTACATTGCTGTAAGCTGTATTTGAATTTTCACAACGCACTATCTAGTAGGGTTTTCCGTTGATGGGCACTCTTAAATAAATAAACGTAAATAAATGCCGCCGTTGTTTGGTAACTGTAGCATGCGTTTTTGGTATTCATAATTTAAATGCCGTGTATGCTCAGAAAGGAGCTAGTGTCCCTTCTAACCTCACATGAAATTAGGGTATCTTGTTGGCTTGGCATGCTGCTTGTCTACCCTTGAACATTAGCACTCCTTTGCGTTTTAAAACGCGCCTTTTTACCACTTAGAGTTTGCGGTATTAAATGCATAGCATGGCAGTTCATGTTCGATGTCCCTCCCTTTATTTTTTGTCGGAAACAAAGTCGTTGTTGAGTAAGGCTACTGATCGCTGGCTAGTGTATGTAGCTCACTATCTTAGTAATTGGAGAGCTTCTGTTTCTTCCTAGCGGGATACTGTCCTCTGCTCTCCTAGTATTTATTCACACAGAATGCAAGAAGCGTTACAGAAATGTTTCTCTGTTATGACTATAGCGTATCAACCGAGTAGAAACGAAAGTGCGCTTTACTTACAAAATGTCATCCCTGTGTGTCGTAATTGCAGAATGCTGTTTTAAAAACGATTAGTGGGTAAAGTGGATGTGAGGCAAATGGGGAGGTCGTTCCAATCATGATATGTGGGAGGAACAAAGAGATCAGTGTTAGGTTTAACATGGAAATTCTGTTACTTCTACCTGTTTTTTTTTTTTTTTTTTTTTTTTTCAATGTTCAGTAGTAGACGTGCGGGAGGTGCATGTGGGAGGATAAAGGACTTGAGTGTGCCGTGAATTTTTGTGGTGCATATCCTATGGAAAAAGCAGTAGCGTGAATTTATCTGCTGCACGGTGATAATAGGTGGCACTAGCCATCAAAACATATACTTTCTTGACCAAGGACTTTGTTGACTCTTCCACTTGACAAATATCTCGTGATTGGAACTATCTGTTGAATAGCTTGGTACGCATTTTCTGAAAAATAATCTCAAAGTGATATTTATGATTATGTGACTGCGGCACGGTTATTTTGCAACCAAACATGTTGTTTTTCTACAACAATTTTAGGCCACACCTGCAATGACAAACACTCTGTAACGTCATTGCGTCTTCACTACACACAGTCATTCCATACAAAATCATCAATATCTATCAAGATGTAAATCAATATACGTACTATCTATACATGAGTGATTTAAGGTCTTTATGACCAGCACAAGACGTTAAGATATTTCCTCGCCTTTATTGGGAAGTGCTCAGCTAACAGTATAAAGGTCATATTTACTACCGCCGCCATACTCAATGTGTAATGCAGCTCCACAGGCACATTCCACTGCACACATGCAGTGGAATGTGCCTGTGGAGCTGCATTTCAATGCTAACAGATGTTGTACTACATGTCCTGTATTTTCTTTCTTACAGGAGTGTACCGTGTATCAGCCCTGGAGAGGTAGCAAGCTGAGGAACACAGAAACAACCTACAAGGAAGTAATTGGTACTGCTTAGAAAATAGCAGAAGCGTAAAGGACCGTTTTAATTGGTAAGCAGGTACACTTAATGTATGAGACACTGTAAATCTCAAATGTTGTTTTGATCCCTGCATATCGAACAGAGTTTCAACCTTTCCAAACTTTCAATCAGGCTTTCGGATTTTTTCACCCTTTCTCTGTATGTACAATTATGGTCGATACTGTGCTCTATGACTTCTGTCACACTTTATTGCATGACTTGCAAATGCATTGGAGGAAGACACACACAATTACATATCCTACAGTAGTGTCCCCACATGTGTGGGAATCAGTGCTTTTCACGCTTCAACCAAACGCCGTCTCTCTGGTGACTGTGAAAATTACGGGAAGGATCTGGCAACATAGCTGCCATTAAAATTCATGTAAATTTTACGGCTTCATTTTTCTTACGACACCGTAATTTTAGCCGGTGAAAAACAGCATTCAGGCTACATCAAAGTTATCGTAAATTTAACGGGGCATTACTTCTCCCAAAATGGCTGTTACTTTAATGAGAAAAGTCTGGCAACACAGCTGTCATTAGGATATACGAAAATTATACGGTAATTTTTTTCAGTGTGGTTTCATCCTGATCCTGCGTTACGATGTAGTTTCTGGATATCTGGTTGGAGCGGAAATCTGTTCTTTGTCCCGAGAAGTGAAATGATCACGAAACGCAAATCCCACTGCATTCCTTCCTCGAGTGCATTAAGCATGAACTGCATTTCGAGAGGACAAACGTACAAATGCTTGCTTATATCCGTGTGCAGGTTGGGACTAAAGTTTGCGGAACATGCTCGCAGCGTGCATCTTCAGCGCGACAGCCTAGCGGCCGTCGTAAGCGGGTGTGTCCACTATTTCGGAGTGGCGGAAGGGTGCACTGCTGGCAACACACAGCGGTAGCTTCCACTTCCCAGGCTCAGCCAAGCCACACCGGAACCACCACTGTGTGTCGCTGACAACGCACACTTTCACCCCTCCGAGACAGTGAACTCTCCCGCTTCCGGCAGTCGCCAGGGTGTCGCACCGAAGAGAAAGAAAAAGCACGTCGCTCGCGTGTTCCGTAAACCTTTGTCCGAACCTGTGCAACCCAATTGCGTGTACAATTTGACGTGTGTTCACTTCATTCATACTTGAGCATTTATGCAGCCGTCGACGCATGACGAAAGTGACGCGGCACGTATGGCTTAGTGGCATAGTAATGTGCAACATATTTGAGAATCATAAGGCATTGAGAGATACAGACTGATAATAGTGAGCAGTATACCATGTGCTCTCGCAATGCCGCATGTTCAGTTTGTTAGGAAGGTTTATTTGCATGTATAGCTGTTCCAGATATTCAGAAAGAGGAATACACACAATTACTTCTCAAAGGAAAAGGTTGCTTGCTCGTTATCTGCTGTTCCCCATGCAGAAAATAAAATATTTCTCAAACCCCGAAGCTTCTGTTCGGCTGTCAGTAGAAATGGTGCCCTCTCATCCCGGCATTTGCTCGGAAAACTGTCCCACGGATGGTGACATGCGATTTAAGCAATTCACTTACTAGTGGAGTCAGGCGGCGAGGCGTCAGGAGATGCGGTTATATCTGTGTCGTTATCCTCAGGTGTATCCAATGCCCTCATTACGTGAGTAAATGGCTGCAGTTCCAGATGAGCATCGGTGGTAATGTGCTCCTCATTTCTGCGTAGTTCTTCTGTGCTGCTTGTGGCACTCTCGTTCTCCGATAATGTCTGTGATGCTGATAATGTTTAAAAAACGAAATCAATATACGCTCCCGATCAATCTAAGGACAGCAAAGGTACACAGTGTAACATCGCCCTTTAGAGTGACCTTATTCTATCTTGCTACGTGCCCCAATACGCTAAAACAGTTTGTCCTCGCGCAAGGGAGAGTGAAGAGCTTGTAGAAACCACGTGGCCAAGTGTCTGTCCACTCAGAAAGCAGAAATCAAGGGGACATTTGAAGGCTGTCGTGGGTGGGCCGCGAATCTCACCCTGTGAAGACAGTTCAAGATACGGTCTTGTTTGCGAAGGTGATGAATGACGTCGCTTCACGGCCAGTAGGGAAGAGAGAAAGCCCGAGGAGGCTGCGCCGTCAGCTAGACAATTTGCATTCTCGTAACCGTAGGCCTTTTGTGCAAGTTTGGAAGTGTTCGTGCAAGCTCGTCGGCCCAGACATGCCCCAGTGATAGCGGTTACAGGGTTTCCAACATGCGTTCAGTTGTACCGTCAAGTTATATTTTTAAGACTTACTATTGGCCTAGGCATCAGTAGGGGCACTAAGTCATCCACTGACGTCACAAACGAAAATGAATTCACCGTCGTAACAAAACGCATTCGCTAATAAGATTTTGTGAACTAAGGTTTCTTACATCCTGTGAAGATTCCAGCCATGATGATGATGATGATGAGAACAGCGGTCACAATTTCGAAGAGTAGAGACCTGCAATGCAAAGACAGAACAGAGAATAAAATAAAACATTTCACCTGCATCTCAGACTATCTAAAATACCATACGATAGTCTGTTCTGGGGGTTAAATTTATAAATCAGGGCCTAGTTTTTCAGTGTACGGGTGACATTTCCTTCAGTACGAGACGACACTAAAACAACGGACACGATGGGGAACTCAAATTAACAGAATGGAATATTTATGATGAAAGATTGAAGTCACTGAAAAGGTTAGCCAGCTGTAGGACTGGAACCCACATCTTCTGTATTACCGGTCCAGGGTTCTACCAATTGAGCTAAGCTAACTCACCACCCGAGCGACTTCAAAGGGCGCGTCATCTAAAAAGACAAATCAACCACTCTCTCATCCCTCTTCCACTCGTGCATTTTTCTCACTCATACACACATTCATACGACGGGAACGACACCATCGGCAACTGTTGAACATGAGAGAACCGATGTTCTGAGGCTGGAACACATACGAGGAGTGTTCAAGTCAAACCGGGACTTTTCATTTTTTGCAAAACTAAAATGAACTTACATGCGAGAAATTATTTTTATTTTTCAACGTAATCTTCAGCTGCACTAATGCGCTTGTCCCAGTGTTTCACGAGGCCTTGGAATCCAGCAGGGTAGAAATCTTTACCAGCGCTTGGCAGCCATGATCGAACCGTATTCTTGACCTCGTCGACGCAGCTGAAGTGGGGCCCCCAAGGAACGCCTTCAGTGGCCCGAGGAGATGGAAATCGATCGGGACGAGGTCTAGACTGTATCCTAGATCTTGGAGGCTTTCCGTATGTCGAACGTAAAAAGGACATCCTCACCACTGGATCCCGAAAGTGCCAAAGAGCGGAGAGCGGGAGCTCAAGTGGAGAGCTTGGACGAAGGTACAGACAAGCGGTTGGAGCACTACTGTACCTCTCGGACAGAACAAGGCCGGAACTGGCGTTCGCAACTGCCTACACGAGCCAACTGAGCAACCCGAGCGAGGAGCACTGGAGTGGAATAAAACACATCCTTCGCTACGTGAAGCAAACAATCACGGGCTGTTTTACCGCCGAAGCGCAAACAGCGCTCATGCTTTTTGCGACGCGGATCGGGCTGGAGACAAGAAGGACCGAAAGTCTTTCAGCGGATACGCAATCACGTTGGCAGGTTCTGCTATCTCATCGAGCAGCAAAAATCAGCGAACTGCAGCGCTGTCAACGGTCGAAGCAGAATACATGGCAATGCGTCAGGCAGCAAGGGAGGTGCTATAGCTTCAGCATTTCGCAGAAGAAATGGGTCCCAAGAACTCACACGGATATCGCAAATGTTGTTCGCACACAACAAGGCAGCAACCTCTCTTAGCACCAACCAGATGGCATCAGAACGGAGCAAGCATATTGAGATCAAGGAGCAGTAATTACTAATATACGGACTAAATAATTAGATGATGGCATATCTTATATCAATTTTATATCGAGTGTTTTTGTGAATCAAAGTTAAACAAGATATCATTGTAGCGTGACTGACGGTCGGATGCCACGAGGATGTTGCCAATATACCAGGGTCTTCGTTAATGGCGGACTGGAATTTGTAGATAGGGTAAGATTACCGTTGTCCCCGTGACCGACCAGAAGCAAAGTTTCATTGAAGAAGAACAATTGAAACTTCGTCAATTGAATGGCTCGGTTAGCTGAAATAACGCGAAACTGGGGGATTTTTTTTTTTTTGGCACGACTGATCGGTGGTTAGTTCTAAAAGACGATTTCGTCTGGCTTGGCAGGCGTTACACCGAGTTAAGTGGACAACATTGGAGGAGCTGTAGTCTAGATATTCATTGATTTTGACGGAAAAGCTAGTGTATGCTCTTAACTGATTGAGCCCTTTACATTAGTTTGCAAATCTGACATCTACTGCCGTTGCATGAATGGCAGTCAGTTTGTGAATTTTCTGGTTCTGTTACTTGAGAGCGAACCAAGCTATCTTCTAAGCTGCGTTTAGTTGGTTAAGATTCCTTCCCATAATATCATCGCTTGAACAGATTTTCCTATATCGTAGAGCCTGGCAGTAGGGGATAGTCAATTTTGTGTGTCGTGGGTGGCAACTGTTGAATGACAAATACTGGTGAATCCTTAGGCTCACGATAAAGATCAGCAGTAAAGCAGCATCAGTTATTTTATCTTGCACATTCAGGAAGTTAGCTGTGATTGCTGGGCAGGAATCGGTGAACTTTATAGAGGGACGCAACAGGTTGAAATTCCGTATAAATTCTAGCAGGTGGTCTTCTGAGTGTGGTCAGATCATAAATGACACCAAGATAGCGCTTGTAAAGAGAGTGCTTTAGTTCGCGTTCATTCGAGAACTTTTCTTCCAAAGCTCCCACGAATAGAATTACATAATTAGGTGCCATTAGGATGTTCATAGCTGCCGTTGATATGTAAGTATTGTTTGCCGTTTTATTCGAAGTTGTTATTAATTTCAGAATCAATTTTAGTAGCGTAGACAGGACACATGAATCACATGGAGTTTCCGAGTATTCTGAAAAGACAGCCTCTGCGACCGAAATGGCGTCTTCGTGCGGGATATTAGTATAGAGGGATACTCTATACTAATATCCCACATCGGGCCATTCAGTTAACGAAGTTTCAATTTTCCTTCTTCAATCAAACTTTGTTTCCGACTGATCAAGGGAACAACGCGAATCTTGCCTTATCTACAAATTCCAGTCCACCATAAACGATGATTCTGGTATATTTTCAACAATAAGACTTTAACTGCTTGGACAAGGTACAGCTTCCTTTTTTTTTTTTTTTCAGCTGGACTCATGACACCCTTCCGACCCCAAGGACGATCACATCACGCCTGGACTTTACACAACAACAATCCCGAGGTTGACCTTCTGACGACTGCCTGGCGGAGTGAACCCCGACTGTGAGGTCACGCTACACACCTCAAAAGCTTCAAGACACCTTGCTAATTTCTTAGTCATTTGACCATACCTCTTAGGCACCTTTCTAATAGTTTAAACTCTAATAAATGTAAGTCACCCCCTTTATTACTTCCCCTACTTGATTTGTTTGCCTTTCAATCCTTCATAACTGTATTTGCTTCGCGGCCTTCTGAACTTTTATTCTTCGTCATACACTATACAGGGTCTCTCAGCTAAATGTGACCATATATTTTAAAAATATATCTATCACTTTTTCCGCGATGAAATCAATTGCAATATAGCATATGCTGAAGGGCACTTCCTATGAGGGCATTAGCAGACTCCTAAGGCAATGTCTTAATTAACTTTCAATAATTAACTATTTAATTATAAAAGCTACGAAGTTGCTCCAATGAGAACATCTGATCTCTTCGGTCACCAGATACCAAAGCCGTTTTCAGAACAAAAATTCGTTCGATAGATTTGTCCTGACGAAGACAGTGCCACTGTCGAAACGTCGAGCATTCTTTTTTTTTAATCTATGTGTTAAATTGCCCATTAAATAAATAAGTTTTTGTTAACGTTCCTGTAATCTGTAGTCCAAGTCTTATTATTTCACTTTGATATATATATATATATCATGCAACAGCAAATCGAAGCCAAATCTAACGCCGGCTGAGCAGCGCAGCCTTTCTGACCTTCGGGACCGCAGTGACATAGTCGTTAAAAAAGCTGATAAAGGTGGTGCAATCTTAGTAATGGACAAACAAAACTACATTAACGAAGGCATCCGGCAATTATTGTGCGCATCGTTCTACAAACTCCTCGAGGCTGGCACTACAGAGGAAATTACGGCTCATATTATCCGCAGTCTAAAAGATCTAAAAGCAAGTAAAAAGATAGATTCCACCCTATACGATTATCTACTCCCCAAAGACCCCGCAGCGGGCAGGTTTTATATGCTCCCTAAAATCCATAAACCTGGAAATCCAGGGCGCCCAATAGTTTCATGCAACGGTACAGCTACCGAGAACATTTCAAGCTTTATTGGCCACCTTCTTAAAGATATACCTCCTAAACTACCATCCTACATTAGGGACACCAATCACTTTCTTCAAATTTTAAGTGAATGTCAGCCTCCTTCTTCCAGTTTGCTAGTCACGCTAGACGTTCCCTCTCTATATACTAATATCCCCCACGAGGATGGCATTGCTGCAGCGGAAAGGTCATTTTCAAAATAGTCTGATACCTCATACGATCCTTGTGTCCTATGCACATTTCTCAATCTTATTCTCAAAAATAACAAGTTCAAATTTGACGGTAAGCACTACTTGCAAGTTCATGGCACGGCTATGGGTACAAAAATGCCACCTAACTATGCAAATATTTTTATGGGAGCTCTAGAGGAGGAATTTCTGTCTAAACGCCTGAAGAAGCCCACGCTTTACAAGCGGTTCCTCGACGACATCTTCATGGTGTGGCCACACTCAGAAGATGACCTAATCACATTTATCAGCGGCTTTAACAAAGCACATCCGGCCATCAAGTTCACCCATTCTTATTCCGCTTTAACTGTTAACTTTCTCGATGTCCAAGTAAAGTGAACCAACGGGGTCGTGTCCACAAACCTGTTCCGTAAACCTACAGACTCTCAACAGTATCTAGCATTTAACAATTGTCACCCGCGTCATACTAAACTTGCCATCCCTTACAGCCAAGCACTTCGATACAAGCGCATCTGTTCCAGTGACGATGACTTGGACAGAAATCTAGCTGAACTTAGGGAAACATACATCGGTCGTCAATTTCCACCTAGCTCAGTTGACGACGCTCTAAACAAAGCCCGCAAAGCAGATCGCAAAGCCCTGTTCCAAAACCACAAACGCGTGTTAGATAATGGTTCCGTAAAACTCGTCTTAGCATTTAGCAGCAATATTCCAAGCGTTAACAATATACTAAGCCGTCACCATAGTATCCTTCTCCAATCGTAGCGCATGGGACAAATTTTCCCTCAGCCACCGCGGGTAACTTACAGGCGCGCGCGCAACCTGCACGATAATCGCTAACAGGATTTATCGCTTACAGACAGATCGCTTACAGATTTATCGCTTCACAGGTTCATCTGACACGCACTTATCAAGAGGATTCTGATGAACATTCTGTGACTTCGGCAACATGTGCTAACGTGCAGTCACCTGACTTCCTCGCTATGATATTTAAGGATCTTCACGTCGACAGCCTTTGGGGATTTGGAGCCGGCACTCGTTGTGATATGTCGGTTAACTTTGCTCTGCTCTCGCAGGTTAGTAACTTTATTCCAATGACGTGTATGCGTTGGGTACACATACTGCCGGCTCCAAACCAACCAATTGCATCTCCAGCCAAACGTAGAAATTACCTTATATCATGCACATTGCTGTTGCTGCTGCTTACGTTTAACGACTTGTTTGTCTTGATCTCTGCTCCCCACTGTATTTGGCTTTCTCTCTGTTTCTCTGCGATGCTTATGAAGAGAGCAACTTCCATGGTGTTTCATTATTTCTGTACGAGGCTACTATTATTATCCGGAGACATTGAGCTTAACCCGGGACCCATTGACGTTGAAAGGTTGGATAAGATTCAATCTGCTATAGACTCTTTGACTTCTGGTGCAGCTAAAAACCAACGTGAGAACACACTTAAGTTACGTGATACTGCAAAGAATATCACAGAACTTTCAGAACGGATTCAGAAGTTAGAAGTCATCGCTGATACCATTAACACTATAAAGCAGGACGTTACCGAAATACGCATGGAGGTGAATGAGTTCCACGCGGTCTTCCCAAGTGTTCAAAAAGAAGTCAAACAGTGTTTGCTAAACGTTGATAATCTTGAGAATCGAATGAGACGAAACAACCTAATGTTCAGAGGCATCCCAGAACACTCTGTAGAGGCCTGGTCCGACACCGAAAACATTCTGCGTAATTTCGTTGAAGAACATCTTGGCCTATCACTGGGCGATGTAGAAAGAGTGCACAGACTTGGCGAAAAAAGAGGACAATTATCATCGCCCAATTATTGTTAAGTTCTGTAACTATAAACAACGACAAACCATACTACAGAATGCACCCAAACTTAGAAATGTCAATGAACCAAGGGTATGGATAGAAGAAGATTATTCGCAACGTATGCGACAAATACGAAAATTGCTGTGGGATTTTGGAAAACCTTATCGTGACGGTGGCAAAAAAATACGTCTTGTTTTTGATAAGTTGTATATCGATGGTCAGTTATATATGTATGACGAAACTAGTTCCAAAATAAGTATTGTGAATCGTGATAGCTGCACCAAAGGGGGCCGTGAACAGGCAACAGCCAAATGACGTTGCAACGTTGATGCACCGGCCAGTTCTCAACTTGTAGCCCTTGTTTTTAATTTTCGTAGTCTGTTATCTGTTGAAGAAGTTGTTGCAGCGATTGCTGATGCTTGTGGTGGCGATATCATTGCTGGCACCGAAACATGGCTTGATAAAAATATTTATGACCACAATCTATTACTCAGTAATAAATTCCGTGTCTATCGGAAAGATAGGATTGGTAGGCGTGGAGGAGGTGTTATCATTGCAGTTCGCAACAATCTGACTTCCCACCCAAGCAGCACAACCCAAGCAGCAAAATGCACTGAAAGTCGAGTGCGATAGGGGTGGACGGGTAGATCAAAGGCCTTGAACAGATTCATGAAACTACAGAACATTGATAAGACACATACCGTCCACTCCTAATGCACTCAACTTCCAGTACATTGTGCTGCTTGGGAATGTACTGAAAGCCGGGTGCAACAGGGGTGGACGGTATGTGTCTTATCAATGTTCTTCAGTTTCACGAGTTTGTTCAAGGCCTTCCACCTACCCGTCCACCCCTATTGCACTCGACCTTCAGTACATTTTGCTGCTTGGGCAGCTTGTACACTGCGATAGTGAATTAGAAATAGTTTTTGTTAAAGTTAGAGTGCTACACTCTTATGTTATCGTAGGTTGCTGTTATCGCCCCCCTGATGCTAGCCCTCACTTTATAGATGACTTGTGTATCTGTGTTCAGGATATTTTTCGACGGTTTCCTAACAATTCTGTTGTCTTGGCTGGTGATTTTAATTTTCCCGGTATTAACTGGCACTTTAAAAGACCGGACCCTTCACATCACAATCAAGCCGAAAGTAGGGCTATGTTGCACTTTTGTGAAGAGTTTGGTTTTTCGCAAGCAGTGTTAGATAATACCCGCGGTGACGCCGTGTTCGATATTTTCCTTATAAACACTCCTGAAAAGATTACGCAAGTTGACGTTCTAGAAGAAGTCAGTGATCATAGAGCCGTAGCAGTAACCATGCGCTTTGAGGTATCAAGGAGAAGAGACACCCGGAAATATATTTATGACTACAATGGGGCCAATGTGGAAGGTATGAATAGTTATCTAGAAGAATTTTATATGAGACTCTCTCATACATGGGCACGGAATCCGGTTAATGTTAACTGGTTATTGTTTAGAGATGCTATGCTTGACTGCGCTAAGAAGTTTATTCCAAAAATTATCGTTAAGTCATCTGACAAAAATCCATGGTTCAACTCTAAGCTTAAAAAATTGTTGAATAAAAAAAAGAGAGTATACCGTGAGGCAAAATATCGTGGCACGGAGTCTCAGTGGTCCTTGTATTTCAAAGTAGCCCGTGAATACAAATATGCCATAAGAAATGCCAAACACAGGTTTTATAATCACGACCTTTGTAGATTGTTGTCCTCGAATCCGAAGAAATTTTGGTCTGTTGTTAGGGCAGAGATGGGTGAGAGTAGGCCTGTAGTTGTCGATACGCAGGGCGTGTCCCTCGCGGATGATGATGCAGTGGACGGATTAACTGAGTTCTTTTCATCAGTGTTTACTAGAGAGGCGCTTCCTTGCCCACCCGTACAAATATGCATTCGTGATACCATGCAAGATCCGATCATTGTCTCTACAGACGGCATATGTAAAATTATAAATGACTTGCCTCTCTCGTCGTCTCCGGGTTGCGATGGTATCTCCACTAAGTTTTTAAAAATGACTAAGCATGTGGCCAGTAGGAACCTTGCGATTATATTTCAGCAGTCACTTGACACTGCAGCGATACCTGGAGACTGGAAGCATTCGGTTGTCGTTCCCATACCGAAGGTCCCCTCCCCAACAATTGAGTGCTTTCGGCCAATCTCACTCACTTGCGTCTCATGCAAGGTGCTTGAACACATTATATTTTGTGTTGTTATGAAGCATTTGGTTGCCCACGGCTTCTTTTATGTAAACCAGCATGGCTTCAGAAGTGGGTTCTTCTGCGAGGGTCAACTGTTTGAATTTGTCACTGACATTTTTAATAACCTTAACTTAGGCATACAAACTGATGCAATATTTATAGACTTGGCTAAAGCATTCGACCTTGTCCCACACCAACGATTGATTAACAAGGTAAAATATCTTGGCCTTCACCATACAATTGTAAACTGGATTGGTTCTTTCTTACAAGGAAGAACACAGAGAGTTAAGTGGGGTACGGCTATGTCCAACGTTTCCGAAGTAGTCTCTGGCGTACCACAGGGGTCAGTCCTGGGCCCTTTGTTATATTTGATCTATATTAATGACCTGCCAAATTCAATACAATCCAGCATTAGGTTTTATGCTGATGATATCGTCCTTTACCGTCCTATTAGAGATAACTTCGATCATTTAATTTTGCAGTCTGATTTAACGAACATTAAAAGTTGGTGTACTGTATGGCAGATGGAGGTTAATGTAGAAAAAAGTAAATTTATGACCTTCAACCAGGGCGAAGACGCAATACTGTAATACCTACGTATTTGGTGATTGGAATCTGGAGAGGGTCATGATATATAAGTACCTGGGGGTTCATCTGGCTCATAACTTGTCGTGGTCACATCACATTAATGAAATTTCTCACAAAGCAACTCATACTCTGGGGTTTCTACGACGTGTATTGCGCTTGGCATCTACAGATGTTAGATTAATGGCCTACAACACTTTGGTCCGAAGTAAATTGAAATATGCGTCCATTATTTGGAATCCCTCCCAGAAGTATTTAATTGAACAAATCGAGGCCGTTCAAGACAAGGCAGTTTTATCCGTTTACCTTTAAAAAATATGACTGGACCAGCATTACCGAATTCAAGCAATCAAAGTGCATCCCACTTCTTGCTAACAGAAGGAAGGTTAAAAGGCTGGTGAACATTTTTCGGCTTTTCCTCAATGGCTCTTCGTATATTGAACCAGCCCACCACATATCGGCCCGTCTTGACCACCATCACAAGCTTAAGACGACATTTGGCATGACAGGCTATTTTTATAATTCCCCCCTTCAGACAGGCATCCGTGATTGGAATTCTTTGCCTGAAGAGGTTGTCATGAATAATAACATTGATATTTTTACTAGGGCCTGTGAGAGATTGTACTTAGAGTAGGTAACAGCTTTATGGTTGTGCTTTCTTGTGATTGTCGTGTTTTTTTATATGTATCCTTTTCCTATTGTTTCCCCCCTTATGTAATGCCATAGCAATGGCACTTAAGGTATATAATAAATAAATAAATAAATAATCTAGTTAGTTCTAAGGTTAATAAAGCAGCGCATCCAGGAAACGGCTGTCACCCGTGCGATGGTCGCAGGTGCCAGCCGCAAACACGGCGAAACACGTGTCCTCTGGTGCTGTCGCATCGTTCAATGAGTATCTGTTTCTCTACGTGCAGCCATAGAAGTCATCTTAACTGTAAGTTTGAATTTCAAACACGTCTAGTATCATTTACCTATTTTTTTAATGGCTTTCCCCCCTCTTTATAATTCACTGGCTTGCACTGTGGCATTGAGGAGTGCTCGGTCACCCTCCCAGGCGGATATCGCTCGCTGAGTGACCCCTGGTTTGCCTATCCCGAACGATGCGCAGCTACCCAGGGCTGACGAGCCGCAAACACGGCGAAACACGTGTCCTCTGGTTCTGTCGCATCGTTCA
This sequence comes from Ornithodoros turicata, assembly GCF_037126465.1. Taxonomy (NCBI): domain Eukaryota; kingdom Metazoa; phylum Arthropoda; class Arachnida; order Ixodida; family Argasidae; genus Ornithodoros; species Ornithodoros turicata. The sequence continues at coordinate 206,492,983 of NC_088201.1, read as the reverse complement.
ATGAGTATCTGCTTCCCTACCTGCAGCCATAGAAGCCATCTTAACTGTAAGTTTGAATTTCAAACACGTCTAGTATCATTTACCTATTTTTTTGATGGCTTTTCCCTGCTCTTTATAATTCAGTGGCTTGCACTGTGGCATTGAGGAGTGCTCGGTCACCCTCCCAGGTGGATATCGCTCGCTGAGTGACCCCTGGTTTGCCAATCCCGAACGATGCGCAGCTACCCAGGGCTGACGAGCCGCAAACACGGCGAAACACGTGTCCTCTGGTTCTGTCGCATCGTTCAATGAGTATCTGTTTCTCTACGTGCAGCCATAGAAGCCATCTTAACTGTAAGTTTGAATTTCAAACACGTCTAGTATCATTTACCTATTTTTTAATGGCTTTTCCCCCTCTTTATAAATCACTGGCTTGCACTGTGGCATTGAGGAGTGCTCGGTCACCCTCCCAGGTGGATATCGCTCGCTGAGTGACCCTGGTTTGCCAATCCCGAACGATGCGCAGATACCCAGGGCTGACGAGTCGCAAACACGACGAAACACGTGTCCTCTGGTTCTGTCGCATCGTTCAATGAGTATCTGTTTCTCTGCGTGCAGCCATAGAGGCCATCTTAACTGTAAGTTTGAATTTCAAACACGTCTAGTATCATTTACCTATTTTTTTATGGCTTTTCCCTGCTCTTTATAATTCAGTGGCTTGCACTGTGGCATTGAGGAGTGCTCGGTCAACCTCCCAGGTGGATATCGCTCGCTGAGTGACACCTGGTTTGCCAATCCCGAACGATGCGCATCTACCCAGGGCTGAAGAGCCGCAAACACGGCGAAACACGTGTCCTCTGGTTCTGTCGCATTGTTCAATGAATATCTGTTTCTCTACGTGCAGCCATAGAAGCCATCTTAACTGTAAGTTTGAATTTCAAACACGTCTAGTATCATTTACCTATTTTTTAATGGCTTTTCCCCCTCTTTATAATTCACTGGCTTGCAGTGTGGCATTGAGGAGTGCTCGGTCACCCTCCCAGCTAGATATCGCTCGCTGAGTGACCCCTGGTTTGCCAATCCCGAACGATGCGCAGGTACCCAGGGCTGACGAGCCGCAAACACGGCGAAACACGTGTCCTCTGGTTCTGTCGCATCGTTCAATGAGTATCTGTTTCTCTACGTGCAGCCATAGAAGCCATCTTAACTGTAAGTTTGAATTTCAAACACGTCTAGTATCATTTACCTATTTTTTAACGGCTTTTGCCCCTCTTTATTATTCCTTGACTTGCACTGTGGCATTGAGGAGTGCTCGGTCACCCTCCCAGGTGGATATCGCTCGCTGAGTGACCCCTGGTTTGCCAATCCCGAACGATGCGCATCTACCCAGGGCTGAAGAGCCGCAAACACGGCGAAACACGTGTCCTCTGGTTCTGTCGCATTGTTCAATGAATATCTGTTTCTCTACGTGCAGCCATAGAAGCCATCTTAACTGTAAGTTTGAATTTCAAACACGTCTAGTATCATTTACCTATTTTTTTAATGGCTTTTCCCCCTCTTTATAATTCACTGGCTTGCACTGTGGCATTGAGGAGTGCTCGGTCACCCTCCCAGCTAGATATCGCTCGCTGAGTGACCCCTGGTTTGCCAATCCCGAACGATGCGCAGCTACCCAGGGCTGACGACCCGCAAACACGGCGAAACACGTGTCCTCTGCTTCTGTCGCATCGTTCAATGAGTATCTGTTTCTCTACGTGCAGCCATAGAAGTCATCTTAACTGTAAGTTTGAATTTAAAACACGTCTAGTATCATTTACCTATTTTTTAATGGCTTTCCCCCTCTTTATAATTCACTGGCTTGCACTGTGGCATTGAGGAGTGCTCGGTCACCCTCCCAGGTGGATATCGCTCGCTGAGTGACCCCTGGTTTGCCAATCCCGAACGATGCGCAGATACCCAGGGCTGACGAGTCGCAAACACGACGAAAGACGTGTCCTCAGGTTCTGTCGCATCGTTCAATGAGTATCTGTTTCTCTACGTGCAGCCATAGAGGCCATCTTAACTGTAAGTTTGAATTTCAAACACGTCTAGTATCATTTACCTATTTTTTTACTGGCTTTTCCCCCCTCTTTATAATTCACTGGCTTGCACTGTGGCATTGAGGAGTGCTCGGTCACCCTCCCAGGTGGATATCGCTCGCTGAGTGATCCCTGGTTTGCCAATCCCGAACGATGCGCAGCTACCCAGGGCTGACGAGCCGCAAACACGGCGAAACACGTGTCCTCTGGTTCTGTCGCATCGTTCAATGAGTATCTGTTTCTCTACGTGCAGACATAGAAGCCATCTTAACTGTAAGTTTGAATTTCAAACACGTCTAGTATCATTTACCTATTTTTTAATGGCTTTTCCCCCTCTTTATAATTCACTGGCTTGCACTGTGGCATTGAGGAGTGCTCGGTCACCCTCCCAGGTGGATATCGCTCGCTGAGTGACCCCTGGTTTGCCAATCCCGAACGATGCGCAGCTACCCAGGGCTGACGAGCCGCAAACACGGCGAAACACGTGTCCTCTGGTTCTGTCGCATCGTTCAATGAGTATCTGTTTCTCTACGTGCAGCCATAGAGGCCATCTTAACTGTAAGTTTGAATTTCAAACACGTCTAGTATCATTTACCTATTTTTTTACTGGCTTTTCCCCCCTCTTTATAATTCACTGGCTTGCACTGTGGCATTGAGGAGTGCTCGGTCACCCTCCCAGGTGGATATCGCTCGCTGAGTGATCCCTGGTTTGCCAATCCCGAACGATGCGCAGCTACCCAGGGCTGACGAGCCGCAAACACGGCGAAACACGTGTCCTCTGGTTCTGTCGCATCGTTCAATGAGTATCTGTTTCTCTACGTGCAGCCATAGAAGCCATCTTAACTGTAAGTTTGAATTTCAAACACGTCTAGTATCATTTACCTATTTTTTAATGGCTTTTCCCCCTGTTTATAATTCACTGGCTTGCACTGTGGCATTGAGGAGTGCTCGGTCACCCTCCCAGGCGGATATCGCTCGCTGAGTGACCCCTGGTTTGCCTATCCCGAACGATGCGCAGCTACCCAGGGCTGACGAGCCGCAAACACGGCGAAACACGTGTCCTCTGGTTCTGTCGCATCGTTCAATGAGTATCTGCTTCCCTACGTGGAGCCATAGAAGCCATCTTAACTGTAAGTTTGAATTTCAAACACGTCTAGTATCATTTACCTATTTTTTTGATGGCTTTTCCCTGCTCTTTATAATTCAGTGGCTTGCACTGTGGCATTGAGGAGTGCTCGGTCATCCTCCCAGGTGGATATCGCTCGCTGAGTGACCCCTGGTTTGCCAATCCCGAACGATGCGCAGCTACCCAGGGCTGACGAGCCGCAAACACGGCGAAACACGTGTCCTCTGGTTCTGTCGCATCGTTCAATGAGTATCTGTTTCTCTACGTGCAGCCATAGAAGCCATCTTAACTGTAAGTTTGAATTTCAAACACGTCTACTATCATTTACCTATTTTTTAACGGCTTTTGCCCCTCTTTATAATTCCTTGACTTGCACTGTGGCATTGAGGAGTGCTCGGTCACCCTCCCAGGTGGATATCGCTCGCTGAGTGACCCCTGGGTTGCCAATCCCGAACGATGCGCATCTACCCAGGGCTGAAGAGCCGCAAACACGGCGAAACACGTGTCCTCTGGTTCTGTCGCATTGTTCAATGAATATCTGTTTCTCTACGTGCAGCCATAGAAGCCATCTTAACTGTAAGTTTGAATTTCAAACACGTCTAGTATCATTCACCTATTTTTTTAATGGCTTTTCCCCCTCTTTATAATTCACTGGCTTGCACTGTGGCATTGAGGAGTGCTCGGTCACCCTCCCAGCTAGATATCGCTCGCTGAGTGACCCCTGGTTTGCCAATCCCGAACGATGCGCAGGTACCCAGGGCTGACGAGCCGCAAACACGGCGAAACACGTGTCCTCTGGTTCTGTCGCATCGTTCAATGAGTATCTGTTTCTCTACGTGCAGCCATAGAAGCCATCTTAACTGTAAGTTTGAATTTCAAACACGTCTAGTATCATTTACCTATTTTTTAATGGCTTTTCCCCCTCTTTATAATTCACTGGCTTGCACTGTGGCATTGAGGAGTGCTCGGTCACCCTCCCAGGTGGATATCGCTCGCTGAGTGACCCCTGGTTTGCCAATCCCGAACGATGCGCAGCTACCCAGGGCTGACGAGCCGCAGACACGGCGAAACACGTGTCCTCTGGTTCTGTCGCATCGTTCAATGAGTAACTGTTTCTCTACGTGCAGCCATAGAAGCCATCTTAACTGTAAGTTTGAATTTCAAACACGTCTAGTATCATTTACCTATTTTTTTAATGGCTTTTCCCCCCTCTTTATAATTCACTGGCTTGCACTGTGGCATTGAGGAGTGCTCGGTCACCCTCCCAGGTGGATATCGCTCGCTGAGTGACCCCTGGTTTGCCAATCCCGAACGATGCGCAGCTACCCAGGACTGACGAGCCGCAAACACGGCGAAACACGTGTCCTCTGGTTCTGTCGCATCGTTCAATGAGTATCTGTTTCTCTACGTGCAGCCATAGAAGCCATCTTAACTGTAAGTTTGAGTTTCAAACACGTCTAGTATCATTTACCTATTTTTTAATGGCTTTCCCCCCCTCTTTATAATTCACTGGCTTGCAGTATGGCATTGAGGAGTGCTCGGTCACCCTCCCAGGTGGATATCGCTCGCTGAGTGACCCCTGGTTTGCCAATCCCGAACGATGCGCAGCTACCCAGGGCTGACGAGCCGCAAACACGGCGAAACACGTGTCCTCTGGTTCTGTCGCATCGTTCAATGAGTATCTGTTTCTCTACGTGCAGCCATAGAAGCCATCTTAACTGTAAGTTTGAATTTCAAACACGTCTAGTATCATTTACCTATTTTTTAACGGCTTTTCCCCCCTCTTTATAATTCACTGGCTTGCACTGTGGCATTGAGGAGTGCTCGGTCAACCTCCCAGGTGGATATCGCTCGCTGAGTGACCCCTGGTTTGCCAATCGCGAACGATGCGCAGCTACCCAGGGCTGACGAGCCGCAAACACGGCGAAACACGTGTCCTCTGGTTCTGTCGCATCGTTCAATGAGTATCTGTTTCTCTACGTGCAGCCATAGAAGCCATCTTAACTGTAAGTTTGAATTTCAAACACGTCTAGTATCATTTATCTATTTTTTTAATGGCTTTTCCCCCCTCTTTATAATTCACTGGCTTGCACTGTGGCATTGAGGAGTGCTCGGTCACCCTCCCAGGTGGATATCGCTCGCTGAGTGACCCCTGGTTTGCCAATCCCAAACGATGCGCAGCTACCCAGGGCTGACGAGCCGCAAACACGGCGAAACAAGTGTCCTCTGGTGCTGTCGCATCGTTCTATGAGTATCTGTTCCTCTATGTGCAGCCATAGAAGCCATCTTAATCTGTAAGTTTGAATTTCAAACACGTCTAGCGTCATTTACTTATTTGTTTAATGGCTTTTCCCCCTCTTTATATATACAGTGTGTCCACGCTAAGTGCGAACAGATTTTTTAAAAATATATCACTGTACTACAACTGTATCAATGTGCTACAACTTCCTCATTGACATCTGATATATATATATATATACAGGGGGTCCACACTAAGTGTGAACAGATTTTTCAAAAATATATCAATCACTTTTTCCGAGATGAAATCAATTGCAATATAGCATATGCTGAAGGGCACTCCCTAGGGGGGCATTACAGAATCCTAAGGCAATGTCATAATTAACTTTCGTAAATTAACTTTTTAATTATAAAAGCTACAAAGTTGCTCCAATGAGAACATCTGATCTCTTCGGTCACCAGATACCAAAGCCGTTCTCAGAACAAAAATCCGTTCGGTAGATCGTCCGCAAAAAATTCGTGAAGGAACGCCATTTTTTCTTGATTTGGTTTATTGCGCATCTTCAAAGAAGCGGCTTTCCTTTATCCCCAGTGTGAGAGAGTGAAAGAGCACAGTGCCGCCTCATGCGTCGAAGATTAGCTTTAACTTGCGGAAACAAAAATAAAAACACAAATCTATCGGGTGACCCTATCGCGACTGCCGTTATCTTGGGCCGCATTTTCTGTTTCCTTTTAATTTTTTTCCAGGACGCAAGAGCCGATAGTGTGCTCTTTCATCCTCTCGTATTGCGGGCGAAGGAAAGACTCGTCTCTAGAGATGCGCAATGAATAAAATTTAAAAAAAAATGGCGTTCCTTCACGAATTTTTTGCGGATGATCTATCCAACTGATTTTTGTTCTGAGAACGGCTTTGGTATCTGGTGACCGCCTGTGACACCCTGTATACATCTTTCCTTCCGAGCACTAAGGGTACGTGATGCAATACTCTCACACATAATCACATGGACAGTTCGACGTTTAATTCACAACAGTATCACAGGTCTCTATGATTTCTTAGAAAGCGCACATTTGGGTCGCCGAGCTCAGGAAAGTACGTTCGAGAAAAGGACTACCATGCACGCATTTTGTCTGTTTTGTTGGTTCTGAACTGCGACTGATGTTGCGTTCTGATGTCCCAGAGATTGCTAAAATAAGTCCTGAAATGTGCACATGAGAACCAGTCGTATGAGGTCATTGTGTCCAGGAACAGGAATGTGAATGTTGGTTGCCCTTTTTCATAGTGGCTTGCTTGTGGTCAGCATGATGCCACCGCAGAACTTGTACCGCAAGAACGAACGACGAAATAGTCCTCTATTTAAGCGAGTGTATTCCCCTTTCTATTGGATGTCCGCAGCGGCCCGCTACCTGCTGCTTCCGGAAGTTAGCTAAACATGTATTTGCAGTACGTGCAAGTTCATGGGCAATTGAACGAGTGTTCTCTGCAGCCAGCCTGATGAAGACCGCGAAAAGAAACAGACTGCATCCAGCTCCATTGGAGCAGCTGGTCTTTCTAAACAAGAACCTGAGTGAATAAGCGCGTTGGGCGTGTTGTGCAGATGTACTATTGAGTTTGTTATAACACAACCGCGGCGTGCAGCACGCAGCCATCACATTTAACGTAACATAATTCCCGACAGGTGGCTTTATCATATGTGCCAGTAGACGTATTTGACAAATGTTACTCCGATATCCACGTGAAAATAAAATGTCAGCTTCAACCTTCGCATCGCTCTGTTGGCTGTTCATACTCTCCGCTGCCGGTTGCGTTTATATGTGTTTGTACCATGTCACGGGTCCTTTCCAGCGAATGCATGCAGTAATTGTATACCTTGTAGACATGGTCAGATGCATGCTACAGTTATTTCGGGACCTTTAGCCCCCGGATTTGTTGAAGGATTTGATAAATCCGGATTTAAAACCGGATTTGATTTAGCACACCAAAAACAAGTCCGGGTTTAAAGTGATTTGATTTGTTGCCTCAAGTTTAAATACGAACTTGATTGGGATTTGATTTGCGGTGTTTCGAAAAACATGGATTTGACTTAAATCTGATTTGACTCGTTAAATCCGCAACACTGGTGCGAAGCTCTTGTGGGGGTGGGGGGTGGGGGAGAAAAGGCGGGGTAGATCACTTTATTCCAGTGTTATTAAAGCACATGAGAGGTTCCCTATAATTCGATAAGGTTCCGACACGAAGTAGAGCGTGCAGTGTGGCACGGTTGAGTGCTCTAAGAATATATGTAGATGTACCTCCTCTGTAAAAATACACTGTATAAGTAGTAATTTCTGCGATATTTAAAATTAAGCGAAATATTCGAACGAAGTATGTAAGAAATGTTACCCAGGAAGCTGAGGCGACCTATGTACGGGATGTCTTACGCTGTTACGCTGCGTTGAATGGCAGTCGTACCTGCTACACTCTAAATCTTTTCACACCTCTAAAGGTGTAATCTCGTGCATGGCGTACGCCTTTTTCGGTGTAATTTTGGTAACATCATAAAGGAGCACGGTTTCGCACAAATTTTCTTTACTCGAGTGTTGTCTATCTCCAAAAATTCAGTCTTGCAATATCTCAACATTGTTGAACCGTATTGTAGACACTTGCGCATGCTCAATTATCGGTAGCGATGCATATATGCATTAGCTCGTACCTAGGATATCCAAGACATAATGAAAGCAATATTTGCACTGACACTTGATCTTTAGTATTGCTTTCCGAATTTTGTAAAATATCGTCCTGGAGATGCAATGTTACGCAACCAGGTTGAACGTGCATAGCGCACACCTTTAAAGGTGTGAAAAAGTTTACAGTGTAGATGAGGTCACAGGAATGACGAGGGACAGGGCAATTCGGGAATAACCCGGACACCAACCGAGTAAGAGTAAGGACCCCTTAACATCAGCCCTCTCAGTCAGAAGGACTGAAAAGAAAGACAAATGCAGCGGCTTAATACCCAGTTGTGGCACCTTTTGTTAACTTCTTCCAGGATATTTGAGGTGGAAGGCCTCTAAGACGTCTGGTACAGGGTCAACGCACCGCGGTACCGCGATTTCAAGGTCCCGCGAACATTTGCCTCATCCCACTCGTGACATCGTTCACATTACTCACAAACGTGCTTCATGGCGACTTAAAACAGCACAACAAAAAAATTGCTTCAGAGATGGTCGGGGTTACATTCGTAACTCAACGTCGTTCGCAGCGTAAATTCGACCATCTCTGAAGATATTTTTTTTTTTTTCGTGTGCTGCTTTGAGTCGTCATGAAGAAAAAATGGAACCCGAGAAAGGGACAGAGGAGGGACGACACGACACGTTCTCGAACGTCGAGAACGTGTTGTGTCGTCCCTCCTCTGTCCCTTTCTCGGGTTTCATTTTTTCACCATGTACCAGCTGGCCTGCACCGTTGCCCTTTTGCCGTCATAAAGGGTGTTTCTGAGTAAAATTAACAATTTCACGAGTGGGCATATATGGGATGCGCGCTGTCGAATTGACGAATTTTCCGTAGACAGCCCTCACAAAAAGACTGCTGGGGGCGTTGCCCTAAATCTCAATACGGTGTTCTCGCTATGACAAGAAAGGGCATTTCGAGGCGAACACAATGCTGTAGATTACTTTGGGGACTTACCGGGTGACGAGTTCTGAGGTTCCCGAAACATACCATATTTTATGAAGGAGGCAACTTTGCGATTTTTTATCTCCTCAAAGGCAAACCTTGGGGTCTGCGGAACTTTTGATGCAATGTTACCCAACCAAGATAATAAGTGGAAAAACATTCAGCTGAATATGTCGAATAGTTGTGAGGATATGTGGCCCCAAACTGCGTAGGAAGCGCAGTGGTCGAAACGCCCACATCTGAATGATAATTCATTTAAAAAAATAACCACTAATTATTTTCAACTACTTTCAGCGCCAATATGCCTCCTAGGGACAAGGCTTTAACGTATGTTTGAAAGAACTTGGACAGGTCAACCGGACCACCGTGCCTGATCCGACGTGAAATCACCCAAACGAAGGAAAAACGAATGGAAGGAAGCGAAACTCTAAACGGCTTATAACACCGTCACATCGTCCTTATCACATTGTACAATGATTAAAACACGACATGAGAAAGGTCACATAGCGTCGAGGCTGGTGCCCCCCCCCCCCCCGTAGCGAACTTTTGTGAAGATACTGGCTGCCAAACTCAATGTCCGTTCAGCTTCTGAAACGAAAGTCAGAAACTATCTGTACTGTACGTGCAAACAGCGTTCCTCTGCCACCTCCCACACTAAAAGTGTCATTTCCTTACGGAGGGATGAAGGCCTGTTCTGACATATAGCAGTGCGCTGACATAACGCTGGAAAACAGCGCGGAAAGCGCCAACTGTTATTCGAAGGTTCACACTTGCAAAGCCGCTCTTGCGCCATAGCTTAGCGGAAGTTAGTAGGTCGTTTCTGGTCTCTCCCAACTTGTAACCTCTGAGATTTGACGGCATGCGGAGGAACAAGTTCGATCAACTGACTGAACAAAAAATTACCAGACATTTTGATTGACAGACTTTGCGGTTCCGTGAAATGCGGAAGCAAAACAGCTCCAAAGCGACGTCATCGCTCAAGGAGCTCGTCATTGGCCAACATGAATGTAGAGCTAATATTGGCGCTGACAAAGTTGACACACGCTCAACTCAGGCAAGCCGTAATTTTTAGAGGTTCGGAGCACTGCAAGAAGGAAATTGTCGTGCTTTTTTCTAGTGCCTCGATTCCCGAGATTTTCCGGAACAAATCCTGGGATTTCAGGAATCCCAGTTGACAACCTTACCCAGAATACATTGCAGTTAGGTAGGGCATATGGAAGTAAATCACGGCATAATAGCACTCAGACACAAGTGTCACAATAACACCCACTGACCTAGGTGGCTCTGTCGGTAGCATATGTTCGCCTTCTAGTCCCGAGATCGCGGTTTCGAACGCGACCGAGGACGTAAACAATTCGGTGGAAGGGTACAAGTTGCTTAGACACGGCGCCTTCTTCGAGGGACGTTAAATACGAGGTGCTGTGTGATGAGCTTTCGTCTCACGTTAAAAAACCCTCAAGTGGGCAAAAGCAGTCCACAGACCGAGCGCCGTGGCGTCGCTCATGATCTCAGTTGTATCGTGACGTAACTCCCCCCATCCCAATTATTAAAAACTATAAAACTGACAAACTCAGTTAACATGGTGCGGTTCCATTCGTTGATTAAAAGGGAGATAGAGGGAGAAAGGAATAACAACAGCAATCTGTACAAACACTAAAGTACCAACACCAAACTGTGCAAAAGCACTGTTTCGTAAGAGGTGCATAGTTCCGTTCGATACATTACGTTACATAACAACATTAGTGTGAGATAACGCTTCTTGATGATGGATCTGAGATCTGTTGATATACAGGGTGCGGGACGAAGAGTGTCATTTGGGGTTTATAAGAAAACGGTAGGACGGGAAAATATGCGGTCAACGGCATGCGGCAGTTAAGTTTGCTGGCTTAAAAATACTTTCGTCGAATTTCAATTGCAATCAATTGAAATTTCTTAATTGAACTCTGAAATGTGCCTATTCAGCATGACGTTTTCTTTACAGAATCGGGAAGCCCGTGGCGAACTTAGTCGAATACAGCGGAAACCGAAATCTCTAATGCTACAGCAAGTGCAAAAAAAAAAAAAAAAAAAGAAAAGAAAGTGAAAATGGGCTTCTTCTTACTCGCGCATTTCAACGGCGCACGAAAACGGCCTGAAAAATGCGATGAGAGGAGGATATGCCCCTGCCGAGTTGATAGACAGAACACTGCAAAAAACAAGAGGAAAGGAAAAGGGAGAGACCTCGCGGTAATAATCTCAGGCTACATGGGCACGTTTTTTTATTCAACCTGAGTAACTCGCGAGTTTGGGGTGACGTAGCATCACTTGACCCTGAAGTAGCCCCCCTTCGCCGGGAATTTTCGAACGCTCGGAGTCATTCTGTGCTCAAAATGGCGGACGTTTGAAATTTCGATTTGCTCGAAATTGCAACGTGTATTCAGGAAGAGGAATTGGGAAAACAATATGTTTCTGTTTTCTCTGGAATTCGGGAAGAAATCGGGTGCTATTAGCACCTAGGTGTTGTTACTTGCTGTGCAGCAAGCAATCCTCAGTTAAAGTTGCACGTACCTGGTGGTCAAGCCTGCATTCCTCGAGAATTCCTCGAGTGTGTAGTTCGTTATCAGGGTAACTGGGTTCTGAAAAATAGTGAAACCGTTTGAAAGCTAAATACCGCATATCCGAGTGAAAGAGGGTTATACAGTGAAGCTAAAAACATAAGAGTAACAAGATTGGGTGGTGTAGAACCGTTTGTTATATGCTTTCGAATAACACAACCTCAAGCTCTTCTAAAGCATGCAGGAGAGCCGCGGCTTGCTCTTGCTCAGCCCAACGGATTTGGAGGTTGCCAACTTGTGAAATGTAGTAAGCATCTATCTACATAGTCAGCTTAGCGCACCTCGGTATTGTTAGCTCAGGTTAGGTAAGAGCACATTTTCCATTATTTTTTATATTTTTCTTTCTTTTCTCTCTTTTTTTAGGGAGGGTGCGAGATAGTCTGCAGCAGAATGTTCCGCCGAAATGTCTTTGCCTCCTAAGCCCACATGGCGGATCACGTTGAAGAAATCGGCGATACAAGTTCTTTTTTATGTGTTTCACACTGCCACATGACGTTAATTCTGTAACCAACTGTTAGAATTCTGCAATAAATTCTGTAACTGTTTACCAGCTCATTCCCTTTCGTTAGAAAAAGTCTGTGGTTGATATCTCTGTTGCAAAATAAACTGCTGTACATAAATGTTTTATGGTACTCTGATTGGAAAATAGGCCGCTAAAAATGTAGTCACGCCAGAGAAATTGGCAACAGTGAACTGAGACTAACCTGGATAAGAAAATGCAAACACCAACATTATAAAAAATTGCTTAGTAAACTAAGCAACATGCTGTGGAAGGGCGTCCACCCTGCTAAGCATAAAGGTCGCTAAAATGTGGCTTTTATTCGCTAAAACAACTTTGACTGATATGGAAGACAATAGCATCAAGCATTATCTATGTTTCGAGGCCGTGCCAAGCGGAATATCTTGGCCCTCGAAAATACTCATACTGTATGAATAAGAACCACATAGCCTAGCCTACAGTATTGCAAAATATTTTCAATTCTAGTTGAATAAAAACAAGCCTTATTTAATGCAGACGTTTCACTGAGATTTCGCTGAAAAATTCGTCGCGCGCTATCCTGTGGTAGCTCCGTAGAGCATGCTTTTTTGGGCTATTTTTCCGGTACGATAGCTCCTCAATATTCCTGTCAATTATCGTGAATTTGAGTAAATTCAGCACGCTCTTGACATTGGTGGGGTAAAAAAGTGATCTTTACTTGACAAGTTTTCCAGTTCAATTCGCAAAAATTACATAATTAAGCTTAGGTTACAAGACATGCACATCAGGAGGTGGCAAAAACTTAGTAAGAACAAATGCCGTTGACAGCATGATTCTAGGTGGCGTAGTTTCTTTTTTTTTTTTTAAGTTCAATGACACGTTTTCTGGGACACCTTGTATAGTGTTAATATATACTAATGTACCGTAGGTACACGATGTATATAATGTGTATAGTCCTTGAATATAATAAATTTAGTAAATCCATATAGTGCAACAAACATTTTCCCAGATGCTATTCTCGTAACTGATTAAGTTTTATTACTTTGCTCATCATCAGGTCACTTCACATATAACATTACGATAAGATAATACGTGCATAGTTGCTTAGTACCCTCCCTGTGTCGTGCTAGGCCACATTTATTTTTCCTGGTTTTTATTTTCTCCACATTTTCCCTGGCATTTTTCCCCATTTATGTTTCCTGGATGGTTGGAAATGCCCATCATGACTCGTAATTCTTCCTCTCTTTTAACAGCCCGAAACCACGATTCGCGTTTTTTTTTTTGTTTTTTTTTGGGGGGGGGGTATAACATATCACAAGGAGGTATTAAAAATGCGTGTCCCGCGCATGATAATTCGTACAGCCATAAGAGACTTATTCCACAGGCATGGCGTGCAGCTGCGGCGATGTGGAGTCTGTTTTCCAGTTAGTTCGATACCCGGTGTGAAGCACAAGGGAGAGGGTGACGTGCGCCGCGTTCTTTTGTTTTCTGTTTTTGTCAAGTGGCGGATTGACAGGCAAAAATATATTTCAGTATGTCTAGCAGAATTGCAGAAATGACTACACCGCTCAAAGAGGCGAGGGAGTCAAATGCATTTGCCCTCGCATTGTTCCTTGATGTAAAGCAGGCCTATGACTCTGTAACCCACGCGGCATGTTTGGCTGCGATACAAGATGCTTGTATCGAGTGCCGCCTGCTGAGATACCCCTGGGAGTTTCTCCCCGTCCGTTTGATGTGTGTGTCAATGGGCGCATGAGCTCCAAGAAAAAGTTCGAACGTGGGGACCCACAGGGCAGTGTTCTTTTGCCCACTCTATTCAACCTGATCATGGCCGGAGTCCACCGCAGGATTCGCCCATCCCCGTAAATCCTTCAGCTTACCATCTACGCGGACGATATGTGTCTCTGCGTTGTGGGAGACGACAAGGAGAAGCTTCCTGACACCACCGAAATTGCACTGAACGGCCTCAGTGCAGCACTTCTTGAAAGGGGGCTAGTTGTATCTCCACAAAAGGCGCATTGCTTGGTTTGCATTCCCCGCCGAAAGTATGTGGGCAAGTGTTTTCCTTATCTTTCCATCAACAGCACTCCCATCCCAAGATTTGAGGTTTGCCGTTATCTTGGCGTCACCACTGACAGCTCTTTACGTTGGTCTAAGCTAGTGAACCAAACGGTAAGTAAAGGCAAGAAGACTCTTAATTTACTCCGAAGGATCAGTGGCAAGTCATGGGGCTGCAGTTCAAGTTCGCTGCTCACGCTACACAAAGCCCTAATTCTCTCGCGTATCCTGTACGTGTCACAGTACGTAGACCTGCGACCTTCACAATGGCAGGCTCTTAATCGGCTCCATCGGGCAGGGATAAGAACGGCGCTTGGAATACCCAGCTTCTCTGGAATTACCCAGGCTTACCTGGAAGCCAAGCAAAAAGCTCGTTCCGATCTTAGGGGGCTCCGCTACTTACACAACTTGGCCACGTCCGGAAGCAAGCACTACCTTTTTGCTGCCCTCATACACGTCCCTCGACCGCTTTGCCAGCGAATACGCTACTGGCGGCCTGGCCCACATTGAGCGATCGCCTCAACATCCTGCTGTGTTACCTTCGGTGCCACGGCGGGAGTTTGTAGCGGGTGTAACGCTCCACGTTCCGGGTATTCATAAAAAGAGGGAATGTATCCCCCTGGTCGCTTGAACGGCGACTGAGAACCTTTAACTGACGTTTACTACTCACATACTCTAGTATTCACTGATAGCTCTATTGACGACCGTACCGAAAGTGCTACTTTTGCCTTTCAATCATATCAGCGAACGTCGCCTGGGGAGATCATCGCGTTACCCGATATCCTCCACGGCTGCTGACCTCCTGGCTCTCCTGCATGCAGCTGCTGCAGTCCAAGTGCGAGGGTTCGCCAGGGCAGTCCTACTCATAGACTCAAAAAGCGCTCTATGGGACGTGATGAACCCCATGTGTGACAATATCTTAGCGCGAAGCTCAGAAGATCGTGCGCTCAGCATAAACAAACCGGAGGTGATACCGTCTTCCAGTGGATCCCGTCCCACGCCGGTGTCGGCGGCAACGAAAGGGAGGACCAGCTGGCGTCCTCGGCGCACCAATGCTGCAGCAGTATTTTGCCAACTGCGGAAGACACCGACAGGCAGATGGCCGTCGAGCAGCTTGTTGAATTTTGCCACCCTGGGATACGGGACATCATGCACCATCATCGCCCCTCTCTTCCCATGAAAAGCCTTCCTCGAAGCATACAGACCATACTCCACAGGCTCCGCACTGGGTGTGCGTTCAGCAACTCTTAGTTATTGAAGATCGGCTCTAGGGGTGACGCCTGCTGTGGCCACTGTCAACAACCCGAAGCAATCGAACACATACTGCGAGACTGCCGAGCATACCATTCTGCGCGCGTAGCCCATCTCCCTCACTCCACCTTGGGCACGCTAACGGACATCCTATACCCCATTGGTTCTTCTGCCGAACGCTCCGCCACAGCAAGAAACCTCATTCCGTTTCTGCAGAAGGCAGGCCTTACTCAACAACCCATCAAATACTTTGCTCTCCCCGACGAACTCGTGCACCCTCACCGCATCCCCATCCTCCATCCGTCCGTCCTTTCTTTGGGTTTTGTTTTGTGTTGTTTTTTTGCGATATTCGTGATGATGCCCACTTCTATGTGGCCAACAACGGCGAGCCTATCCTTCCATTACTCCCCCCCCCCAATATGTCTTGCAGTGTGACGCTTTGCGTATCGGGAGCCCCATTAATGTACAGGCCACTTTAGTTCAAGAAACAACGCACTAAATGCACCAAAACTGACCCTGGTCGCCCGCAGTGACCACCTAGTCAAGAAACAAAAACATGTTATGTGTGAATACTCATTTTAAAACGGAATTGGATACGAATAAAGAAAGCGACTCGTTGAATCACCGTATACATATACATATACCCTACATATTTTTCCATATTTTTCTTCCCTTTTCCGATCCAATCCATACATATGTTGGAATATAAACATGTACGATATGTATGTGTAATGTCACTCTCTCACACTGGGGGTAAAGAAAAGTCGCTTCTTTGAAGATGCGCAATAAACCAAATAAAGAAAAAAAAGGCGTTCCTTCACGAATTTTTTGCGGACGATCTACCGAACGGATTTTTGTTCTGAAAACGGTTTTGGTATCTGGTGACCGACCAGATGTTCTCATGTTCAGATGTTCTCATCAGATGTTCTTCGTAGCTTTTATAATTAAAAAGTTAATTATTGAAAGTTAATTAAGACATTGCCATAGCAGTCTGTTAATGCCCCCCTTGGGAGTGCCCTTCAGCATATGCTATATTGCAATTGATTTCATCTCGGAAAAAGTGACTGATATATTTTTAAAGAATCTGTTCACACTTAGCGTGGACACCCTGTATACCCAAGCATCCCACAATATTGGGTCCATTTTGGGTGGTCATTGGCGATACGGGTCCAATATGAGGCCCGTTTCGCCAAGATTTTCCCAATATTGGCAATAAGGCCCCATATTGCACAGTTTGAGCCAATATTGGGAAAATCCTAGCAATATTGTCCCGATATTGTCGGTGTACACCCCATATTGACTGAAACTACAGAAAATGGTATGTATACCCGTGTTGCACAAATGCCAAAACAGCACGGCAAGATTGAACGTTGAAGCGTGGGAAATGACCAATTCAGTACGTCGTTACATGTAACAACTTCTCGCAGATCATACGCATTGTTTGAAACAGTTAACATACGTGGCAATCCCATTGCACCGTTCACTAGAACTCGACAACTCAACTTTCCACGTTCACGGAGGAGAAGTAAGGAGACTGAACTCGGCTGACGAATGACGTCCCATTTCCTCAGTCTATTGTTGGCCGCGGCGAAGCACTCGCGTTCCCACTCGTACTAACCCCGCGAAATCTCCTGCAATGTAATGCGCTGTTTGTCCTCGAATACTCGAAGAAGCGTTCAAAACCAGCGTTTGTTTAATAAACATTAAGAACGGTCTCCCCAGTAATGAGTTAATATTTTCTGGTCAGCTACCCCCAATCCTGTTCTGCAGTTTCTGTTCCTCGTTTTCGTGTCATAGGTGGGACCTACTCCAAAAGAAGCAAATTATGTGCTGAAAAGCCACATTTATACGGCGTGGAGGGAATTATATGTTTGAAGCTCTGTAGAGTTTTCGGAAGAGATCTTTTCGGAATATGTGGGAATTTCTATATGTGGCGCCGCATAGGCTGGGACTGAGAAAGTTTTATCTGCGTACTGGTAAAGCGCTACAGGGACACGGTGTACTTCCAAAGGTTCTAACGCTACTGTCCTCAATGAGTGCCAGTTAGGTTAATGGCGACGTTTTAGTGACGTCCAACACTGACACCTGATCTTGATGTTCAGTTCCATGCTTAGGAGTTTCAATTTACTTCAGCACGAGCATGCTGCTCGTAACGTTACACCAGGTATTCTACCCAAGCTAAAATGCCCCAAATCCAGTAGATAT
Organism: Ornithodoros turicata; assembly: GCF_037126465.1. Classification (NCBI taxonomy): domain Eukaryota; kingdom Metazoa; phylum Arthropoda; class Arachnida; order Ixodida; family Argasidae; genus Ornithodoros; species Ornithodoros turicata. The sequence continues at coordinate 206,475,324 of NC_088201.1, read as the reverse complement.
GAGCTTCATACCCACACCGGACACCAGAATTAAAATCGTCTTCGCGATCTCTTCCTTCCATTCGGCAAACAATGATGTACTGAAAGCAATTTAAAGGTATGTGCACGCCAATAAAATTTGGTGTTTCAAGTTCGATGTCCTTGGTGCACTTTCTTCCTTCCTCCATCTATCTTTTTTTTTTTTTTTCGAAGGTTGGAGATCTTTTTCTGCTTGGAAACTCGAGAGGCACAATGTTTCTCGCGTATTAGTGGGTACATATATTTTAAAAGCTTGAACCTGATGCTTTTACGTCGAAAAAGTTGATTTTTACGGCTTTGTCTTTACAACGTGAATCTTTTTCGTGATTGATTTTGAGGAGTTATTCTCGAAGTTTATTTTGCGAAGTGTAAACCAGATTGATCCCTCGGTAGGGAACCGCAACCCCACGAAGGGGAGGAGCAAAGACAATTTCACAGCATAGCACGCTGCCACTGTAAACTGAAAAACTCCCTTTTGGGTGTATTTGGGGTGTAAATAGGGTGTAAACTTGTATATGCTCCTTTTTTACTTCCTTATTACACTTTCTAAGAAAAGGAACACCGTTTGAAGGCTGTTAAATTGGTGTTAGAGTTTTCGAACACCTTCTGCACAGCCCGTTTACACCTTTTTGGTGTAAAAAAGGTGTACGAGGTAACAATGATGCACATCCGCACTGTTGTTGGGGATAATTTTTTGTTGATAACTTTGAAGCCATCACAAACACTTTACCATTTGTCAATCATTGTAAGGGAATTAATACACTGATTAAAAACGTATTATAGTAAACGTGATTAGCAGACTGACGATTAATATCACTGCAAATGTCCAAAATACACAAGCGAAAATTCGGCACCTTGCGTGACCACCAGCGCATCAGTAATATGAATAAATGAATAAGAAACAGTCCGTAACAATCACAGAATTGTCTACACTGCTGTAAATCAGTGATCCAACCTTCAAACTTCCACTACCTTTCTTTTCTCTTCGACCAACAAGCCCCTTCTGTTATACACAGGGATGGGTTTTTAGTTTGTCGAGTATGTGGTGTCCCATATTGATTCCAGCATCCCGGCTGGTCGCGAAATTCCATGTTTGACACGGAATTTAGCAGAATCGCACAATTTTAGAAATTCCCACATGAAAGGGACCATTTTTCATCGGCTTTGCGTCATAACCAGCCACGCACAAGCATAAAAACGTTCTGTCGTTCAGAGACGGGCAGAGAGGCTTTTGGAACTCCGTTTTGCCAAATTATTGGGGCCCTCTTTCGGAAGGATATACGCGTCGGAAGACGTTCATCTTTCCGCAGCGTACTCGTTTCGAAGAGGTGAGCGTGACAAAATTTACTTGGGCTCTCTAACCTTGCGGTTCTCGAGTTACCGGTTTCCCTGTTTACACTTCTCCTAATACATGGGACTGACGGCAGTTGCTCCTAAAACAGATTCTGTTGCAGCTTCATGGTCGTGTCTGATATAGTTTTGAAGGTCTCGATATGCTCTTTTCAACCGTTTTAATCCATTTTAATCCATTCTTCCATTGCCGCTAGTCATCACTCGTGATATAACCGCTTTCAAACGTGAACTTTTGCATTTTCTCCAGATTTAAGTTACAGTACAGTTCATGCATATTATTTTACATGTATTCATTATGTCTCACTCTAAGTATATATCTGTTCATCTATCATTTTACGTGTGTGTCTAGCTGTAAATATCGTGTTATCTTGTTCTTTATTTATCAGTGTGCCTAGCAGTGTGATATATACGCGTTTCATCTTGCTTGTAGTTCATGAGAGTATCTAGCTACAAATATACGCGAGTTTTTCTTGCTTGTTGTTTGTCTCGTTGCTTTTCTTTTTGCTCTGTAACTCCCTCCCTCATGCAACGCCCCATCGGGGTAATTTGAGGTATTTCCATAAATAAATAAATCCCGTAGGCGCGCAACGTTCCGTTCTACAGATATGGACTTTGGAGTATGAGGGCTTTGCAATACGCTCTGCAAGTGAGGAGGAGGAGGAGGAGTGTCGTTGGGAGGAACCCGAGAGGTCTGCCTGCCTGATTAGGCGGCATGTTTCTCGGGAAGGGAAAGGTGGTGGAGAGGAGGAGAGGAAAGGGTGAAGTGGAAGACCGAGCGGAATCCGCTCGGGGGGAGGATAGCTGCGTCCATGGGCCGACTTCAGGGGAACTGTGCCGGCATACGCCTATTACACATCTGAGGGAAACCCACGCTCTGCAAGTAACCGAGCGTTCCGCGCATATCTCCTCTCTAGGTTACTCCACTCGGGAAGCCCCATTGGCTAGGGCGGCACCCTCCCTCTTCCCTCTCACGGCCTCCTCTCATGCGCAGAGACTCACTTGCACAACGTATTGGCGACGCTTAGTCTGGGTAAGGCGGCCGCGGACGCTTCCCTCCAGTTTGTGCCGTAACTCGCGTACCTTACGTCCAATTTACTCGAACTTTTTGATGGGCGTGCTCCGTTCTTTGCGCTACAACTTTCCAAATCACACCACTGGTTATGACGTTATTCTTGAAATTCCTTAGGCTAACCGCCATTCTGCAGTTTTTGTCCCTGTTTTTAAGCTTGAACCATGCGGGGGATGTGAACCACCTACAAACGAGTTGCTGTATTCTGGAAGCCGAAACTTGCGATGTCTTTCTATCCATCTCCGTTCTCGAGTTAGCACAACATGGCAAGAGTGGTTTCTTATATTCACGGGACTAGTGGCATTTTTCTCGATATCGGTTGTTTATTGGCGTAGGAATGTGATCGAGGACTTATTTTGACGGGGAAAACATCCCCTTTGCGATAGCTTTGGTCCCGTCTTAGCGCGACTTTCTTCTTTCTTGATATAGCGCGGGGAGAGCCGTTATTGGGGACGAGCCCGAACGGTGGCGCCCCTCCCGCGGCGGCGGAGCGAACTGCGTAGTGTGGATGCAACGCCGTTCGCCAGCTTGCCAACGCACGTTTAGTTGAGCTCGATAATGGTGTTCAGCGGAGGGACAGCCGCATGAATGTTGCCTGTCCTGAAGCGTGGCTAGACAGAGTCAAATGAACATTGAATTCGTAATAAGTATGTTCCTGTTTAAATTTATGCACGCTAGAAAGGTGCGCGCCTGGTGAAGTGCTGTTACGGACGATTTTGCCTTCCAATTTTCCTATCGATGCCCACACCAGCTTAAAGGTGCGGATACTTTTGTGTGTAAAAACAGCTTTCTTATCGGCCTTGAGCGCCGTGTCACAATTATTCGTTTGTCGTAGTTGGTTACCGTCAGTGTATTATGTTTGATTAGAATTATTTGGTGTAGTGCCGAATTACTGAGACCAATCCGGTTGCTCATGGGCACCGTAAAGTGCGAACTGAATTGAAAGATAAAAAGCGGGGCGTCATAGAATGAGCGCAACGTGTAACAATTCATTTGAGGATCGTGGACATCAGCAGCTAGTACATAGTTATTCAATACAGATAAACTTTCGAATGGTAATGTGTTAACAGTTTTCATCCCTTTTCATTTAAACGAATAACGACAGGTCTGCAATTGTGTGAGGTGCAAGCTTGATCGCCCCCTTTAGCACTACAGTGACAGTCCTCAAGGAGCTGCATATTGCATACATTGAACGCTGTCATCAGTGATCATATATGTTGCTATCTTGTGTGTGCGTAGTGGTTGCGTTCCGGACGCCAGCAGGAACTTGTATGTATTCGTGTTTGTTTGTTTCATTATTATGGTTATTGTTATATTGTACAGTGTGATGTCTATGTCCATGCACTACTCTACAGTTGAAACCATACAGCAGTATAACACATTTATTCCTACATAACTAGCTGGAGATATGTGACTGATGTGATACACATTTCTTCAGGTGTGACACCTAATCTGTATCCTGCGATAACGGCAAAGCACTACGAAGATCGATAGCACAATAAACGAAATCGCCCAAAAGCATATTTGACAGTGCAGCGCAATGATGATTTTGTCAGGCCGGCTTTTTGATGGGGGCTTGTCGAGCATTCGTGGGTAATTTCTTCACGGCACAATATTTCGTTCCTGAAAACAACGTTTCGGATCTGGACGGGAAGCCAAACGCACCATATTGTTGCAGTTTTCTGTCGGCCAAGTACACTGTAAACTTTTTCACACCTTTAAAGGTGTGCGCTATGAACATTCAACCTGGTTGCGTAACATTGCATCTCCAGGATGATATTTTACAAAATTTGGAAAGCATTACTAAAGATCAAGTGTCAGTGCAAATCTTGCTTTCATTATGTCTTGGATATCGTAGGTACGAGCTAATGCATATATGCATCGCTATCGATAATCGAGCACGCGCAAGTGTCTACAATACGGTTCAACAATGTTGAGATATTGCAAGACTGAATTTTTGGAGATAGACAACACTGGAGTAAAGAAAATTTGTGCGAAACTGTGCTCCATTATGATGTTACCAAAATTACACCTAAAAAGGCGTGCGCCATGCACGTTGTTACACCTTTAAAGGTGTGAAAAGATTTAGAGTGTAGTACCTTACCCTTTTATTTCATTCGGACGTGCGTTTCGGCGAAATGCTACGAACATGTCTCATAGTGCACCAATTTTTCTGGTGCTTGCTTTCCGTTTCGCCGCTTGATTATCAAGATAAGCGTAATATTATAAACTTTTCATGTTTCGGCTAGTTCTGGAAGTTCATTCCAAGTGTAGCTTATGACGATTTGCAATTAAAAACAGCGCAATGCCGCATAAACACGACTAAACGCGGTCACTACCGCAGACACGCATCCCGCTGTTTCCACACTACCGGCGGATCACGTGACTTTTAGAGCGCCCCCTTAGATGGCTCTCGCTTGGGAATCGCCTTCCGTCGTGGTTTTGGTGCCCCGGTGCGGTGACTGTTTATTGTGCCTTCCTAGTGATATCTGTTTCTGTGTGTATCTTGGAAGATACCTACGGAAGCCGTTGGTTTTCGTGAATTGAAGTTTAGTTGTGTGCCTGTAGTGCTATGTTTCGTGCACTTTTTGCTTGATAATATTCCTAGCATGTGGGTTCCTATAAATTTATCTGCGCAGTGAGGTTATTGCCATATTGATTCATATTATCCTATGCTCTATCTGCACCAGGGAGAGGATATCACATGTGATGATCCAGTGACACTGTTACTAATGTGGAAACTATTAATTGCAGACAATTTTGACGGATTAATTTCGGTGAACAACACAGATGAGCCAACACGCACGAGACGTGAGAAAATCAACAGATACGTCGTGGAGATGTTGAAAGAGATCAAGTAAGTTAAGCTCAAGTGCGTTGCAGACCTCCTTACTGACTTGTATTTATTCCGAAACACGTAGGGCATACACTTCACCTATACGACTACATTATCCATGGAACGATGTATGATGTCCGACACTATACCTTTCGGAAAACAATGCTTCGACATCAGAAGACTGCAGAAGAGATTGTATGTAACTGATGAGAAATAAAGATATCTATAATCTTAACATGTTCAGTTTTTCAATTATCACCCTTTTAGCCACCAACTGTTTTTTCTGTGCGCCATTGACACGTACAGTCTGCGCTCCTGCTGGACAAAGAGTGTCGACTCTGGTTCAGGAGTGTAGCACAGGCTGTACACTCTTAGAAAAGAACTTCACCACATAGCACGCTCCTAGCCAACCATCATCTCGAATGATATCGTTATCATCCCTGATTTGTTGAAAACGGGGGGCGTACGCCTTTTCTGTGACACTTATGCTGTTCATAATTGTCACAAAAAAGGCGTACGCCCCCCGTTTTCAACAAATCAGGACAGATAAGGATATCATTCGAAATGATGGTTGGCTAGCAGCGTGCTATGCGGTGAAGTTCATTTTTAGGAATGTGTAGAGGAGGTGGTGTTCCTCTACATGAGTCCTGACCGGCGATGATGGAATGTCCTAGCGGGCAGATGGACGTGGCCTCACACTAGGACGGCGCCGGTAGAACTGCCGTGCCAGCGCCGTAGCGCGTGGCAGCAGAGGCGCGTCGTCGTCGTCGTCTTCCACGGGCCGCCACATCACTCCCCCCCTCAGACGCGGAGCGGTGCCTGCCGTTGAGGTCCGCGTCGATACCATGAAGAGGAGAATGAGGACGACTCGTGGATGGTGGACGATTGGAGATACGGCTTGCGATTGTGGCTGTTGATGCAGCAGCGGGATGGCGGGAACAAGGGCGCTGCGGTCCGGGCGGGTTCCAGAGATGAGTTGTGAGTGCTGAGTGGTTGGGTGCTTGAGTGCGTTGTCTGGCGTTGAGTTGCTGCGTTGCTTGTTGCTGAGGGAGTGCGTTGAGTGATCGTTGAGAGCTGTTTGTTGCTGATTGTGTTGAGTTGCTGAGTGGGCGACAGTACCGCGACCGGTACGACAGCGTGAATGCCGGTTGCCGCCAGAGAAGTGCCGGGGAGGACCATCATGAAGCAGGTGGAGGCCGGAAAGCCAGCTTACTGTGGTCTCCCTGCGGGTCCCCGGTGGAACAGTGGACCCGGTGCGCCTTGCCTGCAAGAGGGTGGTTCGCTGCTGGTTTGCCGACTAAAAATTTAGGATGTTGAGTGGCCGAATTAGCCGAACATGGTGTTCGTTGTTCGGGTCACCAAATGTAGAGGAGGTGGTGTTCCTCTACATGAGTCCTGACCGGCGATGATGGAATGTCCTAGCGGGCAGATGGACGTGGCCTCACACTAGGACGGTGCCGGTAGAACTGCCGTGCCAGCGCCGTAGCGCGTGGCAGCAGAGGCGCGTCGTCGTCGTCGTCTTCCACGGGCCGACGATGACGACGCGCCTCTAGTGTATAGTGGCCCACTGTTGATGTTGAATTAATGGCAATGATATGATGTGATATTGAGTTTGATGTTGAGTTATTCAATAATGTGATGTGATGTTAAGTTTGATGTTGAATGATGGGCAATGATGTGATGTGATGATGAGTTTGATGTTGAATAATGGGTAATGATGTGATGTGAATTTGAATTTTATGTTGAATTATGAGCAATGATGTGATGGTGACAGTAATGTTGAGTGACGTGCAATAATTTGATGCTGAGTTTGATGTTGACTTACGTGCGAAGACGAATGTGAAGAGCTACGATGGGTTTTTCAAATCTTCGGTTTAGGGTGTGGGGTTGACATTAGTTACGGGTAGGTGCATACAACTGTCCATAGAAGTATGCACTGCAAGTATGCGTGAGTATATTGTGCGACTTAATGGGACCCCTGTATTTTGTGTACACTGATAGGTGATCTGGAGCATGAGCTCTGCGTAATACGTTTTGTGTACGCTTTGCATTTGCTGTTTGCAATTTCTTACTACCTGCCATTCTACCTTCAATAAATCCGAGTTGCACTAATTTGTTGTTGTCTTTCAATATATCATTCTGGAGAGGTCGTTACATTGAAGCACTGACATGAAATGCGTGGGATTAGGGTTCGAAAGGTGTCTAGGAGGGGATGTCCAACTGGACGGCGTGGTCTGAAACCTGAAGGTAAATTCGCGCTTGGAAACTAATTTATGCAAGCTTTAATCATTCAACTGTGCGTAAAACTGCATGACAATGCACGCAGGGTATTCAAAATTAAGCTTTCACGAGCGCTACGCAAACACAGCGGTGACACGAAACCGGATGATAACTTTACGCTACTTGTATAAGAAACAGGTGCTGCTAATTATGTAGCACCTGTTTCTTACGCAAGGAACAGTAAAAATAGCACCAGTTTTCTTTTGTTCGTCTATTTATAAAGTGCTAGTGAAAGCTTAATTTTGAACACCCTGTATTAGAAATTCATAACGGGGCTGGACTTCACGGTGCAGTTCGTGAGATATGAAGACAGTGAACTAGTTGCATTTGAGGGACCTCCTTTAGAAGTGTTCACTTTCAATTTCGAACCATTGGGTGTATGACACCAGCTCGCTTGCTTCGCCACTACAATGTTACTACAATGTCGCTACAATGTTGCTCGTTAATGGGAGGTAAGGTTAACAGCCGTATGAGCACGGCGCCGATCTTTGCTGAACGCCGCCGCCGGCGATGATGCTGCCGGAACGTCGATTCACACCGCCGCCGCCGGCCCAAAATGGACCCAACGCAACGCGGCCGCCGACAAAAACGGCAACCGCGCACATCTCTAGTTGCAGCGTCTCCGCGTTTAGCCGATGTAGGTTGACCAGAACGATCAAAGAGCACCTCTATTGGCGGGTTTGCTCGTGAGTTATAGTGAGTCTGGCCATGTACTCTATCCCGATAAAGTATCAACCTACGAACGGTCTAGCCGTTTCGGAACTGAAATGATGCGTTGAGCTGACGCCTGAAGAACACTGTCGAGCGCAATCGAACTTGCCATTAAACCCATAAACTCTCTCTTTCGCAATCGAACTTTCAAATACAGTGACTAAGACGACAGGATCCGTAACGGCACAAGTATTTCACGTGACTGTGTAACCTTCGGTGCACCGCTGGCATGAAAAGAAAATGCTCATTTGTGAAATCGCACGTACTCGTGTGGCACGGTCGCTTGCGCAAGGAGACTGTGTACGCGTTTCGCAAGTTCGAACTTGGTTTGGTTGCAGTTTATTCAACGAACGAAACATGCTGTACGCACGGTAAATATATGAACTTTTGAGTCAATACTTTGCATCAATAAATGTGTACCATTGCACCATTACAATTGTGCCATTCAAAATGTCTTCAAAATGTATCGGGAGTCAGGCATGAAAACCAATGGAAGGCCAGGCCAGGACCAGGGATGGGCAGTATTTAAATACATTGTATTTAAAATAGTATTCAAAATATAAATACATGTATTTAAAATACGTATTTAAATACAGGTAAGAAAAATGTATTTATATTTATATTTAAATAGCGTTTTAGGCGTATTTATATTTAAAATACACTTAAATACACATATCTCATTCTCCCGTGTTTGTTGGCTTCTCTAGAGATCCACACTGTTAGCCTACAGCGATGAAGGGTATCTTGGTGAGAGGCTACAGGTCACTCATCCCGTGTGTTCGGGAATTTCCGTCCTTCCAGAAAACAGCACAATGTGCGAATGAGGGTATCGTCACCCAGGTTGCTTCAGTCTTGGAAGCGGGGAGAGAAATGAGAACACCAATTTGGGAAAAATGTGATTCGTGACCCCCTTGCGACACTTGACAAAGCCTGGTGTCTTTAGCTGGTTTTGAGTCGTCGTCGGTTTTTGTCCCGTGTCCGTCCTGTCTAGTTCCCCCCCCCCCCGCTGCTCCTGAGACTAAAGGAGCCGTTTCCGTTCAATTGAAAGTCGGTCCACGCAAGATGCTGAAATCATCACACTGCATGGCGGGAAAATAAAGAAATACGTATGTGGGCATTGTGTGCAGCGGACATGCATCCACGGGTAGCTCTTTTTATACACTAATTTAAAAGAATAATGTGCCTGAACGGCTCAAAGTATTTACGGAAGTAGTTACAGTATTTAAATACTGTCTTCATGTAATTATATTTTGTACTTGATTACTTTCATCATAAAGTATTTATAGGCAGTATTTAAATACATGAAAACATGTAGTATTTTGTATTTATATTTAAATACCCGAAAAGTGTATTTGTGCCCATTCCTGGTCAGGCGAGCCAGAAAGGCGAGCCAGAAGGTGATTCGTTCACTGTGATCGAATCATTCGCGATTGACGCATCACTAATTCGGACCACAAGGTGCACCACATAACCAAAAATATTTTTGCCCAACATCTTGCAAAATTATAAATGGAATAATTTACTTACATTCTACGGGTAATCCTTGGTGGAGGCCCTTGTATCTGTAGCGCAACTGAACACGGCAGACGTGGCTCTTTCACACTGCAGGCGCAATGGCTCGTATTTCTGACACGCCCGAGAGGGGAGAACCTTTCGGAGGCTGTCTTGGTACAGGAAAAGGAGATAACCAGCCGCCGGCTCCAAAGAGAAACGCACCGCCTCCAAAATATTGTCGCCACCAGCGCGCACGCTCGGAAGATCTCTGATTGGCTGCGCATTATATATATAAATATTTGAATGCACATTGGTCTCCAAGAACTGTCGTCAGTTTCCTTCGCGCTGATTGGGCGAGAGTCATTTGATTGAGGCTCGAGTATCCAAACGGTCGGTCGAACGGAGGAAGAAGAAAAGCGACGGCGGAGACATCACGTCCAGCCGCCGGCTCTAAAGCGAAACGCACCGCCTTGAAAATATTGTCGCCACCGGCGCGCGAGCTCGGAAGATCTCTGATTGGCTGCGCACTATACGTATAAATATTTGGATGCTCATTGGTCTCCAAGAACTGGCGTCAGTTTCCTTCGCGCTGATTGGGCGAGAGTCACTTGACTGAGGCGCGCGTATCCTAACGGTCGGTCGAACGGAGGAGAAAGAAAAACGACAGAGGAGACATCGCGTTTGTCCGGCCCCGCGTGTTCTCTCGGACTGCAACCGTTGTGCACGCAGACGCTAGGGGTAGTTTGCACAGGGGTGGCATCCAATGTATTGCTCCATAGACGAAAGCGTGCTGGGCGAACGCAATGCATCCTGGACAGGTCCTGGTCGCACGTCACAGCAAACGTCAAGGCACACGTGACCTTAAAGATGGCGGCGCCCGTGATCGGCGGCCAAACCGTTTGTAAACAATGCGGTTGTTGTTTCCGGACGACGTTTTGGATGTTTTTCGATCACGGTAATCATTTTTATCCGATAATCTCGCAGTAAAACGCGCAATTTTACACATAAAGCCCCGTATTGTTGACAACTTCCAAAGATGTGATGACGACCGCGCGTTAAGACTTACCGAGCCGATGCGATGTACTTAAACTAAGGTGAAATGGACTACCATGTTGCGGAAGAAGCACCGCATAGTTTACGCTGGCAAAATACGGTCATCTCTTGGTGTTATGACGGCGAAAATATGTCGGTAAGCGGCAAAACGACATGTAAATAATGTCACATGACCTCAAAATGACGTTTTCTATGACGTGCGACCAGGACAAGATGGCAGTTTTGCCATAAGCACTCGCTTGAGGGTAGTTACAACAATGGCGGGTTTGTGTCACCCCTGTGGTAGTTTGAGGGTTTTGAATGCTTTAGATTTAGATTGTGCCGAACTGCTAATGTGAGAACGGAATGGCACAGGGATTTCCCTACACCCCCTCAGGGGGGTGTACACCCTCCCTGCATTTTTGCAACCCCCCCCCCCTGAAATTTCTCAGGCAACCCCACCTAGCTCGGCCACCAACACGTTCTGGTAGTGAGTCCGGCGCAACGAATTACATCCTGTACGGTCAAACTTGGGCTGTAGGACCACAGTCATGCAAATGATCGTACCATGCATTTCTCCAAAATCATTTGAAAGTGACTGTTCAATGCATATATTCTGCGCATATGCGAGCAAAAATGCGTGCGGGCACGCAACTTCAATGTGGACCGAATCAATGTGTTAAAGCGAAGAGGGTAATAGAAGCGAAGAAAATTGGCACCGCGAATACCGAAACAAAGACAACACAGCCCTGGCCACCGCTAGTGAGGCAGCGCACGAGAAGTCACGTGCGTACGGCTGCCAATGGGAGTGAAGGGTCCTCCGAGAGCTGCCTGCACTTCGCTCGACAGTTCGTCCGAGGGCTTGCATCTCAGCACCGCATGTCAAAGAATAATTATTTTGCTCTGTACTCTGGTACGCAGGAGGATGCGTCCATGATGTGATGAACCACAAGCACGAAAGTCTCCAAACTCTTTTAATACAATTATTGTACAGGGTGCTTATTTTTACTCGTTACATATCTTGATTAAAAATAAACTGGCAAAGCAAAATTGACGCCGTTTTTGTAGATGTATATGACAACGTATGACAACGGTCATTACCTAGAAGGAAGTCACATCCAAGCGACATTCCCCAGCGACATCCAGGAGCACGTTATCTGAAGGTTCAAACCAATCACTCTCTGACTGATCCCCTTTCACTCTTACATTTTTCTCACTCATAGGCATATTCCTAGGACAGGACCGAGGAAAACGTAATCTGTTGAACATGAGGCAATTGAGATTCTGAGGTTGGAACACACACAAAGGACAAATGCATACAGAGCCTCAAGTGCCTGAGGAGTGAATGAATAAAGATGGAAGACACCGAAAAGGTTAGCCAGCTGTAGGACTCGAACCGACATCTTCTGTATTACCGGTACAGGGCTCTACCAACAGCCCTACAGCAGGCTAACCTTTTCAGTGACTGGCATGTTCCATCATTCATTCCTCGGGCACTTGAGGCTTTGTATGTATTTGTCCATTCTATGTGCTCCAGCCTCAGAACATCAAATGCCTCATGTACTAGTTTACTCCTTTACTTTTTAAAAATAAAAATTATGTAACGAGGAAAAGTAAACAACATGTATATTATATCATACTTGGTAACATATTCTGTAACACATTACTTGATAATTTCATTGAGATTAGGAAGATTGGGAATTAAGATTAATTCACCGAATTCTGTTACAGTGAGAGAAATATGTCGATAAGTTGCTTAGCCCTTCCATCGACGTTTCATATTTTCTTACGATATCATCCATGATCCGCTTGTTATGGACAAATGCAGTTGCCTGTGAACAGAATTAATACTGAAGATAATTTCTATCTGGTTATCAAAATACGTCAGATATAGGAAGTAAAGCGAAAAATTACAAATATTCGTTGTGTTAATTTATTCTCATCGACATGTCATAGCAAGTTTCGTTCCGAAATTACGGCTCTTGTATTCGATTCTGCGCTACCAAAAACATCTGTAGTGTAACCTACATTGAAGACAGACATCGGTTTAGAGAGCTCCTTCTAGTTGAAGACGGTGAAATAACTCTGAAATGAAAGAAATGTCAATTGTCACAGTATTTTCCCCTGTGACATGCAAAACCACAGGACTTAATGAGCCATGTGGTTTATCAAATAAGTCGTAATCTTTTCACAGTGTACTCAACAGACAATAATGAAGGACGATGGAGAAATCACATCCACATAACGATTTTTGCGACCAAAGTCAAATAAAGGCATGTATGATCAAGAAAATATCTTCCCGGAACAAGCAAGCGGTAGTGCCCCGACGACCTTGTTATTGGCCGCGCGTTCAAAGACACGGGCCACCCGGATGCCGACCGCGTTATCAAGGGGCCCTTCTCCAAATATGAAGGACCAGCTCCCTTTCGCCTCCCTCCCCCGCGAAAGATCAATACGCGGATTTGAAGGGAGACCAGAGCATATGTATGCACGCCTACATACGTAAGTAACAGGCATACACACATATACACATGCTTACATAGAATAATGCAGCCCCCGTGTCAAAACCTTCAACTACACACACCTACAGTATGCGACAAAAGTTTACCGAAAACGCTCTGTACGTACGTACGTACGTACGTACGTACACACACACACACACACGCGCGCACACACAAAAGTGCAGTAGAAAGAATATTTTTCCCTACGCAGTGTAGAACGGCCGTAGGGCACGATCGAATGTTGGCTCTCCGCGAAAGACACGCGGGCGCTGTGGCACTTATGGAAGGGATACGGTTGTAAATAAAAAAAGTCGAATTAGGTTGTTATGAGGAATGAGAGTGTCATCTCTGACAGCTTTCAAATCACAAGCGATAAGCGCATTAAAACATCCCAAGCAGCGCGCCGATATTGATTCAATGTTGAACCCATATGGGCTGCTAAGATAGCCAATGTTGGACGAATATGAGAAGTGTAACCAGGTCCCATATTGGACCAATATGGGCTGCCCATATTGACAAGCCTATTTTGCGAAGATGTTGGACCAATATTTCTGTGATTGCGCCAACGGGGAGCCCGTGTAATAATAAAGCAATATCCGGTTTAATATCCACTACTGATATTAGTTCTCTCTGCTTTTTGCTTTTTCATTTCTGCAGACCTCATTGATCCACGTTGCATACAGTTACAAAAACCACCTGCATCGAAGCAACCCAATACGCAATGCACCTGCAACCCAATAACGAAGAATAGGTTACGCCCGCCTCGCTGAAGGACACAGGCACTTGTATTGCCAACTGTAGGGTGGGACAACCGAAAGCTTGTCCACATCGCGCCTAAAAAAAAAAAAAAGTCCTCTCGCCCCAAAAACGAAGAGCAGGATCACGGAGGAGAAGTAAGGAGACCGAAGCCGGCTGGAAAACGAAGTCCCAATTCCTCGAGTCAGCTGCTGCCCGCGCAGCGGCGCTCCCGTCCCCTCCTGTACCAGAGCCGTATATTAAAAGGGAGTCTGGCCATTGGGAGGAGTCACCAAAACAGGCTCGACCTGTCAATCACAGTTTCGCTCCTCTGATTGGTTTGTTTTTTACCAAGGGGGTCGCCATGACATAATACTGCCACCCAAAATGGCGACGAAAACAAACACTGTGAAGCGGGGATTTCGTGCCAAAAAATTTTCACAGACTAACCTGATTTTACGCTGCAAATGTACATCCTAATATAAATTTTTCGGAAATCAGTTTCAACTTATGCTCACCCATCGATATCTAACTGAAAATAATACGTTTTGTCGCCGGTGTTAGGCCTAGTGAACACGGCGATCACAGCGAAATCATAACAAAAACGGCGCTGTGCTGTACAATCTTGTATTTAACAGCTGGATTTCATGGATATAAGCATTCTTGCCTCTTATATTCCAACTATTCATGTAGATTTGTTTAAAAATCATACCGACAACAGAATGCGTCCCAGCAGGTGGTTCTGCCGGCAGCCGTACAACGACGGAAGCAGACGACAATTCCCGACGTGCCTTACGCTCCCTAGGTGGCGCTTATCAAATTTGCACCAACAATCCACTACTTTTGCAGATTGCGAGAGGTATCCATTTCAATCCCATCCAATCCACTTGCCACCCAAAATGGCGCTGCCCATGTTGGATAGGGGGGCAAATAGTGAGGATAGGCTGATTGATAGCGCCCCATATTTCAAGACTTCATTAGTCGGAAAGCTGAAAAAGTGGGTGGAGCTTCAGGTATAGGCATGACGCATTAATGGCCAGACTCCCTTTTAATATAAGGCTCTGTCCTGTACGAGCTCCGCGAAATCGCCTGCACGACAATGCGCCATTTGTGTTCGAATACTCTACTAAAAAACCTTCAAAACGAATGTTTCTTTGATAAGCATATACAACGGTGTCTCCAGTAACGTGTTAATATTTTCTGCTTAGCTACAATTCTTTTTTTCTTTTTCAGTATGTGCTACCTTGTTTTTGTCTCATATGTGGAAGCTAGCCAGCCGTCGGATAAAAATGGAATTGGAAATAGGAAGAAAACCAAAAAGGAACTTTAATACGTAAAACAAACGTCTGAGATTGCCCAAGGTGTAGTGTCGAATGCCTCCGACGGAATCATCTGTCGCTTCTCCCCGGCCGTCTCGCCCGTCTCGGGTGTCGTGCCCTTGTTTCTCTGGTGCGCGCGTACTATGAATGCTGCGCTAACACGCTAACATACCCCAAAGGAAACAAACGTTTTTTCTGAAAAGCCACATTTGAACGGTACGAATGAAAGAGTACGTTA
Organism: Ornithodoros turicata; assembly: GCF_037126465.1. Taxonomy (NCBI): domain Eukaryota; kingdom Metazoa; phylum Arthropoda; class Arachnida; order Ixodida; family Argasidae; genus Ornithodoros; species Ornithodoros turicata. The sequence continues at coordinate 206,459,739 of NC_088201.1, read as the reverse complement.
TAAGCTCTGTAATCGAAAGTCGTCGGATGCGATCTTCCCGGAATCGCGCGTTATGTGGGTTGTCGCATATGCTGGGACTGAGAAAGTTTTATTTCCGTAAGTGTCAAGCAGTTAAAGAAACATTTGTGTGTGAGAGTGCAAGGAGGGGCGGGACGCTCTGTTGATGGGACATGGTGAGGTTCTAAAGGTTCTGGCACATAGTTTCTTATTTCTTGTCATGCATGCCAATTGCTCGATTTTGGGAAGTGCGAAAGAAAGTCGCGATCTAATCTGGAATGTATGTTGGCAAACACTGACAACTTGAACAACACTGACTTCTTCATTATGCACTATCGCTTTGGTGTTCAGTTTCGGCATCACTCTGGTTTACAATTCGCAAAATAAACTTCGAGAATAAACTCCTCGAAATAAATCACGAAAAAATCCACGGTGTAAAGATAAAGCCGTAAAAATCAACTTTTGTGATACAAGCGCTTCAGATTCAAACTTTCAAAATAAATCGTCTCTGATTGGTCGACAGGCACGGCAGCCTCAGAGCAGCGAAGGCTTTTGGGTCCCGCGTCTCAAAATAGTTCCCCGCATGGTGAGGCTTTTTGCGGTGGGCTGGGAACGAGAGTACCGAGTCTGGACGAATCGTTTACTGTATTCTCAGCCGGCTATAAGGATTCTGTTGACACTGCAGTTAATGATTTGCTCTGCTGCTTGCCTGTCAAATTTGAGTATGTCGAACTCTGAATTCGTGTGGTGTCACCGAATGAGTTCCCGGTGGTGGTCCCAGCCGTCCCAGCTATGGTGGACACCAGCTATATATTATGAACATTGTCGCGAACATCGCCATTCTCCTGCAGCTGCCTTGGTTGTGAAGTCGTAGAGTTGAAAACAGAGAAGTTCAGTTCAGAGAAGAACAGAACAGTTCAAAAGTATTTATTGGATTCACCCCCCCCCCACCCCCCCACACACACACCACCCCGGGACATGAAGATGAAAATCGTCTTCGAGATCCCTTCCTTAAACAGGAAGTGCACGCACTGAATCCTGTACCACGCGTGTGGAAACCTGCGACAGAAATGCGTTCTGGTACCTGGGTATTGAATTCGCGTATGGTGGCATGCGAAATCTAACTCTATCCTCTCTGTCCCCAGCGGATGCATCACAATTACGACAAAAGGCTCCTGTTTCCCAAAGCTTTGTGCATACGAAGCATCTGGTAGAAGCACGCGCGACAAAGCTCTTGTGCGACAGCTGGAATGCAAATGTGGATTAACCAGCCCAACGACATTATTTCCCTACGCTGCGAGGTGTTCGAGGGAACTAATAGTGATCAATGCAAACCATCCATCTCGTGATCGTGCGTTACCGGTGATGTAAATACCCGTACCACCCTGTACGATGTCGGACAACAACCTTTGTGCTTCTTCGGTTGACGTGTTTAACCTCAAAAAAAAAAAAAAAAAGAAAGAAGAGAGAACAGCTTGTTGACTGCGAGAGCACCACGCTTACTGAGACATTCAGGCCTTCAGGCCAACGGAAGCCCCCTTCACCGCGGCTTCCCCGTATTCTAAAATAAAACCTTCTCACTTTGCACTATCAAAAAGGGTTGGCCAAAAATTCGAAACCGAAAAAAATGAAAAAATGGAAAAATTTGATTTTTTTATCCCGTTGCGCCATCGGTCTCTTTCTTCACAATCGCGGTTTGCACCGTGGCTGGAGTGAAGCATTCAGCAGCGACAGCGGCTCATTTCATGTACAGGTTGCACGGCCAATGCCCCCCCCCCCCCTCTTTAAACCTGAGGCACCGTTTGTGGAACGCTGGCCAAAAAACAAATTCTGGTGATGCCTTTCGTGTCTGGCCGAGTACTTGATGATATAAGGAATTGTTTTTCGGGTTGCACGGTAGAAATATTAAGGAACGCGACAGACGTTGCTGTGCTCTTTTCCGGCCCGAACGTGCGAATGCAGGAGCCGCAATGCCTGATGGGAGGGCAGCGGCGTCTTTGGACCAGCTTGCCATAGGCACCACGTACAAAGCGAGAGCAAACTATCCACAGGTCTGGAAAGCGCTACCACGCACTTTCGTGTGAGGTAGTCGCACATGTGTGGCTCCCTAACACATCAGTGAGGGTTCACACCATCTCCTGTCCTACCTTGCATTCCAAACAAAACAATTCGGCGAGGTTGTAACGGTAACCTCTTCGCTTGCTGAGCTTAAGGTCGCGTGTGCGATCCCGGCTGAGGACGTTAGCAACGTGGGAGAGGAAAACGTTGCTTCCGGCACTACGTGTCGGAGACTTCCGACCAACGTCAAAAGAACCCCAAGTGGTCGAACTTATCCGCAGTCCTACCCTGCGGCAGGTGCAACATGTCGCCGCGAGAAGACGATGACACACCTTAAGTTTAACATCGCGGCACCGTTACCATTTTTGGTTCATTGCGCATTACAGTGCAATTACCAGAAGGACACAGCTGACCCCTCGCAAATATCACGAAAAAAACCTAAGCCGCTTATGCTTTGGACCATAAATGAATTCCTATGGAGCAAATCATTGCCATGCCGCATGCAATAGTGGACTAGTAATCTGAAAAAGTTGCCTGCTGAAAGTGATTGTTTGGTGCTTTTATATTTTCGGCAGTCTAAAAAAGAACACTCCAAAAGATCACTTGTAACGCAGCTGCATGTCGCGAAAGCATTGGTCCGCGCCGTGGCATCTTTCTCCTACTGTAGCAACATTAAAAATTCTTCACGCGGATAAAAAAAAACAAAAACGCCCAGGAGATACTTTCTGTATTGATACCCGCGATCATGATCAGTACCTCGGTGGTGGTGGTGGTGGTGATAGCAGGATAGGCTCGCCGTTGTTGGCCACACAGAAGTGGGCGTCGTCAAGTGGGCGTCAAGAAGAGTATTAGATGGGTCGATGAGCAAGGCCTGTCTACGTCGGTACGTCTGAGTACATCGGTGGTAAATTCGCATCCGCAACTTGTCCACCAATGCCCTCTTTTGCACGCCGAATTTGCCGATATTTCCTCAAAGGGCCAAATTCGCATTTTTTTTAGAAAATAAACCATTTGCACATGATGAAGAGTAGTTTCCGTGCAATGTATTCGTATTCTACTCTCCGATAAAAAGATAATCGGCTGATTTCAGCCAACCGCTCCTAAGTAAAAAAAATCCGAAATTGGCACAGCGTGCGATAACTTTATTTCTCCAGTTTTTTTTTTTTTTTTTTTTTCTATTGCGCTGGCAGCTTGAAGTACAGAAGCTGTCAGAGATGAAACTGGTCAGAGATGAAAGATGTAAACAGAGATGAAACATCAAAACGACTGTTTGGATTTAGTTTTAGCCGCATATTCTCCACAAGCGCGCCTTGGTTTTTGGCTCGCAGCCGACATTGGATCCCGCCCTACGGCCATTCTACACTCCGTTGGGAAAGAAAAAAAATAATATAAAAGTTTCTGGTGTATGCTTCCGCATGTCCCAATATCATATATCCTTTTCTGGGAAGTCGACCTCGGTCAAGCAACACCACTCGGGCGTTCGAGGTGGAATAACTCTGCTTCGATAAGACCAGCTCAATTGGGTCTGAGACAATCATAAAAAGATCACATTTAGAAATCATTCTGCTCCTTCTACATTTGACATCTGAAGAGCCTTTAAACCAAGATTCGCACACGTGGTGGGAGAAATGTGTCGACCATGGGGAATCTCGCGTCACACCATGATGCGCCGCTTAAAAAGCATCGATTACAACTCAGGCTTCATTCAAATGCCGGTGGGTCCCCGACCACGACGACCCAGTTAACATACGCGTACATCGAGCTGCTTAGAAATCGAATCGAGTGGAACGCGATTGCGTCAGCCACACATGACTATACTCAGTTAGCCACCGAGCAGTCATTCTAAATCCATTCTTATAAACCAACTCCCCTTTATAGCACGCTCCTAACCATTCATCATCCTGAATGACGTTGTTCCCGCCCCTGATTTGTTGAGAACGGCAACATTTTCCCAGCATGGCAGTTGCAAACTGGACCCATATTGGAGCAGTATTTGGAACCGATTTGGCAAGCCAGTTTTGCAAAAGCCGTGGCCGACTAGGCGAATCATGAACGCAATATGGACCCAACATTGCCAGTATTCCTCCAGTAAGGGCCAACATTGTATGCTGCTTGTGTTCATTAGTGGCACGACGTAAACCATGGCCGTGATGTGTTAGACAACTCACATCTAATAATGCATATCGGCATTGAGGTACACTGAGTACGTTCCTGATCCCTAAAGCGCTGCGATTTCCATTTCGGCTCATTTGCATATCAAAATTCAGGGATGGTTATATATATTAACCCCGGTGGGTATTTCAAGATTTGTCAGACATGGAATGCCTTTCAACGACGACGTCTGATTCTGATATATCTCGTTTTCCCCCGAGATATCCAAATTAAAAAGTTTATTCATGAATTTTTGGGTAATTAGTCATTTTGTAGTTTCTGTGAGAGCCAATCTGTTCAATTCGGCCTCACCGTCATTGTCATCAGTCAGCAGTGGCGCCGCTACATGCTTATAAGCGCGCGCCACGTGCTGTTCTCAGTTCTTTCATCGTACGACGAGTGTCACCATACGTCGTTAGTCTGTTGGATCCTCGCTTTAGCTCATTCGGCCCTTCATCACCCAAATCGCTAGGTATATCTTTCCAGTCATTTGTTCATTGTATGTATCATACCAGAGTGCTAGTAAACTGTCTGTGTGTTATCCAAATGCCGTATTCCTGAATCTTATTTTGAGTTTGGCAGATAGCCAGGGACATCGGGTCCATCACCAGCGTTAACACTTTTCTTCACCCCTTTCCCTTGGTCTATCTTCCCTCACATGGCGCAGCCGACAGGATACGGCAAGTGATTCTTCAGATTTTTCACTTCTGGTTGATACTGTATTAATTTTTGCAAGAACTTCGTCTTATGCTTTTGACGTAGTTCGAAAGGCTTGTTCGGTTTGGGCTTAGCCTCGTCATTCGAAGGCATTGCATTGCATTTTTCGAACTGTTCTATCCCTTCGTAACATCTAGTTCACTTTTTGTCGCGCATTAATTGCGTCTTCAGTTTTTCGTTGCATTTGTGCATTTTTGGGTTGTTCGCAATTTCGAACGCGACGTTCGACGTTCGTTAGGTTCAGCTGCTTCAGTTTGGCAGATAGCCAGGGACATCGGGTCCATCACCAACGTTAACACCTTTCTTCACCCCTTTCCCTTGGTCTATCTTGCCTCACAGTTTCATACTTTCCTCGAGAGGGTCTTCGCCTGGCCGTATAACTCAACTGTAAAAATCGCATCTGTCTTGCTCTTATTGCTTTTTAAGTTAAACAAGTAGTACAGCCTTTATATAAACACCCTGTGTAATGTTTGTTCGCAAATAGTGTATTGGAGAATGCAATTCAGCTTGATATCATTGGAATTAGTCTGCATCATACACAATTAAATTATATGACATCTCCTGACACTTTTTGGGGTACCATTTCCAGCAGGGATGCAACTCATGAGGAGATGTGGCTCCTCGAACGTTGTGCGCCAAAACGGCCGCACGAAAAAAAAAAAAAGCGAGAATAAACCAGTAGAGTACTTGCTGTAGTGACTTTGAACTAACATGATATGCATATTGCACAACCTTGATTTACAACTGCATACTGTTACAGTCACTTTTACTTAGGAAGAGTATAAGGGCGTCCAGCAAGAAATAACAAATAATATATAGCTTACTTTAGCAAATGTTGCATAGCATAGTTTAGCAAATATTGCGCGCATAACGGGTGAGAGGCCAGATATATGATACGATGTAATTACCCTGTTTCAGGAACAAGCAGGATCATAAAACCTCGCGCATGTATAAGGAAAGAGAGAGAGAAAAAAAAGTTTCAGTATATAAATATCGTTATTGACTTCCGATTGAGATATGGCCGGCCTAAAGTGGTGGCGGAGCACCGTTGCCCTGCCGAAGCTAACATAAGTCACGTCGCACGACCTTTTTTCAAAGCCATGGTTTCAAAGAAGCAAGTTTCTCAAACGTATTGGAACGTAAGCTGCGCGAACTGAAAACCGATTGCTCGGTACTCGTGCTCACTCCATATTTCTTTTCGTTCCAGCATCCCAAGCAGCACAATGTACTGAAAGTCGAGTGCAATAGGGGTGGACGGGTAGATGGTGTGACGGGGTGGGCTTTTTGATAAAATCGGTTTCCGAAACTTTTTCGAATTTTCTAACATCAAAGGGACAGAGCGCCCTGCTACTTTCAAACGGCCGTAAGAGCTTGTGTTCCCGTGCACGCAGTTCAAAGCAATAAAACTTTCGCTGACATGTGCGCAGTGTCTCTCCGTGGGAAAGTTGACATCTGCTCCCCCTTAGACAGTGTTGTCTTCCCCTAGAGGCGGCTTTGTGGAAAACGCAGCATAACTGTACGTTAACGGAAGCGGTGGCAATTACAGCGTTCTTCCAATGCAGTAGAGGACGCACATGTGTTTTTGGTTGTCGTACGTGGCCCAACTGGACTGTGACATGGCGCGAGAAGTTTATACAAACCATGGATGACTTCGAGAGAGGGGAAGAGAGTGAGGCAGTCGTATAAAGTCAGTGGTAGTTTCCGTTGTGGGCCGGAACAAGCGAGGAGTCATCGGGATGTGATTTAGAGCGGGCACCCGGACGGATGCCAGGATGGAGATCGACGACGGCGGCACCTTGATGCCTGGCACCCACCTTCGACCTGAGGGTTCGTCGCCGAAGTCTCCTACCACCAGCGCCGTGTTCCGCGCAAGCGAAGTCACGACTTACAAGCCCAGCTGGCGGCGACTGGCCGGGTTGAGGTGCACCGCACGACGATGTCGTGAGCGAAGAGATGGACCGACGAGGGCGGCAGCAGAAGTCCTAGGACCGAGCTTCCAAGTAGGACGGTAGGCCTGCCGCCAGGTCCCCGTCCTCGCTATTGTTTGACCCGGTCGTGGACCAAGAATGGAGACCAGAGCGGATGAAGATCGACGGAAGCAGCAACCCAAAGCCACAGCATGGAAAGCTGGCCGCGTAGGTAACTGCCGAAGTCTTCTACAAAGCTCGTCTGCCACGCCATCGTTTATGGCCTGGTGAAGGTGTGATGTTGACGGGGTGCGCAAAGTCAGGGTCAGTCACTCTGGCTGCTTGTTCTGTCTCCCCCGTTTGTAGATGATTCATATGTGTTTGTGGCAGCACTAATGCCATCGCATGATGGCAGCTCATTTTGAACGTGATTAAACCAGGAGTTCTCCACCAGTCACCGGGTTCGGTTGTCAATCCTTTGCTGCGCCACATGTTCACTTCCCGCGCGTTTTGTATAATTGTTCATTTAAAGTATATATCATGCCCTATAGTCAAGTTGGCTCATCTGTATCTCATGCGTATTATTGTCGCAATTTCTGTCATCTATCATGCAAAATGAATAATACCGGTTGATTTGAACTTTCATTAAATCATGTTCGTTATTGTTAAGGAAGCGCTTGCTGTCATTCCTTCTCGCTCCTGCGGGTGACTACGTTGAGTGTATCTCCTTTTCATAGTGAATTTTGTTCTCCGTCCCCTTAGGCTACGGCGAGGGACGTCACAGTGGGTCTTGAACGACCTCGTGAAGTTACATACCGTCCACCCCTCTATTGCACTCGGCTTTCAGTACATTTTGCTGCTTGGGATCGTGTTGTCCCGTGGGTTGTAATTCAAAAATATCTATGGCCCGGCTTCGTAACGGCTTTGTCGCAACCTAGAGCACGCAGCGCTATAGGCTCCTTTTTACTCAGAGGACGTCCCGAAGCTTTTATTAATTTCTTCCGCACTTTTTTTTTCTACGGATTTGAGAGACCGTGAAGTGCTGGTGAGGGCTGTTGGACGTACGAAGGTGGCGACAAGTTCGGTACAATCCCCACATTTCTGAAATGTTAGCAAGGTGCCATCCCCTAGTGCTGTCAGGGCTTTAGGTGCACTGCGAAACCGACATCACGCTCAGTGTGAGCAGACCTGATCCGCGTTATTTGCTGCTATTTCGAGCCTCATGGTGATGCTGAAAACGAAATTTGGAAGGTCGATACTTGTTTAGAAAACGAGATTTTAACCTTACAAGAAAGTGAATAGTGTGTATGCTGATTTTGCATTTTTTGTTGCCATCAACCCTGCGTTAATTTTCTAAATTTCCCCGGTAATTTCGATGTTCAAATTGAAACGTTTTGTTCACTGACCCACCACGTATCTGTATCACCAGTCTGCTGGGGCTCAATCTTGATCAGCACATAGCGATCGTTATAGCTATTTTTCAATATTTGCGGGCTCATTCCGTCACGCGCATTGGCCGTGACCCGGAGAGCACGAGCGTTTAGCAATCGTTACGGGATAGCGAAAACTTCAAAATCTAGCCCCTGCTCACGACAAATCCTTCTTAGAAGTGACGTGGAACCAGTGGCAGTGGCTACGTGGCTAGAGGCCTTCTGACCATATTAGGATCAATAAGTTTAGAACTTCGTTAAGCAAAACGATAAGAAAAAAAAAGGGTCACATACCAACTTGCACTATTGTTCATCCGGGTAAAAGTGACTTGTTCTCTTTCTTTTGTTATTTCTTCTTCGTCTTCCTATTTTCTAGGGCTACAGGTGACAAAATGGACATCTTACGGCCCTTTAATGTCGTTATTAGTGCCTCAGTCGTGATCTCTGTCACCTTTTGTAGGTGCCTGAGACAACGTTTATTTATTTATTTTTTTCGGTCCTAATAGTCCGGCCGCTCGGTTTTGACGCGACATTTCACGGTTATGTCCAATTATTCTGGACATTTGACAAGCCCTAAACAACCACATCCTTGAGTGCTACCCACCTTGAGGTGCTCCACATCAGATTGAGTTATGTGTTTGGTGAGATTGTACACTTGGACGGAGCTGAGTAGCATGCTGATTGAGAAAACTGTGACATTTTCTTCCATCGTGGACCTGTTCCCAAGTAACCCGAAATGTTGCATCAACGTTGGACTGACGTTGTCTTTTCCACTCTTTAATGTTGGAGTAACGAGGGATTCCAACATTGGAACAGTGTGGGAATGTCGCCTCCTTTAATGGTACATCTACATTGGTAAGCAATGTTGCTTCTAACGTAACAACACACATCCTTACAACGTATGCGACTCGACGCTGGAATCACGACAATATTTTAGGGTTCCAACGTTGGTCCCATGTCTGCCCTAACATTGTTCCGACATGTGGGCAACATCTGCCCCTATCATGCTCCCAATTTTGCGCTGACACTGCTCCGACGTTACAGCAACATCTGTTCCAACAATGTTCCAACTTTAGTGCAATGTATGCCCAAACACTGTTCAGATATGATCTGCCCAGCAGTATCCCGCCATTTGAGCAACATCTGCCCCGATATGCTGGTCCCACGTTTACGCTGACACTGCTCCGACGTTAGATCGCACCTGCTCCAACAATGTCCCAACGTTAGTACGATGTATGCCCACACTGTTCCGATATTATCTGCCCAGCAGTGTTCAGATATTTGAGCAACGTCCACCCCTATATGTTGGTCCCATGTTCGCACTGACACTCCTCCGACGTTACAGTAACATCTGATCCCACAATGTTCCAACGTTAGTGCAATGTATGCCCACACATTGTTCCAATATAATGCGGCCAGCAGTTTTCCGACATTTGAGCAACATTCGCCCATATGCTGTTCCTACGCCTGTTCTAACGTTGTTCTGGCGTTACCCCAACGTCTTCCCCGTGGCATTTCGACGTTGCAACGACATGCCTGCTTGAGCATAGCTAGTGTCGTAGCATGCAAGCAAATGAAATGTTGTGAATATAATGGTTTATTCACATATGAAGATGTTCATGCCTTCTGTGTGTTGCCTACTGATGTTCAGGCCTGAAAAAGACAAAAGATACAATTTTCTTCTTGCTCTTGTGCAGTCAAATTTAAATATTTCAATGTGGACATCATAGCACTGGTGGAGACATCACAGTGACTTCAATGTTCAATGGCGCCACATCAAAATAAGGGGGCTGAAAATGGCAAACATACAAAGGCGGAGAGGACTTCTGTTGATTGATTCATTGATTTTTTTTTTTTACGGCTCAAGAGAAACTGAAGCTATGCTGCGCCTTCAAAGCATTTATGAGCAAAGCATTTATGTTCAAAAGTGCAACAATTACAGCTTACTGACAACGTTTATTTAACGCACCGGGAAGATACTAATTAAACGCAACTACATTTTTAATTGTTATTAAATATGTGTCGCTTCTGCTGTTTTTCTTGCACAAATAAGAATAATCCCCTCAAAATATTCATAAATAAGGACACAATAACATAATTACCGGAAGACTTGACACGCCTAAGACTTATTTAGTATACTGTTGCATTTTTCCATGCTCTCTATCGTGAACGGGGAAAATTAACTGACCGTCCTACTTTTTGAAAGGCACTCCAACCTTGCAGGAAGCTGCGTCGTTCCAACGTCCATTTTGTCTTCTTTCTTTGCGACTACGCCCGCATAAAAGTGAACAAACGCAAAAGATAAATTCGACGAGATAATTATGAAAGAAAAGAAGCGTAAATATAGTGTGTACAGGCTGGACCTTTGCACAACATCTGTCTTTCATTCATGTATCACACTCGGTGTTGAAATACACATGACAACACTTGCCCCACGAACAAATTTGAAACTGCCAACAACGCTGAACAACAATTTGGAAGCACACCATGAATCAATGTTTTATTTGCATACTCTACAAATGTAAACGTAAAGATGGACTCAAGTTCAACGTGTACAGCCGTCGCCACACTTAACCGTAACGCGCGATCGCGTGGCACGTGTGGCTACCAGAGTCACCAAGCGGCCAACCTTCGACGGTGTGTTCGAGACATGTAAATCATTGCAGAGAGGCGCCGCCTCTCGACTGTGGCTCGGCAATGGCTCGATATGCTCTCACATTCTGATGTTGTGTTTGCGCACCCTCACCCAACGGGTGCTTCGGCCACGAATGATTGCGAATGTGAAAATGCGCGCTTATCTGATGCACTCTACATTGCCATGATGAAAGGAATAAATAAGTGTTGTGAGTGGGATATAGGTTTGATATAATTCTATGAACATTCTTTTGAGACGAACGAAGCTTCAGCTCTGCCCGTTATCACCGCTCCTGAACCTTTGACTCCTTCCTTGCTGCTGAAGGCATATCTAGTGACGTCTTTGGAGGCTTATTTTAAGTTTTTAATTTATTATCCGCATGGGGCAAGCGCGCATTCCCTTGCCAATGTCCCTTCTCAGTCGCAGCCGGCGCGCGCGCCCGGAACGAGCCTTAGCCCAGAGTTGGTAAGGGCAGTAGGTGAAACATGCGGGAATCCGAACCCACCGTCGAGAGGGGGCGCTTGTGTGGAACTATCCAGTGTCTCGAACCCAGTGTCGACCCCTGGCGGCGCTGACGCCTGTCGGGCCACGCGATCGCGCGTTACGGTTAAGTGTGGCGACGGCTGCACATACCTGCTGTTTCTCCAAATCATTCCTAAACCGCACACGATGGACTTGCGAGCAGCGCCGGTAATCCCCGTCGTATCAACCTCCTATATATCCCAGCAGTGTGAGGAAGACCTGTGCTTAGCGACATCACAGACGTTATCCTACCAGCACAACTCGATTCAATTCCAAACCAAGCCAAGGAAAAGCAAAATTGACTTCAACTGACGATTATAATCTGAAAAGAATGCGGAGAATGGCGTTCGGTTTGGCCGGCGGTCCCCTGCGGCTTCCCCGATCCCCGCTCCAGGGTTACTAGATGCGAGATCCTGATTCCGCCAAAGTGGGAGAAAAAGTAGTCCGAAACACCCAAATAGCCAAATAATATTTCGCGGTGGAAAAGTAGATTTATTGCTTTGTTCATGTGTAATTTTGTATTTAGTGCATTACTGCTGCATACTGCCGTTTTTAGACTTTTCAAAATGTATATCTAGGGGCACCAAATCTGTGGAACATATCTGTGCAACCCTTTGTAAACCTCCGAATTTACCTGCAACCTGTTTTTGAGTGTGTCATGGAACATCCTGTTCCGCAGATCTGTCTTGCTCAGGGCTGACAAATCAGGTGTCCCATTCACGCATAAGACACGCTACTGTGTGAGACAGGCCGCAACGGCAGAACAGGCAAACGAATGTACAAGTATACAAGTAAAGTTAACCACGGCGACAACGTTATGCCAGAGTGAATCTTGCTCTATTCTCAAATCAGCTGGCCTTCTGCGATGTTACCAGGGAGTCCTCGATGCATTCTTTCCCCTCGTGAAAATGTGTCGTTGCTGGTCTTCTGGTAGGAACCTAGGAATTCGGAATCCTCTCTGTGCGTGGCAGAATGATAATGACCTGGAGGAAATGACTGTGACTGATTTGTTGTTTTTTGAACATCTAAAGTGTCCCATAGGCGGAGAAGCATGTCAGGACAGGTACAGGCGAATCGGAAACGGCATGTTGATCTCCATATGTTTTAGGCCGTTGACTACACTTGAACTTTGTTGAACTTTGTTTGAGTTTTCATCGGGGCACTGCTCGTGATCGACATTTAGTTTCACTCATAGAAATCAAGCTAAAACAAATGTGAAAAACTCAGTTTTTTTTACGTGTAGTAAATCACCGCCATTTGGGTGTGTACACTTTGCATATGAAATCCTGAAGAAGAACTTGTGCAGAAGCAACGTTGATCATTCTACGTTTGGAACCGCTGTTCCAAGTGTATATTCTGACAATGTTGGATCGGGTGCGACCGCCTGATATTGAAAGAACAAACAAACAAAGCGCCGGAGCTACGTTGCAAAATTGCACTCCTCAACGTTTCTCCGACATTTTTCCAGTGCTGTGAATTCCACGTCGACGCAGCTATTTCGTATCCATATTCTGGAACATAGGTTGCATGTTACCTCTGCACCACTCGAAAAGGGCACCGTACCAATGCTGGAGGATGTTGCTAATTTTATGTAGACTCTCCAACGTTCCTGTGAAACACATATATCGGTACTGCTGTTTCGTACCCACATTCTGACAGCGTTGCACCGGTGGTGACTGGCCCACATTGCAAAAAAGGCACCGTACCAATGCCGGAACAACGTTACAAATTTGATGAAGACCCCTCAACGTTTCTCCGACATTGTTCCCATGCTGTGAACACCACGTCGCTACAGTTATTTCGTACCCATATTTTCACAACGTTGGACCTGTAGCGACTGCCCCACATTGCAAGGAAAACACCATAGCAATGCTGGCACAATGTTACAGATTTGATATAGACCTCTCAACGTTTGTCCGAGATTGGTCCAACGCTGTGAACGCCACGTCGGTGGAGCTATTTCCTATTCATGTTCTGACAACGTTAGACCGGTGGCGACTGTCGCACACTGGAAAAACGGCACCGTACCAATGCCGGAACAACGTTATAAATTTGATGTATACCCCTCAACGTTTCCCCGACGTTGTTCCAACGCTGTGAACGCCAAGTCTATACAGCTATGTCGTATCCACATTCTGACAACGTTGGACCGGTAGCGACTGCCCCACATTGCAAGGAAAACACCATACCAATGCTGGAACAATGTTACAGATTTGATGTACACCTCTCAACGTTTGTCCGAGATTGGTCCAACGCTGTGAACGCCACGTCGGTGCAGCTATTTCGTATTCATGTTCTGACAACGTTGGCCCGGCGACGACTGCCCCACATTGGAAGAAAAGCACCATAGCAATACTGGAAGAATGTTACAAATTTGACGCAGACTCCTCAACGTTTGTACCACATTGTTCCAATGCTGTGAACGGCACGTGGATACAGCTATTTCGTATCCATATTCTGACAACGTTAGACCGGTGGCGACTGTCGCACATTGGAAAAACGGCACCGTACCAATGCCGGAACAACGTTATAAATTTGATGTATACCCCTCAACGTTTCCCCGACGTTGTTCCAACGCTGTGAACGCGAAGTCTATACAGCTATGTCGTATCCATATTCTGACAACGTTGGACCGGTAGCGACTGCCCCACATTGGAAGGAAAACACCATAGCAATGCTGGAACAATGTTACAGATTTGATGTAGACCTCTCAACGTTTGTCCGAGATTGGTCCAACGCTGTGAACGCCACATCGGTGCAGCTATTTCGTATTCATGTTCTGACAACGTTGGCCCGGCGACGACTGCCACACATTGGAAGAAAAGCACCATAGCAATGCTGGAAGAATGTTACAAATTTGACGCAGACTCCTCAACGTTTGTACCACATTGTTCTAATGCTGTGAACGCCACGTGGATACAGGTATTTCGTATCCATATTCTGACAACGTTAGACCGGTGGCGACTGTCGCACATTGGAAAAACGGCACCGTACCAATGCCGGAACAACGTTATAAATTTGATGTATGCCCCTCAACGTTTCCCCGACGTTGTTCCAACGCTGTGAACTCCAAGTCTATACAGCTATGTCGTATCCATATTCTGACAACGTTGGACCGGTGGCGACTGCCCCACATTGGAGGAAAAGCACCACAGCAATGCTGGAACAATGTTACATATCTGATGTAGACCCCTCAACGTTAGTCCGACATTGGTCCAATGCTGTGAACGCCACATCGGTACAGCTATTTCATATTCACATTCTGACAACGTTCGACCGGTGGCGACTGCCCCACATTGGAAGAAAAGCACCGTACCAATGCCGGAACAACATCATAAATTTGATGTATAACCCGCAACGTTTCCCCGACATTGTTCCAACGCTGTGAACGCCAAGTCTATACAGGTATTTCGTATCCATATTCTGACAGCGTTGGACCGGCAGCGACTGCTCCACATTGGAAGAAAAGCACCATAGCAATGCTGGAAGAATGCTACAAATTTGATCTAGACCCCTCAATGTTTGTGCGACATTGGTCCAATGCTGTGAACGCCACGTCAGAACAGCTATGTCGTATCCATATTCTGACAACCTTGGATCAGTGGCGACTGCCCCACATTGGAAAGAAAACATTGTACCAGTGCCGGAGCAATGTTACAGATTTTATGGATAAATTCTAGCGTTTTACCGACATTGTTGCAGTGCTGGGAATTTCACGTTGAGATAACATCCATTTCCAAAGCGTAATCAAATGTTGCATAAATACTGCGGCAATGGCTGTGAACTAACGTTGGTACTTCAATATGAATGGAACGTCGCAGCGACATTGCCAACATTGGCCAACGTAACCAATGTTGCACCAACATTATTCCTACACTTTGTGCTGCTTGGGTTGTCGAATGAGCCTTCTGTGTCCATCAGAAGGAATGCCACGATCCCGTATTGTGGCGTCTTCACCTTGAACACTTTTCCCCACAGCTGAATACCAGTTGTCTCTCTGTCGCTGCCGTACCTCCAAGAAAAGCCCGTCAAGGGTATATTCTCCTCGTCCATCCAATCTGATGGGTCTGACGACATCCCTAGGTGTTCCAGGTACCTGCCCCGTGAAAGAAAACTAATAAGTACGGAGTGGTGTAACAACCGCGTAAGCTGAGGTCGGTCATACGAGCCACGATACAAGAATGTGGGTCAGTAAGTTGTGACAGACGATACCTCCGAAACAGATCACCATCCTCTCTAAGTGTGCACTTTTCGAAATTTCCAGCTCGCCCAAATAATAGACCATATGCAAAATGGAAACGCCACCTGTCGTCGATTTCGCGAAGTTCTCTCAGTCCGCCATTGTACGTATGATCCGGACGCCCGGATTGTTGGTACGGTGTGATACTCTTATTTCTTATTAAGAAATGCCTTCGCAGTGTTGCGTGTCTGGGTGCAGACAGCTAGGTTATCGAGATGCGGCGGGAAATAAGGTGAGTCTCAAAATGCAAGCTGTGTCGCAGGTTGATGCGATTTCGTTTGTTTGCTCCTCAGGTTTCGTTTTACCGGTTCCCGAACGATGAAAATCGGAGGGCATTGTGGATAAAGGCTGTGAATCTACGCAACGAGAATGTGCCATTGGAAATCAAGAAGACAACATTTGTCTGCTCCAAGCACTTTTTGTCGTCAGACTTTCTCTCAAATGTGGCAAATGGATACCGCCGCCTGAAAGAAACCGCAGTGCCGTGCTGTGCCGTGGAAGCTCTGTCTGTGCCAGCAGCGGTAGCAACATGTGAGGTTGGCGACAGCAGTGGTAACTGTGTGCCAGCACCAGTTGCAACAAGTGAAGATAACAACAACAGTGGCATCTGTAGCAGTGCGTCAAATCCCGATGCCATTGCTGCTCAGGGATGCAGTCACGTGAGTTCGTCACCTTTGGAAGATCCCGAGCCCATGGAGACGCAAGAACCTCAAAGTGACACCTGCAGCTGCAATAGAGGTACCATTGTGCAGTTACTGACGCGGCAACTTGCGGAGAAAGACGAAGAAGTTCGAATTTTGAAAAGTCAGCTGCGCCATGCAAACGAACGGGCGAAGGAGATACTTCAAGAGAAGCAGAAGGTTGAGTTTCAACTCATGCAGCTTGAAAAAGAACACGACCACTGCACAAAAGCAATGGATGTACATTCTCTGTGCATATCAGATGAAAGAACTCAGTTCTACACTGGCTTGCCAGACCTAGAAATTTTTGACGCTCTTCATGACTATCTTGACCCTGGGGAAAATGGCTCCAACATTGCACGACAGAAAAAGCCAGGGAACACTCCACCACAGGCAGGATGTGGCAGGATGCGGAAGCTTTCAACAAAGAACGAGTTGTTCCTTGTGCTTGTAAGGCTCCGCTTGGGTCTCTTTGAGCAAGACTTGGCAGACCGCTTTGGAGTCTCGCAGTCAACAGTATCTCGCATTTGCATATCGTGGCTTAATTTTATGTATTTGAAGCTACTAAAGTTGCCACTATGGCAGCCTCGCTCTGTAGTGAACACCACCATGCCCACCGCATTCAAGGAAAAGTATGCAACCACGAGGGTCATCCTAGACGCAACAGAGGTCAGGTGTGAAGTTGCAAGCTCATTAGCTCTTCAATCTAGCACCTACTCGACATACAAGAGTGCAAATACATTCAAGGGACTCGTTGGAATAGCCCCAAATGGGCTGGTAACTTTCGTGTCAGAACTTTTCACTGGGTGCACGTCTGACAGAGAATGCGTAATAAGGAGTGGATTTCTTGAGCTGCCATTTGAAGAAGGGGACTCTGTCATGGCAGACAAGGGTTTTACTATTGCTGATCTCCTGGAGAAAAAGAAAGTGCACTTGAATATTCCACCTTTCCTTCGTAATGAAGAGTTCACTGCGGCACAAGTACAAGAAACAAAACAGATTGCGTCATTACGAATTCATATTGAACGTAGAATTCGGCGCGTAAAGTCATTTCACATTTTTGATAGAGTTGTGCCACTGAGCCTTGGGCCAGTAGCAAATCAAATGTGGACTGTTGCTGTTATCCTAACCAACTTCCAAAGTCCATTGGTTGACGACAGCAACTAGAGTGTGCTGTGCAAGGACAAACACTATTTTCAATGTGCTTGTTGTGCATTTTCATTGTGATCAGGGGACTGTTTTGTCCACTTATGGTACTTTTTTATTCTGTAACAACATTGTCACAAACCTGGGGCAACCTTTGCATGGAGCTGGCATGCACTGCTCCAGGCAGAGTTAACAAACACGGCTCCATACTGCGCATCCTGGAAATGGCACTCTAGTGGCACTTGCAGAAGGTAATGAGAGAGAAGCCTTGGGGACCCCTCACCTGGGTATATGGTGGTTTCCCAAACCTTCTCTCTCATTACCTTCTGCAAGTGTCGCTAGAATGGCATTTCCGGGATGCGCGGTGTGGAGCCGTGTTTAACTTAACGAGGCTTGGAGCAGTGCAGGCGATAAGCTGTGGAGGATAACTCGTTTATGTGGGAAAGGGTCGTTCAGTACATGAGAATAAAGCTTTTGTAGTTGATTAGAGTAAATCTTGTGTCATATCACATTCCGTAAAGTCATTGCATTTGAGGGTGAGGACGTGCAATGATAGTCACATTCAAAAACAGTAAACACAAAATATCACCTTGGACAGATATGTTCAGCAAATAAAAAACATCTAAAATATTGCACAATATCATATACAGGGTATCTAACTATGAACAGGACCATGAAGTGCTGTCAAAGCAGCAGCATCAACTTGTCCCACAAAGCTTTTATGAGAGATACTGTTAACAGTAAGCATGGACATCTAAGAACAACACCGGCACAAAATATCACCTTGGACAGATATGTCCAGCAAATAAAAAACAT
Source organism: Ornithodoros turicata (assembly GCF_037126465.1). Classification (NCBI taxonomy): domain Eukaryota; kingdom Metazoa; phylum Arthropoda; class Arachnida; order Ixodida; family Argasidae; genus Ornithodoros; species Ornithodoros turicata. The sequence continues at coordinate 206,441,440 of NC_088201.1, read as the reverse complement.
CCAAAATATTGCACAATATATACAGGGTATCTAACTACGAACAGGACCATAAAGTGCTGTCAAAGCAGCAGCATCAACTTTTCCCACAAAGTTTTATGAGAGATACTGTTACCAGCAAGCATGGACATCTAAGAACAACACAGGTACAAAATGTCACGTTGGACAGATATGTCCTAAAAGACTGCACTATAAATATACATATATATCTAAAAAGGCAAATTTTTGCACTAAAGGTCACTTGATCATGTATCATTCCCAGAGTTGTACACACACATTACTAAAAAAAGTAATTGATTACAATTACTGTTACTACTATGCAAAAAGTAATTATTTACCGTTACAAATTACTTCATAAAAAATTTAATACGTTACCGATTAAAAATGTAACGCGTTACTTTTAAATTTATCGCCTACTGTCCCAGATGAGGACGATCGTATAGGCGTCGAAACATCTGCTTCGTTTTGTAACTGTTGTTATGTTCAGCCCGCAAAATTTATCAATATAGTCACCTATTTTACTGTTGCTCCAGTAGGTTGCGGTTGTAAGGGATTATCATATTACTGTGGTGTGCATGGAACACGTGTGGACTAGAGATGGCCGTCACAGTGACCTCTGCGTTATTGCTTCAGTCGGACTCATCGTGGAACAGAAGAATAGATTGGCTTGCTGAAAAGTGTTGCCATTGTTGACAGAAGGTTAAAAAGTAATCGGTTACTCAGTAACTGATCACCGAAAATTATAATCAGATTACTTGGCAAATTACTTGCTCACAAAATTAATTGATTACGTTAAAATTTACTGGAAAAAGTAATTGACTACTAGTAAAGTGTTACGTGCAACTCTGATCATTCCACTGTCATTGTGCACGAGGCCAAGGACGTACACAGTCACATGTAAAATACAGCACAGAGGTCACAGCATGTTAAATATAAGTGCTGGCACAAAATATCACATTGGACAGATATGTCCTAAAAGAATGCAGTATAAATATATATCTAAACAGGGAAATATTTGTACTAAAGGTCATTTGATCATGTATCATATCACATTGTAGTCATTGCACATTAGGCCGAGACGCTCTGTTGTGTTTTCTGGGTTTGTGATGCCAAGTAGGGCAGCAAAATTCTGAAGTAAAATGAATCAAGGGGCCCCTTTGTAGACATCCAGCCTTCTGAGTCAAAGTGTATTCGTTCAACTGCCAGCCACTTTTGTGACCAAACAACAAAGTCTCCCCATTCACAGCCAGTCAGTGCCATTTGCCCCAGCACCTGATAATAGTAGCTGTGGTTTCTCTTCAGTTTTGGGTGTCCTTGGTCGTCAAGGGTCAAATATGGTATGTTATTCTTGGCAAAAGAAGGCTCGCTGTCCTTCAGTGTATACGGACACTTGATCTCAAGCACACCATTAGGTTTAGCCTCTGTGGGGTCATGCACGAATCTATCTGGTGAGGCACCCAACCAAGGGCAGCTTGGATCCACCACAATGCCTGCTGTAGATAGTGCGACATCATGCCCAAGTCGTCTCATTACACCTTCATAGCACTGTGCGGCAACATCCTCGTGTTTTCTTCCATATGCCACAGCTCGTACCTTGGACAGGTCACGTTGAGCAGTTAGGTTGTTCAGTCCCTTTTCAGTCCACTGAGAGCGGTGCAAAACATTGCCAAATTGTGACGCAGTAAGCCGCAACTTCCTTGCAGAGAGCCATCGTTTACTGCTCGCTTGCTGACGGGTGTTCTGTTCAAGAGCTCTAGCGTCCTCGCTTGTGAGAACAATTTCCTAAAAGTCAAAAAGATAAAATCAATCGCATGCCACTTTCAGTAGCGGTACTTATGTTGCTTATGGATATGGTTACCAAAGGATGAAACAGAACGTACCAAGCATTATGTGATATGTTTCCCAGCTTAGTTTCGTAGCCAAAAATATACCAATGATCATGTGTGGATTGCTAATCAGTAGAGCCTGAAGTTTTAAGGTTTTACCCGATTCTTCCCCGAATTGAAGGTTGACACTTTAGGGTGAAACCCGATTTTTACCCGGCAAATTGCCTTCACTGGGATGTCTGTAGGAATGCAATAGCTTATTCGTTTGGCCAGCAAATGCAGTTACATCACCGTTTGTACCAAACCAGTACAGTTAGTTTGTAATAGAGCCCGATTTCTCCCCAAATTTAGTGCACTGGAAGTTTTTTTCATCCGAATTCGCATGAATTTAGTGCACATGTACACACATTTACCCGATTTTTACCCCCCGAATTTAGAAAAAAATATTTCCCGAAAACTTCAGGCTAATCAGGCACAATAAATACCAAGACTAAAAAAATGTACTTTATACGGTGAGAAGGGCTTCTCCCCTGGTGGCTTGAATATTAAGACGTATTCCCAAACTCTATTACCTTCAAGATATCTGCCTGGCACTTGTCGAGAAGTGGTGGTAGTCGATACTCAGCGACAGCATCTTCAAACAGATTGATCCTTGTGGGCACATCTGGGTCACACATTTCTGTAACTATTTCAATATTCTGTGACCGCCATACTTCTAATTGTGCAGGCTTGCGAGACTGCTGATACGTGGCAGGTGAACCTTGCAGGGCTTCACCAAACTTTGTTTCACTGAATGGCAGCTTTGATCCCTCTTGGAGCACAATAGCAAATTGGTGGCCTTTCCTTACAAGACATTCAGCCAGGCTTTTGACGTCACTGTTCATGCTCTCCTCGCGGTCGTCCTCTCTTCGTGGGTCAAAGAGACGAGACCATGTGGGTGTTTCCTTTCCTCCTTCTCGGGGCTTCCTCCAATCGATGTCTTGAATACTTGCTGCTCTCATGGCAGCTTGCCTTGGACGGCGCCAACGCTGTGGGAGCTCTGTGCACGCCAGTTCAGGTGGAGACTCGTCAAACCCATGCATTTTCAGGAGGGACACTGTGCGAAGTAGGGCCATGGCGTGACTGCATGCTCCAGCAACACCGGCAGGGCACTGGCACCATGAGTCTGCCACCAACCCAGTACTTGGGCACAGCACAAGACATGTGACATAAGGTGTACCATTCTTGCTTTGGCTCCTGTAGCACTTGCCACGAACGTATACCTTGCCAGACCTAGAAAATTAGTTTTGTTTGGTTCAGCAAGTTTGAATGGCACTCGTTCAACCCCAATATCAGATTTCTGAGAGCACTTCGTCGTGATTGTTAATCTTTGAAATTACGCTAATCAAGCGCGGTGCATGCTTGCGCGCATAGTGGTAAATCGCTAGTCACAGTTCATCTACATTGGCATCACGTTGGTTGTAATGTCCTTGGGAATATCTAATTCCACAAATTCACGCATAAACCTGGCCTGCAGCTATTGTTCTACACTCTTTTGATGCATATACTGTGCCGAAGTAGCAGGCGTCATACATTTACCCTTCCGACTAACCCCTCTTAACCGCACATGTATCGTCCGCCGGTCCTTCCACAAACGCGTAATACATATTGCACTTATTGCACAGTACACACGGTTGTCATTGAGCGTTCTTACCTGATATCTGCGGTATTCGTCATGATGGTACTGCAATCCACGTATGACTCTGCGGCGAAGTTATATGACTTCTGCAACTGCCTGGATGAACCTGATTTTCCGTCATAGTAGTCCCGTATCGCCACCTCGCTTACTGACGGGACCGATGACAAATCTGTCGTCCAGTTCTCATTGCCGCCAGAACAGAGGAAGTGAGGTTTTGGCATGCTGCCATCAACGCAGAAAGTACAACGCGAGGAGCAAATCGAAAGTAATGAAGCAGCAGGAGCAGCAAAGAGAACTGGATTTGGACGCGGCTTTGGATGGCACACAAGCTTTCTCCGTATAATGGCGGTCCGTTGGTGGCAGTGCCGATTGGTTTGGCTATTTTGCATACCGCCTATTAGGCGGGGGAAACGTGTCGATTCCTAGCTAACAATTTCTGAACTTCTGTGGAACAAAAACGGATGCAAATTTAAGAACAACACACAATATGCACGTATTCGCATATTGAAAGTTTGTATTGTTCCTATGTTTAGATAATATGCATAACAGTGCCGTCGCATAGTATTACGAGTGACAAGTAACACAGTCTAACCACTTATGTTACACAGATAAACGGTTTGTCTCCCACAGTATCAATCACTGTTCAAGGGGAAAAAATGAAACGGGCGGGAATGAAACCGGCGAAAGCCGCCATATAGCTTGCGAGAGTGATGGAATTGTTGTATAGTCTCGAATTACACAGTAACTAGCTTACATACAAACATTCTTTATTATATGCTATTCTCGATATCATCCGAAACAGCCACTTGTTCAGGGATCGACAACCAAATGTTACTTCACGGTATGTGAATAGAATGAATATGGCTTCAGCCAGCTCATTGTGCGGATCATCCAATCGGTACACAACTCTTCATACACTAGATCGTATATTTTTTGTTGGAACAGTTGCGCATTTCCTCTTTTTTCAGCTTTCTCTCTACGCGTACCCCTGTGTGTGTGGGTTACCCGGCGTGATACTGAACAGCACAATTTACTATCGACATCGCAAGGCACTGCAACCTGCTCGATTCGCTACGGAGGCGGCTGGGGCGGCCCATCCTTTTGGCATCGTAGGCTTAGAGTCATGAAATAAGCTTCGAGACCATCAACCTTGACGACTGCTTGCTAGAGAAAGGAATATTTCATCCGCGCACGATAAAGGGCACGGAGACAAGATGGCGCATGCTCACATTTGGATCACGGTGTAGATACTCTGAAGCGCGGCTTATTTAGTGACTCTAGCTTGGCTGGGCAACGGCTTTGTGGCCTTCAGTTGGATGCCATTTTCGTTTCCATGTCGTCACCCCAGACTAAGCGGCATAAAACGTTATCTGAATGAATCAGAGGCCCTCTATACCAGCCATATTCCTGAAAGTGACATCAGCCTTCCATACAAAGGTCCTGCCGCTCACCCCTCTCCTTCTGCTATTGATTCACTATTGATAACTCAATCTAACCATATCAACATGTAGATACCTGATACAGAAACCGAGAAGGAAGGACTTTCCAAGCTTGAATCCTCCTGCGACTGACAATACCACCACAGGAAGGTCTGCAAAATCGCTGTTGGTGAGAAGATGTGTCAAGTTGCCATTCCGGAGTTCAAAGCTATTGGCGTGTTTGTGGGGACGCACGACGACCGGACATGCCTCTGAACCTAACAGTTTCTGCAAAGGAGCAGGTGCCATATTCATTTTTGGTCATTTTCATTTCGTGTTAGTGCAGCCAAAACAACTGTGGTTATGAGCAGAGGACAGATGTCAAGAGACGGAGAGAGAGCCCTGGATAAAGAGAGAGAGAGAAATTAAGCAGAGTGGGAAGGGGAGGTTAGTATTCATTCTTGGCCGATTTCAGAGGGAACTGTGCCAACATTCGTCGGGAAGGAGTCGGAAAACCTCAGACATCACAGCTTTTGGTGGGATTCGAACACACCGCCTCCCGGTCTTCAGCAAGGTCTTGGCTGCCACCAACGAGAGGTATCACCGACAGGTCTTCAGCGTATTTTCTGCGTATCCCCTCATCCTTCTGTGGCTTGTTTCCCCCTGTGCCGCAGGTCTACACGAGTCGTCATCAGACATTGCAAGCCACAAAGCACGGGGGGATCCAAAGCCACTGAAATAGCACCTTTCGTTATGCATTAGGGAATGGGCAACGAATATGAAATGCTTTCCCGCCACGTAATGCCCCTATGGAACAACTCCCGAGTTATTTTTTTTTCCTGCCTATACGGCAATGGAACTCCTGTTTTGTAAGGATGGATATGACCTGGTCTTCGTACGCCTGCGACGCGCATAATTGGAGGAATTCGAATCAAGAAGAGGACATGTTGTGTCACAAAAGCCCGCAGAAGGATAGAACGACATTCGGAAAGGGTACAGGCTACAGGGCTACATAGCAGGAATTCCATGCAGGTGGCAGCTCTCCTTCTTTGGCTGTCCTTAAAGCAGCGCAAAAGTCATTTCCTCTGTTTCCCTGTTTCCTTTCAATAAAAAAAAAAATCAATAAGCAAGTAAGACGCACTACGCGAAGTAATTCACACCACAGAGCCATAATTAACGCAGAAATTGAATTTAAGGTACGCCGTAAAGAGCGACCGGGTGCAATGGCGGTGAAGAGCAGTAAGTGCCAGTTCTCACTTGGCGACGCCCGACGCGGTGTCGTGAGCGGGCGGCGGAAATGGACACTTCCGGAGTCGGGAGAGGAGAGACGTCGAGCCAAAAAAAAAAAAAAAACTGCCATGCCTAATTTCTTTCACGACGTCAGCGACAGCTGCCGAGAACGACAGCTGGCGACCAATTAGGTGGCACAGAAAGGCCACGCCCCCTGATTTTTCGTCTGCTTTAGACGACGGAAGACCGCTGTGGTAGGAACATGAAAATCGTGCGCGCTGACGGGGCGGCGGAAACGCGCCTCTACTTCCGCCGCCCGCTCAAGACGCCGCGTCGGGCTTCGCCAAGTGAGAACTGGCCCTACCACCCTGTGATCCGCTTGGAACCTCGCGCTGACGCTATAGGGAGAACGCTCGCTGATTGGTCAACAGAAATGTTGTCTGCTACTGCTCTGTCGTCTGCTACTCGACTGTTCGGGGCTCTGAAATGATTCGGCAGCACCTTCTATCCCCAATTCTCCGGGAGAACTGTCAAAAATTGGTTTACGGCGACAAAGGCACAAGGCGCTGACTCCCACTGACCGGCGAACCAGAACGAGTTCTCCTTATACCGTCATCGGTGGCGTGTCATCAAAACCTATCCTCCTCGTTGTACCTGGAGTGGCCAGTTAAGGGTGAACGCACGGAGCCATGTTTATGTGACTCCTTTTTTTTATCCCTATCTTTCTCTCTGGGAAAGAGATTGCACACGTCAAACCCTTTCGCAGAATTCGGTAAATTTAAAACTACTTTCATCAGACGTCTTAATCTGAATCCTTCCTTTTTTGTCTTTAGATGGCCCTCTGGGTACTTCTTCAAGGTGTGAACTAAAAATTCGCTTTCACCTATTTTTAAACGGGAAGCCCGCCAGCAGAGGGCTCTGTCTCACAGTGTAGTGCCATGCGTCCTGGTGTTCAGCCTATTCGCGTGTTCGCGGGATCTCGCTTACATCCGTGTGCATTTAGGTAGTCCAGCCATGAAGAGATGCGATATGTCCGATTACATCTCGTGCCTGCACTAAACAGAGGCAATAATCGTCATATGTTGCGTGTATCTGTTGTTTAGGTGCTCCTTGAGACACTCCGCGCTATGTATCTTACAGTCATAATCCCATCATCACTCAACCTGACGCATTCGGCTAAACTGCGCTGAATTTTCGTGCGGGGAAGTTCGTAATACTTTATATCAGAATGCAGCGAGGAGACAGGACTAAATGGGCTAAAACATGCACAGACACGTTATAAGATCATGTGCCCGTGCATGTTCCCCACCCCCACCCCCACCCCCCGCGCTTTAGTTTTGTCGCCGTGCTGATTTTGCCTTCTCATGGGCACATGTCGATTACTTGCAGCGTATCGTTTAGGGAAATAGTGGTCACCTCAATTTCGTGTTCATTTTTATGGCGAGTGCACTTAATACAGCAGGAAAATTTGGTACAAAACAAAGGCTTAGTAGGATTGCAGTCTCCGCTATGAATCCCGCTGTGGTACTCGCCGCTACGCAATCGTGTAAAATCTGGTCTTTTGCTGCTTGGTGAATGTTCGTGCGTTTCCGTTCTGGGTATCTCTCACGTAATTGTCACCTTTGGATGCAGTCCATTTCATGTGACTGTTGACCAGATGGATGTCCTCCTTAAATGTGCCTCCGAGACGGTCTTTCAATAGGGATCCTGACAAAATATCCCCTGAAAACGTCCCCGACTGCCGTCCATCACTACGACATGAAAGTTCCTGCTACACCGTTTTTGCTAGCTTCCGTGACAATATATATATATATATATATATATAATGTAGAAAAAAAAAAGCCATTACAGAAACAAGTAAATGACACTAGACGTGTCTGAAATTCAAAATTACATATTAAGATGGCTTCTATGGCTGCGCGCAGAGAAACAGATACTCATGGAACGATGCGACAGCACCAGGGGACACGTGTTTCGCCGTGTTTTCGGCTCGTCAGCTCTGGGTGGCTATATATATATATATATATATATATATATATATATATATATATATAAAGAGGGGGAAAAGCCATTGAAAAGAATAAGTAAATGATGCTAGACGTGTTTGAAACTCAAACTTACAGATTAAAATGGCTTCTATGGCTGCACGTAGAGAAACAGATACTCATTGAACGATGCGACAGCACCAGAGGACACGTGTTTCGCCGTGTTTGCGGCTCATCGGCCCTGGGTAGCTGCGCATCGTTCGGGATTGGCAATATATATATATATATATATATAAGGAAAAAAATAGCCGTGACCTTCTGACGCCATCCACTCAAACGTTGCCTGCCTGCGTACTGTTGATGAGGCCCAACAAGGCCGAAACAGCTGTCCAGTACTGGCATGGCGACGTTGGAGCTACATATTAGTTTTCATGTTGTCCCGTGGAGATTGTGCGTCTTGGGAAACTTCTCTCAATGGGATTTAATCAGAGTTTGAGAAGTTTCCCGTCGAAAAGAACTCGTTACGAGTTAAGTTACCGCGTGTAAAATGTAACTAAGTTAATAACGAAGTTCTTCAGCCTAAAATATAACTCGCAGTTATTGAGTGACTTAAAAAAAGGACGAATTGCTTCCAAGCTACTTCGGACACGAAGTAGCACTACACAGGTGCAGCCCGCCGTGAGCGGCTGAGTTAAACCTTGAGTTACCTGCGGAGGAATGCAGCACGCTTAGATCGTCTTCATTTATATCCAGCAATGTACCTCTTTCTGTGTGTAAACATATGACGTCACAGTGTTCGACAGAGCCACAAATTTGGTAGAGTTGAACTACGCTGGAAGCTGGATGTGAACAAGGTCGCGCCGAAAGCCACGGTCTTGAGGGGATTACGATGATCCCTGCTTTTCGTTCAATACGAGGTAGCGAACAGGTGCGCGTTCGTGGAACCCTGCCCTCTCATTCCGATTTATTTCGGTTTCAGTGTACCTACAAACGTCATAATGACGTTTCTTTGGTAGAGGTTTATTCAAACGCTTTGTATCTTACCCCTCTGGGCGCACAATGGTTCAGCTTCATTGCAATGGCAGCGGTTCATATTACCCGAATAAAATACTGTCAATGATTGAATATGTATGGCTGATATATAATATGATATATTTATGGCAAAAGATGCCGTGGAGGAACCGGACAGAAAGCAAGAAAATATGTGCACGTGAGTGAAAAGCAAATTAAAAGTAATTTTGAACGTGACTTAACTTGAGAGAACTGATGTTCGGAGGCTGGAACAACGTAAAAGGGACAATCACATACAAGGCCTCAAGTTGCCTAAGGAATTAACGATGAAAGATGAAAGTCACTGAAAAGGTTAGCCAGCTGTAGGACTCGAACCCACATCTTCTGGATTACCGATCCAGGGCTCTACCAATTGAGCTAAGCTAACACGCCCTCTCGAACTTCTTAGGCAACTTGAGGCCTTGTATGTGATTGTCCCTTTTACGTTGTTCCAGCCTCAAAACATCAGCTCTCTCATGTTCAACATTTGCCGCTTGCGTCAATCCCTGTCGTATGAATGTGTGTGTGAGTGTCCAAAAATGTAAGAGTGAAAGGAGGATGAGTGAGAGAGAGTGACTGGTTTGTTCCTTCAGATGACGCACCCTGGAAGTCGCTGAGAAGGCGTGTTAGCTTAGCTCAGTTGGTAGAGCCCTGGACCGATAATCCAGAAGATGTGGGTTCGAGTCCTACAGCTGGCTAACCTTTTCAGTGACTTTCATCTTTCATCGTGACTTAACTTATTTCGCGAAAGCTACCTGGTAATAGGAACGAGTTCCTCTGAAACTTACCACGACGCCATAGTACCGAGTTCAGTTACAAGTTACAAAAAAAAAAAGGAAGTAGTTACCTCGAACTGTGGATTTAACCGGCTTTTTTATTCGGCAGTCCAAGGCTACCACCTGGATATTCTGCGCCTTGGAAAGTCTTCCCTTGGAGAGCAAATGATTGCCTCCCTGTTTGTTTGACGTGCTGCTTTGTGGACACATGCAAAGGGGCGTATCTCAAAGGTGTGGACCGTTGCACTGATTGTGAGATTGAGCTGCACAAAATATTTACTTACAATTACTTACATGTGCAAACGACTTGCGCCACTACGTTTCCCCCACTTCTTCATTCTGTCCTCTCTCCACCTGTACACGTCTGTACGCCGCTAATAGACACAGTTGTTCCGCAGTGCTAACATGGAATTAAAAAAAGAAATTTCGTGCTCCGTTCTAGAAGCGGATCGTTCTCGCAACACCTGGTAGAAATTGTTCAAGTGTTTTTTTTTTGTTTTTTTTTCATGCACTTTTCCCTTTTCGAGAAAAAATAAAGAATTCCTAGTTGTGACTTGGTGACGTCAGTTGATTTACCAGGTTGGAGCAGCGACCGGACGATTAGCAGTGACACGCATGGAAGCAGAAATGCGGGGCCCGTTTTTCACGCCACGCTCTCCTCATCGCATTCCCCCGGGCGGTATCCTATCGCGAGACGTACTTTTCGGCATAGATTGAGAAGTTACCCTTCAAAAAGAACTCCGTTACAAGTTAAGCTGCCGTGTGCAAAATGTAAGTAAGTCAATAACGAAGTTCTTCATCCTGAAATGTAACTCGCAGTTACTCAGTTATTTGAAAAAAAAAAAAGAACGAGTTACTTCCACGTTACTTCGGACACAAAATAGCATTACGCAGGTGCAGCGCGCGTGAGCAGTTGAGTTAGACGTTAAGTTGCCTGCGGAGGAGTGCAACACGCTTAGATCGTTGTCGTTTATGTCCAACGATAGACCTCTCCCTGTTTGTAAACAAATGACGTCATAGTGCACGACAGCGCCCAAATTTGGTAGAATTGAACTACGCTCGAAGCTAGAGGTGAACAAGGTCGCGCCCGAAAGCCACGGTCTTGAGGGGATTACGATATAGTCCCTTATAGGGTCACTAAATAAGCTACGCCTCAGAGTATCGACGCTGAGTTCTAAGAGCGAGCATGCGCCATCCTGTTTCCGCGCCACGCTTCCCACGCGCACGCGCACTGCGCACGATGCCATCTATCATGCACTGGCGAAATATTCCTTTCGTTTACGAGCTGGAGTTGACGGCCTTGAGTTCACCTTAACATATTCAGGACGCTCTGGTGATACATGGATTACATGGATACATGGATTATCGCAAGACAATGGTACACGCTTCTATCTGCCACAGCGAGCATTATGTTAGTCGTCTTTGATCCTCAACTGGGGATGGTACCGGTGTGGTGCGGAAACAAGATGGCGCTCCTCCTCTCCCTTTGACCTCAGTGTCGATACTCTGACGCGAAGCTTACTTAGTGACCCTAGTCCCTTAAAGAGACGCGACCCTCGGCACTACTTATCTTGAATGGGAGGCAGCGAACAAGTGCCCATTCGTGGACCCCGGCCCTCTCTTTCAGATTTGTGTCGGTTTCAGTCTGTCTACCAATGTCATGATGATGTTTCTCTGGTAGAGGTCTATTCGAACGCTTTGCATCTTACTCCCTGTGGGTGCACAGTGGTTCAGCTTCATTTCAATGGCAGCGGTTCTTACTTCCAGAATAAAATACTGTCATTCATTGAATATCACGTTTTATGGCAAAAACTACCATGAAGAAACCGTAGAGAAAGCAAGCAAATATATGGACGTGAATGAACAGCGAGTTCAAAGTAACTTAACTTAAGTTACTTTTGCAAACTTCCCTGAAAAAGGAACGAGTTCCTCTGAAAACTGCCACGGCGCAAAAGTACGGAGTTAAGTTACAAGTTACCAAAAAAAGGAACTTAGTTACAGTAACACGTTACTTGTAACAAGTTACCCTCCAACTCTGCTTTTCGGTCCCTCAAGGGGACTAACTGCTACCTTATAATGCTGCATATCCTGCATTGCTGCGCGTTGGAGATTGTGCATACTGGGCGGACTTCCCTAAAGGGGATTTAATTCCCTCCCGTACCTTTCCCTAGCTCCGAGTTGGGTGGAATGTTCCTCCGTTGCCCGACAAGTCGGCCTAGGACGAAATATCTCCACAGCGCAACATGCTGGCGCGCAGAGACGCAACTGAATCCCTCTGTGTGAAAACGGCCCAGCAGGTACAGTCTCCATGGGGTAGTGTGCCGCCGAACAAACCGATTAAATTCCCTTGAGAGAAGTCGGTCCAGGTCACACAATCTCCACGAGGCAGCATGAAAACAGGAATCTATCGTCACGGAAGTTAGCTATGGCTGTGTAACAAGAACTCATATTTCAACTTTATTTCGCTTAACTTATTTAGCCCCGTGGTGACATTTCTGGGGATGCTTTATCAGTGCACATTTTATCGTACACCCGTTTCAATAATTTAGTGCGACGACACTTTATGCTCGCCTTACAGTCCCCTTCAACAGATTTTCTGAGACAGAAATAGCTGCTAGCGATCAAAAGAAATGATATGTTCAATGCTGACGCATCAAGGGTACGTTCACGGCACTTCAAAGAGACAGATTTTGTTCCGAACGTGCCAAATGGGAGCGGGGGCCTCTATGTCTTCACGTTCACGAAGAACCCAGAAAGAAAACTAGCAGTGATGCAAAACTATCGATATATTATCGATAGTGTTCAAAACCGTAAGTAGTTTTAGGATAATCGACTTCGATACTTGCCACAATCGTACTAAGCTTTTGTTTTGTACCAAATATTTATGCCGTATACAGTGCATTAAATTGTTCTTAAATGAACTGTACTAAACCATGTACATGTGTCGTAGGATGTCATAAAAGAGCAGCTATGCATGACGTTAACGTAATTATCTATCCCAAAATCGAAATAAGCGCGTTCCAATGCCTTCAATGCAACAAGGAATTCAGAAGCACTCTTACTTCACTTGCGTTTCTTTTTGAACGCCTCCTCTAACAACAACAACAACTTTATTTTGAGATGATGGGTGGGGAGGTTGATCGCCACAGGCGATACTCTACCACATTGCTGGCGGGGATGTAGGGAATAAAATATTGAGCCCCTTCACAATAACAATCCAAGTCCGATGGTGTCCGGAAATGAGATAAGAGCTTTGAGCGGTGACGTTGCTGGGCTGGATTGGGCCAGGGACCAAGCAATTTTGATAGAGAGAAGGCGGGAGAGTTCAGCTGACTAAGAGACTCGGAGAGTGTGGTTCGGGAAGGTTGATAGTGTGGGCAATGAAGAAGAATGTGCTCCAGATCCTCTAGAGCACCACAGTGGCAGCAACTGGGAGAGTGAACTTGTCTCAAGCGGTAACACCACTGACCTGCAAAAGCTACATCGAGTCGCATTCGGTGGATTAATGCAGCATCTTGACGAAAGGTGTTTCGCGGCATGCACCCCTCCTCTAATCATCGCCGAATAATCATGTGAATAACATATTGAAACAGCAAATGTGTGAGGCAAGACACGCGAGAGAACAGCTGGACGTACGTCGTATGTATGACTCTTGTCAGCTAGGAGCTTCAGACATGGAGGAATTCCGGAGGTTTATATGCGCGCTACAAGAGGGCGCTGCGTTTCGCATGTCGTCCCTTTTTCGGAAGATGGGCGCGCACGTCCGTAATGTCGGTAGACTGAACGAGACCAGGGAGTGTTGGCAGGTATGTCCTCGACATCCCTCGGCTCTTAAAAAAATTAAAGAAAACACTATACCAATAAGCATATGGGGAAGAATGATATTTAACTGCTCTTCAGCATGTCGAGGATACTGTCAGCCAGGCGAGCAATGTCGTCCAACGCCATCTCACCGGCCGCGGTGAGTACCATCCGAACGTCGAATGACAAGCGGTGAAGAAAGAGTTCTTGCAGGACAGTGGACTCGAGAGGGGTGTCACCCATGAGATGGCGCATACGGCGGGGTGATTGGGCGGTTTCTGATCGCCCAACACTTCAGCGCTAATGAGCTCTTGATGACGTGGATGAACAAGGAGGGTAGTGCGGGCGACTAATTCCCGTTTCAGGATATCATACGGTACTTCTGCCGGTGGATGGAGAATAATGTCACAGATTTCGGCAGCGGTATTCATGGGAAGAGCGCTGAAGACGTGCCCGAGCTCAGCAGTTTGGGAAGCGACACCGTGGGCGTCGAAGTGCCGCCCAATTCGGAAGAAAAAGTCGTCCGACCAATCTGTCCCCTCTGCCACACTTTTTGCCCTCCCCCGCATACAGATCAAAGGAAAACGGGTGCACTTCTACATGAGTGTCGAAAAACGACCACCAGATCGCTTTATTTCCCAGCCTTTCCTCGCGCTATAACTCTCTCGATTTTTGTTCCGCAAACGTTAATGGCACAGGTGACTCCATGGGATTCGATGTTCTCATTGGGTCAATCTCCTCTCGTTTATAATTAAAAAAGTTAATCAACGGAAGTTTATTAATGCATCGACAGAGAAGCTTGCCTGTGCCCTCTTAAAGGGTCTCTGACGAGAACCTGGTCAATGTCTTTGTTTGTATGGATAACGAACCTACATGGTGCCTCCAAGTTACAACTGAAACGCTTCGTCTCTGCGGAGCCGCCAACTGTTCCAAACAAGGAGCCGAAAAGCGGTTTCGATTTCTGCCCTCAACTCGTGCGATCAGCGCAAAACTCTAGCTATTATGCAGTGGTATTCCCATGTGTATGACGTCAAACGCCCGCGACGTTTATTGGTGGAAAGTCCACACCGGAAGTTTGGGTGGTTTCCGCAACTTCCGTATTGCTGGGTGCTTTTTCAATATGGACGCGGAAGCACAGCGGAGCCGACAAGTCAGCTTTTCAGCTACCTTTCAGCAGCTGAGAGGCACCTGCTACGTGCAGCAGAGTTTGGAGGTCTTGCTTTTGAAATGTTGAACCGCGAATCGACTTCAGCATGAAGAGGAAGTTCCAACGACAGGCTGTTAGATGACCTTTCAGCATCCATCACGATGAAGCACATGAACAGTTTGTGTAATTTTCATGTTTGACGGTTCCGTGCAAAGGGGCCGGAGTGGTTCATTGCATAATAATGCCGAAAGAAGTCCAGTGCTTATGTTGCAAGGAGCTGCTCTTAAAGTAGCATATTTAGAACTTCGAGGGCAGCACGAACCTAGCGCTCATATTCACAAGTAAGAAGCGTACTTGTCTCATGCACAATCATGCTGGTTGGTTTCAATACAAAATAGTTTTTCTGAACTTTTCGTTATTGTTCGTCACTTATTCAGAAAGAGTGCAGCTGAATTAATACTCGGCGTCCTACTAGCTTTAGCTTTGTTCAAAGCTTGCGTGTCTCATACAGGAAATCGATTGAACTTGAAAAAAAAAAACAAAAAAAAAAACAAGAGAATCGTTATACCAGTCTGCGCGGTGAACAGGATATGCAAAGCCTTTTCTATAGTAACTACTACATGCTTTAAATACCCAAGATACTAAGTGAAAGTACCCCCTACAGGGGGTACCCTTGCAATTTCAGCTGTAGACATATGTCGGTAATGATGTAACTATAATAATGACCCCCCTCCCCCCGAACTTTTTTCAACACACCTCCATGCTTGGGATTCTGGATAAACCACTGTGCTGACCCCTGACACAAAGCACCATCTCATCAGCCTGCTCCGCCTGGTAAGAATTACATTGGGCTCTCAATTCCACCACAGACACAAATCCAATCCTGTTCCGACGCATCCTTTTGTCCACCCATTCAGTCAATATGTCGTAAGTGTTGTTCGAACTCTTACTGTCTGATAGCACCCAAATAGTATTGTTTAAGCACTTCAAGTATTTTAATGATCGTTATGTGGAAGTAAACCAAACTGTTATGCAGGTTACCCTGCGTGTGACCTCGGTTCCTGCTCTCAGTCCTCCAGAAGTACTCACTACACAAGTTGACTATCGAAAACCTCAATCTTCCATGCATGATGTAAAACCCCAGTTCGCTTGCTTCCTTGCCATTTTGTCATTCGCAATCTTCCTTTTGTGTGCAAAGTGCACACCCAGTTCGAGTAGGATGTAGACCTTGAGGAACCAAGCTTTGTATCTTGGGCTGCTCAAATACTCAAATAGACATGTTTTAGGCAAAGATGATGTAACATGAAATGTGGTTCATATAGTTTGTTGTGGCACTCAGATAATATCTTCATAATATGTCTGCAGAGATTGCTCCAAAATAGCATGTGTGATGCAGCGTCATACATTATTGGGCTTCTGGGAAAAATCATAATTCACCTGATACAGACGGCAGCCTTTGTAACGGTGTCTGACACATTTTTAGCAGCCACTGTTTTAAAATATGCATTAAAAATGCTCCAACTATGAAAGTGTCACGAAGTTCTTCATTTCATTTGTTTACTAAAGACCCTTGTGAAGGGATTTGCATAAAGGGGGAGGTTTTTTATCAAAAAAAGACAAATACCAAAATGATGTACACAAAATTCGTTCAATCACCACAAAGAAATTCATTCGATCTGAAAACGATCATAGCACTTGGAAATAAATGACGATACATTTTGTTCAGATGCTATGTGGGCAGGAACGTCATTCCAGTTTGACACCATCAGCTGGTGCGGAGAGTTGAGGAATTTTTTTGCTTGTGTAGGTGGAGCAAGTACTTTGTGCGAGTCGTCAAGTCTTGGAAGTAACTTGTGAGCGGATTGACAGTAAGTGGGGTGGGGAGGAGTGTGACTGTAATATAACTTATGAAATAATGCCAAGCCTGATACCTTTCATCTGGTAATCAAAGGAGTAAGAAAGAGTTTGGCTTTAATGGCTGAGACGCTGGAAAAAGGATGATAATCATGAGCAACAAACCGTGCGCTTCTCTACAAATTCTACTTTGTCGATTAAGAGATGTTGGGATGGGTTCCAGATTGCAGAGGCATATTCCAGTTCTTTTGAACATGGCAGTTGATGTTCTGAGACTGGAACACATAGAAAAGGCAAATACATACAAAGCATCAAGTGCCTAAGAAATGAATGATGAAAGAAGGCAGTCACTGGAAAGGTTAGCCAGTAGTAGGACTTGAACCCACATCTTCTGTATTACCGATCCAGGGCCCTTACCAATTGAGCTAAGCTAACACGCCTCTCCAGTGACTTCCAAGGGTGCAGATGTACCCTAGGAATAGGTTTATGGGCAGGAGAACATTAGTCACTGTTATTATACAGGCATAGCTCTCTGTCCAGTATGATCACCGCAGAGCACATTTACAGGAACTCACAGGCACAAAACTTGTATAATAAATACGTAATAACCTCAAACAGCTATTATATATAATAACTGGGACATGGAACTCCAAGAGCAGATGGTCTGGCAGTACAACACAGGTAATCTTGCCATCACTATATTTTTCCCAAAATGCTGAAAATAAATCGATTGAATTACTGCAGTGAACTGCTCAATTTTTCACCTCAGATATATTTTTAGCACTCTGTCTTTCATGTTTCAAAATATACATGCATCGAACCTGCAGAAGCTTGTGTGTGTAAGTAGAGTCACACATCTCATGTGCAACAGGCAGGTCTAAGTTGTATTGAGATATGTCAATTCCTTACGCGTGCTCACCATCTGTAGATTCCTTTAAAGGGAACAAAAAACTTTTTGTTAGTAACAACTTCACGCTATATACCGCATTTATAGAAGAAATTGGTCCCGTACCTGACGGAAAACTATCATGACCATTGCCAGATGTCTTCCTGTCCTGTTCCTTCCACCTCCATGAAGTCATCAGCCTAACATTGTTAAAAAAAAGCCATATAAATGCGATAACTGAGATATTACCACTACGAGCATACAGCAAATCACAACCACATAAATAAAATACACAACTGCACCGAGCTGTCTACATTTTCACACACACACAAATACATAACAGAGTGGACTCTCTAATCAACAAGTTTGTGTAACTCTGTCTTGAAACTGGACACAGGAAGGCCATTTCCAATCAGCTGAAAAAAATTGTTCGGAAGAGGAACGGTTTCTGCTAATTTCTGTAGTTTGTCCGTAGCAGTGGAACCTTGTAAGGTGGTACAGTGATGGATTTCATACCGTAATGGCAAGTGTTTGGGATGGCGCTAAAAGATCCTGAATTTGCAAGGCAATTGTGCGTAAATGTCTGATTTCCAAGTGAACGCTTTGTCTACTGTATTTTGCATGTCTTGAAGGAGCTGAGGGGCTGGATGGATGGATTGTAGTGGCACCCCTGGTGGGCCTCTTTGCAACGAGGGTCCAGCACATTGCACCTGTAGACATGGTTGTCGTATACCAGACTTTCTTTCTTTCTTTTTTTTTTTGTGCACTGCAATTTTATCGTAGTTGCCCTCTGTGGTGTTTCCCCAGATTAGACAACAATAGTACAGCTTGGGGTAAACTAAGGATTTCAACTGCGTTGGTTTAGAATCCAGAACCCTTCTTTACTATGTGCAGTATTCTGCATATTATAAGGAAAACAAATAGAAGAAAACTTGTACCTGATCCCTGCCTTGTATTTCCAACATTTGGTTCCACATCTTGTCCAAGGAAGTCATGAACTACATTGGTGCACACTGCTGTGACAATTATAATGTTACATCTAGATGTGGAATACACTGCTTCATTTTACGTACTGTGAATGTTGCTTACTCCATTGGCATGGCTGCATTCAACAACACTCGGAATTGTACAGAAATCTTTTGATTTAGTGCGTAAACTTCAATTTTCTTTAATCCGTATTTTTCTTTGTTGCGTAAATGGTCTCCTAACATCTGCATGCCACAACGTAATTCTCACAAGGAGAGTAATCACTGTATAAATTATACAGAAGACACTAACCTCGTCACGTCCAGATGCAACAGTCTTGGAAGATAGATTCAAGGAAAGCACTGCGGACTGCTGTAGGCGGAGGTTCTTTGTACTCAAACTGAGGGGTCCGTCTCATAGTCTGCATTCTTCAAATACGATTGGCAAAATCCGCTGCCAACCATACCTGCCGCTGCGGTTGAACGCGCAGTATCGTACGGAACTGAATGCCCGCCGCGAAATCTCGCTTTGACGACACAACCGAGGCACGTCAAATAATGTAAGGGCTGTACCTCGATAAATTGGTCGCTGTTCCAAAAGATATAAATAAAGAAAACTTGGAAATACACACACTACGCTAACGCAGTGAAATAGCGCGCTGGGTCCCGAAAGTCGTCGTAGCTCGTAGCTCTTCTTTCCACGGAAGTCGCTAATTGGATTATCGCAGTTATAAAACAGGTCGTAGATTTCGAAGTATATGCATACTTTTTATTTCCAGACATTGTGACAACAGTATATCGGCGTAAAAATGTTGGTTCTTGCTGAAAGTTGTTGTTGTAGTGCTCGATCACGTGACGGCATTCTGCGCGCTTTTTGCATGGGCGATCGACGTCATCCCAGTGGGATGACCAGATGAGCTTTCTATATATGCGTACGTTTTCTTGGTTTGACGCTAGGTGTGCCAGCGTCGGCGTGAACCGCGATGTTCAAAATTCGAGTTTACGAAAACTACGAGGAGTTGAGGCATGCATTTTCGTATGTCAAGTTGCTTTTGTGTATTCTATCGGTAGCCACTGCGGAAAAGGCTCTCCAGCTTCTGGTCAGACACCCTTTAAGGTAGGTACTTAGGAATAGAGTACATCGCCATAGGTTAAACTGGGAAAAGGTTAATTTTACTGTTTTAAAAAATTACCTCTATAGTTACGGTGGGCACCCTGTATATCATCCACAAGGCGCACCTGGCGTGTTTCAACCTTTCTATCTGCCCACAAAAAACTTCCGTCTACCTCATGGCAGCACGACCTGGATAGAGCTGCTTTGATAGCTCCTAGGACCACGCCTCTTTTTACTCTTTTCGATACATTTGACTCAAAGGGCAAATCAGGTTTAGGTGACTTTCGTTGTTAACGCCAACAAAGATGGTTTTCTATGAAGATAAGCCGTAAGTCAAGAAATTGTATGTTTCTTTCATGCAAATATTCAGTTTTGAATTCCAGCTCCAGAGCTGTGTCTTTGAGCACAAAGATTATCACTTCCCTGTTCATGTCATTACGCCCATCAGCTATCACCAAATAGCCCTCAATGCACCGGAAAATTCTTACTCATTCTATCTTTACTTTTCAGGTTTTCCTTAATAGACCTGCCTACAGCAGCAGGTACGGAATACTTAGAGCAGGCGCCACCTATGATCCTATACACACCACTTGCTTTTTGATGATGTTTTGTTCTTCATGTTCTATGAACGTTGACGTTAAATATTTTCTGAGAAGCCACAGAAATTGATCAACCCCATGCCCACAGCATTCTGCAACCTTGCACTTGCACAGATATCGATACAATTTGGAACGTCCTCACACATTTTATCGAACGGTAAGCCGTAATATAATCCGTTATATCGAGTGCAGATACATTCCTTTTCCTATGTTCCAGTGTTTTCAACGCCCTGCACACCTCATCGGGATTTTTCACCATAAAGCTATTCAACAGCAGTAATTAAGCAATTTAACAACGGCCATGCCTACAAGCACCTAATTATATTGTCTAACGACTTGACAGAAATGTTATGGAGGAGAGCTATGGAGGAGAGTGCAGAAGCACAGAAATGAAGAAAAAAGCCACTCGTGGTGAAGTTGCACGCGGAGAAGTTGGAACGTGTAGGTGCAGTACACATAAGTGACAAAACTAGGAAGATTTTGGGAAAAGGACCGAAATATGCTACTCGGCTGGAGACAGATAGAGTTCGCAGCCTAGAAGTGGCCCACGAAATTGTGAGCACACTACTGGAGGAAGAAAAAGATCGATTCATTTCATCCGCAGTTGAGATGCTTCAACGAAAGAAGGAAGGCAACACAGAAGAATAAGCGTTGAGTGCAGCAGCTAGAGAACGGAAAGGAAAATACCTCAGACTACTGGCAGACAGTACGGGAGTCTTCTGCGTTCTGGATGCCTTTCGATAATGAGAGAGTACAAAAACACACAGCAAGTGTTTGCCTTTCAGAGCAATTGTATCCGAGAAATAGGCATTGCAGATTGCCCTTTTCACATTTCCACAAAAGTAGTTATCTCTTTTGACAATAAATGATTCCCCTATGGTGAAAAATTCGAATGAGGTGTGCAGGTCGTTGAAAACACTGGATGATAGGAAAAGGTGTGTATTTTCACTCGAAATAACGGGTTTATATTACAGCTTCCCGTTTGAAAAGGTGTGTGAGGAGGTTACAAACTGTATCGATAAGTTTGGAAGTGTAAGGCTTCAGAATGCTGTGCGCATGGTAGTTGATCAATTTATGTGGCTCCTCAGGTAATATCTAACGTCAACATACGTACAACATGAAAAACAAATATTCATTAAAACATGAGGGGTGTGTATAGGATAAAAGGTTGCGCTGGCTCTAAGTTGCTACAATTAAGCTGCTGTAGGCAGGTCTATTATGGAAAACCTGATAAGAAAAGTATAAGAGAGAAACTGATGTTCTAAGGCTGCAACACATAGAAGGGACAGATACAAACAAAGCCTCACTGAGGCTGTTTGTATCTTGTTTGCTATCTTGTTTGCTCTGTGAGGCTTTGTTTGTATCTGTCCCTTCTATGTGTTCCAGCCTCAGAACATCAGTTTCTCTTTTGTTCAACAGGTGCCGCTGGCGTCGATTTCCGTCGTATGAATGTGCGTATGAGTGAGCAAAAATGTAAGAGTGAAAGGAGGGTGAGTGAGAGTGAGTGGCTGGTTTGTCGTCCCTTTAGATGACGCACCTCGAAAGTCGCTGGAGAGGCGTGTTCGCTTAGCTCAATTGGTAGAGCCCTGGACCGGTAATCCAGAAGATGTGGGTTCGATCCCTACAGCTGGCTAACCTTTTCAGTGACTTTCATCCTTCGTCGAAGAAAAGCATGTTTATAAGTCCCAAACGTCGCCACACCAGATTTGGACAGCTGTTTCGGCATTATTGGGCCTTCATCAGCAATGGGTAGGTGGGCGACGTTTGAGCGAGTGGCGTCGGAAGGTCACTGAAACGTTGCCCACCTACGCATTGCTGATGAAGGCCCAATAAGGCCCAAACAGCTGTCCAATGCTGGTGTTACAACGTTTGGGTCTTATAAACATATTTTTCTTCATCTGATAAGAAAAGAGATATATTAAGAATTTTCCGATACATGGATGATGTCACTGTCCTTGAACGGCACTTAGTTCGCGTACCAGGGACCGTATTTTCTATTTGGGAGGTAAAGGTAAAAGAGGTAAGGTATCCCGTCCATACCTTCCCCGACACCTTTGCAACCCCACGGCTATGGAACATGTGTTTTCCCTTAAAGGACACCCAGGTTGTAAGTTTATGGCATTCGTCGGCATGGATCCCTCAAAGGGGCATATGTGCACCCCGACCAACGCATTGTGTGCGACTAGTTACACATAGTCACATAGTGTGCGACTACTAGGGAAAGGGGAACGAAAGAGACAAGGCGACGGAATTTAGCCAGAGTATGTAGTTGGTATCGGGCCACCACCTAGCTTGAACGGTCAGCTTTGAGCCGCGTATCGGGCGCAGCGACAAAGTTGGCATCAGCATTGCGTTGATGTGAGCAAGTGCATCTCGTTCGTCCGTATTATTTGTGTATCAGACTCTTCTGTGAGTTTTTGTGCCGTGCCTGCAAGTCTCCTTCCGTCGCAGCAACTCCCTCCGTCGCACCTCAGCAAGCATCTGAACATCCGCCGACCACCTCCAGGAACCACCGGCCTTACCGTAATATAAATTTAATTCATTATTCCCGAACTATAGTTATCAATTCCACGCGATTGTCTGTGTTAGCTGTACATCGTTACTAGTTTGTGTATAAATGTTTCGTTTGATATCGAATACGAGTGAAGAGGTGTGGTCATTCACTGATCGGCGATAAAAAGCAATATCTCTATCCCAACATCGTCAGGGTGTGGGATTCTCCTTCTCATCCGTCCCTCTGTTCACACTCGGGTACTGGCGTCCGCGATAGGACGATGATGAGACTCGGACGGGGACCCTGAGAGAGATTGCAGTAATCGTCTGATCTTTGGGTGGCCACGCACTGGCACCGACAATGGATGTTGTAGCACTAGTGGCAGCTGGTAAAGAGTTAGGCCTTGAGGGCGCTGAGCTAAAACAGTGGCTTGACGTTCAAGAGGCTAAATGGCACGCGGCAGAGAGAAAAAAGCGCGCAGCCGATAGAGAGGCCGCGAAAGAAGCAGCAGAACTTCGTAAGGCCGAAGCCGAGTTAGTAGATATAAAACTGAAATCGCTGGAGCTCAAAAATCCACGTCCGACGCCCGCCACCGGGCCGGCAGCTTTAAATGACCCCGTTCTAGGGTTACAGAAGGGAATGGCCCCCTTCGACGAGCGTAAAGATGACCTTCACGCGTATTTGCTAAGGTTCGAGCGTGTAGCGCGAAGTCAAAAATGGCCCCAGAGCTATTGAGCAGCGTCCCTAAGCATGTGCCTGACAGGGGAGGCACTGGGGGTGTATTCACGAATCGCACCCGAAGATTATGGTGATTATGAAAAGGTGAAAGCCGCACTGTTGAAGAGATTCAGGTAACTGCCGAAGGCTTCAGAGAGAAGTTTCGTACAATACAGCCAGAAGAGGGAGAATCTGGATCTCAGTTTGCCACACGGCTATGTAGTTATTTTGACCGATGGATTGAATTCTCCCAAGTTAAAGAAGGGGATTTTCAAGCTCTTCGCGACCTCCTCATAAGAGAGCAATTCCTGTTGGACTGCTCAAGTACCGACGCGCTCTCTCTCAAGAAAAAGAAATTAAACACTCTGAAAGAGGTTTCCGAAGCCGCAGACGATTTCATGGAAGCGCACTGTACTCGTATTTTGGCTCCGAAGCGCGGAGAGCTCCAGAGAGGTTGGAAGTCCACACGGATATATCGAGAGGCCAAGATTTGGCAAGGCAGGGAAAGGCCATTGGAGGAGAACAGTCTGACAGACCCAGCAGCGGTAACCCTACACGGGAGGGAAAGCCTCCGACTAAGTGCTACCTTTGTGGGAGTATAGGACATGTTGCAAATCAATGCAGGAGCGTTTGGCACAAGAGAGGCGATGATAGCCGGTGCATCAAGTGTGGCCTATTAGGACATAAGGCAGACGCCTGCAGGGGCACGACTGATGGACAGGTGAACAATTCGAGAATGCAAAGCTCGTGTTTCGTGGCTACTGAACCAAGGGATTTAAACAAAAACATAGAAAACGGCTACGTCGAACTCCGAAGTGGTGAGAAAGTCCCGGTTGTGAACGCATTCCTGTCAAATAAAATAAAAGCCCTCGCCACGGACTTGCCAGTCGTCGAAAGCAGGGTAGGTGAGGAAATGGTGTCAGTTTTAAGGGATTACGGAAGTAACACAGTTGTTGTTAGGAAGTGTCTTGTGCGACCTTCTCAATACACCGGGCAATTTGGTCGTGTTTACCTCGTGCACGGCGAAAGGAAGCGACTGCCCGAGGCAAGAATACAGGTGAAGACGCCATACTTATCTGGCAACGTTACGGCCAAGGTAATGGAGTGGAGTTGTACGACCTCATCCTTGGAAACGCAAGAATCAAGAATTCGGAGCCTTCACAGAATAGTCGACAGCTGACGACGGGGTCGCGGCGACTTCAGGATCCATGGAAACCCTACACTCTTAAAAATGAACTTCACCACATAGCACGCTCTGAGCCAACCATCGTCCCGAATGACAACGTTCTCGCCCTAGATTTGTTGAAAACGGGAGGCGGAGCCTATTTTGTGCCCATTATGCACGGCACAGAATAGGCTCCGCCTCCCGTTTTCGACGAATCAGAGGCGAGAACGTTGTCATTCAGGATGATGGTTGGCTAAGAGCGTGCTATGCGGTGAAGTTCATTTCTAAGAGTGTAGGGAACACACCAGAAACCACACAGTGCGAGATGGTCGACTTGTCACAGCATCGGGCCTTGGAACCCGACAACGAGGACTTAGGATCAGCAGCAGCTGACGTCACCAGAAGTCAAAGCGGGGCTACTAAGAGACCGCCGCCAAGGTTACGTGTTCGAAATATTGAAGGCGGACCGACGGACGTTGCTACACTTATAAAAGCACAAGAGGAGGACCCCACACTGCGAACCTGTTACGACAAAATAGGGCAGGAACAGCGATGCCACAACACCAATAGAACTTTCGAGTTCGTGGAGGAAAGCGGCATCTTATACCGGAGGTACTACGACGAACCCGGGCACATGCAGCAGCAGCTAGTGATACCAAAGCAGTATCGGAACGCGGTTCTACGACTCGCTCATAAGGGAATCCTGGCAGGGCATCTAGGAGCGAAGAGGACAAGTGACCGAATTCTGACAGGTTTTTTCTGGCCTGGGCTACAGGCTGATGTTGGTCGGTTTGTCCGATCGTGTGATCGCTGCCAGAGGACAACCCCAAAAGGAAGAATCGCGAAAGCTCCATTCCAGTGCATGCCCAAGATCGACGCCCCGTTCCAGAGAGTAGCGGTCGCCATGATCGGGCCCATTTCGCCTCCATCACGGGCGGGCTGCCGTTACATCTTGACTCTCGTCGATTTTGCGACGCGCTACCCCGATGCCGTTGCACTTAAATCCACTGACACCGAAAGTGTTGCGGAAGGATTGGTGGAAATCTTTTCAAGAGTGGGTATTCCCCGGGAGGTTCTCAGTGATAGAGGGAGCAACTTCGTGTCCAAACTAATGCAAGAAGTCGGGAGGCTCCTTTGGGTTAAACAAATTCAAACCACCCCATATCATCCGATGGGAAATGGTTTGGTCGAGCGTTTTAATGGGACCTTGAAGAGTATGCTGCGCAGGATGTGCGAAGAAAGGCCTATCGACTGGGACAGGTACCTGGCAGCGTTGTTCGTCGCGTATCGTGAAGTCCCGCAAGAGAGCCTTGGGTTCTCTCCATTTGAGATGTTATACGGAAGACACGTCCGGGGGCCCCTGACGGTTTTGAAGGAACTATGGACCCGAGCTGATCTTCCAGAAGAGACGAAGACAACGTACGAATACGTTCTAGAATTAAGGAACCGGCTTGAGTCGACCTGCAAGTTAGCGCACGAGTCACTGGATAGGGCAGGAGCAAGGTACCGGCAGTATTACAAGAAGAAGGTGAGGGACCGAAATCGCACAACCGGGGAGAAGGTACTAGTACTGCTTCCAACCGACAATAACAAATTACTTATGCATTGGAAGGGTCCATTCCCCGTTACACAGAAAAAAAGACCGGTCGACTATGAAGCAAAGCAGCATTTGTAATAATGCTGGTCGGCATCAATGGACGCTGGAAGTTGCCCCTTGGCTATTTTCTTGTTGATGGCTCGGGTGGTGAACAGCGTGCAAGTCTTGTTTCTCAGGGCCTCACCCATGCCCATGACAATGGGGCCACCATTGTTTCCCTGACGTGTGATGGTGCACCAGCTCACTTCACAATGTTTAGGAGCTTGGGATGCAGCTTTAGTGACACCGAAAAAATGAAGACGACCTTTCCACACCCCTGCACTGGTGAGCCGATTGCAGCGTTCATGGACCCGTGCCATATGCTTAAAGGGACTCTGACCAGAAGTTCGACAAATATTTCGTTTGCATCTATTACGAAGGTATAATATGCCTCCAAGCCACACGCGAAATATTTTGGCTGTGCGCGGAGGCAAAGTTTGCTAAACAGGGAGCTGAAAACCGGCTTCGCTTTTCCCCCTCAACTCGCGCAATCGGGGCCGAAATCTAGCCTCTTTGCAGTGGACATCCGCCAATTTCCGTGTGCGCGACGAAGTCACGAGGGCCACGTTTCATTGGGCGCCCGGACCGGAAGTTCTGTTGTTAGTGAGTTTGTGAGTGCGCCGGCATCCGTCCGGAAAGCGATCTTCAATATGGACGTCGAAGGCAGAAAAGCGGAGACTTCGAGCCCGGAACTTCTTTCTGACCTTTCTGCGATCGAGACATCGAGAAGAAAATTCTGCGTGCTGAACAGCTCGGTAGGATTTCGAAACGTCGCCGATGCCGCGAATGCGAGACGAAGTTAGAGCTCTACGAACATCAGTTACAGATGAAGCAAACAGCATGAGTCGCCTGTCTTCAGGTAAGCGACGAGCTTTTTAACGCACACTGTGATCGAACATGTAAACGTTCGCAGAAATTTCGTGTTCTGATATCTAATGCGCACTTGCTGTTCATGGTGCCGGTGTGGCTGGTGTGTCATAATGCCGAAGGAGATCGAATGCTTGTACTGCAAGGAGCTCGAAAACACTGCCGAATGACTGCAGTATGAGTGCATTACAACCCACAAAGATTTCCAACTTCTACTCTTGAATATGACTGTCCTGAAGGTCGCATATTGAACTCCGTGGGTACGCGAACCTATGAGCGACTGTATTCACAAGTAAGTCACATGTGTCCTTGTCGAACGATGTTAAAATTTGGGTGGTTTGGTCCTGCAATAGAGTCGTTAAAAACTCCAGTACAGGGCGCAGCACATAAAAAGGCTATACAGTACACGACTCTGAACTGGAGAAAACCAATATAGGCAATTTTGTAATTGTCAGTGTGCTGTGTCCTGAGTCACGTTTTTATGTATTGCCCTGTGCATAAGGTTTTAGCGTAGGTTTTTAGCGATATTGAGTGTTCTTGATTGTCGATTCAGTGAAAAGTAAAACAATTTTGGGTTCTAAAAGAACACAGCATGTGTAGTAATGTACAAGGTGTGGGCAGGTAAACTGCAGTTACTCTCAGGTACATGTAGAAATGACAATGCACACACACTGTACTGTAACCGGTTACCTATTTGCCTAAACTATATTTTATGTAAATCTGTGTAGACGATGCAGATACACTGCGTATCGCCAGTTTGCAAGGTGAGTATGGCACAAGCTTGGAAAAAACAAGATCATGGTCATCCCAGCCTGTGCAGTGAAGAGGGTCTGGCAAGCCTTTCCCACAGAAAATGCCACAGGCTTCAAGTACCCAAGATCCTAACTGGGGGTACCTCTTCGCACAGCTCGTCTATCACATTTAAAATAATTCAGCATCTGTATTTAGGATGATCTATAGCTCTCAGGATGATGCATGGTTCATGAGTTCAACATGTTGTGTTGAAACAAAACACTAGTCCTTTTTAATGAGTCTTGCGGAATGATAGATGAGCACTCCTTTCGTGACATTGTGTACCATTGCTACAGTGAACAATTTCTTGAGCAAGACTGATGAACGAACAAAAAATAGAGTCTTGTCTTCCAAATATGTATGTTCCTTGTAACTTCATGTATGTTCCTTGTAATTTGTTAAGTGACCCATGTTGATGTCCCCCCTCATGTAATGCCTGCAATGGCCTTTGAGATATATTCATAAATAAATAAATATCAAAACTGGAAAAAGATGTAACACGTATCCTCTCTTTGTGTGAATGATACATAGACATTCTCAGAAGATTTGTACATAGTCACACTTTGCCTCATTTTGCATAAAGCCTAGTTCCACCTCTTATATCATCTCCGCATCTTCAATCTCCAAAGCAGTACAAGGCTAAAGTAATCAGTTACTACATAAAAAGAAGGAGGGGAGGAAAACAAATGCTGGCACATCTAAAATTCGAAGAAACCCTGGTACTTTCACGGGGCTACTCACGGCTCAGTGCTGGATCAAATCCCGATGGAAAACAGCTTTTCTGAGCCTCAGTGATAGATTCCCTTGATTGCACTGACTGTGAGGCACATCTCATTGGCTTGGTGGCAAGTGGGCTTGCGTCTGATAGTAAGATTTGGAAGAAAGGGAGCAAGGAACATCTCTCTACGGTCTTAAGAAGGATATCAACGTTTCCTGTCAAGGTACAGCATTTCATGTTGCTTTCAGTAAGTACGACATTCCTCATAGCAGTTACCATTCGTGTTGGGAAAGCATGCTGAAGTTAGCTCAGGCAGTGCATCCAGAACTGTGAATCGGGTTCATAGAGAGCACCTGGTGAGAGGGACAGCAACAGTGTCCAGTAAAGACTCTCCAGGAATTTTGTGCAGGTTTGGGGGTCACACCTTTTAATAGTGTTGATGGAAAGCAGGGTGTGTGAAACACTCACTTCTGGTAGATGAATTCTTGTTATTTATAACCAGGTACCCATGTTCTAGTAATCTAGAAAAAGCCTTGGCTCTCTTGGAGGAAATTGCTAATGAATCTGAGTGTCTTTTGTGGAAACAGGTCGTAACTGCCTTTCTATCCACCCTTCTTAGTTGCCCTAGCAAAAGCAAATATGTAATGCTGTGCACCATATCTGATGCTAGCACACTAATTGCTTTGAGTGTTCTCAGGCTTCTGAAATGGAGCTACCTCGTACATACGCTGTGCCATGTCGGCAAGAACATAAATCAGACTGCCTTTACTTTTTAAATTGGCCCTTCTGTGCTTCATGTGACTGCAAGAATGGCACCCCCAAAACAATAGGCAACAAGAATGATTTCTGCAATGTATTGAGCTTTGTAAAACAACAACTTTATTTGAAAATATATTCCAGAAGCCGGGTGACAACCTCATAATGTAGCGTCCTTTACTGCAAACACCGCTCAACACAACGAATAAAAACAGAGCGTAAACGTTTTGTCGCCTATCCGGGTGGCATCATCAGTACAACAGAGGCCAAAGATGAGCACATCAGCCTATCTAAGAGGGAATCTTACACATCCGATAGGGGGCCACGGTATGTACAGGTATTACAGGCTGAAGCATCACGCCTGATAAAGCAGGATTCTAAGAACTTTCTAGGGTCCCATCGCTAGTCATGAGCAAAGGTTACTGCACCATCAAAATATATGTCCCTTAGGACAGCAGTGGTAGACTGATTCGGTCCTGTTTAGTTAAGCTAAGCATTAGTAGCCCTGGCTCTTTTAGTCTTGTCCCACGTCTTTTGTCTATCTCGCCAATGTAGGTTGTATCAGATTCTATGCACTCAACTTGATATGCACAGTCAAAATGCCTGATGGGCACAGTGCCCTCCAAATAGCGTATGAAATACATTGGATGAAAGGAATGCGGACCACCGATTTGACTCCTTTGATGTTGTTTTTGATTGTTCTCTGTTGGAGGGATGATGCCACCTGGATAGGCAATGAAACGTTTACCCTCTTTATTCTTAATTGTTGTGTTAAGCCAGTGTTCTGAGTAAAGCATTTTACATTATGAACTTTGTTTGAATGATGATTAGTGGCGAGCTTCATACCCTGGGCCACTACTCTAACAATTGCTTGTGGTAGTGTGGCGAAATGGAATAACGAGCCTTGTAGACAATTTACTTGGCCATATATTTATTTCTCTCTCATAGGTTGAAGAACCCAGTGTGGTGTTACATAACGGAGGGGCACGTAATTATACAAGACCGATCACCAAAAGGCCTTGCTTTTGACTAGATTAAAATGTGAAGCGATTGTAATATAACAAATGCTGCATGGTGGCGATATGATAGGTTCTCCTCACGAGTTGTCGCCACAGTTACGGTTAGTTGAGAAACTGCATATCCAGGTAGCAGGATCAAATTTTAATTAGGCTACTTTGGCCAACACGCGAGCGTAGAGCACAGTGTCAAAAGCCCTTACAAAATAAAAAGAATACTACATCTACATGGACCCAGAAATCAAGACAGTTTGAAATGCTGTGAACGAATTCCACTACGTTAGTTTTGCATAAATTCCCTTTTCTAAAGCCATGCTGGAATTTAAAAAAAAGAAATTGACAGAGTCATCTTGGTTGACAACGTGGTAGTACATGATGTGCTCCATTAGTTTACAGGGAACCCTAAAAAGTGGAGCTCGTTAATAGATAGAAGGAAGTCACCTCTTCTGGAGACAGGAATAAGCTTGAGACCTATGTCCTCGACTCGCACACATACTAAGAACCTTTGACACAGATTAACGTATCTTCATTCCAGCTCTTTCACTTTCAGATGTTCATCTCTGTTGAGTGGTCTGTCATTCTTGTAATACAGATTGGAATTGAAATGCAGGTGCATAAGGGATGCTCTGAAAGAAAAAGTGTTTGGTTTTAGTCCTCTTAATGTTTCTGAAAACGAAAACAAACTTCACGGTGACTACTCTTCTGAAATTAGCAATTCCAGGATGACAGCAAAAAAAATATCTTGCCATACCATTATATCCACCTGGCACTTCAATTGAATAATGGCAGTTGAAGATGACGATGATTCAATTTAATGACGCATAAGTAACTCGGGCTATAGTGTGCCAAAACCATGGTAAAACTGTGACTTGTTAAATATCAGATGATTATACTAAAATAATATACTTTGTTGGTTGGTAAATTGAGATATAGACAAAAACATGATATGATAAAAATAAGCAATTGAAGAAAAGGCAATTGTTGGCTTCGTGTGACTGATGTCGAGTTTGCCACACTACGTGTTGAATAATAATGTACGCTGATACGCTGTAGCATATAAAGTACAATCATACACACGCTCAATATGTGGTGGATATGTGAAACCAATATACACATACTTACATTTCAAACTTTCTTGAAAAAGGCAGTCCAAGTCTGTCGGATTTGCCGGACTCTATACAAAGCCAGTAAGCACAGTGTGGAATGACTGATTCATCTTTCGAAGGTAGAGGGTGCAGCTACCACGACGCTTCGTCATCTCAATGCTTCGGAGCGGCATAGCCTAGTAAGAAGCCATCAGAAGGATCTCATAACCATATCTTGGTCGAAAAAGTGGAGGGTTCTGTGGGATATGTAAGAAAGCATACGCGTTACACAACAGCTACGAGAATGATCGACTGCACCTGCATGGTTTTCAGTACGTAGACTTGGAACTGAAAAATAAATGTGCTAACCTTGTTGATACTACTTTTCCGTCAGGACCACACGAGAGCACATTTGGTTTTTTTTAGTTGAAGGTATCATCAGGTCCCCATGCTCCTTTGAGATGCAGCAGACAGAAGTTCGCTGAGGCGAGTGACTGCCGTTGCGGTTCGTCGCTTCGCAGCAGATCAAGAACAGTACACCGCAACGATAGGTGAAACGTTCAGAATATGGTGACCAACTCCAACACCAACCCAATGACCGAACAAAGAGGATGAACCGGGAGTCACACAAGTTCGCAGTTAGCAAGCTCGGCATACGGCATCCATTACAGCTGACCGGATACGGTAGCATATATCGAACGCCGTGTACAGATTGAAAAGAAAATCGTAGAAACTGTTGCAGGTGATAAATGCAGGGTATATTTTTCTTCTTGAGGCTCTGTAACAAAAACATATTAACGTAGAAATGCCATTTCACGAAGGAAATTGACAGATATTGCGTGACCACGTGACGCGTTTGAGCCAATTGTGGGTGTTGCGAGTGGCCCCCGTGTTGACGTCATCTTGATGGTGGGCCGGGGTGGATATTCTATATAAACGTATGTTTTCTCGGTTTGACGCTAGGCGTGCTGCACTCGGATGAAGTCGAATGTTTAAAATTCGAGTTTAGAGAAACCGTGGGGTTTTAATGCATGAATTTTTGCATGGAGAGTCCTTGTTGGGTGCTTTATCGACTACAAGTACGAAAGAGCTCCCTCAGTTTCTGGTCAGAGTCCCTTTAAGCTTGTCAGGACACTCTGTGACAAGAAGGTCATAATTGATCCAGCTGGGAGGATGGTTTCTTGGCACTACATAGACAAGCTGCACCAGATCCAGAGGGACCAAGGTCTCCACCTGGCCAACCATCTCCGTGCTGCACACATCAACCGGCGCAAACAGCCAATGAAGGTTAGCTCGGCAGCCCAGGTTTTGAGTACATCCGTCGCAGATGCTCTGGCCGAGTGCCGCTGCAACCATGTACAGGGCTTTGAGGGGTCTCAGGCGACAGAACAGTTTCTAAGACACATCAATGATATCTTTGACGGCTGAATTCCCAGAGTATTCATCAGAAGAACTTGAAATAACCACTAAACAGCAGCAACATTGGAAGGGTGACATGCTTGTTCGAATTAGTGCAACAGTACTTGTCCAACCTCAGAGAGTACCCAAATGGACCTAAGACTCTCAACACAAATCGAAAGACTGGGTTTCTGGGATTTAAAATTGCTATGCATAGCCTGCTGCAGCTATATGAAGAAACAGTTTCAAGAAAGAAGGTCCTAAAGTACATTCCAGCACATAAGATATGCCAAGACCACTTGGAACTCTTTTTTGGCGCTATCAGATCACATGGTCGTCAGAACGATAACCCAAATGCAAGACAGTTCAGCTCTGCTTTGAAACGTCTAATCGTCCAGAACGAGATACAGCAGGTCACCACGGGGAACTGTTGGCCACTAGAGTCAGCATCCATTTTGATTGTCAGTAGCGCAAGTGTACCATCTCCCGAACAAGTCATCAATTCGACAACTCCGCGCAGACAGCTCCTGACATCTTCTGAGGAATCAAACATTGACGACACTACTGACCATGATTATTGCTTGGACCCAGGACGAATAACAGACATTGCTGGAAGGGCAATCACCTACATTGCGGGTTTCGTTGTGCGCCAGTTGCAGAGGTCCTTGATGTGTAGCGCATGCTCAGACGTTCTACCTATAGACGCAAGTGATTCATCAACATACTCCTTAATTCATCGCAAGAGCAGAGGAGGTCTGTTATTTCCTTCAGACGGAGTAGTCAAGATTGCAAGAAAATGTGAGAAAGTTGTCCGTCACGTCATCTCTCGAAACCAATTATCCACGGCAAACCTTTCTCAGGCACTAATTGCAGAGGTTGTTCATGACCTGCACGACCAGAACCTCTTTCCATCTGTCCACGGCCACATGTTTGAAAGTTCACCTCTTGATAACCACCTTATCAAATCAGTAGCACATAGATATATCAAAATAAGGCTGCACCTTGCTGGCAAAGAAGTGTCCCAAAACATGCACGTACAGAGGGTCCGGCAAATGTACACAAAGTTAACACAGTTTAAGGGACAGTTTGATACGTTCAGTAGTGGGAGTGCAGGCTGTGCAGCTAACCGTACCATAAACGGTGCGGAATGTGTCCACAAAAGCGGCGCCCTGCCAGCTGTGCCAGATTTCTCGCTTCCCTTCTGTAACCACGGTACGCTCAGCGCCCGGATACCTATGTACAGGGTGTGTGCTATAAAAGATCAGTCACATTTTCGCGCGTGACGCTATATCTACTTGACAGACAGACTTCTGCTGCCACACACTGAATAATTTATGCCAGAGAAACGTACGAAAAAATCGTGGTTACCAGCCACTGCGCAACAAAAGAAATACGACCACGCAAACTTCATGTTTTTCCTATGCGCAGTACCCATGGATGGAGGCGAATGTTTGTGTGGTCATATTTATTTTGTTACACAGTGCTAGGTAACCACAAATTTTTCGTAGGTTCCTCTAGCATAGGTTCTTTAAGCCTGTGCGTAATAGAAGTACTCGTCAAGGAGGTATCATTCTTGCACAAAAATGTGACTGACCTTTTACAGCACACACCCTATATCTTACATTTCAAATATACGTTCTTAGATTTCTTTGTGTACTCGTATGTATATATTTACATGACCACGACTTGAGCAGACTACTTTATTTTATTGACATCTTTCATCGCATTAAACAGTAATCGTGTTGTTCACTTACATCACACGAACTGAGGAAGATGAAATCCTTGTTTAATCACCGTCTTCTTCAAAGACTGTCCACAATGTTCCTTTGCGGTATGCTCGGGGTAAGTAATCTACTTTTGAGCAGCTTCAACGTCCGTCTTGTGTTTCCCTCGTGATAGCAATTTGCTTGCCCACAACAAATGGCGGCACTAAAGACCCGCAAATTTACATTGGCTGGCCGGCCGAGTCACGTGATAACCTCTGACGTCACTTCTGCCACACCCTTAGTCGGCGAGAAAAGCACGCTGCGCACCCTCCTTAGCTTTCCTTCCTCCATGCCTCTAATCATAGCTCAAGGTCAGGCAGCAACCCCCTTGCTCTCGACGGCTCCGCGGTTTCGAGGAGGAAACCGTCACTTCCATAAAGGAGAGCAAGGAGGGCGAAAAAAAAAAAAGCGAGCATAAAAATTTCTCCCGCTCGCCAAACAGGCGTCACAGATCGGGAGCGCTTCGCCTTTACACATTCCGCAAGATCGTGTACAAAACATGAAAGAGGAACAGCCCGAGTAGAACCTTGAGGTACACCAGACGTAGGCACATAAATATCCCGAAGCACACTGGAAACAGAAACATAAGAGGAACCCAGCAGTAAGTAGCAATCAAAAAACCATACCGGAGAGTCGCAAATCTGCGCATAAGCAGGTCATATGGTTCATCAAAGGGAGCGCCTTCGACACACCAACATAGATTACATCAGCCAGACAACGAGAGTGAGGGACAGGTGCAACAGTGGTCATTAACTGGACCACGTCAGTCTACTTGGTGATTGTATGCTATTCTACGTTTGAAAAATTTAATAAATTTGAACAAATTTTGAATGAAAATAGTTCATTCAAAAACCTTCCAAAATTACACGATATGCTGTCAGCCCTGGAATTCTTTACAAGCCACACACTTTTAAAAATGAGCTTCACCGCATAGCGCGCTCCTAGCCAACCATAATCTCGAATGATATCGCTATCTGCCCTGATTTGTTGAAAACGGGGGATGTACGCCTTTTCTGTAGCAATTATGAATAGCATAAGCGTCACAAAAATGGCGTACGCCTCCCGTTTTCAACAAATCGGGGCAGATACCAATATCATTCGAGATTATGGTTGGCTAGGAGCGCGCTATGCGGTGAAGTTCATTTTTAATACTGCACACTCGCAGACTTGTGGATAGTGACAACTAATGAAGACTTGCACTGATTTGGGAATCTAATGCACTTGAGCTACAAGTTGAATAGACGGTCGCGCACAATAACTACAGAATAATTTTTATATCAGAAGAAATCATTTTGAAAAGCGATCATCACCGTTAAAAGCGATCATGACATGTCCTACGCAAACAGCGTTACCTTAAAGGGGCACTAAAATGCAAAAACAACTTGTTCTCAAATGCAAGTCCGTGTTTCAATTAGTATAATACAAGCAAAATTAGTTCACACAGCGCTACCGTTCAGGAGAAAAACGCAGTGAAAACAGAGCTGTCACTGGCGGCAACGAATGGTATCCAGAGGAAGCGACGATTGGCGGCATCCAATGAGACAGCAGGACAAGCGCGCGCTTACCTATCGACGCCATGCGGATATGGAACGGGTCCGATCGTAGTGTTCCTATACATGTGCGGCATGATGCGCACTGCATCATTTGTCAACACCGACTCACTGAAGTGTAGCTTACATCAGTACGCGTTAGTAATGGAATCAAAGTTTTCAATTATGATAACAAGTACCAAATTAGCATACCGTGGAACGTGGTTCGAAGTGAACCTGTTTTTGCATTTTAGTGCCCCATTAGGAGGGCAGCAGCAACCATCTTAGTTTGTGTACTAATGTACTTTGTTGATTAAGTTTTAATTATTGAATAGCTAAGTCGTCTGTACTTAGCGCCGGCACCATATATATACGTAAGTACGGTTGAAAAAGTCCGCAGTATGCTTCAAGGAAGGCTGCAGAAGCGCCATCAGGGTTGCGTGCAGTCGTTGGATTAAACTCGAATTGCAGCGCGGATACTCTACTCAGTGATCAGGAGTAGAAGGAAATTTTCAGCGAAGTACGAGTACGTAAAAGCGGCAGGTTGACTTAAGCAAGCAGGGTTACGATACACAGATGCAAAGTGAGTCGCAAAAAATTCGACACAGTTAAGGGATCGGACTGCACCATGTTGCCGTCATGAAATGAAAGCATAGCACGATACGAATAGATTGGAGCTGTAAGGACAAGGGACATAAAGAACACACCACAATTCTTCGTATATAGATATGTACCAACAGGCCCACTCAGCCCTTCTAATAAAGCATAGTACCACGGTCACGTTCACCATGTTTATGTCGCTTTCATAATTTCCATGGGTTATAACATACGTCATCCTTCCCACTGTGCCGGCAAACCCCAAGTGGGTGGGCAAACTTAAGGAATTGCAACAAAGCGCCACGGTTTATTGGTGGTTATTATTAATAGTATTATAAATATAGAAGTCCTGCCTGCACAATCGCGGGCTGAGCTCGAATACGACATGTTGAGAACCAATTGGTGAGCTGACGTCTGAGGAACACTTGTGAGCGCCGTCGCATCTTCAAATGCAGTCACAACGGAGACAGGATTCGGTGTCCACGTGACAAGCATTTCCCACTTCGTTGTAACCTTCGCAATACAACCAACGAAAGGGGATGCTCACCGTGAAATCGCATGCACTCGTGTGAGCGTCGCGTCGCTCGCTTCTAGGAGCAAACTGTGTGTATATGTTTTACGAGTTCGAACTTGGTCAGCGAGCTCAACAATTTGGACTCTGTACGCACGGTGAATATTTGTGTCAGACTATTGAGCCAGTACGATATTTCAAATAAACATGTATTTTGTACAAAATTTGCCTAGTTGTTCTGGAATACGGAATAACGAGCGTCGGGCATGAAAACCAGTACAAGTAAAA
Source organism: Ornithodoros turicata (assembly GCF_037126465.1). Lineage (NCBI taxonomy): Eukaryota > Metazoa > Arthropoda > Arachnida > Ixodida > Argasidae > Ornithodoros > Ornithodoros turicata. The sequence continues at coordinate 206,403,779 of NC_088201.1, read as the reverse complement.
GCCGATGGTAGCCAGTACCGGGCCCAAAGGCGAGCCAAACTGAGAGACTTCTGATTGGTCGAATGGTAGGCATTATAGTTCATTTTCATTGATTGCATGCCCAGTGTTGCCTGAATTATCTCAAACTATGGGCTCTATGGGGAGCTGTGGGAGCCTGGTCCAGCCAGCCCTATCATCTAAGATAATTATTTCATATTGATACTATTGGAAAGCTATCATTTGAAGATCGGAAATCATTGGAAAGATCGTAAGTTAAATCTAATTGAACGCTTACTTATAGATCGACAACTTAGAGATCAGCAATATACTAAAAATAACAATGGAAATATGAGAATTGATAGAAGAATAGCTAAGGGGAGAACCTGGCAATGTTCCTTGGAAATTGAAATATGCTCTTTTTTTCTGTTGCGACATCCATTGGAGACAATGCAAGCAGAGTCAAGGCGGCAGGTGCAGTACGCGCTAGGACTTCTTTTCAAACTCTCTCACTCTTTCTTCGAAATTATTTATAAAACAATAAAGGCACGACACGAGTGGGTAACACATCTTTAAAAAAAAAAGAGACAGATTATCTGAGGTGTATGCTATTATTAATATTCGAACCAATGAACTGAACAAGCACATCACAGGATGGATGGAGCATACCAACCAACGCCTTATATTATTTCAATCAAGTTAGTTATTCCCTATTCATATTAAGGAAAGCTATCAATTCGCATCGATCAATTCAAAGAGCATAACTTCGATGGACATGTCGTTATAGATAAGCAAGGTTAGAGATCAGCATTGTCGTGAAATCCATTGAAGACAATGCACGCTGTGTCAAAGCGATAGATACACAACACACTTGTTTTTGCCAACTCTCTCACGACTTCTTCGAAGCCAATGGGAGAATGTAGACTATAAATTTACAGATCGCGGTCTCATGACATGTTTAGCCATTTTTCCCAATTATACTCGCTATCACCCATATATTAGCCTCATACATATTGGGACACTGGCAGTTTCATTTGACACTTTGTGTTCATATCTGGCGGGATTTGAAAACAACTTCAATGTGAACACCCCCAAAATAGACAAGTATTGTCGTCTGACCATGATATGTTGTAAGCATAACTACGCTACACATCACGACGAGAAAAAAAGAAGACATATAACGATTTAGTTAATTAATTATTTAACTAAATAAATTTAACTAAATTAATTAAATTAATTTAGATGGCATGGCACGAGTGGGTGACGTTTGCAAAAAAGGGAGCGAGAGCCAATTTTTAATGTCTCTTCTCCCTGGAAGAAAGATACCAGGTGTCTCTTCTGCTTTTCATTTCTTTTCAAAGGGATGACCTTGTTTGCCACGGAAACGACAGCGTACGATAGACGCACACCAAGAAAGAGATAAGAAAATGAAACAAACTGAAACTTCTTCAATGTGACTAGTGTGTACATATTTCTATTCGCCAACAAATTCGCGCAAATGAAACTACTGATTCTCCGATTATATATTTTTACTGGGTGACTCCAACAACGATATAACTGCTTCCCTTCGACAGTGGGACACCATATACAGAATGATTTCGACCAATTGTTCGATCGAGGCTGTATATATTTTTGGCCTGCGAGGAATTGTTAGTTCCCTCTCTACTCGAGAGTGAACTTGTTGCTTGCCGATCGTACATTCTGTGTTATTAATCGCGAACAATTCGATGTGTCAAAAGCTGCATCGAGAAAATAGGTTTATATATTTGACAGCTGAATAAAGTACGTGCTTGATAGTGTATATCAAGCACGTACTATATAGTGTATATGTAGCGGCACCTGCTGACAACGACGAGCCCTGTCTCTGCCCTGCTCGTGCTGACTGTTCGTGCGATAATTCGTTAGTTGAGATCCGGCACTCACACAGTAAAGTGGTTGTTGCCTTTGTCTCCTTTATTGTCGTGCGTGTAGCTTCTCGACAATCTGGTGACCCGAACACTGAATGCCGATGCCTGATCCTCCTGCCTCTATGCCACTGCTCCGATCTGGTACCGACACCTCAGCGGCAGCCACAGCTGCGGCGCAGATTGCTCAACGCAGCACCACAGAAGCTCTCGGGGGTCCCGAAGATTCTATTCGTCTCCGTTTTCCGCCGTTCTGGACCCAAGACTCCGTGCTCTGGTTTGCCCAAATCGAGCGGCAGTTCGACGCCCGCCGCGTCACTTCCCATGCCGCCAGGTTCGGACATGTCGTCAGCGCTCTGCCCATGGATGCCACTGCCGAAATTCGTGATATCATTCTCCGTCCGCCGGCAGAAGCGCCGTATGATACCCTGAAACGGGAATTGCTTGCCCGTACTCTCTCTACTCATCGACGTCTTCAACAGCTCCTTAGCGCTGAGGAGTTGGGCGACCAGAAGCCGTCTCAGTTACTCCGCCGCATGGGCCATCTCACAGGTGACACACCTCTCGACTCTACTATCCTGCAAGAACTCTTTCTCCACCGCTTGCCATCCGACATTCGAGTGGTCTTAACCGCAGCCGGCGAGATGACGATGGGCGACATGGCGCTGCTGGCGGATCGTATCCTCGACTTACGCTCAGACTCCGTTGCAAGCGTTACCCGGAGCGGGTAACGCATGCATAACGGTTCATGCATACGGCAATCCGGACCCCGTACCTCCCCCGGCTCACACGGTGCCACCCATTCCGGCCATCACACCTTTTGCCGAGTATCCTGATGGTCAGCGCTCTATCTCAAGTCTTTCCGTCACTGTCAACACCCTACAATCCAGCGTTGATCGGCTCACACAGCTTGTAACTGGATTGACCACTCTGGTTGCCTTTACAACCGCGTGACAACATCGATCGCCTTCACCGCACTACCGGGATCACCGTCGCCGACACGCTCGCTGGCCGGACGATACCGCTCTCCATCTCCAGCTCAGTCTTCACCTTACTGTTGGTGCCATGCCAAGTTCGGTCCCCGGGCCCGTAACTGTCAACCACCATGTACGTGGCCGGGAAACCACAGCCCCGGCAACTGAACGCGGCCGAAGTCGCTGGGCCTGATAACAGCCGCCTCTTTTACGTCAACGACACCATCAATCCTCTTCGCTTTCTCATCGACACTGGCGCTGAAGTCAGTATCATTCCACCCCATCCTTCGGACCGTCATCGCACTTCTCAGCATTCATTGCAAGCTGTAAATTCTTCACCAATTAGATGTTTCAGTGAGCGATCCCTCACCCTGAACTTGAGCCTGCGTCGGAACTTTCAATGGATCTTCATCATAGCCGACGTCTCTGATGCCATCATCGGTGCGGACTTCCTCAAGCACTTCGATTTCATGGTCGATGTGAAGGGACGACGCCTCATTGATAACGGCATGCGCCTATCTGTCCGCGGACTTCGTGCCTTCTGTAACCCCATTGGCCCTCTCTTCACCCGCCCATCGGCACCTGTGCAGTTCCGTGACATCCTTAAGGATTTCCCCGACATCGCCCGTTTGCCACCTACAGATGCACCCCCTCTCCATACCACCACGCACCACGTCCTCACCAGAGGCCCCCGGTGCATGCAAAGCCTCGCCGTCTTCCGCCTGATCGCCTTGCGATCGCCCGTCGCGAGTTCGACCATCTCCTCGCCTTGGGGTACATTCGTCCGTCCAGCAGCCCATGGGCTTCGGCATTGCATATGGTGCCCAAAAAGGACCCGGGAGATTGGTGACCGTGTGGGGATTACCTGGCGCTGAACGCTGTCACCATACCCGACCGTTACCCTTTACCACATCTTCACGACTTCGCCGCAAATCTCCACGGTGCATCACACTTTTCCAAGATCGATCTTATAAAGGCTTACCATCAGATCCCCATGGAGCCCAGTGACATTCCGAAGACCGCAATCACGACCCCGTTCGGGCTCTTCGAATACGTTCGAATGCCCTTCGGTCTTCGCAACGCCGCGCAAACTTTCCAAAGATTCATTGACGAGATCCTTGGCGGTCTGCTTTATTGTTTCGCCTACCTCGACGATATTCTGGTGGCTAGTTCCACTCCTGAGGACCACGCCGAACACCTTCGCCAATTGTTCCAGCGTCTACATCAGCATGGCATCAATCCGGCTAAATGCGAACTCGGTGTTCCTTCCCTCGCCTTCCTCGGCCATCGCATTGACAGTTCCGGCATCACCCCTCTGCGGCAGAAGGTTGACGCCATTGACCGCTTTCCCCGTCCTACCACACGGCGGAAGCTTCGTGAATTTCTGGGCTTGGTGAATTTTTATCGCCGCTTCATACCGCACTGCGCACACGCCATCAAGCCGCTCTGTCATTTGCTGGGTGGCCTTGGCGGTCCGTCGAAAACCATCGAGTGGATGCCATCCGCTGACCAAGCTTTCTGGAAGATAAAGGAGGATATCGCCTCCGCTTCATTCTTGGCTCATCCCATCCCAGACACTTCACTCGCACTCTTCGTGGATGCCTCTTCAGAAGCCGTTGGGGCTGCTCTGCACCAGCTCGGCCCGCACGACCAGTTACAGCCGCTGGGTTTCTTTTCAAAACCCCTCAAGCCCGCCGAAGCACGGTACAGCACTTTCGGGCGCGAGCTGTTGGCGGTGGACCTGGCTATCAAACATTTTCGCCACCTTCTCGAGGGACGCCAGTTCATTGTTTATACCGATCGCAAACCTCTCACCTACGCAATCACATCTGCATCTGCTTCTCACTCGCCCCGAGAGATCCGTCACCTGACCTACATCGCCGAGTTTACGACCGACATCAGGCACGTTCCTGGTCATGCTAACGTCGTTGCGGACGCTCTCTCTCGAGCTCACATTGCTGGCCTGGCCCACCATCTGTCACCAGACATTGACTATGTTGAGCTTGCAGAAGCGCAAGCGAACGACCCCGACATGCCTGCCATGGTTCAGTCATCCCCGTTCCTCGACATCCACAAGCTTCCCTATCCTGGAACCTCGAGCCTCTTGTTATGCGACACCTCTACGGCTACCCCACGTCCTCTGGTTCCCCACGACTTCCGTCTCCACATCTTCAACCGCTACCACTCTCTGCATCACCCCGGCATCAAGTCGACGCAGAGGCTCATTGGCACCCGCTTCGTCTGGCCGTCCATGATTCGGGACATCCGCCAGTGGGCTCCGAATTGTTTGGCCTGTCAGCGTTCCAAGATCCAGCGCCATACGACATCCCCGTCGATGCCCTTTCCCACCCCTGATGCCCGCTTTCGCCATGTACACTTAGATCTGGTGGGTCCTCTTCATCCGTCGGCCGTCTACGCCTACCTCTTCACCTGAATTGACAGGTACACCCGGTGGCCTGAAGCGGTACCTATCAATGATATCACGGCTGAGACAACCGCTCTCGCGTTCCTGTCCTCCTGGGTGGTGCGTTTTGGAGCTCCCGCCGTTATCACGACCGATCGCGGACGCCAATTCACGTCCCGCCTCTTCGCCGACGTCTACAGATTCCTTGGCGCTCGCCATCACTTCACCACGGCCTACCATCCAAGAGCCAACGGACTGGTCGAACGGTTCCATGGCACGCTCAAGACCGCTTTACGTGCCGCTGAAGACCCGACCCATTGGGTCGAGCGCTTGCCTTTAACGCTCCTTGGTATTCGACCAACCTCCAAGGCAGACTGTGGCGTTGCACCATCCACCCTGGTCTTCGGGTCTGCCTTGCGTCTCCCAGGGCAGTTCTTCGACGCAGCGACTCTAGCCCAGACCGCACACGACCCTCTTCACTTCGCCACACGCCTCGAAGAACATGTGGCTGAGTTTCGCTCGCCAGTCCCACGCCATTCATCTTCTCGTCCGATATTCGTGCACCCAGACCTTTCCACCGCCACCCATGTCTTCCTTCGCCACGACGCCATCCGCCGTCCACTCCAGCCTCCTTACGACGGCCCCTTCCTGGTGCACTCAAGGCAAGACAAGGCCCTTACCCTCATATTTCCGGTTCGTCTCGAGGTCGTATCCATAGACCGCGTCAAGCCGGCATTCCTGGACACTTCTCCAGCACCGACCCCTGGGCTCCTGTCCCCTCGCCCTTTACCCCCGCAAGCTGCCCTGACAGCTCCGCGGTGCGTCCATTGGGCTCCAGACTCCTCGCAAATTCACACCTTTCCCGCTTCGTACCCATCCGGGAATCTGCGGTGACGACCCAGCCGTCCGCGGCCTTCCCGACTTCCGCCACGTCTTCCGGCCTTGCCTTTGTCAACCTCCTGTCTAAGCGGGGGACCCTTGTAGCGGCACCTGCTGACAACGACGAGCCCTGTCTCTGCCCTGCTCGTGCTGACTGTTCGTGCGATACTTCGTTAGTTGAGATCCGGCACTCACACAGTAAAGTGGCTGTTGCCTTTGTCTCGTTTATTGTCGTGCCTATAGACTTCGCGACATATATCAAGCACGTGTATATTGCTTTGCAGCAAGTTGTATCGTCTCGAAGCGAGTGGAATACTCAAACAGTTTCACTCGTTTTTCCGTGTCCGTCCGATTAGTAAAATGAAGGATGTACCTTAAAACAAAATAAAATAAAATAAGAATCGACTGTATGAAGCGCGGAATATAGTTCCTTTGGAGTTCCCCAGATGACTTGATTTGGACGATTATTCACTAGAGGTTCAAACAGCACAATATTCGTCTCAACTTGAAATGGTTGTTCCACTAAATGTGTCCGCTTGACTGGTGTTAAGCTAACTTTGATAGGTTCTTTCCAGCAAGGTATGCTTTCTGATTAGATGGAGTTATCCGGTCTGGCGCTCTCTTTTAACCATAAATTCATTATTTTGATGTCGAACACTTTTTTCTTGAAGTGATCTTGCAACTGACGAATCCTTCGTTTGCTGTCCTTGTCCTGAGTAGTATGGAATAATTAACTCGAACGAAATAATATCAGCCGTTGGTTGGTATGCTCCTTCTATCCTGTGAAATGCTGTTCAGTTCGTCGGTTCGAATATTAATAATAGCATACACCTCAGATAACCTGTTTTTAATTTAAAGATGTGTTACTAACTCGAGTGTCTATTTTTTTAGAAGTAATTTCGAAGAAAGCTGGGAAATAAGTTCTAGCGTGCAGTACGTCTGTCGCTTTGACACTGCTTGCATTGTCTCCAATGGATGTCGTAACAGAAAGAAAAAAAAGAGCATATTTCAATTCCCAAGAAAAAATAGCAGGTTCTCCAATCTTCTATCCTTCTATCAATTATCTGATTTTTATTGTTATTTTAGTAGATTGCTGATCTCTATGTTGTCGATCTATAAGTAAGCATTCCGTTAGATCTGAATTACCATCTTTCATCTGATAGATTCGAATGATAGCTTCCCAATAATATCGATATGGAATAATTATCTTGGATGATATAATATAAGGCATTGGTTGGTGTGATTTATCCATCCTGTGGTGTGCTGTTCACGTAATCGATTTCTAATAAAAATAGCATAGAATAATGAATTCCTTACACATACCGGCTTTGCGAATCGTTCACATGTTCCTACATGTTGGTACATGTAACTACATTCGATTATTATGAATATGAAATAATTAATTCTCTTGTGAGTATCTGTATAGCTTGAAATGGGATTTTATTTACACGTGTTGTCTAGAATGATTGGAATGCTTTGTCTGCGTGTGGACATTAAGTCTATCCACTTGTTCTCCTGTTAATGTATGATTTCTATCTTTGACTATTTATAATCATTGCTAAGATTGGTTGCAGGTCCATCTATCGGTGTCTCTCGTCAAAAGCATAGAGGATACATATTTGAATATTCGATGTCCTCTATTAAAAAAATGCAATTTGTTTGTCATCGTACGGATTGAAAACCTCTTAATTTAACTAAAAGCTATGTTCTTGACGTAAAACAATTGTCGCTAGCTTTGATTTCATTCTTGAGATAGCAAAACAGTGGTGGTGGTGGTGGTGGTGGTTCGTTTCGATAGATTGCTTGAGTCTCACTCCTCTGTAGTTGCTTGAGTCTCACTCCTCTGTAGATTTCTTGATGACTGCCTAATATACTGTGATGGACTTGTTGTGGGTGGTCGGTTTCTATAATAAAGAATCATTATTGCTAGCATGTATTTTGATTTTTGAGATTGTAAAAATGGTTGGCGTATAGAAAAATAAGTGATTGGTTTGCAGGACACATCGCTGGGGATTGGTTCCTCTGTCGCTGAATAATTACAGTTAGCTCTGATTTTATTCCCTATATGTGATAGAAAGTGTGGTGTGTGGTGTGGTGTGGTGTGCTTGCCTGCATGTCATACGATGCCAATTAAAGTTTCACTTCATACATTCGAATTGGTAACTGATTCTAAATAGTTAACCTGGATGAAATAACGTCATGTATTGTTTGGACTGCTTTAATCCATCCTGTGCTGTGTTGCTCTGTTGATTGATTAGATTAACATGAACAACGTATTATGACAAATGATTGTCATCGTATTGCTTGAGAATGTCTTATTGAAACTAAAAGCTGTGTCCTTGACATAGTGGTTGTCGTCGTTTCTTTTCATAGATTGCATGCGTATAACTTCTGTGCCATCTTGAGTCCCTGACATTATTCTTTAGATGCTATACAAATTGTGTGTCGATAGGACAACATTTTACTTTGTGGGAATCCTACTGCCTCTTCTAGGCAGGCGAAACCCACAACCAGGACCCGCCGTCCGTTTACCGGCGAAAGGAGGTACTACACGAACAACACGTAATACAAAGGCAACGATTTATTACATACTAGCGAACGCAGGAAAGAACACGAGCGATACTAACAGTTCCCTGCCAGTTCCTCAAACAGCCGTCTGCCTGGTCCGGGGAAAAAGGAGCCTCTCCCTAAGCTAGGCCATGAGCCTCGTTTTTAACCGTTTTGGCCCCGCCCCCTGTATGCCCTTGCCTAGAACTTCGGCACATTTCACGCCAGCCACCTCCGTTCGCGACAGTTATCAGTCCTTTGATAACAAGAGTTCCACAACTTGTACAGTTGTGCTTGTCGACACATCGTACGACCCCACGTGAAGTTTCAGTCGATAGATTCGAATTGGTAGCTGAATATCGAATAATTAGCCTCGATAAAAATATATAATGTGTTGTATATTCTGCTTTATTCATCCTGTGCTGTGTTGTTCAGTCGATCGTTTGGAATAATATTAGCAACATACCATAATAATTAATTGCCAACATGTTGATTGAGAATCGCTTATTTGAACTAAAAGTTGCGCTTTTCACATATTATAATTATACCTTGCTATGATTTTTATTCCTCACATAGTAACTAGCGTTGGTGGTTGTTCGTTTGATAGACCGCTTCAGTCTCACCTGTGTCAATTCTTTGATGACTGAAATAATATGATACAGGAGATTGACTGTATCTGGTCAGCTATTCTGATAAAGAATAATTAGTGCCAGCATTGATTTTCATTAAAGAATAATTAGTGCCAGCATTGATTTTCATTCTTAGATATTAAAAAAATAGTTGTAATATAGAAAAGTGAGTGTTCGGTGATGACCTATTGCTGGGGCGGTTGACATAGAAAAATTATTGCTAGTTCCGACTTTATTCTCTAGATATTATAGAAATTGTAGAGGTATGTACGTTGCACGCTGCCAATATTCCTTACAATGTCGATTCGATGCTGTGTCAGGTTGACAGTGTCATGTAACATCAATTGAAGAAATACAGGGTGTCTCACGTAACGCGTCAAAAATTATATTTAAAAATCTACGTGCCAGAAAATTACGGGGTCAACGGCATTCACCTTCAGACAGTTTTTGCCGTCGTGTGAGATCACTTTTATGAATTTTTCGCTATGGGAAATTTAATTTCCCGAATTAAAGTCCGGAAATTGCCTAGTCAACCTAACATTTTTTCAACAGATTCGAGAAGCAGGGATCGCGTTTAGCCTACTACCGAAAAATTCATTGCGTGGTACAAAAGTAAGCAGCGAAAAAAAAAAAATGGAAAATCCGCTTTTTCTGACGCGCGTATTTCGACGGCGCACGAAATCGGTGGCACAGATGCGATGAGAGGAGGATATGCCCCTGCCCAGATGATAAACAGAACACTGAAAAAAATGAAAAAAAGAAAATAAGAGGAAAGGGAAAAGAAGTGCAAATATTTGTGCCTATGTTCCCAATGTGTCATAGGTTAATGCCACATAAGTCTCATTTCCACACAAATGAGTGTGTCTGTGCCTGATGACGTACGCAAGAGCACGAAGTTTGGGTAATTGGTATCTTGACACATTGTGCTGTCTGTGCAGGAGATAGCACATCTGCATACGATATAGACTCCGGAAGCGGAACAATATGCACGGTACCTTGTCAAGCACGTGTGACGGTGTTTGATTGTGGCGTGTTTATGTGTTAAGTATGTGGCAGAAACAGTGGCGGGAGCAGTGCAGCTGATTCTTTCTTTCTGTTTTTTTTTTTTTTTTCAAACCTGTTCATTAAAGGTGACATTGTTTTCCTCGTCTGGTCTGAATGAAATATTCTGTTAGTTGTGAGTAAGCAGCCGTGACGTCTACTTCGTGTGTTCCCTGTGCTGTCTATTGCCGCATTCAACAATATCTCTGTTGTCCCATATGCGTTTGATTCTCCTGTCATATTTTCTTTCACAACATCCCGTGATTTTTCGGAAGGGCTCCCGGGACATTCGGACGTGCAAAATTGGCCGAGATCGTAGGATTTCACGATTTGGGACATCCTGATCGACAGCCCCAGTCACGATGCAGTGGAACTCATGCATGCACTCCCCGTTTTTATTATGCACTTACCATATCCTTTGAAGGAGAGGTTTTTCTTTGCGGTATGTGGAAGGGCGAGAACCGCAAGCGGAAATTATTGGTTTTCAGGAAAAGGCACACAGAGCTCGATTTGAAGAAAAGGGTTGTTCAGAAACGTGGGAATCCCTACTCTGCAATCTCAGAGAAAACGGTAACAGACGGGAACAAAATGAGGATTTGATACCCTCGTGAATAAAGATGGTGTATTGGCGACTGACTCCCCAGAACGACATTGATTGCACAATATACGTTGGTAGAAGTCGCAAGGGCTCACTGGAGCTTCATTGATGATTAGACACGTCTGGTGAATATCAGTTGTAGACGAGCGTGATCGAGCAAGCGCGTCGTTCATAAAGTTCGCACCTCCGTCATTCAAGCTCCAAAGTCCCTGCCGTGTTACTCGACCAATGTCAATTTCCGAGAAACGATTTATGATGTCGGGACATGCGTGGACTAGAAAAAAAAGGATTTTTTTCTCTAAAGGCAGAGTAGAACACCCGTAACGCGAGATCAAATGCTGGCTCTCGCCAAAAAACCCAGGCGCGCTTCGGCGCTTGTAGAGGCGACGCGTCAGTAAATAAATAAAAAAAAAATTGTCGTTTTGAGGAAGCATAATGTAATCTCTGACAGCTTCCGCACCTCACCATCTGCTCATTAAAACATACTCGACAAGCAAATTTAGCACACATTGTGGGATGTTCGCAGATTTTTCTCAGAGAGTAAAGTACCAGAAACTTCCTTTTTAAACCTGGACATGTACATACGTGCGGTTTAGAAGGATATCATTAACGCCTACAATGAATCATCCAACCGGAAATCGAAACCAAATCTAACGCCAGCAGAACAGCGCAGCCTTTCTGATCTTCAGAATCGTAGCAACTTAGTTATCAAAAAAGCTGATAAAGGCGGCGCAATCGTGGTAATGGACAAAAACAATTATGTTAACGAAGGTCTTCGACAACTATCGTGCACATCATTTTACAAACTCGGGACACTTTACAAAAACGGGAAGGTTGCCAAATTTGGGATGGTAAAAGACCTAATTGTTTACCGAACTGAGGTGTTCGTAGTTCGGGTCACCAAATGTAGAGGACGGTGGCCTATCTCCATGGCCGCGCCTGTGTAACTGAAGCGGGTGCTCCATGCGCGTGGCCATCCTTGTCGTTGCCCAGCGTCCGCTACAATACTAAACTTGCCATCCCTTACAACCAGGCACTTCGGTACAGGCGTATCTGTTCCAGTGACGACGACCTGAGCAGCGATCTAGCTGAACTTAAACAAACATTCCTCGATCGCCAATTCCCACCTAATTTGGTTGACGACGCTCTAAACAGAGCCCGCAAAGTAGATCGCAAAGCCCTGTTCCGAAACCAGAAACGCATGATTGATAATAGTTCCGTAAACCTCATTTTAACATTTAGCAGCAATATTCCAAGCGTTAACAGTATACTAAACCGTCACCACAGCATCCTTCTCCAATCAGAGCGCATGGGACAAATTTTCCCTCAGCCACCGCGGGTTACGTACAGATGCCCACGCAACCTGCACGATAATCTAGTTAGCTCTAAGGTTAGCCAGCCAGCACATCCAGGAACCGGTTGCCGCCCGTGCGATGGTCGCAGGTGTCAAATATGCAAATTAATGCAAAGCGCCCAAGTACTTAAAAGCACTAATTCTAATTTTTCCGTCAAAATTAATGGTGACTTTGACTGTAATTCATCTAACGTCATTTATGTCATTCAGTGCGACATGTGACAAGCACAATACGTAGGTCAGACCAAAACATCATTTCGGATCAGGTTCAACAACCACCGGTCTGACGTTACAAAAAAGCCAAACCTCCCGGTCTCTCGTCATTTCAAACAACCAGGTCATTCCCTAAATAATGTCTCACTTTTCATTCTCCAGTCAAATTTTAGCTCACATCGGTGCAGAGAACAATGCGAATCCTGTCTCATTCACAAATTCCAATCAACCATTAACGAAGATCTCGGAGCACTGTCAACGGTAAGACTGGCCGCCTAGTTGAGCTTGTTTCTTTTTCGCTCTTTTTTTTTCAGCAAAGTCCGAAGCAGCACTCACCCTGCCTAGGAATGTTTTCCCCGAATACGGAGAGGGACCAAAGGAGAATGACCTCACAACCCGGACTTGACCTTCTGGAATATTCCCATACCTGACTCACCGACAACCGCCTGTGGCGTGCCTTGTACCGATGATGACGTCACACAACAACCCTATTTAAGCAATCTGTAGCCCCCTGCGCATCTTTTGTCCTGACGAAGACAGTGCCACTGTCGAAACGTCGACGCCGTTTCTCATTCAACTTTTAATTTCTGCCCATTAAATGAAGTAGTGTTTCTAACTTCCCTAAAATCTGTTGTCAGCGTCTTTTCCCTTCCACAACTGTAAAACTTCGTGGCCCTTTGACTTTTGTACTTCCCTCGACCTATATATATATATAACTAATGACGGGTCTCCAAAGATGCGCAATGAACAAAAAAAAAATGGTGTTCCTTCACGGCTACGATATGAGGTCACCGAAAGGAACAGATGTTCTCATTGGGACAACTTCGTAGCTTTAATCATTAAAAATGTAATTAACTATTTTTACGTAATTAGGCATTTGGCGGTTGAGCAACATATGGTCAAGAACGTCCGCCTGCCCAGCGATGATAGAAGTTGTGTTGGATTTGATTGAGGTTTACTGGCGCATGAACAACTAAGGCTAGTGCGCCAACACTGTGAGGTATGATGATAGAAGTGGAAACAGCATATCTATAGCCCTTATAGTTTTCTTAATGAAAAATCTGTATCGAAAATAGGACAACCTGTGTATATGTACATGGTGTTTCACGAAAATCCCCCGGCTCAATATTTCGTGAACAGGTGGCGCTCCCTAATAAATTTCTTTTTGGTATAGATCCATGGAACACCGGCCATCGACTGAGTACCGAGTGGCACATTTGCATACGCTCACTAATTAGGAAAACATCTTGACTTTGAACTTTTACTTCGCACGCTTACGGAACGTTTGTTTTACGCAACGGGACCTTCAGCGAAGAATATTGCAAGAAAAAAACGAAAAAAAAAACGCATCGACACTCAGTGATTTTATCGAGTAATCAATCGGTTTCGGTTTACATATTTCTTGCGCGCAGTTGTTCACCAATGCGCGCTTTGGATGCGCTATCCGGCTGCAGTACAGAGAACGGGTTGTAATCTCCATATAAAGCTCAGCGGCGATCGCGATAGCAAATCCTCTAACGTCGCATCTTTAATACAGTGTACACTTTGTAACGCTCAGTACATTGGCCAAACGACAACAACTTTGGGAATTCCATCCAATAATCATTAATCTCAAGTGACAGAGATACCAAATATTCCGGTCACCCGCCACTTACGCGTGCCCGACCATTCCTTCGAGGGCATAACTGCATGTATTCTCTATATATAGTTATCTCCCATAATTAGCTGTAATACATTATTTACATATTAACTAATTATTGAATTTTAATAATTCATTATCCATTTACCTCAAGTGAGTATGTGGGCGTGTTGTGCGCAGTTCATGTGCCGTTTTTCAATTCTGCCTCTTCCTTAAGGAAAGCACTGGGAAATTCACAGTGTAACGGTATTGGCAAAATAGTGACGGCGAAACGGTTGCTTTTATTTTTTGCTATGATAATGCCACTTTTTTTATAGTGATCTGCATTTCACTGTTGCAGTTGAAAAGAAGGTCAGTCCCGCTACACTTAACAGGAACAGGAAATATTGCTTGGAAAAACGGTTTACAACACCGTGTCTCCGTGCTTACCACATTGCACAGTGATTGAAACGCGACCTGAGCAAGCATAGAGTGTTGAGGGTGCTGTCCCCAAGGCGGGAGCAGACTTTTGCGCAAATACTGGCTGCCAACCCGAAGGTCCCTTCAGTTTCTGCGCTAAAAGAAACGAAAGTCAGCATATATCTGAACGCAGGTGTGGGCAGTGGTCGTCAGCCACCTCCAGTAATGAAAAATATTTGTGCCTATGTTCCCAATGTGTCATAGGTTAATGCCACATAAGTCTCATTTCCACATAAATGAGTGTGTCTGTGCCTGATGACGTACGCAAGAGCACGAAGTTTGGGTAATTGGTATCTTGACATATTGTCCTGTCTTTGCAGGAGATAGCACATCTCCCTACGATATAGTCTCCGGAAGCGGAACAATATGCACGGTACCTTGTCAAGCACGTGTGACGGTGTTTGATTGTGGCGTGTTTATGTGTTAAGTATGTGGCAGAAACAGTGGCGGGAGCAGTGCAGCTGATTCTTTCTTTCTGTATTTTTTTCCAAACCTGTTCATTAAAGGTGACATTGTTTTCCTCGTCTGGTCTGAACAAAATATTCCGTTAGTTGTGAGTAAGCAGCCGTGACGTCTACTTCGTGTGTTTCCTGTGCTGTCTATTGCCGCATTCAACAATATCTCTGTTGACCCACATGCGTTTGATTCTCCTGTCATGTTTTCTTTCACAACATCCTGTGATTTTTCGGAAGGGCTCCCGTGACATTCGGACGTGCAAAATTGACCGGGATCGTAGGATTTCACGATTTGGGACACCCCGATGGACAGCCCCAGTCACGATGCGGTGGAACTCATGCATGCACTCCCCGTTTTTATTATGCACTTACCATATCCTTTGAAGGAGAGGTTTTTCTTTGTGGTGTGTGGAAGGGCGAGAACCGCAAGCGGAAAATATTGGTTTTCAGGAAAAGGCACACAGAGCTCGATTTGAAGAAAAGGGTTGTTCAGAAACGTGGGAATCCCTACTCCGCAATCTCAGAGAAAACGGTAACAGAAGGGAACAAAATGAGGATTTGATACCCTCGTGAATAAAGATGGTGTATTGGCGACTGACTCCCCAGAACGACATTGATTGCACAATATACGTTGGTAGAAGTCGCAAGGGCTCACTGGAGCCTCATTGACGACTAGACACGTCTGGTGAATATCAGTTGTAGACGAGCGTGATCGAGCAAGCGCGTCGTTCATAAAGTTCGCACCTGCGTCATTCAAGATCCAAAGTCCCTGCCGTGTTACTCGACCAAGGTCAATTTCCGAGAAACCATTTATGATGTCGGGACATGCGTGGATTGCCATCGAGACATATGATAGAACTATTCGACAATATCTTAACCTGAACCATGCAGAACGGGTAAACCCTTCGTCCCTCGTCTCTCAAGCATATTACATGCCCCACCATGCCGTAATACGCGAAGATCGGGAGACTACAAGAGTGAGGATTGTCTTTGACATCAGCTCAAAGGGACCAGGATCCCAATCCTTAAATGGTCTCCTCGCCTCAGGACCCAACCTCAATCCGGACATGTTGCGGCTTCTCCTCAGCTTCCGCTCTAAAGGAGTCGCCATCGTTGCGGACATAAGAAGGCTTTCCTCAAGATTTTCCTCGACAATCAAGACCGGGATTATCTTGGCTTCTTCTGGTATAAGGTGGCACCTACAGTAGACAGAGATCTCCCTCCCCTTGAAGTATGGCGCATGACAAGAGTGCCGTTCGGCGCCACATACAGCACTTTCCTTCTGGCCGCCACAGTTCAACATCACCTACAGTCTCTTGCCTTGGAGTCCCTTGGACAACCTGCAAGCTGAGAGATAACTTCTATGTCGACGATCTTGTTACTGGCCCAGACCACTATCCTCAAGCTCTGCAGTTGTTCAAAGAAACTATTCAAATTTTCGATAGGGCAGGTCTACCAGTTCGCAAGTGGCTCACCAACGAACCTGCACTTCAGAAACAGTTCAAAGAGCATGGTTTAAGCCGTGCTACGACACTTTATGTTAACGTCTTAGGAGTTACTTGGCGCACCACGACCGATGACCTATGCTGTGCTCTGTCTTCCGTATCCGAGCTCCTGAAGTCTAGCCCATGCACAAAGCGACAAGTCTTGCGCGCCGTATCTCGCATATTTGACCCATTTGGATTCTTGGTGCCATTCACTATATCTGCCAAGATTCTTTTCCACCGCCTATGGGAGGAAAAGGCCTCATGGGATACACATCTTGGACCGGAACACTCAACCGCATGGCAAGGGTGGTGTTCAGAATTCCCGAAGCTTCAAAACTATCCCGCCTTTTGGATCCTGATGTCTCTACGAACTTCGAAAGTTTTGACCTTCATACATTTTGCGATGCAAGCCCCTTGGCTTACAGAGCAGTCGTCTACCTCCGTAACCCGGACAGAACACGCACCTCGTTCGTCGTTGCCAAATCTAGAGTGGCACCTTTAAAGCGTCAGGCTCTTCCGAGACTAGAACTTCTCGCCGCCTTACTCTCCTCAAGGCTAATCTAGGCTACGTCAGCAGTTTTTAACATCCCCCGCTCTCAATGTCACGCCTGGACCGATTCCATGATTGCTCTATCGTGGATTCGGACAACGCCAACAAATCTCCCACCATTTGTCAGCAATCGCGTCATAGAGATCCAGCGTTATGTACCTCCAGACCTTTGGAGGCATTGTCCCGGGCATCAGAACCCTGCTGGTTTGCTATCGCGAGGAATTACAGCCACCCAGCTTCTGCGAAACCATGCGTGGCTCTCTGGACCTCAATGGCTTCATGAACCTCCTGCCCTCTGGCTTCCGGAGCCTTCCTCACTCGGCTCATCAACTCAGAGTTTAGAGCCTCTTTGCTCATGTCCTGAAAAGATCTCGGTCCTGCACACTCACGTATCCTCTCAGCCTTTACTAACTCTCCTTGGCTACAGTAGCTAGATGCGTGTAATAACCGTAACGGCGTGGATTTTCCGTTTTGTTCGACGTTGCCAAAGTTCGCCTAGCGCCCCAGACCGACGATCTCTCTCCCTATCACTTGACGAACAACAAATAGCGGAACACTATTGGTATAAGGGCGTGCAACTAGAAGCTTTCGGTCTGCTTCATGAAAGACACGACTCTCTCAAGACTTTCGAGATTTTCTCGGTTCTGACGGTCTTCTTCGACTGAAAACCCGACTGGTCTTCAGCGACCTGGACAAGTCTTCGATATATCCCATAATTCTACCTGGCAGGCACCATTTTACTAGGCTCCTGGTGACACATATCCACATTCAACAGCACCATGTTGGGGTGTAGGGAACTCTAGCTCAACTACGAGAGCGGTTCTGGGTACTAAGGGGACGTCAAACAATGAAGAGAGTCATCTATACGTGTGTCACGTGTCGACGATTTGGCAGCTCCGATTTCCACCAACGAACGGCGCCTCTTCCATCTGATCGTGCCTCCCAGACTGCGCCTTTCTACGTTACTGGTATTGATTTTGCCGGTCCCATCTACTACTGCACGGATCAGCCAAGTTCGAGTCTGAAATCGTACATAGCCTTGTTCACCCGTGCTACTACACGCGCCGTACATTTGGAACTGACTTCATCCATGGGTGCTGCCGACTTCCTCCAGGCATTTAGACGCTTCGTTGCACGAAGATCAATTCCGTGTACTCGGACAACTTCTGAACATTCAAATGGGCTTCACAAGACATTGCAGAGCCTCACCGCCTCGTTGACGCTGCGCCCCTCCAAAGCTACTGTGTCGACCATCACATTCAATGGATCTTTATTGCTGAACGCGCACCCTGGTGGGGCGGGTTCTGGGAGCGCCTCGTGAGGTTGGTGAAGGACGCTTTGCGCAAGTCGCTCGGTCGAACGTGCCTATCCTTCGAGCAGATTACCACCGTCCTCACCGAAATCGAAGCCATAATCAACTCTAGGCCTCTAACGTACATATCCGACGACCCCAGGGATTTTTCTCCTCTGTGTCCCTCCCACTTTCTTGTCGGAAAACGATTAACTGTTCTACTGGACTGTTCAGACACAGGCAGCGTGGCCAATGATACGCGCTCCTCGCTCCTTGAAAGGATGCAGCTTCGACAAACCTTGCTCGACGAATTTTGGCGCAGATGGGCTCGCGAATAGATCTCCGAGCTACCGTCTGCCCATCGCTTCCAGTACAGTTCCACCGTGCCATTCCAGGTGGGCGAATTGGTAGTCCTTTCTTCTAAACCTCTTAGTAGAGCCTTGTGAACTCTTGCACGCGTCACAGAGATTCAGCCAGGTCGTGACGGCGTCATCCGTGCATGTAAAGTCATGCTCCCTAGTGGATCTGTCCTACGGCGACCAGTACAGCTTCTGCACAAACTGCAGATCTTGCCAGATGCTCGCCATATCTCCGCCGCGGGAATATAAGAAATTGCGAAGAGGATAAGGATCACCTGACCCCACCTGCGTACAGCTTCGTTAATCGTCAGAGCTCCAGCTCGTGTACAGTTGCTCGTTCGTGTTGGATTAAACACTTGTTCTCCATTGGAGTCATCCTTTCCTACATTTAATGACGATTCGCTGTTCGATGTGCGCGCTCACCTCGTTGTCGGCCATCTTGTCCAGGACGTGTCTTCTGTTTTGCATAAACTTTGGACCACCACGTGACGAACGCAGAGGCCTGTCGCGTGTGAAAATGACGAAAAAGAAGTAGCGCGAGCCATTTGTACACTCAGGAGTCAGAAAGTCCCGGTTTGACTTGAACACCCCTCGTAGTTACGTTCGCTCCCGTCAAGAGATGGTTGCATCCTCGAAAAACCATTCTCTTGCTTTTGCCTTCCTTACGCGCTGCGAGGAAGTAATGTAACCGGCGCCTGCGCGTCTGTTCCCCGTCGTCACGGCGCTCAAGAAAATTCGTTCCTTCTGTTGCTGAAGGCGGCTTCCGGTCGCGCGTGGAGGTTTCGCTCTTCCGAGATTCACAGGCTGATGCCCGATTGAATGCGCAGCACATACGAGTGCGCGTTCGTACGAGGGTGGTTCCATAAGTTTCCGGCCCGACCTACTTGTAATAGTCATACAGACGAAACAACTGTATCACTTTTCGACATAGTCACCCTTAACTTCGATGCACTTTTGACACCTTTCAACCAGCATTCTTATACCCTTGAAGAAATAGTCCCAAGTTTTGTCCGCAAAATGCTGGACAACTGCCTTTTGCACTTCACTATCGTTTTTCGTTTATCGCCCCACTCTGCCAGGAGCGCGCGCTGGAAGTGTTTCTTCCGCGTTCCTCCTCTCCCGCGCACTTCTGTGCCCCCTTACGTCACCGGTGTTGCGCAATGGCAAGTAATGCTGCGAACCCGCTGTGGCTCTCGCCCATGCCTTCCAGTTAGTGATGGGCGATAGTCATCCAAACACTATCGATAGTACTATCGATGGTTCTGACGATTACTCATTTGACTATCGATAGTTTTGCTCAGAACTATCGATATGTTGAGCTATCGATAGTAAACTGGACACGGGCCAAACCCGCTTGCTACAAAAATGTAAAAGTCACTGCTCCCAATTGTGTTATCAATCTAATGAAATACCACGTAGGAAGCATCCAAAATTTAGAGATTTATTACGACCTTTCAGGCAGAGACTGCCCTTCTTCACCTGAAGAAGGGCAGTCAGTCTCTGCCTGAAAGCTCCTCGTCTTCCATTCTCAAGCATACCTTTGTGACTTCGACATTCTTCATTGGTGTCTTCGCCAAAATACCTTTACTTATAGTCGCACAGTAGTTGATATTTTTGAAATAGTTTCGGACCGCTAGCATGAAAAAAAAAAGACTACATAAAACAGTTCCGAAAAGTAGTCGGAAACCAGAACAATCGGGAAATAGAAAAGGAGATTTTGTGGATTGTTGTGCGCCATGCGTATGGTTAACATTAATCAGAGCAGTCGCATACGCCGTCAAGCTATCAGTAGTTTAAGTTACTGTCACTTTAATTTGTCCCAAGAAATGCACACTTAAAAAAGCGCAAATGTATATACTCTGGTATTTTATGAACTTCACAATTTGTTACCCATTATGATTTCTTTCCTCTTTTTTCTGAGAGGTAACAACTAATCAAGAGCGAAACGCCATCGTCGAGCTGCATGCGAAAAACGAGAATTCAGGAGGTTTTATTTCCGATGGAAATGTGTTCAACTCTCAAATTGTGAGTTACTAAACTATCCACAGTTCGCATGAGCGAAATGCAAATTCAGACGGTTTCGTTTTTATAAGGAACAAAATGAATCATGAGTAAATTTTTCAATTCGTAGCAAACTATTGAGAATTTGCAGGAGCAAAAGGAGAATCCAGGTTTCGTTTCAAATGAAACCTGCGCAAATTTTAAATTTGAAAGAGTGTATTGGCATCAAATGATGATTTAAATTTGATGTGCGCAAACTATTGATAGTTTCCTGGAGCGAAAAGCGAATTCAGAAGGCTTCGTTTTCAAAAGAAACATGTTAACATTTGAAGTTAGCGGTGAGCGAAGTATTGATAGTTTGCAGTAGCGAGACCCCAATTCAGAAGGTTTCACTTTCAAAAGAAGCCTGCTGAATTTATAAATCCGGAGTGAATAAACTATGGATAGTATGCAGAGGCGAAACGCGAAGTTTTGCTTTGAAACGAAACCTGCTCAAATTTTAAATTCGGAGTTAAGAAACTGTTGATAGTTTGCAGGAGCAAAACGGAAGTCTAATTTCGGATTGAGTAAACTATTGACATTTGAAGGAGCGATACGCGAATTCAAAATGTTTCGTCTTCAAAAGAAACACGCTAAAATGTTTAAGTTTTAGTGCACAAACTATTGGTCGTTTGCAGGAGCAAATTTCGCAGAAAGTTTGGTTTTCAAAAGCAAGAAGCTAAAATTTTAAATTGATCGGAGTGAATAACGTACTGATAGTTTGCAGGAGCGAAAGCTTGACTCAAGCGACGTGAAGCTATGGGTGAAGTGCATGTCCTGATACTATTGATACTATGATAGTACACGAAAACTATTGCGATTCTATCGAAATCCTTTTTCACTCGATAGTTGTACTGTCGATAGTATCGAATGTTTCGATAGTATCGCCCATCACTACTTCCAGTCGCGCATAGAAGATCACAAGGTCTCTCGTCGCGTCTGAGGGTTGAAGTTGAAGCATTACGTTTTCTTGGTTGGAGGCGTTCGGATAACACGCTATAATGGACAGCTTTTTGCGTGTGAATCCTTTGTTACGCTTGAGCTGGCAAGTATGACACGTGAGCTGTACTTTTTCATCGAATGTATTCGTCCTCTGCTTTGCGGCCGTTCACAACAAGGACCTCAAGCACCTCCGTGGCGTTTAGAGTTTTGCTGACGAGTTACGTGGGGCTGTAGCGATTCACCGCAATGTGTATTGGTTGTATCGCCGTCACCAATGGAAAGTGTCTGGTGGTTGCTTGGCGTTGCAGTTATATTTCCGTCAGTTGCAGTTACGTTTACGTTTTGGCAATCTCCAACAAAGCAAGTGCATTGTGAAGTGCGACTGTGATATTTGGAAGATGCCCCCTTTGTTGCTCGATTTGTTTGCACGAATTATCGTAAAAGACAGGGTGGTCTAATGTTTTGTGTTACTTTGTTTCAACTCAAGCTCTTCGTCATCATTCCTGTTATTATTCAAAGCAGCTTTGCGCCTTCAGGCGAATCTGATTTACTCTGCATTTATTGTTCTACGGATGGCTGTATTTCCTTCCGTCGAAGGACTTGTTTGCCTAAGAATATGTTTCATGCAAGAATTTATTTATGAGCATGTCACGTATTCTGTATTCAATGTTGAGCACGCCGTAAATCTGAACACTTAGCATTGCCAACCACCACGCCTACAGAAACTCAATTGCAGCGTATTGTGTAAGAGTATTCTGCACATCGTATTTATTTCTGAAAGCTGTTTGTCGTTTAACAAATTTATTGTTCAACCGGTTTCGAATACTGTGTAATACATCCATAACACTAAGACTGAGGGACACAATCTAACGACACCAATTCGCCTGCTTCATTGCCATCTTTTATTATTGTGTTACATAAGCTTGAAGTCAACAGTTGAGGTAACTGGAAAGAAGCAAAAACCCCCAGTAGTCACGTAGCATACCCAACATTTGGCAATAAAAAAAACGACAAGCAATTGGTACTATTTCAAGTAAACTGCTTGTTGGTCTTCTGACGGAAATTTGCTTTCTTTGTGAAAGAACTGTTCCATTTGCCACCGGCACCGAGTCCTCAGCTGTGCAGGCTCCTCCGAGGGTGTGGGCGCTCTTGTATGTGCGTCAAGGACGAGGGCATCAGGCTCAAACAGCTGAATGTCGACATTTAGCTCAAATAGTACAATAACTAAGGCCTAACATCTACATATACACATTATATGCTATACATGTATAATTTTTATTTTTAATAGAAACACAGTGGTACCAGCAAATAAGTGCTGAAGTAGCTGCACAGCCTTGAAGGATGCCCACAGCAAGTTGAACTGGTTGAACACAGCAGTACACCACTATTATGATAATGGTTGGTAGGGTTATTTTTTGGTAATGTGAAAGAAAGCTCAGTGTTGTAGCAGGAACAAAATGTCACGACGACATAGTGCATCAAACGTAGGTTCCTTTAATTTAGAGGTGACCTGCAGAGCACTTGCTGGAGTTGTTCTGGCATGTTACCCTGGTGAAAGACTTCAGCTGCTATACACATGGGCTGCCCTGGTTTAAGAGAAGAAAATAACACAGTATACAACTCCAGTTCCGGTGAATGCAAATGATGTAATCCAACCCCTAGTGAAAAGAGCCCTCAGGTCTAATGTGTTATGGGACTGAGAGGTCCTCTCAGCCTGAAAGGGCCTCTCAGGCTGACCTCTCAGGCTGAGAGGACCTATCAGATTGACAGGACCTCTCAGGATCTCTCAGAAGCTAATGCCCAGATCTGACATGGGAACATCAATATTCGATTTCGCCGTCTACGCTGCACCTGTCGTTGTAGCGGTACAATCATACGGTGCACTGATACACGAGAGATAGATAGAGACAAGTACATGTCACAAAACTTCACATATATTGAGTTCCTTCGATTGTACATGTACACTCAAGGCATGCACACTGCTATCAGATTATCTAACAGTTATTTCAAATGTCTTGCAGAATTGTGAATATCTAATATTTGTTCAAGGATCGCTCGCAAGGAACTACACGAAACGGTAAATAGCAGCAAAGGAAACTAGATTTAGTACTTACATGTCTACGAAAGCATACAGTCATCATCAGCACATACTGTCGTTTTGCAGAAAGCGTGAGCTCAATGTACACATATTCGCAATGTCCGTACAGCGGCGATGAAAAATATTCTTGAGGAACTCTGCTTCTCGGTGATCAAGTTCGTCTGTTTTACGTATATTTGGGGACTCGCGATGCACCGTCTAGTTTCCCTTGCTTGCGTAAGACGTCATCTAACTGGCGAGATTGGGTTCTCACCACCTTGGGTTCTCACCACCTGTAGATTCGTACAAGATTCATCTGTAAGAAATACAATTTCAAAATGTTAGTGTAAGTCAGTGTGTAGGCATCGAAATATATAACATACCGTTTGGCACAAAGCGCCGTTGGTAACCTAACGTGGTTGGTGATCTTCCTATCGGCGCTCATAATGCGTGTCTGCGAACAGTGGTAAAAGCGTAAAGTGAACAGGAATGCCTGTCACTGACAAAAGCATATTTGACACATCCTCTACATACCTCAAAAACAGTTGGAATCTCGAAGACAAAACGCAAATTCCTTGACATCCGCGGCCGACGTCCTCACACTTCAACGTTTTAAAACAGACTGATTGAAGCGCTGGCGACTGGCCGAAACGTTTCCACTTACGTGCAGTGCAATACATCCTTACAACCTTATCACGGCACGTGTTCCTTGGAGGAATAATGCACAAACATGTGAAATCTTGCGAACTATTTTTCAAAGCTGTGAGAGCCAAACTGTTCAATTCGGCCTCACCGTCATCGTCATAAGCCAGCAGTACAAGGACAAGGTATTCAAAGTTATTTCCACTCATCCCCATGACATTTGTACTGTTCAAAGTCTGGATGAAGGAATAACAAAAACAGTTCATGTTTCACAAATGAAACTGTTCAAGGATCAGCCAGATTGGGATCCTAACATTACGTTTCATCATGCAGACAGTGACGAGAATGTCTCTGTTAATCAAGACAGTTCTTCAGAATCCGAAGAAACACTTAGTCCACCTTACACGACAAGGTATGGACGCGTCACCAAACAAAGGGTACCATTACATGCGTACGACCTTGTTTGACTGTTTCAAAGTACACACATTCCATAGGGACGCCTTGGTGAATGTCGTTCATTCATGGACAGGGGACGCTCTGGTCCATAAATGACTTTGTACTACATTGCTTTAAATGTATCCAGTGTCTGCAATATGAATTTTTGCGGTCATTTTTGTGCTTTTCGCTTTGGGTTACTTCCACATTTCTTAGTTACTCACGCACACAGCCACACTCAAACACACGCTTACATTGTTGCTGTTTAGCATTTCCCTTCTACTGACCTCTTCAGATCAACTTTCTGCATTTCGAATTTAGTGTTTCGAATTTAGTGTTTCGAATTTAGTCACTACTTCACACTAGTTCTCTTCATTTTCGTATCACTGCATGTACTGTGTATGTACTGCATGTCACAATGCTACTCATGCTATGCTGTGCTATATCATGTACTACGAACTTTGAACTACGAACTTTCTTCTTCAATGTTATCAAATTCACAATGTGTTTAGAATCAGGAGATTCTACTACTTCGTTTGAGGGTGGATTATCAAACTCTCTTACATCTAGGTTGTTCTGCATTTCAGGACAAAAGATGCTGCATGCTTCTGCCAAGGGCCCTGGCATGAATCATGTTCTCTTTTGTTTTTTTTTATCCTGTTTCAGAACAGCTTCGATGTTCAACTTCTGCATTAACGCTATTGTAACGTTTCATTTTTCTTCAGTGTAATAACGAAATGAGGACATTTCATTTTTTCGTTAGAGGTGGGCGTGTGAGAGCCAAACTGTTCAATTCGGCCTCACCGTCATCGTCATAAGCCAGCAGTGGCGCCGCTACATGCTTATAAGCGCGCGCCACGTGCTGTTCTGAGTTCTTTCATTGTACGACGTTCATCACCATACGTCGTTAGTCTGTTGGATCCTCGCTTTAGCTCATTCGGCCCTTCATCACCCAAATTGCTAGGTATATCTTTATTGTATTTCATTGTATGTATCATACCAGAGTGTTAGTAAACTGTCTGTGTGTTATCCAAATGCCGTATTCCTGAATCTTATTTTTGAGTTTGGCAGATAGCCAGGGACATCGGGTCCGTCACCAGCGTTAACACCTTTCTTTACCCCTTTCCCTTGGTCTATCTTGCCTCACAAAGCGGACGAGGTAGCATGTCCCGCGGCGCGGAAAACATGTAGCAACTTGCTCTGGGAAGTGTTGCGCGACGCACTGTCGAAAAAGTGTCTGAGAGGTCCCTCCAGATCCCTCAGGGCTACATGAATGATTCTACAACGTCGTCCAGATTTTCTCTAAAAGGTCCTCTCAGATCCCTCTGTTCTGCCTGAAAGGTCCTACCAAACCTTTCAAGGTTTCTTGAAAGGTCCTCTTAGACCTCTCAGGAAATTTTGAGAGGTCTCTTAGACACATTGTCGATAGGGACTGAGCAATGACGATAAGATAAGAAGTGTAAACAAGAAAATGTCCCCCTCAATATCATATTTTTGCACATGATAAAGCAAACTATAATCAAATAACAAAAAAGGTAAAAGAACGTGTGAACAATATACAGAGCACGAATAGTAGGCAAGACACTGCATCAAAGAGGACTCTGGAAAGAGGGTGCACACCATTTGTCTGGTCTGAATAGTGGGGCAATGATCATGCTGTCTTACCTAACCGGTTTCAGGCTCTGCTGAGGAAGTCACCTGTAAACATGAAAGCAGATAAGTGAGAAAAGAACGGATACGTATGTTCAACATATTACGTAAATATTCTGTTTAAGTACGGTTTCTAAGATCACGCTAAACGAAGTGTACTTTTATCAACAGTGCACCGCCTGAGTTTAGGGACTAGATTCGTTAACTTCTATTTTGTCTTTTTTTTTTACTCTCTCTGTGCCGTAAGCAGCCCCAAGGTTCACAGTCACGCAGAAGAGAATTAACCCATTTACGCAATCTGTAATCTGTGATAGCATTTGAACCACACAGATTGGGAGACCTTTGTTAGTCCCAATAACGAAAAATACTCACACTTTTGCGCCGTTTCGGTGGATGTTCTTTCCCCGGTGTGGACAGGTATTGTGATGGTGCTACACCTTGATTCAGACGACACTGAGCTCGTTATCCAGTACGTTGAAGAGATTAAGCGTACCCTTCGTGCATTCAATCATGCAAATGTCCACTACAAACACGAGCAGTCGATGGCACCGCATCGTCTCTCCATTCCTGCGGTCCGATTGCTTCGTGGCATCAAAAGCTGTCCGTCTCGTCACTGGGAAGCATATGACATATGACATGATGCTAGGCGAATATTGACGTAAATTAGGACAACCAACTATCCAACATCGTCTCGGCATGTCGAAGAAAACCACAGGATGCGGCTACGGGACTGCGATAGACTGCGACCATCGCGCGGAAGCTACCGTCATGGAGGTTTCCATTCCCGATGAATCATGGAGGAAGGAAACACAGGAGCGGCCGTTTCGAGCAGATTTCCGTGGGACCCCTCTGGCGGTCGCTCCTGTCAAAACCGCCATTACTTCCTGTCCACCACGTGATCCTCTCCAAAGTTTCGGTTTGGCAACGCTTTGTTCCTCGCGCTGCTTTTCGTGCTTTTATGCCTTTCCAAAGTTACTTACTCTTAAAATGTGAGCACCACTGCGGAAACAACGTTTTGTTAACGTGTTCTCACCGCGGTTGCGGCTGTCGTTCAACAGAAAGCAGCTCTGTCACGGGAATAACGTTTCCTTCGTAAGCACGTACTTGACGGGTTGTTTCGTACCCCTGTCTGTGAGAGAGTCATCTTGAATCGTTTCTTTCCAAGCTGTCGTTGTGCCACAGCTGCAGATTCAATTGACTTCCTCCATCGTTGTACAAATTTGATTACTGGCATGCTTTACCACTTCAGCAACAAACACATAAAACGCGGCCACGTCGTCACACAAACATCGCTGCCGCGAATGATGTTTCTAGTCCTGCGTGCTTGTCCTGCAGACCCTGACCGGTCTTGTAGTAAAAGGGTAAACCAAGAGTAAACCTCCGAACACACACAAATAAAGCTGGACGCGCGGCGTTCATCACAATGCAGATATCTGAACTGCAAGCTGCAAGGCAACCACGACTCCTGTCGTCTGCTTTGGGAGCTGGCCTGCGCATGCTCTTGGGGTCACGTGAGCGGTCACATGGTAGACAGGAGCATCCCAGAATGCAGTGCGAAGCTGGCACGCCCGTCCCAATGGCAAAAAGTTCGAGGGGCCGCTCCTGTGTTTCCTTCCTCCATGCGATGAATGCATACGCGGGATCCTACGGCGCATGCTCGTGGCCGGACCACGACACGTCACGATGACGTGTAGCCGAGCCGGCTGCGGTCCCGTCAAGTTGCTCGCTGTGTCTCCGCTCGGCAGCTCGCCACGGCGCGGCGCCAGCTGTCCTCCCTTCACCGCTCCGTTTAAACTCGCTCCCGAGAATACTCCTCGCATGACGAAGGTAAAATTTTGGTTCTAGACTCGGAAAAAGGTTTACTTTGTGATGAAAACGAGAAAAAAATATTTCATTGTCCCTTTAAAGGTGTTCTGTACAGAGAGGCCGAGATATTTGTAATTTTCGGTCTATAATGTTTGCGTGAACTCGAAATTCATAGGCCGCCACTATTGGTTTCTGTGGTTAACACCAGGAATTAACTGCATTTAAAGTCACAGTCCGGTCGAAAACATGTATCTGGGAAACACCGTCTTATGATATCTAACACTGCTCACAAGTACCGTGCAAAATATTTCAGAACGAATCGTATCGCCCGATTTACGATCGATTTTTTCTATGCCGCCGTTGGTCCTGAGTAAAGGCCGCAGCGAGCTCTCGCGTGACCTGCATAAGAGCAAAGCCGCACATGACTCGCGCATGCCTGTGTGCAAGATAGTTTGTTGTTGCGTGCTCCCATTTGCCTATCATAATGAATTTTGAGTAGCAGTCACACTTTACGCAGAGTAAAATGCAGAGTAGTGTCAATATAAACACAGGTATCACGACGCAGCCTACCGTTCAGTACACTCACAGAAACAAACACCTCTCTGCCTACCCAGCAATGTCGCAGTCCTGCGCCCCACTGTGTCCATTTGGGACGTCATGCCCTCGTGACGGCCGGCGTACATACACGGCTGGGGATCATTGGGGCAAAGAGTTCGCGAGAAAAAAAAAAAGAAAACGAAACCGGATGTCTTCAGAGGTGTTGTTTTTATACTGTAACTCGAAAATCACGCCATTTTGTGAGCTGAAGCTTTCCACACATCTTGTACGCCTCCGTGGCAGCTGGAAAAAATCGACTTCCGGTCTTCCCGGACGCGTAATTCCAAAACACTACCCTGTACAACGGATCGCGCTGTGTCTAGCTTTAGCGGGCGATGGCTAATCGTCCTGCAACCTGCGTTACCATGGCCACGCAGAGACGCTACTTCATTTCGACTGGTTTTATATATCGATGGAGGTAAAGAAAGCAGTTATCATTTCCAGTTGATGTCTCGTCAGCGACACTTTTCGTATCTGTTTTGTTTTTGTTTCGTTTTTATTTAGTGCGTACGATTACATCAATAACATCAGAAACACAAAGCGGAGCACCCAGTGGCAAAAATTTCATATAATTTGTAATTTCGCGGCTCGGTTTCCTGTCGTACGATACGTTCAACTGTGAACCATGCAAGATATTAGCTCAGACATCGTATCAAAAGACGTCGTGGTGGCGTAAAATGACGAACAATGGTCCACAGCTTCGGGCTTAGAGCTTCTGAACTGTTATGGTCTTCTTATGTACTATATTTTTGCTGTTACGTCAGCGCGAACATCCGCCTTCCGGTTTTCGGTGTTTACTATTTTTGAGGCATCTCGAAGCATGATAAAAATGAACGCCAAACCAAATTACAGTAGCACAAGAGTGAATTGACTTACAACATAATAAAATAACAAGATAACTTATCTTTGTCACTTATCCTTGCTCTATCTCGTAATACCTCGGAAAATATAAACACCGAAACCAAGGAGGCTTACATGATTTTTTTTTCTGTTTAAATACGAATAGATTGGGTGCTATCTCTAGGAAACTGAACCTGTTCGCTGACCGAATTTCAGGTTGCGATACTTATAAATATGCGACGAGCAGTGTGACAGCAGTGGGCGCGTCGTACACAAAAGTGTACCTGAGACGTACTCAGCAATTAGTAGAGCAATACTGAAGCATACGTCGGCGCTTTTCACGGACAGACCAGAGGCGACACCTTTATATGGTGCACCACTCTCAACTGCAACATATATGTGCCCTTTGTGTGATATGAAAGTATTTTCATAACTAAAGAAAGGATCCCCTTTGCGTTCTGATTCCGTCTTCCTGCCCATGTACCCCACATTTACGCTAGCAGTTTGCCTGAATGATATCACGGTCGTATGTGCATTTCACGCCAATAATATCGAGAAATGACTCACGATTCCCGAAATGTCGCTATCATCTCAGTTCCATAGATATCGCCACACTACAAGCACCAGGAGTCTTCGCAGCTCTGCTGGCTCTGCTAGCGTGCCAAACGCACGACGCATTTTTCTCACAGTTCAATTCAAATAATGTACATGAAAGGGGTACCTTCGTCGACGGCCTATGCATGGCTTGTATCCTACCTTAGGAGCCAAGCTTTTAAAACTGGCTGACCACTCTCTTCCCACACCAAGAAGTATCCTTTTTTAATCGTGAATCACAGGTCCTGACTTAACACAATCAGTCCACTTGGAAAGCACCACTCGTCCAACATCTGCAATTTAACACAGCTTATAAAAAGTTCGGCCGCAGAAGGAAAGGTAGGCTGACGAGAGATTTCTGCATTCCTTCCTCCAAACCACTCGGAAGGCAGTGGCGTCTCGGCGTCGCTATGCCAATGTAGGTTGCCAGAGCATCACCTACCATCCGCTAAGAGTAGAGAAAGCACGGTCTGTTGCACTGGTAGTGTTTTGGTATTACGCTTCCCGGACTGTCCCCTCGACGGTTCATAATATCATCATCAAAATAAAAATACTTGAAATACATTCGTACAGATTTTGGCCTCAGAAAGAGGTTGTTTGAATTCGTATCTTGCATTAACTAAGCTAACTTTGTTAATTGAACTCGCGAATTAGTCAAGGAAGGGCAGCATTTTTCTGCATGGATTTGGAAGCCTGTCGCCATAGCACAGTGTTACAATGAATGAATGGCTAGGAAGCAAGCGAGCTGGTGAAGATGATGCATAATGTAAAACCCCGAGACTAGGGAACACGAAGGGTGAAGGGTCGTGTTCCCTAGTCTCGGGGTTTTACACTGTCCACAATATTCGAGTCAAACTCAAAGGTTTTTCACAAGTTGTGTATAGAAATTTGACAGTCGAAGATGCATCGCTTTGCGAAGTATATTGTCGGTGAAATTTGGGGTTGCGGAACTCTCGCCCCCCCCCCCCCCTTTATCAGGACCAAGTGGAAAGAACCACACGTTTTATTCCGATCGAGGGTGTTGTCGCCGTTTTTGTCAGCGAGTGGTGGCTGAGGACGGACTCTCTGAGAAGGGTATACGTGCGATTGTGGCGTGGTTTCTTTTCTTTTCGCACAGGAGGAAGGGTATTCGAACATAGCCAACAATTGGAAAAAGTTAAATACCAGCGATCGCGCTTCATCAAATGACGAATTTGCGACTGTCAAATTAGTGTAGAAACCTTGTGAAAAACCCAGCGATTCTGAGTGCATTTGTATGCTAGTGCGATAGGCTTCCAGATTATTGCAGAAAAATGCTTCCTCTGATGGGCTAGTTTACGACTTCAATTAAGAAAATTGAATTACGAATTCAGTTAACAGAACCCATTGGAAGCGCTCCCGTTTTTGAATGAAGTTTTCTAAACCAGATTTGAGTAAATGAAAACAATGCACCCCAGAGGGACTTTGCCTTGAAGTTTTGCTTTTTTTTTTCAAGTGCACGGTGCACTCAGCACATACTGTGAAACCTGAACACCATGTCTTGTGGCCGATTTGTAAAGGATCAGGGGCACGAAATGAAACAAGTTTGATGTTGTGCTCGGTCTCACTTTTCTCGAAGCTGCATATGTTTCAGTGCGCATCTTACAATTTGTACGCCGTATACTGTTTCTGCACTCTGCCTCTTTCTTGTGTTTCCAGTAGCGGTTCTGGTAGCCTGCCACGGTGATATTTTGTTAATTGTTACATACTTGTTAATTAATATTCACGCACGCCTACGTTTGAGTATTTTCGGTGATTCCGCCGCATTCGCGTGTGGTTTAGGTAAATGTGTCCGTGACGACCCGACTTCGGAAACATTCCTACATACTTCGGTTTAGCAATAGGGTAGTTTCATTTTAAATCGAACAACGTGCGAAAGTCGTATTTTTTAATTCGCCCAGAAAAAATATATGTTAGAAGACATCTCAAACGACGCAAATCGCGCCACGTGCGATGCTCGTACGTGTAGTAGTTTCCGCGTAGGAGAGGGGGAAAGTCTGAGGCTGCTTGAGCACGCTTTCTTCTGGACCGACTTTAACGGGATCTAGCACGGCTAATTTTATGTCTAGGAACTGGAGGTTTTTTTGTGATTATAGGCTGCAATATAGACACTGTCGACAGTCACCCACAGAACTCTGAGAGCCATAAATTTTCTGTTAAAAAATGCCAAACTTCGCGTAAACGTTCAAAAAGGCCAAACTTTGTTACCAATTTGCTTCATGATGGAACCTCTGAGAACATCGAGCTTAGTGCCATTCGATAGGACATTGAAAGAGCTTTCGTGCTGTATAGAGCTCATTTTTCTCAGCCCAGTTATTTCTGTGTTATTAGCTTGAGAATCACACATAGTAGGCGAAAATTGCCAATGTTGCATCTCAATTTTCTCAAAAATGCCATCTTCGATTTCCTTGATTATTTTTGAAAAGGTGGCGTCATGTCTCTACTTTAGACGCCAAGTGAGACAATCTTTTATTTTTGCCTGAGAGACACGCAGCGATTTTTTTTTGTCAGGCAGGGTGCACGAGGCTGCGGCCTTGCGCGCCCCACCCACGAGCACGCGACTTTCAACCTCTTCTTTGCTACAGGTGTCCCGCTGACGGAGAAATCAATGACCACACTGCGTGAGCTTGTTGTGGTGTCCCCAGAGCATCACTTTACGTTTACCCTATGGCCTCCCAGTTCCGTCAGGCTCATTCAAACCGTGGGAGAGCACATGGGTAGCCTGTGCGCCCTTGACGAGAAGCCCCAGTTCGACGAACATACCGACAAAGCAGTGAGAAGAAACGAAGCGCTTCGTAGAGATCTTTATCCACTGGTAACATCTTAGCTTTTGTTTCAGGCTGCCACCAGTCCCCCAGGAAGTGTGAAAGTCACATCCTTTTCATTGGTAAAAGAACGAAAAACGGAAGTTTCGAACAACGTAAAATGTGCCCATTGCGAGGTCCCTGCAGGTGGTGGCTGCCACCATTGGATGGGCACATTTTACGTTTTTCGAAACTTTCGGTTTTCGTTCTTATACCAATGAAAAGGATGTGCCTTTCACACTGCCTGACCTGACCCAACCTGCACCCAACTCTGACGCGGAACTTCTCAATCTATGCCGAAAAGTAGGTCTCGCGATAGGATACCGCCCGGGGGAATGCGATAAGGAGAGCGTGACGTGAAAAACGGGTCCCGGATTTCTGCTTCCATGCGTGTCACTGCTAATCGTCAGGTCGCTGCTCCAACCTGGTAAATCAACTGACGTCACCAAGTCACAACTAGGAATTCTTTATTTCTTATCGAAAAGGGAAACGTGCATGAAAAAAATAATAAAACACTAGAACAATTTCTACCAGGTGTTGCGAGAACGATCCGCTTCTCGAACGGAGCACGATTTTTTTTTTAAATTCCATGTTAGCACTGCGGAACAACTATATCTATTAGCGGTGTACAGACGTGTACAGGTGGAGAGAGGACAAAAGGAAGAAGTGGCCCAGTCGAAAAATACGACAAGAGGAATACGACAGATGACAAGGCTGTCGTATTTTGGGACCCTGTCGTCTGTCGTGGCTTGTCGTCTGTATTTTGTCGTGGCTTGTCGTCTGTATTTTGTCGTGGCTTGTCGCCTGTATTTTGTCGTGGCTTGTCGTCTGTATTTTGTCGTTCGTACTGTGTCGTGCCTTGTCGTCTGTACTGTGTCGTGGTTTGTCGTCTTTCCGTGGTAACTGTGACTGTTGTGTGCTTCTGCATGGGCCCTGTCCAACAATCTTGTAAATTTGTAAAAATCATTGCTCGTTGTGTCTGTTTTCGCTGGTTGCGACTGCATTTGTGTTGTTTCAGATAACGTACGTATAGCGTGAGTCATGCACAGCGTATGCGGCAGAGCAGACACAAAAACGAGTTTTGGTATGCCGTTCTGCTATGCTTTATTATCCTTCAGCTCCAGGATCTTCATTCAGGAACGGTTTTTTACCTGAAAAAAGGAACAAAGAAGGCAAGTTAGAAATGAGGCCTGCCAGTAACCAGCATAAACCAAATAGCATTTGGTGAACTCCACTCAAGCTAAACCTTGTTAACTTGTTATATGCAGTCTACACTGGAAGGAAAAAGACGGCTCGGTGGTTCAATTTGTGGTTCATCAACATATTGTAACCATGCGTTACCATTTTACGATCATGTGGTAAAATACATTTTAAAAAAAAAACTCGCTTAAACCCGTGTTTTGATCCCTGACTCTTCATGAAATGCTTGGTGTGCAAATGTTTTCCACTTTAAGTGCCATGAATCCTGAATAGGTTTTTAAATTGAAAATTTTAACCCCCTGAACTGTAAAAGAAAAGTTCATGCTTCAGGGAGTATCGAAACACTGACAAGCTATGGCACACAAGCACTAAACAGGAAAATGGCAGCAACAGCAAACACATAACATTTGCTGGGGCAACGTAGCATTTCAAAGAGAAGTGCAATGCTTCCACAGTAACAAAAATGTGTGCAAGTTTTACATACTCCTTACCATTTTAACGTCGGAGATCCGCATACTTCTGCGCAAGGTAGCGTACCAGTTGTTTGTGCCGCTTTGGTGCTTCTTCTGTGCTGCACCCCTTTGACAGCAGGTGATGCGATAAGGCAGCTAGAAGAAACATTGCAAAATTTGAATTTCAATTTCATTTCACTACTCAAATGTAGTGAGAACAGTGCAACAGGAAATGTGATGTCCAACTCACTTTAAAAATCTCTGACATACTCCAAAAGTAAATTAGCAAGCCATGCATAGCAAAGTGTAAAAACAAGGGAACTGCATGTACTCACATGACATGCAGGTCACCTTTAGTGGTGACAATTGTGGGTAGACTGCTGTCTTTCCTTTCGAAACATCTTTATTGGATTGCTTCCCTGTGACACTGCGTTGTGCAAGTGTCTCGTTTCCCCACAGTGCAACAGCGAGACGCTTGCAAAACGCAGCGTCTGCTGGCTGCTGCATCAGGTGTGTCCATGTGTCGGAGCTCACAAAGATGCCCTCGCCAAGTTGTACCTATGCCATATCAGAGGAACAGGTATTACCAAAGTGATAAAAGAAGTTAAAACAAGAGACTCATGTGCTGCCAGAACAGCGAAAGAGTAACATACGCGTACAAATAGAAGATGCTGAGATAACCATTAAGACAGCACAAACACATGCCTCATAAATGTCCAAGCAAATTCATGATATTATTTAAAGTTGACAAAGACCCAGTGAGTGCTAGTAGGAGCTTGAATCCACAGATTCAGTTTCTGGTCAAGTGTGTTACTGATTACAACATACTCATATTGTGCTCTCGTCAACCTGCCAACGCCTTGTTAAGATAGTCAGGCAAAGCCATTCCCATGTTGGTGTTGAGTAATTGGTAGCACACATGACCAGAAATCAGAGAGCTGTCAGTTCAAGTCTCCATCACAACTCAACCGCTCTCCCAATGCCCTAATTAATAGCAGTGCTGCTTGGGACAGAGGTTTACAAAACACCAGGTTGGCATATACCCTTATTGAACCGACGTCATACTAGTGAAAATAGGCAGACTCCATTACAAACAGCAGCCTGGGCTTCTTATGCACCCGCGGTTGTCAGCTGCCATCGGCCTCGTGGTTGTCCGACAGATGAAAAAATATGTCAACCTGAAGCTCCGCAAACTTTTGTCCCAAGCTGTACATAACCTTACCCAAGACTGAAGTGTGCTGTAGGTACTGTAGATACAGTGAAAATTTGGAGTTAAAAGAGATACATAAATAAATTATAAAATAGCGTAGATGCAGGGAAGCTGGTGGACAGAATCCACGAAGAACGAAGCCTGAGCATAAATAAGCATTCAGTAAGTAATTCTGTTATCAAAGCCGAGACACAATGAAAGGCACTGCACCCAATGAACTCAATGCATACCAGGCCATCCTCTGTGGTTGTCGGCTGAAATCGCTCCTGAGGGACGAAAAGACCTGAAAGAATAATGTGTAGCACTTCACGTATGACTTGAAAACATACATGCATTTCACCAGAATATGGCCACATGCAAGTGCTTTGATTAAAAGGCATAATTATCACAATAGTGCACCTTTGGTGGGACGGATGCTTGTCTGTTGATCACGCGCACCTGACAAAAAAAGTTCTGTCATTGAAATTGAAAATATGTGCCAGCAACCTGCGGTTGTCAGTTGCCATCGGCCTCATGGTTGTCACACAGATGGAAAAATATGTCAACCTGAAGCTCCGCAAGCTTTTGTCTCAAGCTGAACATAACCTTACCCATGACTGAAGTATAGCATATGAGACTAATACGGTGAAAGTTGTGTTAGGCGTGCAGTCTTACCAGTTGTCACGGAGGGGACACTAATAACATGCGGAGCTGGGGCCGGTTGCACCTCGGTTGCACTGCGTACACTCTGGCTCACCCCATCCACTGTTGTTCACAAAGGGATATTTTTAAACGTGTACAAGTCATTATCGCACTTAGCTATTCACTACCAAGCAGCTTAAAGCAAACTCAAAGTAGGCTATTCTTCATACATTTCATTGTGCTTTGTGTACAATTCGTCATCCTGCCTAATAAACATATGGTAACCAAAAAAAAAAGAAAGGTTCGTATCTACAAGCTTACTAGTTATCACAGCTGGGCTGCTGTTGGAACTGGAAGCTGGGGCTGGCAGCGTCGCGGTCGCGTTGTGCCTGTCATGACTAGCGTCTGGCACTGTTATTTGTAAAGGAACTTTTTAGATAAATAATTACAGTTTGCAGAGAAAGTTGACCAGTATGAATGTGGCCTTTGACTGCATGACTACACCCCTACTGGGGTAATAAGTCTGGCATGAACCATTACCAGTCATTGCATTTGAAGCTCCTACGAGGGATATCGGGGCAGACTGTACCACTGCTGTCCGGCACGCTTGTTCACATGGAGGGGACACTGCTGATAATAAGGAAGCCGTTTAAACATATGTATCAATACAATAACACGGAGCTACGAAGTTACAGAATTGTACTACTAATCAGAGCTAGGTGTATCAGCTTAAGAATTTTTTGGCACTGCTTTTGTCTGCATGCAAAAGCAACTTAGCAGACTTGTTCAAACATTAACAAGATCATCTTACTCTGTGCCACAGGATGTGGGGTTGTCGTGTATGGTTGCAACCGTGCAGGGCTGACACAGCCCTTCTTCGAGTTCTCCACTGCTTCTTGCAAATGAAAATGTTTTGTTAGGCGTAATTCCTTTACATTATGAACCAATATAGGTAGTAATTAATTATTTGTGATACTAATTAGTTGTATTCACGATGGACCACAAATTCTGAATTTTTACAGGTCGTGAGTGTATGAAGTTTCACAAATAAAAACGTCATTTTCCTCACCAGCTTCAAATATCTTTGAGCAGAGTGCCTTTTGTAGTTTCCTGTTGAGATCAGTCAATGTGGCGACTTCTCCCTGCAAGCGTTGAACTTCCTTTTCCAGTTCTTGAACTTTATTCTGCTTTGAGGGCCTGTTCTCCAAACCAGCAGAACAAAGCATGTGTGCTTCTGCTGACCTTTTTGCGTGACTCCTCGCCTGTTTGTCAATCTTTGCCTGAAACGTGCAAAACTTTTGTTAGCGTACACAGCGCACGAACGCCGCGCGCACACAACAGCCACCGCTCCTAGCCAACTTAAATGTGCAAAAGCAGCGCAGCATACGTTTAAACAACAAAGAAAAAGTTTTTCACTCCTACCTTCTTCCTCACTTGGACGTCAACTGCCGAACGTGGCTTCTGAGGTGCTTTACACCTGTTCTTGTGCAAGGTGCTCATCTCCTCTTCTGTTTCTGCAATGTACGTATTTCGAAAGATGTACGCGATGATGTGTCTAACCAAAAAAAGTTCCGTAAAATCTACTGCTCTTCCCCAAGAACACACATGGTCCTCGGGATGTCCCCACAGTGTCATCGTGTCCTCGTCCTTCGAGGTGTATGCCCATAACGTCCTGAGGATAACACTCGCGGACCGTCCGTGAAGAGTCATTCAGGTACGTCCTGTGCCCGTCCCTGCGGGTAGCTAGGGGGACGAGAAATAGTATTTTGTTTAGTTTACGTGCTCAGACTCCCTAAACACATTTGTTTTGTTTTTGGGCAGATCCTGGGACCTGACTGAGATTTTTCTTAAATAAAGGGTGGCCCAGCGGAAAATTCCCTGCCGCCAAAAAGAATGACTGTCTATGATACATGAACGATTTCTCGTGGAAAGAACAGAAACGCACGATGCTGTCGCACTACTTTTGACTTTCAAAGTTCCTACCTGAATGTCTCAAACCAACGTGAGTAAGAAACATAGATTTTGGAATGAGGCAAACCTAATATTTCAATCCATTCCTCGCTTTGAGTATTTCTTCTTTGCGTAATCGAAAGAAGCATTGAGAGCTCACCCTTCGTTTTGCGTAGCAGGCTAGCAGGACTCCCGTATTTACGGAGTGACGCGTTATAAGCCACAAATGGTATCTGTTTCGGCTTCGGAAGAGAATTCTAGTACTTTTCGCAGTGGGTTTCCGAGTGGGCAAGCTTAAAGGGAGGGTCCGCAACGGTTGTGCCCAAAATTAAGTGAAAGTTGATTTCAGCAGAGGCCACCCCCCAGATGCTGACAACAGCCCCCGTTTCGTATAAATGTGCGCGTATAATTTATAAACAGCGAAAACGATAAAGCGAAACCGAAACTATGAGAGCAGGCGGTGGCATCGGAATCGAGGAGCGCCACGCCGTGACGTCAGTCGCGAGATTCGTCTGCCGTGATTCCCATGTGTTGTATTGCATTGAAGACGCCAGGAAGCAAGTTACGGTCAACGTGCAGTCATGGAAACCGACTCCGCATCAGAATAGAACTCCACGGGACTTCAGCCCGATTCAGACGTGTATTCTAATGAGGAGAATGACTTGACCGCCACCATAAACCACAACGACTCGCCGTATTCGACGGACCCTGTACCAGTGCGCGCGTCGCTTGAAACCGAGGCCTCGGACCCATACACTGAAGACTGTCGAACTCGGAGTAACTAATGATGAGTTTCTAATAGGTTGTCGCACATTCTTATACAGGGTGTCCCAGAAAACGTGTCATTGAATTATAATAAAAAAACTACACCAACTAGAGTCATGCGGTCAATGGCATTTGTTCTTACTGGGTTTTTGCCACCTCCTCATATGAATGTCGTGTAACGTAAGTTTAATTATGTAAATTTTTGCGAGCTTAAGTCGGAAATTTGCCTAGTAAAGGTAACTTTGTAACCCCGCCAATGTGAAGAGCGTGTCTAATTTAGTCAAATTAATGATAATTGACAGGGATATTCAGGAGCTATCCCATCGGAGAAAATAGCCGAACATCATACTCTACGGAGGTCGCACAGAATAGCGCACGATGAATTTTTCAGCGCAATCTTTGTCAGTCCGACGAAAGGAGGTTGGAAACCCAGCCCTCCCCGTCATCGCAGAAACAGATAAAACAGGCACGGCTTATCATGTCCGACTTTCGCTGGGATTTTGCTTTCCCTCTCCCAATTTTAGGAACTGTTACTTTTTCTACTATCACTCTGTGGGCTGGCTTCGGAACCTCCTTTCGTCGCACTGAGAGCGATTGCACTCAAAAAGTCATCGCGCGCTATGGTCCGGTGCTCCGAAAAGCATGATATTCGACTATTTTTTCCGATGGAATAGCTCGTGAATATCACTGTGAATTATCATGAATTTGAGTGTATTCGGCACGCTCTTCATATTGGTGGGGTAAAAAAGTGCCCTTTACTTGGCAAATTTCCGAGTTCAGTTCGCAAATATTTACATAATTAAACTTGGAGTAATGACATTCACATTAGGAGGTGGCAAAAACTAATAAGAACAAATGCTGTTGACCGCATGATTCTAGGTGGCGTAGTTTTTTTATTATAATTCAATGACACGTTTTCTGGGACACCCTGTACAAGTGCCACGGGTGCACGCGTAATATGAAACATGTTGCAGGTGCACGTGCGGTCGGTGCATCCCGCAGGTGCCCGCAGGTGCCACTCCGAGTTCCCGCATGAGCCGTCTTTTCGTGTCGACCATTCCTGGCTCAAAATGATGAGAACATATCGTTCTCAATCTGGTCTTCCTCCACTTGATTTTGCGCAGCGCCATTTCCCACTCCAAACGACGTTGTTTGGCCTTCGGAAACTGGAAAGATGCTACGTCTGTTCTTGTATCCGACCTGTTGCCACAACTGATTATACAGCATGTCTTACCGGCCATCGTGGTGGGTGTAAGATCAGTGTGCGACGTAACGAACACAATTGCTACGGAAAATTTCCTTCGTCAAAACTGCCAAAACACACAGCAAAGCAAGGCGGACAGCGCGGGATATCTCGCGACTTACATCACGCTCGGTGTTTCTTGCAGAAAAGCGCTCGTGGCTCGCACTACCCTGTCACCGAGCGCGTCATAGAAGAAAATCATTTTTATCAAGTTTGACTCAGTTTTCGAAGGAGATATTTTACAGGCATGGTCGTTGATGGCTAAAGGTGACGAATATTCGAAAATCTCGGAAGGGACCTTATGCGGATTCTCCCTTTAAGGCTTGTCCCACCCTTATGAGGATTTCTCAGACTTGGTGTCCTTCACAAGATTCTGTTTCCCACAGGAACAACAAAAACGCTCCCATAACTTTGGTGTCATTGCAATTTGGTGCAACTTGTGTAAGCACTTGGCGGATGTGCGTGCCAGAAAACACAAAATACATAAAACAAATCAAAGCAGAGAATTGACGGAAAGCATTGTCCTTCATGTGTACTTAAACTGTCCTAAACTGGTCCCTGATGATGGGCGAGGGACAGCCTCGGGGACGTCATCTCATATGCCAAAGTGGCAGTATTATGACATTCTGAGGATCAGATTTTGACATCCTAGGGATGCCATACCTGTCCCCATCTGACAACCTTAGGATAGTCCTGGGATGACAGTGTGTTCTTGGGGTTACCTGTCATATGTAAGATATAAGCCTTGTAGAAACC
Organism: Ornithodoros turicata; assembly: GCF_037126465.1. NCBI lineage: Eukaryota > Metazoa > Arthropoda > Arachnida > Ixodida > Argasidae > Ornithodoros > Ornithodoros turicata. The sequence continues at coordinate 206,362,378 of NC_088201.1, read as the reverse complement.
AGGACACGTCGAATCGTCCCCTTCCCAATAAGCATCATAAAGTTTACGCTTGTCAAAATCGTCGATGTCCACTGGATCGAAGTTGACAATCGCGTCATGCGTAACCACATGCTTCTTTTGTTCGTCTTCATATTGAATTAAAAGAAACATAGCGGCAGGTGACAACAAAAAACCGAGAAAGAAGAAAAGCACGTGTAGCTCAGCCGGGCAGAACTATGGAGGAAGTGGAAACTGCCGCTATGGGACCGTCCAGGCTTGGCCACACTTGGCTAGAGCTGTTACTATAGAGGGCGCAAAATTTGAGCCGCGAAAAAAGTAGTAACTCAAAAGCCGCAGAAATAAATAATACATGTACCCATGGAGTCTTGCAACCTTTTTTATTAAATTGTGCAGTTACCCAGACGTCCGAGACATTATAAACCGTCTCTTTCGCTAAATGCACAATGCTGTACAAGAACCAAGATCAGTGTACTGCGTAACACTTCCAAAAAAGAGAGAAAAAAAAACTCAATTATATTAATTTCCAAATAACCTAACTCAGCTTCCGTTATCGTTCACAGCTTCGTTTCGCTATAGCCAAACAATTTTACATATTATTCTATGTATATGATGACATTTTACTTCCCGTCCGTCGTTTCTGCATCGGCTAATTTCTTTGGTCTACTACTTGGTCTACTTGGAACGTTTCTTTTTGTCAGTTCTCATTTGTTATAGAAATTACTCGAAGTTTATGGCATGGAAATATATGGGGCCAAAGAACATCTTTTTCGCTATTTTGCCATTTTGCCATGAAAATGAACAAAGTTGTCAAGTCGCACACGTCAGTTTTCTTTTCTCGTCCACGCCGCCTTCCTTACAAGCCCAGGAGAGAACTGGTGGAACTGGCAACACTGGTGATTACCATTCATTGTGGGTGCACCAACAATCCATCCACCCATCCATCATCATTACAATAATAAGATCGTAGAGTTGTTGTAGTTGTTGTGTGCATTTGGCCATCTATCCGAAGAATATGAGTCATCTTGCCACTCCGTCTGGTTATAATACATAGAGAAAATCTCTGCTCGTACGACAGTACAGTGACTCTCTTGCTCTGCAACAGAGCGCCGGAACTGCAGCCCATATTTCTTTGTTCGACCTGTCACCTTCGCAAAACAATGACCACGCAACCAACAAAGCGGTACCGCCGGTATCTGGAACCCGGAGTGTCGTGTCATATTCCCAAGCAGACTCTGCACAACCAACGCGTCAGACAACCTAAGGAAAGGGGTACAAACAGTGGTAGCAGACCGTGCGACGAGAGCGAGCGTCAGATAGACGTGCTAAACGATGTCAACGAAAGTGATGTTCACCCATCGACTGACAGTGAAACGCGGCCAGGTAATGACAGCCAAGCGCGAGAAAGTGACGCAGCGAATGTTGAATATTCCGATTTTCAACCTTATGTGAGTGGCAATGACGGCGAGAATTTATCGCCCTCGGACGAGGAAAGCGATGCTAGCTCTTCCTTAGATGACAGTGAGGTGAAAAGCTTTTTTGAAAAGTGCTCAAACGAAACCTTGCCAAACCAGGCCATAACAAAGGCCCAAGCACTGCTGCTTATTCTGTCTTACGTTGTGCATGCTGGATTGTCATGGTCGCAAGTCGAAGGCCTCTTGAAGCTGATAAATACCCTGTGCGGTGCAGACGTGGTCCCAGACACGAAATACCTCTTTCGAAAGCTCTGGCAGGACCGCATGAAATCTCTTAACAGGCACTTCTTCTGTCCCACTTGCATGGGCTACCTCGGTCTAAAAACAACAAACAGCAAGTCCCAAAGGTTCACGTGCACTGAGTGTTAGGCATCACACAGAATGCAGCAACTGATCAGCAAAGGGAACTTCTTCCTAATTTTTGACTTGAAACGTCAGTTGTACGATGTTATAGGACGTCACAGTCGGTATTTGTACGAGACACTCACGAAACTTCGGCCAACTGCCTACGGGGTGTACAGAGACATCACCGATGGACGCCTCTATAAAAGCATCAGACATCGGCTGTGCATGAAGTGGTGTGATATTACACTCACTCTGAACACTGATGGGTCCCCAGTGTTTCAGTCCGGGAAATCCAGCATGTGGCCAATCCAGCTGCTTCTTAACGAACTTCCCTTTGACATACGCTTTCACGAACTCATCGTTGGAGCACTGTGGTTTGGGAGACAGCACCCTCCAGCACACCTGTTCATAAAGACTTTTGTTGACGCATTCAACAACATCGGCAGCATACCCTGGCAGCACGCTGGCAGAACAATGATGTCACATGTTTATGCTGTCTGTTGCTGTGTGGACTCACCAGCCAGAGCAGCCTTATTAAACATGAAACAATTTAATGGGTACTTTGGGTGCTCCTGGTGCCTTGAAGAAGGAACTGTTGTTGACGGTAAGTTACCTACTGCCTTACTGATCTCTTCCTCTGAAACAAATTATGTACTTTAGGTTCTAGAAAGTATCTTGATCACTATTCCCTCTGTTTGTGATTTCCTCCATTTTGCTTCAGTGGCTTATGAATAGGGTTCCTCGTCTTCAGGCTTTATGATATTTCCAATTCGGGAGACAAGAATCTCGTGATATTTTCACACATGAATTGGGTAGAAAGTGGGTGCTTCCTCCCCCTTCCACAAATCATTGGGTTTTACCGAGTGAAACTAAATTCGTCGGATTCAGGCTACTATTGTGACAACCAGTCGCAGAGCTGCAATTTTTGTTGTTTCGTGATTACAGCATACAAGCTTTGCAGCGTACAAAAGCTAAGATGCCACGTACCTGTTACACATACCAGCACTGTATTCTTCATTTACCTATCTGCTTACATAATAGTTTGCATCTGAAGCAATCATTGGTGCATGCCATTTGCGCATAATGACAGTTCCCACGTGTACTCATAAAACTTCATGTTGGAGTGTGAGTTTTTCTCTTTGTAGTGAGGATTCTAATCAGCACTTTTTTTAGGGGTTCTTCGTTACATTCCAAGCAGGAGCCCAGCCCCAGCACGCACACACAGGAGCCTACTGAACGACATGCAGGAAGCATTCCAACGAGGAGTGCCATCTCACGGAGTAAAAGGGCCATCACCACTGATTCAGTTGCCAGGATTTAATCTTGTATGGTGCGTGCCTCCTGATGTCATGCACTGTGTGCTTGAAGGTGTGACAGGGCAGCTAACAGAATTATGGCTGTCTGCTGTTGGGCAGGCATATTACATTGGACGGCATATCCGTGAGTTGGATGACAGCATTTTGAAGATAAGGCCTCCAATGTCGTTTTGTCGGCTCCCACGACGGCTGAGTGACAGGGCGCACTGGAAGGCAACTGAATGGATGTACTGGCTGCTCTTCTATTCGTTGCCATGTTTGAGGGGAGTACTTCCCACTGCGTACTTCAACCACTTTACAATGCTTTGCCAGGCAGTGTTTACTCTCCTGCAAGCATCTGTAACAGATGCCAACCTCGAGGAGGCGGAGGAGCTCCTCTCGTCGTTCGTTGCCAGGGTATACACATTATATGGAGCCAGCGCTGCAACCTTCAATGTGCACCGGCTTCTTCATATCACACAGAGTGTAGAGATGCTGGGCCCATTGTGGGGTACCTCGACCTTCCCATTTGAGAACGGAAATGGGCAACTTGTAAAGCTAGTGAAGGCTGCGCAAGGTGTGCCCCTCCAGATTGCGGAGCGCTGCATTATGAAATCATGGCTCAGCACAGCAGCTAAGTTTGTGGAACTGTCGCCTTCACTGCAGTCGCGGAAAAGCGATATTGTCAATGCGCAGACAATTGTGCAAATACAAGCCTGTGTCCTTGGTGCGCTATTGCTGTCAATGCAAGTCAGCAGTTCAGTAGAGGAACTCTTCATTGAGAAGTACGGAAGAGTGCCAAGCATGACCCACAATTCTCGTCTTGTTGTCCACGCTGTGAAGTTTCATACGACATCGTACGCGCGAGCCACGAAAACATGCTCTTCCTGCGTGAAGATGAGATACGGCAGCTACTGTCTGCTTTCTGACATTTGCTCAGCACTATTGGAGACTCGGAAGATTCTTCTTGTCTGCGAAGAGATCATCTTGTCAGAATGCAGATTCCCAAATGTGAAATATATGCATCAGTGCTATCGCCCTCCTCCGGGAAGAAACCTCAAGTTGTATTCGCAAGATGATGTGTCTGCTCAGTGCGTGTTCTTTGAAGGAGCAGACACCTGTTATGTGTGCGAGATTCCAAACACATACAGGGTTAACTGACTAGCACAGTGGTGGTGCAATTGATGCGATACATGTGTGTGTATGTGTTTGTGTCAATAAGAACCTGATGAGTGGGAAGCAGAATCGGTTATCTTTTTGCCACACTCGCTTGTGCTGAACATTTCTTTTTGCCCATTTTTTTTATTTGTTTCATCAACTACTTCTGTGGCATATCAAAGTGCTTTTTCTTGAATGTGCAGTTATATTCAGCTGTATTACAGAGCACCCTAGTATACTTCTTTGTATTGCATGCATTGTACCATTGCCTTTCTTGCAAGTTGTTTCGCTCCTTGATGTGCCCATTCTTTATGCTTGCATTACTTGGCTTCCTAGCATGCACTGTCAATTTCGTTATGCGATGGTAGGAATGTCCTCTACTGCTGCTACTGATGCGGCGCCTCCTTTCTGCCTTTCTGGGGTGGGCGGCGTAGTAATTGGAACTGTAACTGTGCCGGAACCACAAGTTACTACCTACTGTTGTTTCCTGGGACATAATTGAATAAGCCAAAGTTGTTTTTAAACCGCTGATTAAAAAAAAAAGAAAACTGAAGCAGGTACCTATTAACCAGGGCAGGTGTAAGCCCTGCAGTTTCCTGCTTTTGCGCTAATTATTGTGCACTAAATTTAACACGGTGTCCCCCGACATAGAAGCCGCCAGGGAAAGGAGACGAGTGGCATGGCAGCACGTGGTGTGTCGTGGGCACAGGATGCCAGATTTTTGCAGTAGGTGGCAATCTATGCCTGAAGCAATCTTCCTGGAAAATCTTGACTCTTTTTTTCCCTATCGTAAAGTGCTAAAAGCCTTACTTCATTAAAAGCAAATTCACATTCGTGTATTGCAGTACAAGTCGTGTTTCGTCCCTGATGTCACCACCTTGAAGATAGTGAACTGATTTTAGCTGATTTGAAAGCTTTATTTTCACTGTTCGCCAGTGCCAGATTTAGACGGGGCACTTGCCCCGGGGCCCCACCAGTAATGATCTTGTCCAAGCGAAATGTGGTTTGCATGCCTTAAACGTATCCCTGAAACGGAAACTTGGCAAAAATGTGTCCTCCGGCAACGCATATCGACCCCGCATAACACATTGGATAGACATAGAATACACGACGGAGCCTCCACAACACAGTGCCCCGGGGCCGCCACCACTGTAAATCTGGCACTGCTGTTTGTTCTCGACCAAAACCGAACTTTAAAAAAGGGTATTGTTTCCAGTCATTGATAAGAGGTGTAGAAAAATCAGTCTGTACAATTGAAACATGGACTTTCATCTAAACACAAGTTTTTTTGGCATTTTAGTGCTTTTATTCGCACAAACGACTAGTATGGTTTTAATACGAGGCTACTAGCTGTTATCGTGTACTTGTAGGTGTATGCGCTGGCATTGCGTAGCACAGACGCAGCATCTATTTCAACACATTGTCAATAAATTGACTGCGTTTACGATTATCAAACAACTCAAAGCAGATGCCAAATCAATGGAGGGTCATGTTTAGCAAGTACCCATGGCAGGAGTGTCTGTCATGACTGGAAGTATATATGGCGATGAAAGTTTTTGTAGTGATGATGAAAATTTTTTCATAATGAGAGCAAGACTTAACCACAGCACAGGAAGCTTTGTCGTCACGACAAAGATGTTTGTGGTAGAACAGATGTCCTGTCGCTGAAACATATGACACGAGGTCCTGTCGTACTACAAAACTTTTTGTCACAGCGACAGGACCTCCTGTCGTACAACAAAAAAAATTGTAGTAGGACAGGAGGTCCTAGCTGTCCCTGCAACAACAATTTTGGAATTGACGACAAGGCTATTTGCCGCAACTACAGAAAGTTTTGTAGTACGACAGGAGGTCCTGTTACTGCGACAGACTTTATTGTAGTACGACAGGAGATCCTGCAGCTGCAACAGAAGATGTTGTAGTGACGACAAGGTTTTTATAGACAAGTACAGAAAGTTTTGTTGTAACGACAAAGTGGGTGTCAAAATCTGCGGAAAGTTTTCTCGTCACGACAAAGCTGTCTGTCGTACGACAGGTCACCCTGTTGTTACTACAGAGGTCTGTGTCGTAATGACAAAAACTTCTGTTGTAACTGCAGGAATTTCTGTTGTATCTTTCGACTGAGTCTGAAAGTTATCAATACTTGGTAGTCGCTCGAAAGGCCGCACAGAAATTGCACTTCCTTCCATCCACAAAAGCACTCAGACGACAAACAAGCCTTTGAGACAACAAAAATTTGACATTTTTGTCAGAGACGACAAACTTTTGTAGTGACGACAGCCCTGTCTGTCATGACGACAAAATTTTTAATAGCGACAACATAATGACAGACCTGTCTGTCGTAACGACAAAAAAATTTTGTAGCGACGACATAACGACAGACCTCTCTGTCATGACGACAAAAAAAAAATTTGTAGCGACGACAGACCTGTGTGTCGTGACGACAGAAATTTTTCAGTTACGACAGAAATTTTTGTAATGACGACAGACTTTTCTGTTGTGACGACAGAAATCTTTGTGGTGACGACAGACTAGTCTGTCGTGACGACAGAAATTTTTGTAGTAACGACAGAATTGCTGTCGTTACAACAGAAATGTTTGTCGTGACGACAAAGATTTCTGTTGTGTTTTTCGACTGGGGGGGGGGAGGGGAAACGTAGTGGCGCAAGTCGTTTGCACATGTAAGTAATTGTAACTAAATATTTTGTGCAGCTCAATCTCACAATCAGTGCAACGGTCCACACCTTTGAGATACGCCCCTTTGCATGTGTCCACAAAGCAGCACGTCAAACAAACAAAGAGGCAATCATTTCATTTGCTCTCCAAGGGAAGACTTTCCAAGACGCAGAATATCCAGGTGGTAGCCTTGGACTGCCGAATAAAAAGGCAGTTAAATCCAGAGTTCGAGGTAACTACGTTCTTTTTTTTTTTTTGTAACTTGTAACTGAACTCGGTACTATGGCGTCGTGGTAAGTTTCAGAGGAACTCGTTCCTATTACCAGGTAGCTTTCGCGAAATAAGTTAAGTCACGTTCCAAATTACTTTTAATTTGCTTTTCACTCACGTGCACATATTGTCTTGCTTTCTGTCCGGTTCCTTCACGGCATCTTTTGCCATAAATATATCATATTATATATCAGCCATACATATTCAATCAATGACAGTATTTTATTCGGGTAATATGAACCGCTGCCATTGCAATGAAGCTGAACCATTGTGCGCCCAGAGGGGTAAGATGCAAAGCGTTTCAGTAGATCTCTACCAAAGAAACGTCATTATGACGCTTGTAGGTACACTGAAACCGAAATAAATCGGAAGGAGGGGGCTGGGTTCCACGAACGCGCACCTGTTCGCTACCTCGTATTGAACGAAAAGCAGGGATCATCGTAATCCCCTCAAGACCGTGGCTTTCGGCGCGACCTTGTTCACATCCAGCTTTCAGCGTAGTTCAACTCTACCAAATTTGTGGCTCTGTCGAACGCTGTGACGTTATATGTTTACACACAGAAAGAGGTACATTGCTGGATATAAATGAAGACGATCTAAGCGTGTTGCATTCCTCCGCAGGTAACTCAAGGTTTAACTCAGCCGCTCACGGCGGGCTGCGCCTGTGTAGTGTTACTTCGTGTCCGAAGTAACTTGGAAGCAATTCGTCCTTTTTTTAAGTCACTCAATAACTGCGAGTTATATTTTAGGCCGAAGAACTTCGTTATTAACTTAGTTACATTTTACACGCGGTAACTTAACTCGTAACAAGTTCTTTTCGACGGGAAACTTCTCAAACTCTCAAACTCTGATTAAATCCCATTGAGAGAAGTTTCAAGACGCACAATATCCACGGGACAACATGAAAACTAATATATATATATAGCTACCCAGAGCTGATGAGCCGCAAACACGGCGAAACACGTGTCCCCTGTGCTGTCGCATCGTTCCATGAGTATCTGTTTCTCTGCGCGCAGCCATTGAACCCATCTTAATCTGTAATTTTGAATTTCAGACACGTCTAGTGTCATTTATTTGTTTCTGTATTGGCTTTTTTTTCTACATTATATATATATATATTGTCACGGAAGCTAGCAAAAACGGTGTAGCAGGAACTTTCATGTCGTAGTGAGGGACGGCAGTCGGGGACGTTTTCAGGGGACATTTTGTCAGGGTCCCTATTGAAAGACCGTCTCGGAGGCACATTTAAGGAGGACATCCAACTGGTCAACAGTCACATGAAATGGACTGCATCCAAACGTGACAATTACGTGAGAGATACCCAGAACGAAAACGCACGAACATTCACCAAGCAGCAGAAGACCACATTTTACACGATTGCGTAGCGGCGAGTACCACAGCGGGATTCATAGCGGAGACTGCAATCCTACTAGGCCTTTGTTTTGTACCAAATTTTCCTGCTGTATTAAGTGCATTTGCAATAAGAATGAACACGAAGTTGAAGTGACCACTGTTTCCCTAAACGATAGCCTGCAAGTAATCGACATGTGCCCATTAAAAGGCAAAATCAGCACGGCGAGAAAACTGAAGAGCGGGAAGGGGGGGTAAACATGCACGGGCACATGATCTTATAACGTGTCTGTGCATGTTTTTAGCCCATTTAGTCCTGTCTCCTCGGTGCATTTTGATATAAAATATTACCAACTTCCCCGCATGAAAATTCAGCGCAGTTTAGCCGAATGCGTCAGGTTGAGTGTTGATGGGATAATGACTGTAAGATACATAGCGCGGACTGTCTCAAGGAGCACCTAAACAACAGATACACGCAACATATGACGATTATTTCCTCTGTTTAGTGCAGGCACAAGACGTAATCGGACATAGCGCATCTCTTCATGGCTGGACTGCCTAAATGCACACGGATGTAAGCGAGATCCCGCGAACACGCGAATTGGCTGAACACCAGGACGCATGGCACTACACTGTGGGACAGAGCCCTCTGTTGGCGGGCTTCCCGTTTAAAAATAGGTGAAAGCGAATCTTTAGTTCACACCTTGAAGGAGCACCCAGAGGGCCATACAAAGACAAAAAAGGAAGAATTCAGATTAAGACGTCTGATGAAAGTGGTTGTAAATTTACCGAATTCTGCGAAATGTTTTGACGTGTGCAATCTCTTTCCCAGAGAGAAAGATAGGGAGAAAAAAAAGGTCTCACATAAACATGGCTCCGTGCGTTCACCCTTAACTGGCCACTCCAGGTACAACGAGGAGGGTAGGTTTTGATGCCACGCCACCGATGACGTTATAAGGAGAACTCGTTCTGGTTCGCCGGTCAGTGGGAGTCAGCGCCTTGTGCCTTTGTCGCCGTAAACCAATTTTCGACAGTACTCCCGGAGAATTGGGGATAGCAGGTGCTGCCGAATCATTTCAGAGCCCCGAACAGCCGAGTAGCAGACGACAGAGCAGTAGCAGACGACATTTCTGTTGACCAATCAGCGAGCGTTCTCCGTATAGCGTCAGCGCGAGGTTCCAAGCGGATCACAGGCTGGTAGGGCCTGTTCTCACTTGGCGAAGCCCGACGCGGCGTCGTGAGCGGGCGTCGGAAGTAGAGGCGCACTTCCGCCGCCCCGTCAGCGCGCACGATTTGCATGTTCCCACCACAGCGGCCTTCCGTCGTCTACAGCAGACGAAAAATCAGAGGGCGTGGCCTTTCTGTGCCACCTAATTGGTCGCCAGCTGCCGTTCTCGGCAGCTGTCGCTGACGTCATGAAAGAAATTCGGCATGGCAGTTTCTTTTTTTTTTGGCTCGACGTTTCTCCTTTCCCGACTCCGGAAGTATGTGTCTATTTCCGCCGCCCGCTCACGACGCCGCGTCGGGCGTCGCCAAGTGAGAACTGGCCCTTACTGCTCTCCACCGCCATTGCACCCGGTCGCTCTTTACAGCGAACCTTAAATTCAATTTCTGCGTTAATTATGGCTCTGTGGTGTGAATTACTTCGCGTAGTGCGTCTTACTTGCCTTTTTTATTGAAAGAAAACAGGGAAAGAGAGGAAATGCCTTTTGCGCTGCTGTAAGGACAGCCAAAGAAGGAGAGCTGCCACCTGCATGGAATTCCTGCTATGTAGCCCTGTAGCCTGTACCCTTTCCGAATGTCGTTCTATCCTCCTGCGGGCTTTTGTGACACAACATGTTCTCTTCTTGATTTGAATTCCTCAAATTATGCGCGTCGCAGGCGTATGTAGACCAGGTCATATCCATCCTTACAAAACAAAAGTTCAATTGCCGTATAGGCAGAAAAAATAAATAAATAAATAACTCGGGAGTTGTTCTATAGGAGCATTACGTGGCGGGAAAGCATTTCATATTCGTTGCCCATTCCCTAATGCATAACGAAAGGTGCTATTTCAGTGGCTTTGGATCCCTCCGTCCTTTGTGGCTTGCAATGTCTGATGACGACTCCTGTAGACCTGGAGCACAGGGGGGAACAAGCCACAGAAGGATGAGGGGTACGCAGAAAATACGCTGAAGACCTGCCGGTGATACCTCTCGTTGGTGGCAGCCAAGACCTTGCTGAAGACCGGGAGGCGGTGTGTTGGAATCCCACCAAAAGCTGTGATGTCTGAGGTTTTCCGTGTGTTTTCTGACTCTCTCCCGACGAATGTTGGCACAGTTCCCTCTGAAATCGGCCGAGAATGAATACTAACCTCCCCTTCCCACTCTGCTTAATCTCTCTCTCTCTCGATCCAGGGCTCTCTCTCCGTCTCTTGACATCTGTCCTCTGCTCATAACCACAGTTGTTTTGGCTGCACTAACACGATATGAAAATGACCAGAAATGAATATGACATCTGCTCCTTTGCAGGAACTGTTAGGTTCTAAGGCATGTCCGGTCGTCGTGCGTCCCCACAAACACGCCAATAGCTTTGAACTCCGGAATGGCAACTTGACACGTCTTCTCACCAACAGCCATGTTGCAGAACTTCCTGTGGTGGTATTGTCAGTCGCAGGAGGATTCAGGCTTGGAAAGTCCTTCCTTCTCGGCTTCTGTATCAGGTACCTACATGTTGATATGGTTAGATGGAGTTATCAATAGTGCAGAAGGAGAGGGGTGAGCGGCAGGACCTTTGCATGGAAGGCTGATGTCACTTTCAGGAACATGGCTGGTATAGAGGGCCTCTGATTGATTCAGATAACCTTTTATGCCGCTTAGTCAGGGGTGACGACATGGAAACGAAAATGGCATCCAACTGAAGGCCACAAAGCCGTTGCCCAGCCTAGCTAGAGTCACTAAATAAGTCGCGCTTCGGAGTATCTACAGCGTGATCCAGATGTGAGCATGCGCCATCTTGTCTCCGTGCCCTTTATCGTGCGCGGGTGAAATATTCCTTTCTCTAGCAAGCAGTCGTCAAGGTTGATGGTCTCGAAGCTTATTTAGTGACTCTAAGCCTACGATGCCAAAAGGATGGTAGTGGTGGTGGTGGTGGTGATAGGGCTTGCCAAAAGGATGGGCCGCCCCAGCCGCCTCCGTAGCGAATCGAGCAAGTGGCAGTGCCTTGCGATGTCGATAGTATATTATGCTGTTCAGTATCACGCCAGGTAACCCAGACACACAGGGGCACGCATAGATAGAAAGCTGAAAAAAGAGGAAATGCGCAACTGTTCCAACAAAAAATATACGATCTAGTGTATGAAGAGTTGTGTATCGATTGGACGGTCCGCACAATGAGTTGGCTGAAGCCATATTCATTCTATTCACATACTGTGAAGTAACATTTGGTTGTCGATCCCTGAACAAGTGACTGTTTCGGATGATATCGAGAATAGCATATAATGAAGAATGTTTATATGTAAATTAGTTACTGTGTAATTCGAGACTATACAACAATTCCATCACTCTCGCAAGCTATATGGCGGCTTTAGCCGGTTTCATTCCCGTCCGTTTCATTTTTCCCCTTGAACAGTGATTGATACTGTGGGAGACAAACCGTTTATCTGTGTAACATAAGTGGTTACTCTGTGTTTCTTGTCACTCGTAATACTGTGCGACAGCACTGTTATGCATATTATCTAAACATAGGAACAATACAAATTTTCAATATGCGAATACGTGCATATTGTGTGTTGTTCTTAAATTTGCATCCGTTTTTGTTCCACAGAAGTTCAGAAATTGTTAGCTAGGAATCGACACGTTTCCCCCGCCTAATTATTTGGGCGAGCTGGAAATTTCGAAAACTGCACACTTAGAGAGGATGGCGATCTTTTTTCGGAGATATCGTCTGTCACAACTTACTGACCCACATTCTTGTATCGTGGCTCGTATGACCGACCTCAGCTTACGCGGTTATTACACCACTCCGTACTTATTGCCGTAATATTCTGCCCAGAAGAAGAACAGTCTCTGTTCGAAATATCGGCGGCTTCTGTCCTTAGGCAAATCCCTTCCTCCGTACTTATTAGTTTTCTTTCACGGGGCAGGTACCTGGAACACCTAGGGATGTCGTCAGACCCATCAGATTGGATGGACGAGGAGAATATACCCTTGACGGGCTTTTCTTGGAGGTACGGCAGCGAAAGAGAGACAACTGGTATTCAGCTTTGGGGAAAAGTGTTTAAGGTAAAGACGCCACAATACGGGCTCGTGGCAGTCGTTCTCATGAACACAGAGGGCTCATTCGACAACAGGTCCACGATGGAAGGAAATGTCACAGTTTTCTCAATGAGCATGCTACTCAGCTCCATCCAAGTGTACAACCTCACCAAACACATAACTCAATCCGATTTGGAGCACCTCAAGGTGGGTAGCACTCAAGGATGTGGTTGTTTAGGGCTTGTCAAATGTCCAGAAAAATTGGACATAACCGTGGAATGTCGCGTCAAAACCGAGCGGCCGGACTATTAGGACCGAAAATAAATATATAAATAAACGTTGGGGGGTCTCAGGCACCTACAAAAGGTGACAGAGATCACGACTGAGGCACTCATAGCGGCATTAAAGGACCGTAATATGTCGATTTTGTCATCTGTAGCCCTAGAAAACAGGAAGACGAAGAAGAAAGAAGAAAAGAAAGTGAACAAGTCACTTTTACCCGAATGAACAATAGTGTAAGTTGGTATGTGACCCTTTTTTTTTCTTATCGTTTTGCTTAACGAAGTTCTAAACTTATTGATCCTACTATGGACAGAAGGCCTCGAGCCACGCAGCCACTGCCACTGGTTCCACGTCACTTCTAAGAAGGATTTGTCGCGAGCAGGGGATCGATTTTGAAATTTTCGCTATCCCGTAACGATTGCTAAACGCTCGTGCTCCCCGGGTCACGGCCAGTGCGCGTGACGGAATGAGCCCGCAAATATTGAAAAATAGCTATAACGATCGCTATGTGCAGATCAAGATTGAGTCCCAGCAGACTGGTGATACGGATACGGGGTGGGTCAGTGAACAAAACGTTCTAATTTGAACGTCGAAATTACAGGGGAAATTTAGAAAATGAACGCAGGGTTGATGGCAACAAAGAATGCAAAATCAACATACACACTATTCACTTTCTTGTAAGGTTAAAATCTGGTTTCCTAAACAAGTATCGACCTTCCAAATTTCGTTTTCAGCATCACCACGAGGTTCGAAATAGTAGCGAATAACGAGGATCAGGTCTGCTCACACTGAGCGTGATGTCGGTTTCGCAGTGTACCTGAGGCCCTGACAGCACTAGGGCCTCAGAACCTTGTTAAGATTTCAGAAATGTAGGGATTGTACCGAACTTGTCACCACCTTCGTCCGTCCAACACCCCTCACCAGCACTTCACGGTCTCTCAAATTCGTAGAAAAAAAAGTGCGGAAGAAATTAATAAAAGCTTCGGGACGTCCTCTGAATAAAAACGAGCCTATAGCGCTGCGTGCTCTATAGGTTGCGACAAAACCGTTACGAAGCCGGGGCATATATATATATATATTTTGAATTACAACCCACGGGACAACACGATCCCAAGCACGAAAATGTACTGAAAGCCGAGTGCAATAGAGGGGTGGACGGTATGTAACTTCACGAGGTCGTTCAAGACCCACTGTGACGTCCCTCGCCGTAGCCTAAGGGGACGGAGAACAAAATTCACTATGAAAAGGGGATACACTCAACGTAGTCATCCGCAGGAGCGAGAAGGAATGACAGCAAGCACTTCCTTAACAATAAAGAACATGATTTAGTGAAAGTTCAAATCTACCGGTATTATTCATTTTGCATGATAGATGACAGAAATTGCGACAATATTACGCATGAGATACAGATGACCCAACTTAACTATAGGGCATGATATATACTTTAAATGAACAATTATACAAAACGTGCGGGAAATGAACATGTGGCGCAGGAAAGGGCTGACAACCGAACCCAGTGACTGGCGGAGAACACCTGGTTTAATCACGTTCAAAATGAGCTGCCATCATTCGATGGCACTAGTGCTGCCACAAACACATGAATCATGTACAAACGAGGGAGACAGAACAAGCTGCAAGAGTGACTGACCCTGACTTTGCGCACCCCGTCGACATCACGCCTTCACCTGGCCATAAACGATGGCGTGGGAACGAGCTTCGGCAGTTACCTACGCGGCCAGTTTTCCATGCTGTGGCTTTGGATTGCTGCTTCAGTCGATCTTCATCCGTTATAGTCCGTCGATCTTCATCCATAGTCGTGACGACACCCACTTCTGTGTGGCCAATAACGGCGAGCTTATCCCGCCATCACCCCCCCTCCCTACCGACGTACTGATCATTATCGCGGGTACCAATACAGAAAGTATCTCCTGGGCGTTTTTTCTTTTTATATCCGCGTGAAGAATTTTTTAATGTTGCTATAGTAGGAGAAAGATGCCATAGCTGCGTTACAAGTGATCTTTTGGACTGTTCCTTTTTAGACTAGCGAAAACTTAAAAGCACCAAACAATCACTTTCTGCAGGCAACTTTTTCAGATTACTAGTCCACTATTGCATGCGGCATGGCAATGATTTGCTCCATATGACTTCATTTATGGTTCGAAGCATAAGCGGCTTAGATTTTTTTCGTGATGTTTGCGTGGGGTCAAGTGTGTCCTTCTGGTAATTGCACTGTAATGCGCAATGAACCAAAAATGGTAACGGTGCCGCGATGTTAAACTTAAGGTGTGTCAGCCTCTTCTCGCGGCGACATGTTGCACCTGCCGCAGGGTAGGACTGCGGATAAGTTCGACCACTTGGGGTTCTTTTGACGTTGGTCGGAAGTCTCCGACACGTAGTGCCGGAAGCAACGTTTTCCTCTCCCACGTTGCTAACGTCCTCAGCCGGGATCGCACCCGCGACCTTAAGCTCAGCAAGCGAAGAGGTTACCGTTACAACCTCGCTGAATTGTTTTGTTTGGAATGCAAGGTAGGACAGGAGATGGTGCGAACCCTCACTGATGTGTTAGGGGCCACACATGTGCGACTAACTCACACGAAAGTGCGTGGTAGCGCTTTCCAGATCTGTGGATAGCTTGGTTCCGCTTTGTACGTGGTGCCTATGGCAAGCTGGTCCAAAGACGCCGCTGCCCTCCCATCAGGCATTGCGGCTCCTGCATTTTCACGTTCGGGCCGGAAAAGAGCACATCAACGTCTGTCGCGTTCATTGATATTTCTACCGTGCAACCCGAAAGACAATTCCTTATATCATGAAGTACTCGGCCAGACACGAAAGGCATCACCAGATTTTGTTTTTTGGCCAGCGTTCCACAAACGGTGCCTCAGATTTAAAGAGGCGGGGGGGGGGGGGGGGGGGGGCATTGGCCGTGCAACCTGTACATGAAATGAGCCGCTGACGCTGCTGAACGCTTCACCCCAGCTACGGGGCAAAACGCGATTGTGACGAAAGAGACCGATGGCGCAACGGGATAAAAAAATCAAATTTTTCGATTTTTTCGATTTTTCCATTTTTTTGGGTTTCGAATTTTTCGCCTACCCTTTTTGATAGTGCAAAGTGAGAAGCTTTTATTTTAGAATACGGGGAAGCCGCCGTGAAGAGGGCTTCCGTTGGCTTGAAGGCTTGAATGTCTCAGTAAGCGTGGTGCTCTCGCAGTCAACAAGCAGTTCTCTCTTTTTTCTTTTTTTTTTTTTTTAGATTAAACACGACAACCGAAGAAGCACAAAGGTTGTTGTCCGACATCGTACAGGGTGGTACGGGTATTTACATCACCGGTAACGCACGATCACGGGATGGATGGTTTGAATTGATGACTATTAGTTCCCGCGAACGCCTCGCAGCGTAGGGAAATGATGTCGTTGGGCCCGTTAATCCACATTTGCATTCCAGCTGTCGCACGAGAGCTTTGTCGCGCGTGCTTCTACCAGCTGCTTCGTATGCACAAAGCTTTGGGAAACAGGAGCCTTTTGTCGTAGTTGTGATGCATCACAATTAGGACATCACAATTACGAGGACAGAGAGGATAGAGTTAGATTTCGCATGCCATCATACGCGAATTCAATACCCAGGTACCAGAACGCATTTCTGTCGCAGGTTTCCACACGCGTGGTACAGGATTCAGTGCGTGCACTTTCTGTTTAACGAAGGGATCTCGAAGACGATTTTCATCTTCATGTCCCGGGGGGGAGGGGGTGAATCCAATATCTACTTTTTAGCTCTTCTGGCAGGCATATGTTGGTGGTGTTACAATAGTGTTCCCTCTTTGGGTGGTGGTGGTAAAGTCCATTGTGCAACGCTTTGAGCAGCATGCTTGTGCTGAAGTAACTTGAAACTGAACACCAAAGCGATAGTACATAATGAAGAAGTCAGTGTTGTTCAAGTTGTCAGTGTTTGCCAACATACATTTCAAACTAGATCGCGACTTTCTTTCGCACTTCCCAAAATCGAGCGATTGGCATGCATGACAAGAAATAAGAAACTATGTGCCAGAACCTTTGGAACCTCACCATGTCCTATCAGCAGAGCGTCCCGCCCCTCCTTGCACTCTCACACACAAAGGTTTGTTTAACTGCTTGACACTTACGGAAGTGAAACTTTCTCAGCCCCAGCATATGCGACAACCCACATAACGATAGGCACAGAAGTAACAACATAACAGAAATTACTCGCCAGTATATCACTACTGTAAGCCTAGAAAACTTTCGAGATGCTTTAGCAAACACGAACTGGAGTAACGTATACGCTCAACAGCACCCTGAACAGGCTTATGAGACATTTTTTACTACGTTCAAGAACGTGTATCAAAGTTGCTTTCCTAATCAAACAATACGTGTGCCTAAGAAAGCACGAAAACCATGAGTTACACAAAGGCTACTGAGCATGATTCGGAAAAAAAATCGCTTATATCGCAAATTTCTGAAAGATAGGAGTCACGACACCCTGAAAGCTTTTAAAGTATTTCGAAATCACTTAAATACTGAACTGAGGCACTCCAAAATGTTATACTATAACACAATTTTTAATGAAACTTGCCTCAAAACACCAGATATTTTGTGGCAAAAATTAAATGATGTTGCCGGGAAAAAGACGTCTAAGTATGCAGTGCAAGTGCTTGAGATTGATGGAGCACGCCTTTCAGGAGACGCGCTAACAAATTGCTTTAATGACTTTTTATCTAGAATATCTTCGAGCATGTTGAACCCGGACAGTTTTACGCTGAACAACAGATGCAAGGATTCTGTATGTTTCGCTCCTACCGACGTAGGTGAAGTCCTGTCGGTATTCAGGAACCTTCGAAACAGTAAGAGCTGTGACATTGACGGCTTGCAGATCGGACCTATAAAATACACTATTGACATCCTTGCCGTACCGCTGGAACACATATACAATCTTTGTCTTTCATGCGGCATATTCCCTTCTAGAATGCAGTCAGCCAAGGTTTCACTGATACATAAAGGTGGCGAGAAAAACTGTCTGGAAAATTATAGACCCATATCAGTGCTGCCTGTATTTTCTAAAGGTTTAGAAAAAATTATATTTACGAGACTTGACAAATTCTTTGCTACACAATCACTCATTACGAACTCGCACTTTGGCTTTCGCCAAGGCAGATCTACGGAACTGGCATTGCTTACAATGAAAGAAATAATCTTCCGAAACGTCGAGAACAAGTCACTGACATTGGGCATTTTGTGGATTTTACGAAAGCATTCGATTTGTTAAACCATGGTTTACTTCTTCTTAAGCTTTTTGCATATGGTGTCCGCGGCTTGGCCTTGAACCTAATGAAGTCCTACTTACAACACCGCTCTCAAAGTGTTGTTATAGACAATCATGTATCAAGCAAAGTTCCGGTTACACGTGGAGTGCCTCAGGGCATCATATTGGGTCCACTTCTTTTTAATATCTTCATAAATGACATAGTTGACATTGACAAGCACGTTAAATTTGTAATTTATGCCGACGATACTAGCATATTTATTTCCGCTCCCAACACTGACGAACTAGTAACCAGTGCAAATGATGTATTAAGTAGTTTAAATTTATGGTCGTGCAAAAATGGTCTGCGAATAAATACGAACAAGACTAAAGTTGTTATATTTCGCCCTAAAAACAAAAAAAATACGTGTGGAACAACCAATTTACTTGGCTGGAACACCGATTCAGTTAGTTGAATATGTGAAAATTCTGGGAGTCCATCTCACGTGTGACGTGAGCTGGAACACTCATGTGCAATACCTATGTACAACGTTGAGTCGCGTAGTAGGGCTGATGTGTAGATGTCGTTCAATTCTACCAAAAAGTGTCAAATTACTTATATATAATAGCCTTTTTTACTCACATATATGTTATTGTCATCTGGTTTGGGGAAACACAACTGCATCAAATATTGAACGTCTAACACTGCTACAAAAAAAGGTTATTCGTTGTGTTGCGAATGTTGCTTACACTGCGCATACAGAACCACTTTATAATGAATTCAGACTAGTACGTGTTCGCGACCTTTATAATTTTCTTCTTACTAAAAAAATTCGCTTCTCGGGCGATGTATTTATTTCTTATGTCAATAGGTTAGCAGATGTACGAGAAACATCTACAACATATAACACGCGACAAGAATGCAGGTGGGTTACCCCAACAGTCAGAACTGAATACGGAAAACAGATGTTACTTTATAATATTCCGCGCATATTAAATACATACCTTTACGCCGGGTCAGCCATATCTGTAATGCCACCGAGAGAACTAAAGAAATACTTTGCCACAGGGGTGAAGTAGGTCAGGATATTACGCTTAAACATTTCTCTTTTTTTATTTATTACAGATGCAGTTCTGTTTCAATAAGACTGTGTACAAAATGTGCGCGCGCAGCGTGTGGTGCATTGCCATTATATTTTTAATGCTTGTTGCGTAGATTGACATGCTCTTGATTTGTACAGAGTGTTTTCTGTTGCTGTTACCCTGGTATCTGGGGGTACGGTTGCTGTCAAGCTGCCTCTGCAGCTTTTTTGCTGTACCTCCCTTTTCCTTTGGAAATAAATACGAAAGTAAAAAAAAAACGCGCGATTCCGGAAAGATCGCATCCGACGACTTTCGATTACAGAGCTTGTAACGTACTCTGTCATTCATACCATTCAAATGTGGCTTTTTAGAAAAACGTTTGTTTCCTTTGGGGTATGTTAGCGTGTTAGCGCAGCATTCATAGTACGCGCGCACCAGAGAAACAAGAGCACGACACCCAAGACGGGCGAGACGGCCGGGGAGAAGTGACAGATGATTCCGTCGGAGGCATTCGACACTACACCTTTGCCAATGTCAGACGTTTGTTTTACGTATTAAAGTTCCTTTTTGTTTTTCTTCCTATTTCCAATTCCATTTTTATCCGACGGCTAGCTTCCACATATGAGACAAAAACAAGGTAGCACATACTGACAAAAAAAAAAAAAAATTGTAGCTAAGCAGAAAATATTAACGCGTTACTGGAGACACCGTTGTATATGCTTATCAAAGAAACATTCGTTTTGAAGGTTTTTGGTAGAGTATTCGAACACAAATGGCGCATTGTCGTGCAGGCGGTTTCGCGGAGCTCGTACAGGAGGGGACGGGAGCGCCGCTGCGCGGGCAGCAGCTGACTCGAGGAATTGGAACTTCGTTTTCCAGCCGGCTTCGGTCTCCTTACTTCTCCTCCGTGATCCTGCTCTTCGTTTTTGGGGCGAGAGGAGTTTTTACTTTGTTTTTTTAGGCGCGATGTGGACAAGCTTTCAGTTGTCCCACCCTACAGTTGGCAATACAAGTGCCTGTGTCCTTCAGCGAGGCGGGCGTAACCTATTCTTCGTTATTGGGTTGCAGGTGCAGTGCGTATTGGGTTGCTTCGATGCAGGTGGCTTTTGTAACTGCATGCAACGTGGATCAATGAGGTATGCAGAAATGAAAAAGCAAAAAGAAGAGAGAAATAATATCAGTAGTGGATATTAAACCGGATATTGCTTTATTATTGCACGGGCTCCCCGTTCGCGTAATCACAGAAATATTGGTCCATCATCTTCGCAAAATAGGCTTGTCAATATGGGCAGCCCATATTGGTCCAATATGGGACCTGGTTACACTTCTCATATTCGTCCAACATTGGCTATCTTAGCAGCCCATATCGGTCCAACATTGAATCAATATCGGCGCGCTGCTTGGGATGTTTTAATGCGCTGATCGCTTGTGATTTGAAAGCTGTCAGAGATGACACTATCATTCCTCATAACGACCTAATTCGACTTTTTTTTTTATTTACAACCGTATTCCTTCCATAAGTGCCACAGCGCCCCCATGTCTTTCGCGGAGAGCCAACATTCGATCGTGCCCTAAGGCCGTTCTACACTGCGTAGGGAAAAATATTCTTTCTACTGCACTTTTACTCGTGTCCCAACATGATATTTTTCCCTGGAAATCTATGCTGGTCAAGCAACACCGCTGGACATTTTGAGCTGGAAGGACGGCTCACTCATTTTACTACTCATTTACTACATGCCAAAAATATCCAGGCTCCACAGGGTTTGGAATCGACAACAGAGAGAGGGCGCAGACAAGCTGGTTCATGATGACAAGGATGCAACTCTGTCTCGGGTTGCATCCTTGTCATCAGGGTTTGGAATGTCGGAATAATAGTCATAATAACTGTACCGGTGAGGAGCAGATTTTGCACATGAGGTGAGATCGTCAACACTGGTGTTGCTACATGCTATATGTGACACAGGGCAGGTTTGGTGAAGATTTTGACCCCTGGGGGTTCTTTATCGTGCATGCATTGGACCTCCGACGCAGGTAGCTAGCAGGACCCCCACCTCTCCGAAACCCCTACCGTCGCCGGTCGTGTACATATCCGCAATTCTGACTTGCTATCTCGCAGTCTAATGCAGGCTCGCATCGAAGAACGTGACAACAACGAACACTGCTTATGGAACCATTTCGTATTATACGTTGGAAGCACAGCTAAAGAACGTCTCCAATTGTCTCCCAATCGTTGGGCCTCTTCTCAAAGAATGTGGGACACATTTTTCTGTAGCTTTGTTTCTACAAAGACACCATAATGTATGCAGCAGATAGGGGCGCAGCACGGATGCGGGAGGTCCAGCCACCTAGAAAAGCAACAGTTAATGTATTTTCCGTTACGAGAAAGTTTTCCAGGTTGATACAAACGGTATATAAAATCCTGGGTTGTGCGGGTTAAAGGTAGATAAATCATGTGTGTTGCTCCCATCTACACACAAAAAAATAAAGGTGTAAAATTCAACCTTTTTGGGTAGAATTGCATTGATACAGATTTTCAACCCTTTTTGGTAGAATTGCAAGGGGTAGAACAGTTCTACCCCTCCTCTTCTACTCTGCATGGTTGAACGGTTCTACCCCTCCTCTTCTACTCTGCGAGGTAGAATGGTTCTACCCCTTTTCTACTCAGCGAGGTAGAATGGTTCTACCCAGTGTGGGGAGATCAGATCTGCCCTTCGGGCAGAACATGTCTACCTCGTCAAGTGTAATGTTGTACCCTGATATGGTCATATAATTCAACCATTGGTGGGTAGACATTCTCCCGTCCATGGTAGAAAAATTCACACAACTCTGGTAGAGAAGCTCTCCCCTACAAGGTTGACTATTCTTGCCCTATGGTGTGACTGTATGTACCCTTAGAGGAGGAAAATTTATTCCCCACAAGTAGAACTTTTCTACCCATTCGAGGAGACATTTTTGCTTTCATGTAGTGTCTGTTCTCCCCCATAGGTGCTGTGATTTGCACCTATATAGGAAGGTGTGTGTGCCATGCGGGCACAACTATTTTACCTTAAACAGCAGAACAGCATGTGTTCATGAAGTTCACCATCCTTTTGAGTGTAATGTACTAGTGCCATCAAAAATGCCACTCTGTGGTTGTACATGCAAATGAACTGGCAGGTTTCTGCAAGTTAGACACATTTATTTGAACAGTCAAGGTCTAAGAGCAGTCAAGTTGCGCCAATGCAACTTTTGCTACAGGCAATAAAGAGCCACCCCCCTCACCCCAACAAGGCTAGTCAAGACTTGTAGGGTGCCTACAGCTTTTGGCAAGAATTCCATATTCATCAGCCAATACATGGCTATCAATGTGGCCACGGCGTGGAGGATGTTGTTCGCTTTAATCACCTTCGCTTCTACGCAGACAAAGATATCTCCCATGTCGAAGATCCCTCCTGATCTGCGTACTGTGGGGTACGCACGTTGCTTTTCGTCCTGAAACAAGAAGATCAGACAGTTTACGCAACTTGATAGTAGAACACATCTGTAAAAAGTACTCGAGCCCAGGTTAGGCCCAAAATTAAAATTGCGCAGTGCTAAGATCTGAATGCAACGTTTTGTTGGTGGCGGTCTGCTGCGTGGTGAGAAGTGCATTGAAAGAACACAGACTAACGGCCAAGTATCTGGAAGGAAATAAGCGTGAAGTGGCCAGGAGCACGGTATCCTCTCATGCTGCCATTTCCAGAAGTTCGACGGAACTGAAGTGCTCACAAGTGCAAAGTGTTCAATGCTGAGAGCAAACATGCTATGGCAAGGGAGGCTGAAACATGGCACCACTGAGCAATGCACATCAAGACTATGCCAAGGAACACCTGAAAGGATTATTAAGGGCCTTATGGACTAATGAGATGTGAATGACTCTTGCCGGACAAGATGAAAGGGCATGCAGACCGATCAGTAATGGGCACAGAGCTCCTCTTCAACTCGGAAGCCAGTGGACTGGTGGTAAGGTGCTGCTACGGTGTGGCATCATTAAGGATGACTTTTTAATGATAGCATCCATAGGAGCACCATGTGTGGCACCAGTTTTCTAGCATCTGAGTCGATGAGGAGCTGTGTGCTTGTCATTGATGCATCCTCATGATGCGCGATCTGATGCACCTTCATCAGTGCTGGTCTCATTTCAGCCGCCATAAGCTTGGCATGTTGCCCCTGAGCACTGAGTACTTTGCACTTGTGGGCACGCCAAGTACATCGTACTTCGGGAAATGGCAGCACTGGATGATATTGGGCTCTTGGCCTGTTCACACTTATTTCCTTTCAACTACTTGGCCTTTATGTCCGAGGGATGTAGCCAGAAAAAAGCTAGCTAAGCAAAAATTCTGGCGTTTCAGAAACATTTGTCTCAAATTGCAAAAGGTCTCAAACTGTAAATTCATGAACCACTGTTGTGCTTATGCTTGTATTTGAAAGAAATACCAAAGCACACATAGTAGCAGATTCTTACCAGTGGCCGAATAAAAGTCTCATGCTTCTCCCGGACAAGGCTGGGGATACAAAGGATCGTGGCACATTGCTCCAGTCCTGCAAATGATCACAAGCTTGAAAAGTGTGCTTCAGTGTATAAGCAAACAATTGATTAATCGATTCTAGTTACCACACTGACAGTGACAATCATCGCTTCACTATCTCCGCCTGCCACTGCCTAGTCTTTCATAAATATCAAGTCAGGTTACCATCAGCGTTCTCCAGGGCATCAAACGCAGTGAAAAATTTCTTCATGTGTCGTTTCTTTCGGGCAATTGTCAGAACTGCCTGCGAGGCTTTTGCTACTGCATGAGGTAGTACTTCGTGTAGTCTTATGCCCGTCATGATTTCAAACTCCATCATTATCTGGAAAGGAACAATATGTTTAAACACCAAGTAATAATAATTTGGGCTTTACGTCGCAAGACAACCACCACCATGAGTGATGCCACAGTGGTCGGTCTGTGGATTCTTTCTGAGGGTTCTTTAACGTGCGTGAAACTTCACACACGTGACACACGGCTTAACCTCCCCGCCTGGGACGGCATGCGTAAGCAATCCGTACCCGATACCGAATTGTTAGCCTCCTCGGCCGGGATCGAACCCGCGACCTTGGGACTGGAAGGCCGACACACCACCAACCAAGCCACCGAGGCGGCGTTTAAACTCCAAGGTCTCTCGTGACAGTAATTTGCACGGCAGCAGTGCTTTGAAGGACAAAAAGTAGTTCACTACGTGCACTCAATTGCTTTACATTACTCCATATTTCGGTGTGATGTAGTCATTTGTCATCAAGCAGCAGCGATTGTGATATGTAGGCAGCTTGGCGATTCCGTAAAAAGTACCAATTGTGGTTTCCTACCACTGTCACATCGTGCATCATAAGCAAAGGCAGAAAAGTAATAATAATAATTCGGGGTTTACGTCGCGAGACAACTACGATAATGAGCAACGCAACAGTGGTCGGTCTGTCGATTAATTTTGCCCTCGTGAGGGATCTCTAACATGCCTGAAATCTCATACACGAGACACATGGCTTAACGTCCCTTCCGGGGATGGCGTGCGTAAGCAATCCGTACCTGCCAACGAATCGCTAGCCTCCTCTGCAGGGATAGAGCCCACAACATTGGGACTGGAAGGCTGACACGCTACCAACCAAGCCACTGAGGTGGCCCAATGGCAGAAAAGCCTGTCATTTTTAGATTCTTTAATATGTTTCCAATAAAAAAATCACCTTGTATTTGGAAACAATTTTCATAAAAAAGCACTGCAAACGGCAAGGTAGTTCTGTTTTTGCACACGAGACACATCCGCTAGCTCATTTTTCCCAAAACCCGCTGATCAGAAAGTTAAACGAATTGTAGCTAATTAGTTGCCTCGAAGGCACGCAATGTGGATCATGAAACTTCCTGAGCACTATATATTTAAAAACCAAAAAACAGAATTAGCATGTCATCTGCAAATTTTCTGTGAAAAATGCTTAAAAGAATAAAAATTACATACAGCATGCACATTTTAATCACTCCACATGAGTAAGATCTGGATTAATGACTGATAATACAAATATATTTTTACCGTGCTACAAAACAAGTATCGCTCAAGCCTCTCGTGCTATAACCATATTGTTTTCAAATAATTATTTCTCAAAAATGCCTAGGAAATTTTTGCCGTGTTGTGGCGAACAGGGTTTCTATTGTGGTATTGGGTCTCTAAGACGGTGATAGCAATGTTTGGTTTTTCCTTGGCCAATACCTTCACATTACCAGGCCAGATAGCGGACGAGGGAAAAGATGCCAAGCACGTGAAAAACTTTTTTCTACACCACCGTGGCATTATAAAATATGGATGGCCACTGTTCATTTCGCTGGGCTCTCAATCGCCCCGTCCCTATGCTTTGCCATCTAGAACTAAATCGACAGGCTTTCTTACCTTTTTTTTTCGTCACAAGAGGGCAAACAAAAATGCTGTCATATGGTACACGTACCATTTCCGGGTCCTCGAAAGCAGGGTATGTAGAAAACACTTCCTCTACTGATGGGCAGGTGCCTATCCATGAACGTCGGTGGGTGAAGGTGCACCTTAGGCTGTTCATTACCACAGCAGGACAGCTCTCAGCTCTTTGCAGTTCGTCTTTCATTATCTGGATATGCTCTTGCATGTCATCATCAGCTGCCTCGCAACTGGCAGGTGGAACCTGTGAAGGGTTAGAAGTGAGAAGTGGCAACAGTGGTACCACTAGCAATGTCTCTATCAGTAACACAAAACGTTGCAGTACAGGTCGTCGTCAAACACCAATAACACAGTGTAGGCAAGTCTGCTGGAGCAGTTAGCATTGAAGCAAATATGGCTGGTGGGGATAACTGCAACAACAGCCTCAACACATGAGCTAGTTTTGCCTTACACACTTCACGAGATAGACATCTAACGATGATGTATCAATACTATCCCCTCTTCCCATGCAGTAATCCCCGCAAAAGGTGCACAGCGACCAAGACTACTGTTTTCCTCACCCTGCATTTTCTCTTTGCTTCGTGTTCACCCATTACAGCAGGTGTCGAAGGCCTCTTGACGGACGAGGGCCTTGGTGCCTCCTGCATCAACTGTTCGTCACCAGACTTGCGTAGCTTCATTCGCTCGTATTTAGCCTTTGAACGCAGCGCAGCTTTCCAGGATTCCTGGGACATGTGTGGTAGCTTACATAATGGTCCCATGAAAATGTAAGCATTACGAAGGATGAGGGAGGGGGCTCTTTGTGGTATACTTAGCGTAATGAATTTTTGAAAGGCGACTTACATGACCTTCTCCAATAGTATCAGCAAGACACTGAAAGCGTTTAACCAACTCCCTCGTTGCAATATCGTACAGCTTGTCAGGAAACCTAGCATAAATAGAATTCAGAATGTTAATGCCACCAAATAGTGCCTTGCCAAAACAATGAAATAGATGGCAACTCTGGATGCAGAAGATTATGCATACCTTGTGTATGAACAGATATCATTATATATCCATGAAATAACCCTGCTGCGCTTCTCAAACAGCTGGTGTTTCTGGTGGCGTTCTATCACTCGTTGGATGTCCGGAGGCGTGGAGGGAAACACGTAATTGTCCACCGATGGCTTTGTTGCAGTACGTACGGGGGACGGTTGAGACAGAACATCCTGAAGTACCCTGAGAAGAAAAGTTAATTACTGGGTTGATTTCAGAACAGGAACATCAGTAATACAAATGAAAATACTTCTTAACTGTGCAGTTAGAAAGGAGGAACTGTACAGAAGCCCTGAGTCACTCCTTTAACACTAGAACCACCGGTCTTTGCAAACACCCTAGAACCACCAATCGAAGAAAAATGTACCATCTGCAGCGAAGTGCCTTTTTGTCAAGTAATTTTAGATTTTCGGGAGCTATTGAATGCTCAGCGTCAGTACAACCTTCCAAGATGTAATTCAGCTGACAGAAAAGAAATTCGATTTGTTTACTGATTTTTAGTGATTTTCAAGTTGCGAATATCATGCATGGTCGTGTCGCAAAATCTTTTTTGGGACATGTTTTTCCTAACAAGGCATACAAAGATGTGGTTGTGCTCATAAGGAATTTAATACTACTTGTAATGTTGTACTCAGTACATCAAGCCATATTTAATTAGATGACAGCTGTCAAGCATGACACCAAGTCAGCATAAAGTGCCATTCAGCTAGGGCGGAAAGTGGCTTACTGTGAGACAACATTTATATAAAAATAAAAGTAATAATAATAAAAATAAAGGCTCCGTGTCATTAGCAATCATTTTCTATTACGTTTCCAAGAACACACAACACAGGGGATATCTGTGCAGCAGATGCCACTTTCGCAGCACCGCGATGTTTTTCGTAGAACAGCCAATGGCACCATCGTCCGAACCACATTGAAATCACATTTTGATATGTGTCAAAGAGGAGTTTAGGGACACTTTGGTTGATAGCGGTGATGATAATATTGACCACTAAAGAACCTCTGGCATTACCGTGGTTTTGATACCCTTCCCGGCTCAACGGAAACTCACCACATTCAATGCCTGAGGCCCGAGGACTGACAGAGGAATTTCCAAATGTTGTCGAACTACAACTGGCTCTCAGTCTAGGGTTTATCTTGGTAACATACTAGGCGCAGAGGACCATCCGGAAATCCAATTCCAAAACGGCAGAATGTAGACTGTCCTGTAACGCGAAATCCTGTTTTGGCCTCCATAACTACAGCATGAGGTCCGCAAGAAACACTACAACATGCGCGTGCTTCATACCGACCACCTTCGTGGCATCTTTCTATTTTGTAATTGACAAAGATTTGACCACCAACGCGCGTCGCCATTGCTTGAGAGGGCGGAATTCGAACATGGTACAAAAATGTTCCATTGCGGTTTTAGGTATTTGTACTCTTTTCTCAGAAACAATACATGGTAAGAAGCTGCTTCCTGTGTTAAAGTGAACGATTTGCAAAGTAAATAAAAGCCAGAAACCGAGTGCCTCCTACAAAAATAATTATGCAAGAGATAGGCGTTGAAATTTCGGGATGACACAAAAATGGCACGTCGGCGGTTCTAGTGTTAAGGAAAACACGGCACCTTTATCCATTACTGCTTCCCCACGCCAAAATCAAAGAAAAGAACAGATACAAAATTACAGCTTGAACATGATACCTGATGCTTAAGGGCCCTTCGTCTTCGAACTGCACCCTATCTTTGTCCTGGAGAAAGGTGGACGGCGTGGTTTCGACGAAGGTGTCGAAGTCGGCATCGTATACCTTCAGCAATAAGAGGACGTAGAATAAATACAACTGAAGTTTCCCGAATTTTGTTCGCAAGAGATCATAGCACATGACCAGACAAGTAGAGGCGCCTCTAGACCACGTTTAAATAGAGAAAGCAAACGTCAACAGCAATAAACGTGCTCCCCATTTCCGCCATTTTTGTCGTGTACTCTACCACCCTACTCCCTTCGTTCAGTCTTAGCCAGTGTCGAGGAGTCGAGGGTGTGTTATCACATACAGCTCATGATAGAGCTGATTTCGTTATCTTGCACGCCATTCCCTTTTTAACAGTTAGATATTACAATTACAAAAATTTGATAATCGGCGGTAAACAATAGCCACATGCATGCCGCATGTGTCAGATTTTACCACAGGACTGGTTCAGCTCAGAATTAGTCCACAGGACAGACTGCGAATTTCTGGGACGTCACTGGCGGAAATGTGAAGCACTAGTGTTCGAATTAAATCAATTTTCCGAAAGAGCTATATTCGGATCAAGTCCGCTTTTTGTGGGCAATTTGGACTGAACGTAATTCCAGCATTAATCTTGCTCTTCATCAACTAAGCTCGCTGTGCTAATGTTATTCCAAAACAAAGCAAGTTCTTCCAGAAATTGAGAGGATGGCATAAACACAGACAAGCTGGTGGACGAACTCCATGACTGAAAAGCCTGAGTTTGAGCTGAGAAGCAAACACGCGACAAGGGGACAGTATCTTAGTACCCTTGTCGCGTGTTTGCTTTTCAGGTATGGAGTTCCAGAAGTTGCTTAATTACAGTTCCGTACTTACCGTTATTTTCTTGAGCTGAAGTTCTGATACGGCCACGGTTAGCGCAAGTGATGCCGGAGCAATCAGATCTTCAACTGTGATGATGTCGGGTGCAGTGATCACGACTTTGCGTCCGGCGTAGCTGACGAGAAATTTCTTCAGCGACATCTTCGTTATGGCACGCGGAGCCAAAGACAGCGACTTTTCTCCTTCGCACTTCGCCTATAAAGGAGGCGTGACCTCCTAAACTTCGGAGAGTACACCACGTGTCCTTTTCTATTAACCCATGTGTCACGGCGAGTGCAATGACATGCCATGGGATTAGGAAGGAAGGAAGGAACACTCAGAAAATGGCGAAAGCGCAGGCTAGCTGGTGGACGGTATCCATGACCGAAAAAGCCAGAGCTTGTGGTGTGTTGTCCTTCTTTTCGTGTGCCCAAGCTTTTTCGTCATGGAATGAACACGCAGTTCAGAAAAGTCGTCGTTAATTTGAAAGGCACCCGCTTGTTTCGATATTTTAGTTTTTAATATGGTTTTCATTTGGTCGTTTAAGCGTTTAATATGCTTGGCTACTATGTCGGACATCGTCACCTTATTACTGCTATATCCTTGCTCGCGTGTCCGTGTGCGATTTAATGCGTGTCATGATTACCACCACAATTAATAGAGAGGTTGCGGCGGCCTCCCTGGCACTTCTGCGTTAATAATATATCAGAGTCCGTGTCTTCCAGCTTGAGTCAGGTTCGTAGCAATGTGGTGACCTTGGAGATGGAGGAGGAGGATTGTCGTTGGGAGGAACCCGAGAGGTCTGCCTGCCGGATTACACTGGAACCTTGCGCATTCCACACACATTTAGCCCACCGCAAGCACAATTGAAAGTCTCTGCACACGGTTCATCCCCCGGTCCCCTGCGGCCTAACCTATCCCATCGCATATGGCGCATATTATATTTACTGGTGCTCCATTTACTTTTTCAAAGGGAAATAATTACGAATGGACAGGAATGGACTCTACCCATGCGCACAGTTAATTATCCCCGCCCCCTGCTGAACCCGTCCCACCGCACTTGGCGCAAATTATAGTATTTATTGGCTAACATTTTTTCGCCCAAAGGGAAATAATAAGAAAGAAACTCGTGAAATCTGCCTAGCGCACAGTTAATTCCCCTGCCTAACCCATCCCATTGCACTTCGCGCAAATTATATTTATTGCTGACTCAATCTTCCCAGAAGAAATAATAATACACAGACTCGTGGAAGGTATACGTCAGTTATTGCTCGGTAGGCTAGCCGCGACACGGGCGCTAATCCTGGGCCTTCATCAGCGGGTGTTGTCCTTTCTTATAAAAGGGTGTGACAGTGACCCTTCGGAAAGGAGGGAGAATGTGCAGGCAAGCTGGTATAGACTCATATAGCTGGTTTTTGTATTAAACCTTTTGCTGAGTCTGAGATTTTGTCGTCCGTCCTTCGTGTTCCGTGTCTCTCGGTCCCTTATCATGAGTGACCCTTCATTGCTTCCCAGAGACCGCTAAATAAAACGGTAATGGACCACGTTTAGTTGTTATGTCCAACTTGGAAAGTACGTACTGCAACCCAGAGACGCCCGCTCAGAAGCAGTATCCGGAAATATCAGATACTGTCTAGGCTTTGGTGAAAAATTCGCTTCGGCCTATATCGCATGAGCTGTAATGATTTGTAAGAGTAAGTAATGTAAAGACAGTTCGATCATACGATCGCCTCTATAGATCAAACGGAGTTTCCCGGAGTAAGGTCCAGATGAGAGTCAACTTAAAAAAAAAAAAAACAGTGTCTGCGGCTATGAGCGGCGAACAGATGTTGACGGATGGAGAGAGGACAGCAGGAAGGAGTGGGAGATAAGGGGGCTAGTATGCGTCCTGCGCAGATGTCATGGGTAAACTGTGCCGATATTTGTCTGGAAAGCCTGCAGGGAACCCCAGGAAAAATCCCAGAGAGCGCAGCCGGTGGCGGCCTTGGCAACTGCTGCCCCACTGCCCAGGCAGCACAATGCAAAAATCAAGTGCATTAGGGGTCGTCGGTAGCTGCGTTAGCAACGATGCGCTCGGTTCAGTTCATTGGACTCAGCGCATCCTTGATAGCACCACTACCGACCACCCCTTATGCACTTGACTTTCAGTGCATCGTGCTGCTTGGGTGGTTTAGGAGTCGGGGTCACTGTGTAGGTTCAGTCAGAAGAGGTAAAATCCCAGAAATTTCCGTTAGGGCACCGTGCAATAACCTTTCCAAAGGATTATGGCTGTGTGGGAGGTCATTGTAGCTGTGCTTCTGGGTGACAAACGTTGGTTGTTCGCCTAAAGGTTCAACGGAGTGAAAGGAAAGAGAACAGACAAAGAGAGTGCGGGCTCCTTGACCTCTGCTGGAAAATTCCGGAGAGTTATCTGTCACCGACCAGAAAAAAGTAATTCCGCATTATGGAGGTTGTGCTGCTTACTACCGGTTCAACGCCCTGGTCAGCATGAACGGGTCTTTTAGTTCCAGAATTCTTACGCACAACTTTGGATTCATCCCGCACATCACTCAACAGCTCTGAAAACTTTAACAACATTATATCCACTGTATCAGGTACTCAGTAGAGAGAGAAAGTGAAAGAATAATTCTCAATGGACACGCGCAACGTCTAGTACCAGCTTTCCTTCTCTTTTTTTTCTTTGTTTAATAAACACATCCCGCCCCCCGGCTCGGCAGAGATTTTTGTAGAGGACCACAGACGACAGATTGCAGGGCAAATTTCCTGTCGTGATTTAAATTTATTTATTGCATTGAGGTGCAAAAATGCTCCAACAGCTGGGAGTCGTCATAATCGGTAAAGTGAAAAACACAGACTTCTTCGTCCGATGTTCTTCGCGTGAAGAACGAAACGTCTGCTCGCACGGGAACGCACCCGGGCTCGCTGGCGTCATCCCTTCCACTAAAGCCCCGAAAGCGCTTCTTTCCCGCCGGTCCGGTCCCGTTGTCATTCGTGGACATCGTCACATAACTGCAAGGAGGAAAGCACTGCGCAGTTGAAAAACGGTCTCCTCCTCCCCTGCCGCACTCGGCATTCGCGGGCGCCTGAGGCAGCCTGCGCGCCTGCGAAAGCACGAAATACCGTTATTATTTCGCAGTCTAAGGCCTAAGCGCAGTATAGGAGAAGACATACGACGTCCTTCTGGTGCGCCACCCACTGGATCACGTATCTTGATCCCCATTCCCGGCTGACGCTCTGCTGTTGGGGACCCGCTGTTCCAAGGTTCCGATCACGCCTCAGCCATGCCTGCTGTACGCTGCCCGAAGTGCCCCTTCTGCTCTCATCGCCTAACATCAGTCATCAATCACATCGGACGCGCTCACGCTACAGAGCCAAACTTCAACATTCTATGTGGAATAGACGGATGCCAGAGGAATTACAGTGACTTCCCATCATACAGTGTCCACTTGTACAGGAAACACAGAGAAACACTGAAGGAACATGGAAGCACCGCAGGCCATACTAATGTGGGCCCATCAAGCAGCATTCCAACAACCAGCAGTGATGGACAATCTCTCACCCAAGAAGAGCAAGCTGGATGTGAAAGCCCTTGTACACAAAAACAGGTGTCATTTCAGACATTCCTCACGGAAATGAGACAATCACTGTGCAAATTCTACTTCAAAACAGCTGAGAAGTATTGTTTGCCACACAGTGTTGCAGATGCAATATTTAATGACTGCCGGACAGTACTATGTCAGGTCGTGGAGTCTTTTGCACAACAAGTAATCCAGTTGGCTGGCTGTCTGGATGAGAACCCTGGGCTGGACTCACTACTGAAGTGTGATTTCCTGTGTGAGCTCTTCCGCGGTTTGGACACAAAGTACCAGAGGGAAGAATATGCGAAGAAGATATTTCCTTATGTTGAACCAGAACAGCATCACTACCCCAGCAGCACGGAAACCTTCCAGTATGTGCAAATTTCACCAATGCTGAAGTGCCTATGTGAAGTTCCTGAAATTGCCGCAAACCTGTTCACCGACAAAGACAACAACTCAGATGATACCACAGACCTAAAAGGCTTCATGGATGGCTCCTTGTACAAAATGCGGTACAGAGACATTATTCGTGATGGGGACCACACTCTTAATTTTTTTACACCCTT
The DNA here is from genome assembly GCF_037126465.1 of Ornithodoros turicata. Taxonomy (NCBI): domain Eukaryota; kingdom Metazoa; phylum Arthropoda; class Arachnida; order Ixodida; family Argasidae; genus Ornithodoros; species Ornithodoros turicata. The sequence goes on along the minus strand of NC_088201.1, from coordinate 206,328,756 downwards.
TAGGGTGTATAAAGGGTGTAATCCAAAAGTGCGATAACTCACTCCCTTTAGGGTGTAATTTAACACCCCTGGTAATATTACACCCTTTCAAAAAGGTGTTCATCTGTCATGTAACACGTGTGTTACTTGACAGATAACATGAAATAGTTCTCACAAATGCCAGCAGCCAGAAACTGAATCCATGCACATGTATGCAGTCCAATAAAAGAGCATTTGAATTACACATGCCCTCGTTGCTAGTTGCTGTGGACACAAAAAATTCCCACGAGCACCAATGGAAATGCACCTGAGAAAAAAAAATCAGACGGAGGTGCCTCTTTATTTTATAATGCAGTAATTTACCTTACATACTGAACATAGGTTACAGTAAATAAATGTTTCAATTGGTTTTACATACTTATCTCTTGCAGTCCAGCAGTTACGTCTACAAGTGCAACACTGGCCATGTTACGTCCAGTCCGCTATCACAGTTCTTTGTGAAAATGAACAAATGTGTTCCATAAAATGTTGGGTTCTAAATGTTCATAAACGTTCTAAATGTGCACTATCAAAAGACAGGAACTAGAAAAGCGACCACTCTGCTATCACAGTTCGTGAAAATTAACAAATGTGTTCCATAAAATGTTGTGTTCTAAATGTTCATAAGACGTTCTAAATGTGCACTATCAAAAGACAGGAACTAGAAAAGCGACCAGTCTGCTACCACAGTTATGCCTTTTTTGTTCTTCAGTTCTTCTTTGTTTTCTTCTAATTTATTTCTTCAGTTATGACTTTGTGAAAATGAACAAATGTGTTCTATAAAATGTTGTGTTCTAAATGTTCATAAGACGTTCTAAATGTGCACTATCAAAAGACAGGAACTAGAAAAGCGACCACTCTGCTATCACAGTTCTTTGTGAAAATGAACAAATGTGTTCTATAAAATGTTGTGTTCTAAATGTTCATAAAACATTCTAAATGTGCACTATCAAAAGACAGGAACTAGAAAAGCGACCAGTCTGCTATCACAGTTCTTTGTGAAAATGAACAAATGTGTTCTATAAAATGTTGTGTTCTAAATGTTCATAAGACGTTCTAAATGTGCACTATCAAAAGACAGGAACTAGAAAAGCGACCAGTCTGCTACCACAGTTATGCCTTTTTTGTTCTTCAGTTCTTCTTTGTTTTCTTCTAATTTATTTCTTCAGTTATGACTTTGTGAAAATGAACAAATGTGTTCTATAAAATGTTGTGTTCTAAATGTTCATAAGACGTTCTAAATGTGCACTATCAAAAGACAGGAACTAGAAAAGCGACCAGTCTGCTACCACAGTTATGCCTTTTTTGTTCTTCAGTTCTTCTTTGTTTTCTTCTAATTTATTTCTTCAGTTATGACTTTGTGAAAATGAACAAATGTGTTCTATAAAATGTTGTGTTCTAAATGTTCATAAGACGTTCTAAATGTGCACTATCAAAAGACAGGAACTAGAAAAGCGACCACTCTCCTATCACAGTTCTTTGTGAAAATGAACAAATGTGTTCTATAAAATGTTGTGTTCTAAATGTTCATAAAACATTCTAAATGTGCACTATCAAAAGACAGGAACTAGAAAAGCGACCAGTCTGCTATCACAGTTCTTTGTGAAAATGAACAAATGTGTTGTATAAAATGTTGTGTTCTAAATGTTTATAAGACGTTCTAAATGTGCACTATCAAAAGACAGGAACTAGAAAAGCGACCAGTCTGCTACCACAGTTATGCCTTTTTTGTTCTTCACTTCTGCTTTGTTTTCTTCTAATTTATTTCTTCAGTTATGACTTTGTGAAAATGAACAAATGTGTTCTATAAAATGTTGTGTTCTAAATGTTCATAAGACGTTCTAAATGTGCACTATCAAAAGACAGGAACTAGAAAAGCGACCACTCTGCTATCACAGTTCTTTGTGAAAATGAACAAATGTGTTCTATAAAATGTTGTGTTCTAAATGTTCATAAAACATTCTAAATGTGCACTATCAAAAGACAGGAACTAGAAAAGCGACCACTCTGCTATCACAGTTCGTGAAAATTAACAAATGTGTTCCATAAAATGTTGTGTTCTAAATGTTCATAAGACGTTCTAAATGTGCACTATCAAAAGACAGGAACTAGAAAAGCGACCAGTCTGCTACCACAGTTATGCCTTTTTTGTTCTTCAGTTCTTCTTTGTTTTCTTCTAATTTATTTCTTCAGTTATGACTTTGTGAAAATGAACAAATGTGTTCTATAAAATGTTGTGTTCTAAATGTTCATAAGACGTTCTAAATGTGCACTATCAAAAGACAGGAACTAGAAAAGCGACCACTCTGCTATCACAGTTCTTTGTGAAAATGAACAAATGTGTTCTATAAAATGTTGTGTTCTAAATGTTCATAAAACATTCTAAATGTGCACTATCAAAAGACAGGAACTAGAAAAGCGACCAGTCTGCTATCACAGTTCTTTGTGAAAATGAACAAATGTGTTCTATAAAATGTTGTGTTCTAAATGTTCATAAGACGTTCTAAATGTGCACTATCAAAAGACAGGAACTAGAAAAGCGACCAGTCTGCTACCACAGTTATGCCTTTTTTGTTCTTCAGTTCTTCTTTGTTTTCTTCTAATTTATTTCTTCAGTTATGACTTTGTGAAAATGAACAAATGTGTTCTATAAAATGTTGTGTTCTAAATGTTCATAAGACGTTCTAAATGTGCACTATCAAAAGACAGGAACTAGAAAAGCGACCAGTCTGCTACCACAGTTATGCCTTTTTTGTTCTTCAGTTCTTCTTTGTTTTCTTCTAATTTATTTCTTCAGTTATGACTTTGTGAAAATGAACAAATGTGTTCTATAAAATGTTGTGTTCTAAATGTTCATAAGACGTTCTAAATGTGCACTATCAAAAGACAGGAACTAGAAAAGCGACCACTCTCCTATCACAGTTCTTTGTGAAAATGAACAAATGTGTTCTATAAAATGTTGTGTTCTAAATGTTCATAAAACATTCTAAATGTGCACTATCAAAAGACAGGAACTAGAAAAGCGACCAGTCTGCTATCACAGTTCTTTGTGAAAATGAACAAATGTGTTGTATAAAATGTTGTGTTCTAAATGTTTATAAGACGTTCTAAATGTGCACTATCAAAAGACAGGAACTAGAAAAGCGACCAGTCTGCTACCACAGTTATGCCTTTTTTGTTCTTCACTTCTGCTTTGTTTTCTTCTAATTTATTTCTTCAGTTATGACTTTGTGAAAATGAACAAATGTGTTCTATAAAATGTTGTGTTCTAAATGTTCATAAGACGTTCTAAATGTGCACTATCAAAAGACAGGAACTAGAAAAGCGACCACTCTGCTATCACAGTTCGTGAAAATTAACAAATGTGTTCCATAAAATGTTGTGTTCTAAATGTTCATAAGACGTTCTAAATGTGCACTATCAAAAGACAGGAACTAGAAAAGCGACCAGTCTGCTACCACAGTTATGCCTTTTTTGTTCTTCAGTTCTTCTTTGTTTTCTTCTAATTTATTTCTTCAGTTATGACTTTGTGAAAATGAACAAATGTGTTCTATAAAATGTTGTGTTCTAAATGTTCATAAGACGTTCTAAATGTGCACTATCAAAAGACAGGAACTAGAAAAGCGACCACTCTGCTATCACACTTCGTGAAAATTAACAAATGTGTTCCATAAAATGTTGTGTTCTAAATGTTCATAAAACATTCTAAATGTGCACTATCAAAAGACAGGAACTAGAAAAGCGACCAGTCTGCTACCACAGTTATGCCTTTTTTGTTCTTCAGTTCTTCTTTGTTTTCTTCTAATTTATTTCTTCAGTTATGACTTTGTGAAAATGAACAAATGTGTTCTATAAAATGTTGTGTTCTAAATGTTCATAAGACGTTCTAAATGTGCACTATCAAAAGACAGGAACTAGAAAAGCGACCACTCTCCTATCACAGTTCTTTGTGAAAATGAACAAATGTGTTCTATAAAATGTTGTGTTCTAAATGTTCATAAAACATTCTAAATGTGCACTATCAAAAGACAGGAACTAGAAAAGCGACCAGTCTGCTATCACAGTTCTTTGTGAAAATGAACAAATGTGTTGTATAAAATGTTGTGTTCTAAATGTTTATAAGACGTTCTAAATGTGCACTATCAAAAGACAGGAACTAGAAAAGCGACCAGTCTGCTACCACAGTTATGCCTTTTTTGTTCTTCACTTCTTCTTTGTTTTCTTCTAATTTATTTCTTCAGTTATGACTTTGTGAAAATGAACAAATGTGTTCTATAAAATGTTGTGTTCTAAATGTTCATAAGACGTTCTAAATGTGCACTATCAAAAGACAGGAACTAGAAAAGCGACCACTCTGCTATCACAGTTCGTGAAAATTAACAAATGTGTTCCATAAAATGTTGTGTTCTAAATGTTCATAAGACGTTCTAAATGTGCACTATCAAAAGACAGGAACTAGAAAAGCGACCAGTCTGCTACCACAGTTATGCCTTTTTTGTTCTTCAGTTCTTCTTTGTTTTCTTCTAATTTATTTCTTCAGTTATGACTTTGTGAAAATGAACAAATGTGTTCTATAAAATGTTGTGTTCTAAATGTTCATAAGACGTTCTAAATGTGCACTATCAAAAGACAGGAACTAGAAAAGCGACCACTCTGCTATCACACTTCGTGAAAATTAACAAATGTGTTCCATAAAATGTTGTGTTCTAAATGTTCATAAAACATTCTAAATGTGCACTATCAAAAGACAGGAACTAGAAAAGCGACCAGTCTGCTATCACAGTTCTTTGTGAAAATGAACAAATGTGTTGTATAAAATGTTGTGTTCTAAATGTTTATAAGACGTTCTAAATGTGCACTATCAAAAGACAGGAACTAGAAAAGCGACCAGTCTGCTACCACAGTTATGCCTTTTTTGTTCTTCACTTCTTCTTTGTTTTCTTCTAATTTATTTCTTCAGTTATGACTTTGTGAAAATGAACAAATGTGTTCTATAAAATGTTGTGTTCTAAATGTTCATAAGACGTTCTAAATGTGCACTATCAAAAGACAGGAACTAGAAAAGCGACCACTCTGCTATCACAGTTCGTGAAAATTAACAAATGTGTTCCATAAAATGTTGTGTTCTAAATGTTCATAAGACGTTCTAAATGTGCACTATCAAAAGACAGGAACTAGAAAAGCGACCAGTCTGCTACCACAGTTATGCCTTTTTTGTTCTTCAGTTCTTCTTTGTTTTCTTCTAATTTATTTCTTCAGTTATGACTTTGTGAAAATGAACAAATGTGTTCTATAAAATGTTGTGTTCTAAATGTTCATAAGACGTTCTAAATGTGCACTATCAAAAGACAGGAACTAGAAAAGCGACCACTCTGCTATCACACTTCGTGAAAATTAACAAATGTGTTCCATAAAATGTTGTGTTCTAAATGTTCATAAAACATTCTAAATGTGCACTATCAAAAGACAGGAACTAGAAAAGCGACCAGTCTGCTACCACAGTTATGCCTTTTTTGTTCTTCAGTTCTTCTTTGTTTTCTTCTAATTTATTTCTTCAGTTATGACTTTGTGAAAATGAACAAATGTGTTCTATAAAATGTTGTGTTCTAAATGTTCATAAGACGTTCTAAATGTGCACTATCAAAAGACAGGAACTAGAAAAGCGACCACTCTCCTATCACAGTTCTTTGTGAAAATGAACAAATGTGTTCTATAAAATGTTGTGTTCTAAATGTTCATAAAACATTCTAAATGTGCACTATCAAAAGACAGGAACTAGAAAAGCGACCAGTCTGCTATCACAGTTCTTTGTGAAAATGAACAAATGTGTTGTATAAAATGTTGTGTTCTAAATGTTTATAAGACGTTCTAAATGTGCACTATCAAAAGACAGGAACTAGAAAAGCGACCAGTCTGCTACCACAGTTATGCCTTTTTTGTTCTTCACTTCTTCTTTGTTTTCTTCTAATTTATTTCTTCAGTTATGACTTTGTGAAAATGAACAAATGTGTTCTATAAAATGTTGTGTTCTAAATGTTCATAAGACGTTCTAAATGTGCACTATCAAAAGACAGGAACTAGAAAAGCGACCACTCTGCTATCACAGTTCGTGAAAATTAACAAATGTGTTCCATAAAATGTTGTGTTCTAAATGTTCATAAGACGTTCTAAATGTGCACTATCAAAAGACAGGAACTAGAAAAGCGACCAGTCTGCTACCACAGTTATGCCTTTTTTGTTCTTCAGTTCTTCTTTGTTTTCTTCTAATTTATTTCTTCAGTTATGACTTTGTGAAAATGAACAAATGTGTTCTATAAAATGTTGTGTTCTAAATGTTCATAAGACGTTCTAAATGTGCACTATCAAAAGACAGGAACTAGAAAAGCGACCACTCTGCTATCACACTTCGTGAAAATTAACAAATGTGTTCCATAAAATGTTGTGTTCTAAATGTTCATAAAACATTCTAAATGTGCACTATCAAAAGACAGGAACTAGAAGAGCGACCAGTCTGCTATCACAGTTCTTTGTGAAAATGAACAAATGTGTTCTATAAAATGTTCTAAATGTTAACTATCAAACGACAGAACTATAAAAAGATGTGAAGACAAAAAAGGAAAGCCCGAAATATGCACTGGTGAACTTAAACACAGTTCCACATTTGAGTTCCGCACTGTCTTACGTGGTAGCCCTCACCACTTTGCTGACTAGCTTGATCACTTGTTGCTTTGCCTTGGTAGAATGCAACTTGTACCACTGACGTTCAATGAACGTCATGACGTTGGTCACTTCTTTTCCATACTGGGCTTGAAAGATCCAATATGCAGCAAATATTGCTGCAATGCCTTCTTCGGCATCCATCACCCGGAAGAGCCGTGTTCCATCAACATGGAACCCAAATATATCCTGAAGTTTTCAGGTTTTATTTTTTTAAACTTGGCGGTAGAATTCGTGTCAATGGCCTCATGTTGATAATTCATGCAAATTCGGGTGCAAAAATTACCACACAACTTTGTTTCTGTTTTTAGTCGGTATGGAATGCTAGGCGGCCGCAAACAGTTTTCCCACAGTTAGTGCAACCGTAGCGAAATTGAGACGCCTGTAATAGCCGATCGAATCCCCAGGGCGTGGAACACCCTCCTTCGCCTTCATCATACACGTGATAAGAGCCGCCACTATGTGACGCGAGTGGTAGGGACGCTCCTCATTGGACCTGAGATCACATGATCAAGGTGAGCAACACCGCGCAGGCCGGAGTGTCTGCCAGCGGTTTGGAGACACCATGCGTTCTCCGGCTACGTGAAGTCCAAAACGGAGGGTTCAAAGGCTGTCAACGACACAACCAAGATTTTTGGGGGACCGCAGACACCACGAGAAGAACGAGTGGTGCAGTCCGAAATTAACTGCGTCTTGTACAGCGAAACCCCAGTGCTTACTCTCCTGACCTGTTTTGTCACCTACTGCAGGAGACCACGTGTGTATTGGTCATTTGATCACCTGAAGCAATCCCCTTTAGTATTGTATAATGCATCCCCCTTTTTTGACCAACTCCAGGGCCTCTGTCTTAAAACTGTGGTACATGTACATTGTGTTCTCAACAGACATGTTACAATTTGTCCAGATTTTATTTTCCTTTGCTTGTTACTTTTTCATTTTTTACCCATTTTAAGAATGTACTACTTTTGCAAAACTCCTAATAACCGATAGCCTTTTCTCAGCTTCTTAACGTTACAATGGAGGCTAAACACGAGCGCTGCCATTGTTTATCTGTCTTTTGTCTCCGGTAACACTTCTAGTGTACGTCGCTTTCTTTTGTATTTTCTTTTTCGTGCCCTCAGATCTCTCTAATAGGAATTTGTATTTCCTCCTCATCACCTTCTTTGTCCCCTTTCTCTGCTGTACATTAGTATAAATATCTCTACCAAGTGTTCAATGTATCACACCTGATGAAGGACGGACTTCGTCCAAAATGTCGCTGTTTCAGTAAAATAAATGTTTCAACCTCTCTAAATGCTTAATTAAAAAAAACTGTACAATGAATTTTTTTGCCACTCTTGCCAAGCTCCCATAGGATGTAATGCATTTGTAGGACATTTACAACGAATTCCTTTTGAACGAACATACCAAACTGGCAAAACGATGAGCATAAAAAAAAAGAGCATAAACACCCAGCATATGCCGAGATTCCAGTGCATGGGGACACCGCACAGCAATCGTCGGCATTTGCTGAAACCATTTATTGGCTCCTACATTCATTGCTAATTTCACACAGTTTGGGACTGCTGGAAGAGTAGAACGTGAAGGACAGGAGCCTTGAGCCTGATGACAAACACGAAGAGACAGCCACAAGGAAACAGTTCAGAACCAACAATGACATTTATTTAGGTCACAAGGCAAGAAGCAGGAAACTTAGCATCGGAGAAATGGCTGCAGAAGTGTTGTTCACGCAAGGGGTCAACCGCATATTTCGTGAAAGGTTAGTATGTTATTGCCTTGATGCGTGCAGAGTAGGTGAAGTTTTGTGGGTAGAACACGTAACAAAATCGTATATGGGGGACATAAACTGCCGTTGCTGGTTCTCAGCTGTCTCCATGTAGATGTCTCTTCATGACCCTCCTCAAGCTCAAGATTCTATACTAAAGGCCCACCATGAATATACACCAGCTACAATTTAATCTAGTATTTATGTATTTGCACGTAGATAATTCCTAGACACACTTCTTGCACACCACTGTATCATGCAGTGGCACGTAAAAGTCAATCACAGAAGGCATTCTCCTTGAGTATAAGCCCCGTGCAACTGCCACTGATGCTTGGTACTACGTAGTGCAATAGTGTTGCCACACAAAGGTGCAGATATAAGACAACTCAGGCAGGAATGCAACTTCAATGACGTAAATAAAAGGGAGGGCACTCACGTTTTCATGCACAAAGAGGTGTGACAGAGCACTTGTTTCTCGCAAGGAACAGCCCAGGATGTTCAAAGCAGCCACAGCAAGCATGTCTGTAATACATGCACTATTTTTAGTATGTGCAACAATGAGCTGTGCTACGTCCCTGAGAGAATGATGACAGGAAAGACATGAATTATGGTGATCACCCAATTTCAGTTCTCTACACACACTCCTGTAATGTTAAAGCTCTTGAGCTTCCCAGTGCAGTGAAGACCTATGCTGCCTTCCTGACACTGCAGTATCGCTAGGGCCCTTGATTTTCAGGTAAAACCCGATAAAGTTCGTTTTAACCTGCGATCTATGATCTACGTCAAAGCAGTTCATGTTAACCCAATAAGACCTATAAACTGGGCTTGCAAATGTGCAAAGGAAGGACTTCATCCGCAGACGTGCGAACTACAGCAACTGCTGCAACCACTCCTGACTGCCATATGCCAGGCAGCACGTTGCTTCGGGCCCCTATGAAATGTTTACTCGAAAACAAAACAAGTCTGATTGCAAGATATTATAGCTCGGAGTTTATGTAACAGTTATTTCAAATGTCTTACAGAATTGTGAATATCTAATACTTGTTCAAATGATCGCTCGCAAGAAACTACACGAAACGGTAAATTGCAGCAACAGAAACTAGATTTAGCACTTATATGTCTACGAAAGCGTACGGGTCATCATCAACACATACTGTCGTATTCCACAAAGCGTGAACTCATGGGACACATATTCACAATGGGCACACGGCCTAACGTCTTTCCCAGGGACTGTGGAAGAAATCCCTACCCGCCAATGAATTGCTAGCCTCCTCGGCCGGGATCAAACCCGCTACCTTGGGATTGGAAGGCCGACACGCTACCTACGAAGCCACCGAGGCGGCCCTGATTGCAAGACGACCCCCCAACATTGAACCTCGGAATTAGGAAAACAAGTTTGATGCAAGTGAGCAAAATTCTGATGACACAGCGTATGGGTGTTTTTCAGACTGCGCACTCCGAGCAGCACGTGTGTTGCCTATCGCCAATAAGCGTGGGAACTTAAACACATGCTCACAGCTCCACGAGAATTCCACTGCCAGTCAAATGGCAATCTTGATGTTGGGGATTGATCTTCAAGAACGAAAGCTCATCTTGCAATTGAGTAAAGACCGTATTCTCTCACTTTAGTTCAACACAGTAATGTGCCATGCGTTTTTTTCCCACTCACAAATACACTTCTCAGCAGACAAGGCAACAAGGCACTACACAAAGAGTTGAGTGGAAGCCGTACCACCCCTTGTTGATGTGCCCAAACTCAGGATTGTCCGTCATGGACGTCACACCTGGCTTCCTTGCATTTGCGTCATTTTATGAGTAGAAATGCTAGCCTAGTTTCCATGTGTCTGTTTATGATTGTCATAGTCTGACTTGTCTGCGTGTTTCATATTGCGTGGTAAGCGCTGATATTTTTTTCATATGCGTCGCCATTTCTCAAGTCAACCTAACCTATATATTTCGATGAAGGAGGAGCCAATGGCTTTTCTTGATAGGGTGGGGCTGATATTCCTCCTTAATTTTTTTTGTGTCTTTTGCTTTTTTGGGGTCGTCCAGGCTAACGCAATGGGAATAGGAAAGTCGCGCAGCCAAATGACTCATAATTTTATGTGCTACGAAATAAGATACATACACCATATATATATATATATATATATATATATATATAATATGTAATATAATTAACAATATATAACTAAACAGTACAGATAAACGGTGCCGACATTAGTCAGCAAAGCCTGAGGAAAAACCCCCAGACAGCACAGCCGGTGGTGGGATTCGAACCTACTGCTCCCATTTATATGGCACGACCTTGGCAACTGCCAGAGGGTGGACGCCTTATCTTACTCGACTTGAGGAATGGCCAAGCCATGCATTTAAGGTGTTGATTAGTCGAGGATTGAAACCCTTCTCTCCAAAATCAAACTTTTGGTTTCCATTGAGGGGAACGATGGAGGCACTTTCGTCCGATGTATGCTTGCCATATGTCTGCCTTAGTGCATGTAGTTCTGCTCTAGAATAGTACTGCACAATGTTTCCAGGTCAGTTACGCATAGTAAAGCATAGCAAGTACATTATTTATGAAGGAAGTTGCCTCGGGACAGGAGCCGCTGATATTTCGAACTATGCAGAGAGTCTGTTCGAAATATCGGCAGCTCCTGTCCTGAGGCAACTCCCTTCATACTTCTCTACCGGTTCGCTGGATTTCTATCCATCTAAGTACGTCATTTGTTCTTTTATATGTTTTCTTACTGCGCAAGCACATCTTTCAGAAAGTGCGGCCAGTTGCTAGTGAATATTCTACGTGATACTGTTTTTCCTGTGTCGTTTCTGAATCAATTTCATTAACGTCAAATATGCTGTTCTCTTGTCTCCCCAGATGCCGAGACCGCAACACTTTCCCTGTCCACGGTGTCGGTGGAGGTCACTGACCTTGAAGTCCCTCTTTCGCCACATAGGCTCGTCGCATGCCCACGAGAGGAGCTGGATTTGTGGCCTACAGGGGTGTATGTCCACACATAAGTCATATGCTGCTTATCGAAGGCACGTCTCTAACAGGCACAATGGTCTCCTAAAAGATGAAGACCCAGCAGCGAGCACGTCTCAGGATGTTCATGATGAAGGTGGTCAACAGCTCATGGAAAGTGCTGACCAGGGCGTTGATCACTCTCAAAATGTGAATGTGGAAAGTGACGCAAATGAAGTTTCCGGGGAGCTGAATGAAACTTTCGGAGAGTCTCAAGTGACTGAAATGTAAGAGTTTTCACCTATGCCTGATCCTGTAAAAAGCATGAGCTTGCTTTTTTTGAAATGGAAAGAGGGAATGAGGCTGCCTGAGGCAACAGTGAGTGAGATCGCAAATGACATTATACTGTACTTACAACAGTTTGTGCAGCAGTCTTCGGACATGTCAAGTGGGGCACTCGTTCAAGATGTTATAAAAGAACTTCCTGCACTCCAGACAAAGTCAGACCGGGAACAATATTGGCAAAGCACGCTGCCCTATGTAACTCCCACAACAATTGTGTTGGATAAAAAGCCAAATGGAAAGGCCGTAACCTATCAGTACATCAGCATTCTGAAGGTCTTAAAAAAGTACCTGCAGTCCCCTAATGCCTCTTTTAGGAGTGGACAGAGAGCTGAAGAGGGCCGCCTAGCTTCAGTTTTCGATGGGTCCGCATTCAGGGATCACAAGTACTTTCAGGGGGATACAAGCAAGCTGTGTATTCAACTCTACACAGATGAGTTTGAACCTTGCGATCCATTAGCTGCAAAAAGGGGGAAACACAAGCTAATGGTGGTTTATTATTCTGTCCTCAACGTTCCTCCCGAGTGTAGATCACTTCTTCAGCACATACACCTTGCATTAGTCGTCAAGGAAAAGGCTGTAGAGCAGTATGGCCTTCACCGCATCTTGGAACCGCTTGTGAAAGAGATTGTGGAGTTGGAGACGGAAGGCATCGTCATTGACTCTACAAAATACACCGGATCAGTGCTGTGCCTTACAGGAGATAGTTTATCAAGCCATCGCGCAGGAGGCTTCTCTTGCGGCTTCAGTCATGGCCGTGTGTGCCGCTTTTACATGGCTGTACATCATGAACTGTCTGTGAAACACAGTGAGAGAGACTTTGTTTTGCGCTCTCCACAGGGTCACAAGTATCACCTCGAAATGCTGGAGAATGGCCTCCCAGCACTGTCATTGTATGGTGTGAAGTCACAGTGTGCACTGACGTTTGAAGGTTTTGAGCCAACAGAACACCTACCTCCCGATCTAATGCATGATCTTCATGAAGGGGTCATACCCTTTGTCTTGAAACATGTGCTCTTTAGACTTGTTTTTCAAGACAAGTGTTTCACCTTAGAGACATTGAACAAGTGCATCGAAACTTTTGCGTATGACCCATGCGACGCAAAGAACAAACTAGAACCAGTTGCTCGAACTGCACTGGTAGGCAAGGGCACACGAGAGGCAGCGCGTCGCAGAAGTTTTGCCTTCTTAGGCACCTGGCGCTCTATATTGGTGAATGTGTGTCCTCAGAAAATCGGGCATGGAAAATCTACCTTCTCCTCAGGGAGGTAGTCGACCTCCTAATGTGCAGAGACATTCCTGTTGACCACATCCCCTATCTGTATCGTCGCATCGAATTGTTCAGACAAGAATTTGAATCTGTTTTTCCTGGTGTTAAAGTGCCGTGCAAGATGCATTATCTCCTGCACTATCTATCCTTCATCTACAAGTATGGGCCACTGGTTGCATTATGGTCGATGCGATACGAAGCCAAGCACCAGTACTTCAAGGATGTTGCCAGGAAAATAAAAAAAACTTCAAGAACATTGCTTTTTCTCTTGCACAGAGGCACCAGTTGTATCAGATGTTTGTGTGGACACAGCACACTTTGGAGGATGCCATAACCACCGTCGCCAGCAAGACTGCTGTTCTGGAGCATGCACCTGAGCCACTTAGGTTATATCTTGCAAGCAGCAGTGGTCAGGAACAGCACATTTGTTCCATGAAAAGTGTGACAGTGAATGCCAGAACATACACCACGGGCTGTGTAGTGACACAACTCCAAGAAGATGACTTGCCAGATTTTTATGAGGTGTTTGGCATTTATGCTGTCAACCGCCGTGTCACTCTCTTTCTAAGGTGGCTTGTCACGGAGGAGTTCGACACACACTTATTTGCTTACGTGGTGAGTCGCAGTCAGGAAACAATGGTGACAAACAGACTTTCTGACTTCCTTTCTGACCTACAAACTGTCCACCGGAAAGAACACAGGGACGTAGAAAACCCACGACAAGCAGTCCTGTGATCTTGATGTGGTTGTAACAGTTGTGACCTTGTGCAGTTACAGTTAGTGTGTATGTGGTGTGTGCAGTGTATATATACGTGTTGTTATGAAGTGCAATGCATGTGTCATTATAAAATTGGTGCCATTACTTCATAGTCTGTGTCACCCTTTGGTACGTTCATGCAAACAGCTTTCACTAACTGCTCACGGAAGTGATGATGTGGTGGGTGGTATGGGCTTGTGCTACGGTATACAGTGTGTGTAAACTTCTTTTCCAATCAGCTGCTACTCCTCTGGCTTTTTCGCTGAGCTGGACATGTACTGCTTGTGACATATTTGTCTGTCATTTGGGTTTCACGATTTCGCAGTATTTTGCAGTGTGCTGCAGGTAGTGAGTAATGAACAGGCACAGTTGATTTCTCCTGACCTGTCTGTTGCATATTACTTGCAATGACTGTTGACAGAGGCTGCGCGAACGCTGTGAAAGCCTGAAACTCAAATTTCAGACAAGTATGTTGCAAGCAGTACAATGTAGAGGCAAAATTTCTAGCGAGGTGGCCCATTGTATGCATCTGTAAGGAGCATGAAGCATATCATTGTGTTAAAAAAAATACAGTTCATGTACAAAACTCTATGGCCGCTGCACCCATTTTACGCCTCTTTTACACCCAAGCTGAATGGATGTTGTAAATAACGTGTTAAGTTATTATTACACCCATTTAACACCCCTCATCCGAGGGTGTTTCTTCGAGCTGGTGTCATTTGGGAGTAAAAATAGGTTTACACCCCAATTACACCCGGATTACACCCTAAAGGGTGTAAAAAAATTAAGAGTGTACACATTCCTGCTACTATTGTACTCGGATGAGGTAGAAATAGTCAATCCCCTGGGTGCCAAACGTGGCAAGTACAAGTTGCTCTGCGTGTACTTTAGTATGCTGAACCTGCATTCAAAATACAGGTCACAGCTGCAGTCAATTCATCTTGTCCTGTTGGCACGTTATGTCCACGTCCAAAAGTTTGGTCTCGAAGCACTTTTCAAGCCACTCATTGACGACCTACAAATATTGGAAGAAGACGGCATCGAAGTTCTGCTTGGAACATCACTCCGAAATGTGAAGGTTTCCGTTTTCTGCATTTGTGGTGACAACCTGTCCCTCAACCGCATTGGTGGCTTCACCTGCTGCTTCAGCAATGGGAGAGTTTGCCGCTTTTGCCTGGCAATGTCAAAGGAGCTACCGAGCCTGACATCTGAAGCTCTGTGTAGGGTGAGAAATTCGGAGATGCACAAGCAACATTTGGTGTCCGTGGAGCTTAATGGAGCCCGGTGTAAAAGGATGTATGGCGTCACAGGTACCTCTCCGCTTTCAAAGCTGCCGCAGTTCGACGTGACCACACAGCTCCCTCCAGATGTCATGCACGATATTCTGGAGGGTGGCTTTGAGTACATCCTAAAGCAAGTCCTTGAGTCCCTTGTAAATGATGAGGTCCTAACGATGGAAGATATGAACAAAGTCAGGACATTTCCCTATGGCTTGAATGACAAGAAAAACATGCCAGAGCCAATAGAAGAGTCCTTCATCTTTGGGAACAGCAACTTAAAAGGAACCGCAACACAGAAATGGTGCTTACTGCGGTTGCTACCGGTTATCCTAGGAGACAGCATTCCACACAACAACCCGGACTGGAACGTCTTCCTACGCTTCTGTGAGATTGCTGGCATTAGCTTTGCGAGGCAAATTCCAAAGGAGTATGTTGCGTACCTACAGGTGAAGGTTGAGGAGCTCCTATTACAGTTCGCACGCCGGTACCCGGAAGTGTCAGTGAGGCCAAAACTGCATTATTTGATTCACTACCCGAGATTCATCCTCCAGATGGGCCCACTGCAACAATACTGGTCAATGCGGTTCGAGTCCAAGCACCAATGTCTAAAGAACTTGGCAAGGCGAACACGAAACTATAGAAACATCTGCAAAACCCTGGCACAAAGGCGTCAAGTTCTTCAGAGCTACCAGCTGCAGTGTTTCTCATTTGGTGATGAGTTGTCCACGTCTTCAGCAAGACCTATCAAAGACGATGTGTTGCCGAGCTATGCTCAACAACTGTCCGCCACTCGTGCGCGTGTTGTGAAGAATGCATCGGTCAATATGTGCACATACAGCGTAAGTGATGTTCTTGTCCTACAGAGGGACAACGTTCCTGTATTTGGACAAATAGAGGCCATCTATGTTTCATCGGGTCAAGCACACATAGCAGTGAACATCCTGGAAAGTGCTGCGTTCAGTCGACACAAGTTCTCCTACACTGTAGAAAAGACAAGTTGCTACAAGCTCATTCGACCAGGAGAAGAAGCTGTGTACTGTCCACTTGACTTGTACAACTTTATTGTGGTACCAAAGTGGGAGCTATTTTGAACCCTGCCCCTCCAGGAAGCAAGTGTGTGCTCACCGAGAACTTGCTTGGTGGGACTACTTGTAGTGTGTAAACAGTAGACTGATGCCAGGGGCAACAAGGAGAAGAACGCTTGGACAGCTAGTTATTCACAGTTGTTATCACTGTTACTCACAAATGTACAGTAAGGCACTGTTAGGCGGGAACATGAGTATGTTTTTTATGTGGTCACTCATGAATTAAAGAACTAAAGTTCATCAAACAAGGGCATGGTGCAAAGAAGACTGATCAGGACGGACGACCACAAGCACCCTCTAGCAACATCTTTACTGATCAAAAACACTCGAACAAAGAACATTTAATGTTTTTGATTAGTAAAGATGTTCTAGAGGGTGCTTGTGGTTGTCTGTCCCGAACAGTCTTCTTTGCACCGTGCCCTTGTTTGACACACCAACTTGCCCGACTGACGTCCTTGTTCACTAATGATCATGTTTGTGTAAGCCTTAACTAGGACTCGAGAAACAGGAAGTGCTTTATGCAATAGAGAGCACTTCACAAAGCATTTCTGGCGTTTTGGGAAGGAAGTGAAAACCGTCTGCATAGCATCAATGGCCACTGAGTTGCCAAAAATTCTGACCTGCCTCATGCACAAAAATAAGCTGTAAATGTTTGGGAAGCAACGCACCCATGGGCAGGATAGCTGATTGATAACTCCCATGGTGAAGAAAAACCTTACTTCTGCAGCACAAAAAGGGACAAACCGTCCTGGCAGTAATGACACTCACAGCTACAGATTAGTCATAGTTACAGATTTTGTTCAATTTCATGCTGTCCAAAAAAGTGCTCCACCCACAGATGGCGGGTAACATTGTATTGTGTTGTGAAGCTCCTGACTTACTTTTGTTATTATCTTTATTTCCATGTAATTGATGGCAGCAGTCAGGGCTAAAAGCTGCAAGGACTTTCCAGTTAACGGACAAGAATACTAAACGTGTTGAAGGGGATGCTGCTTCACAAACTGTCCGAGGTTGTATTCTACCGCGTGTCCGACGAAAATCTCCGATGAAGGGCACGTCACGAGAAACTGACCAGAATTTCTAATAGAAAAGTCGTTTTTTCTTTCAAAATTTATGGCCCATATATCTGTTTGTCACATGCTCCCCTCAAAAATAACTTCAAATAAGCAATTAATGCAGGCCATCATTATAGTGTCATAATTAATTTTTCTAAGTAGCGAGAATTGGTGGTGTAAAGTACAAAGCTGTTGTGCACAGCCTTGGAATCCGTATTATGCAAACGTCAATGCATCCGTATTATGCAAGAGGTGGTTGCTCAGTGCCCATGTTTGTGGGCTGCATATCCTGAGGGCGCGTGCTACAACTACACCACCCACTGATATTAATTAATTTGCAGAATTATGGAAGTTAATTAAGGCCTGCATTAATTGGTTATTTGAACTTCTTTCTAGGTATGCCATGTGAGAGATGTGTAAATGGGCCACAAACTGTGAAGAGAAAAATGAGTCTTGCAATAATTTTTAAGGATTCTCATCTGTTCCTGTGACACGCCAAGCTTCCTTACACAAATTTTCCAGGATGGTTCCCCTCCAGCTGAGTGATGACGGTGCTCGAAGCGCCAAGCAAAATTACTGTTAAAGAGAACAGCGACGATTCGATCGGATAAATCTGACCGTCCTGAATTCATTTATTTAAATCGCTGATTTGATCTTTTTCCTCTTAGGTCAATTTGTGGCTTCTAATTGTTGACATTACAAATCTGGTAAAATGATAAGAAGGTAGTTCAGCTTCAACAGCCTGAGGCCATGAGAATAACCTGAATACAGTCAACCCTCGATTTATGAACTCCCTCGATTTCCCGAAAAATCGTTCATAAATCGGGGGACTCATAAAACAAGGGAGAAATACATGAGAGACGAAGTTTGGTCCCACTGGGTGTCATTCATAAACCGAAGGAATTCACAAATCGAGTGTTCATAAAATAATTGTTTTCTTTCGGTATTCGGCTCGATGTGGGGCACTTTGTCATTAGTATATTTGTTTACTGTTTGTCATAATCCATTTGCTGATCGACACTGCCACAGGCTGGTCCGAAAACCTGGGTCTGGCCAAGTGCAACTGCTTTTTGTTCAAGCTCGAGCTCGAGTTCATGGTCTTGCGCCTGCACCAGGCTATTGTTATTATGCAGTCATTTTGCCCTGCCTTCTCCCGTCACAAGACATTAAGCGTAGGACAGATTTCCGATGTCCATTGTGCTCATTGTCACTTTCTATGTTGCGGCTCTCAGGCAGATGCTGCCCTGCTCCTGCAGACAGTGATTTACAGCGATGGGTCCCAACTACTTTTTTAGTAGTTGAACTACAGCTATTACAACTACTATTTCAACTACTTTTACACTGCAGCAGTTAAAACTACTTTAACTACTGCAATGTAGTTTAGCTACATCTATAATAACTACCGATCCTTGTCCATCAACACTAGCCATTTTTGTGTTCTCGGACACCCAGGTAAGAATACGAGCAGTAATAATTATATTTAAAATATAGTCACGTGCATACTTTGCTTCCTACACTTGCTGTCGTCAAATTCAGTGCCTGTCCCTTCCACGGTAAGTATTTTCTGTTCAACGTCCATTGGAGCCGCAAGTAAAAACAAGCTAGTGGAGGAAAATTTCGAGAGAAAAGGTTTTGGAGTAAAGGTTCGAAACACCTTGAGGTTTGAAGCTGGGTAAAATCGTGCTCGAAATGGGCCAAATTGACCTTCTTTTCCTTCAAATGTTGTGTGTACATCTAATGGAAAGTCACCCCAGTTTACGTACATGACTCACTACGGTCACGAGTAAATGGATTTATGCAATGCTCACCAAGTTCCTGAATTTGAATACCACATCAAGATCACCCGTTGAGTCCAGAGTGTAGCACCAACCTCGGAACAGTAGCCAGTTTCAACATTAAAGTTTTTTTTTTTGTGCTGATGCTGTGACGAACCAAGCTTTATTATTTTTTTCTTTGTTTTATTGCACACAAAACAAGGTCCTACAACAACTTCTGCAGAGCTGTTGACTGACCTCTGTAGCTGATGTGATGTACCACAGGAGGTTACCGAAGCTTCTATCGCACAAATATTCCCGAATACAAGCATGAGATCATCCCCGTTCTTTGTGTCCTCTTTCCATAGCACCTTCTACCATCGTATCACACACCGGGCTTCCTCGGTGGAGCAGGGAAAAAAAATCTGCACTTTCTTATTTGATTTTTCATTTAGTATTTACACTTCGGTCATAAGTGTAATGTGTGTGTTAAAAGAAAATTTATTACATGAGTTGCGAAAACACTAACAGTATACCAAGTACACCTAGACGTACTTTGCAATATTGACCGTAAATAACAGGGCTGAGGGCAACAGTTATCTAAGCGGAATTCTCTCTAGAGCGCAAGGAATATATGGCTCAACGAATTGGCAGCAAACTTGTACAAGATAAACATATAAAGGTTGGAGGAATCCAAGTTCAATTCAAGTAACTGTAAATGTAATTTTGCTTAATTGTAGCCTGAGATTGTCCTGGATCTGGCAGTACGTCAGTTCCTTGTTTTTTTGTTTTCTCACTGGCTCCTGCCTCTACCTATGGGCCGAATGGACACTGAAAAGAAAATGCCCAGAGTGTATTAAGTAGCAGTAAACGAAGCTTGTCGCGGAAATGTATAAACGAAAATTGTTTCTATGCAGCGAAAGCTTCCGCTATAAAGGTACATACAGCATGCGACCGCCTCACAGCACACGCATTTATGGACTTTGAGGGTCACCTTTCTGTGTCCACGCAATAGACTCATTTGCAGAATTACCTCACAGTAAATGAGGTCTGGGGCTAGACCAGCATTAAAAGTGATGAGGGGGATATGTATTAAAGAAAAATAATGAAGCATAGAAAAATTGGTCACAGAGTGAAGTACCTGCTACTTTGCGCTGTCTGTGATCACACTGACTTGGTCCACGCGTGAAAACGCTGCCGACGTGATGGAAAGGTGCGTGCACAAAAAGAAGATTTCGAACACATTTCGATTTTTACAACAAGTTCCTGTGCATCTCCGTTCTCGTCGAGCAAGTATTTCAAGGTGAATGTCGGAAGCACAATCCAAAGTAGTTGGGATTGGTAGTAAGCTAACTACTGTAGTTAACTACCCGAGACAGTAGTTTAACTAGTAGTTGCCATTACATTTTTGCAAAGAGTTGGAAACTACTTTTTAACTACCATTAGGTAGTTGAACTAGTAACTTGCCTACATGTAGTCAACTACTACCCATCACTGGTGATTTATTCCAGACTGCGAAGCCTACAACGTTGTCAGCAACGAGGACTGTTCAACACCGCAGCTCTCAAAACACACCCAATCCACTCAATTTATCCCCCGAGTGCACTGCTTTGCGAATGGTAACCTACCTGCAAGCCCAATTCTCTATGTGCAAGTACTGGAGATTTGTTTTCTGAGCTATTTCTAAGCTGCTATGAAGGTTGAAGAGCTCTTGTGGCAGCGGAATTGGAAGAACAGGCCAGCAAGCGAGGGCTAGATGTTGTGGTTTACAAAGCACTAATGCGGTCAGGATGAATAGTGGCTGGGCACATGACAGGCAGCTTAGTTCAAGAAACTCTCGCCACTGAGACCTGAGCTGGACCCAGGCCAGTTTTGACATGTGTGAGCCAGGCCCGGGCAGGCTGATAGAATAAAAGTCAAGCTTGTGCCGGGCCTCATAAATCAGCCCGTGCAGTGCTCTACCCTACACTGGCTCCCTCGCTTACATGTAGTTTCGATTAGGTTATGCCTAGTTGTTAGTAAAGGGCCTAGAGACACAGTTTGAAAATTCGTTTTCTAGATATTTCTGGGGCAGTTAAGTTTTTTTTTTTTTTTTTTTTTGCAGGTTAAAGGCAAACTGATGTGCTTCGTGTATGCGGTGGTTTAAAGCTCTTTTTCTTTTATTTTCTTTGTTCAAAGGCCATCAGTGAGAATTTGGTGCGAAATCGTTTGAGTTAAATACTATTCGACTACTTATATTCGCAACACTGTTCCCGAGAGGCGTAAAAGGCGCGCAGAGGCGAATATTATGTGGACAGCCCGGAGCGGCGAGCTTCGCCACCTAACTATACGCAGTGTCATTTTATTCGACACTGAAGGCATCAGAAAGAGGCAGATAAAAAAAAAGCTAGCGCTACTTTTCTGATACTGAGCTGCACCTAACACAAGTACCACAAATACAGCCTCGCCGGTTGCTTTTCAGCGCTCTCTTCGCCTTGCGCACTGCATCTAATTAAAATGAAAAAGCACGGTATACTTTACACTATATTTCCACCTCTAAACTGAGCTGCAGACGGTGGTGTAGCCACGGGGGGGCTAGGGAGGCTCGAGCCCCCTCTACCTGCCACGGACCGACCCACACAAATCGTGCAAATCCGAGAACATAATATATGAGGGGGGGGGGGGATCAGTGTGACGATCGCGAAAGTTCTTGCAGTTCATGGCGTCTATCTAAGAAGCACTCTTGAATGGTTTTCGAAGTATGAGCTTTTCAAAATACTTCATGCCTCATTGGTCATGACAGCCTATACATGTAATCGTACTGTGAACGTCTAAATCAACTATTTTCGTTCCTTTTTTTTAATCCTCCTTTGCAGTGTGCACAAGTATGTGTGTGTTGTCGACACAGGATCAGCGGGGGGGGGGGGGGGTTTCGTATCGAGTCCCCCCTACCTTGGAGATCTGGCTACGCCACTGGCTGCAGATAGGATGGCATCGCAGAATATGTAACAATTATGCGCCAGCGGTTCTATTCTAAAACCATGCCGGCACTGCTTGGTTAAAAGAGCAACGCGATGTACGTGCCCGAAACAACCGACAAGATAATTCTTCAGCGACATGCGACGTGCGCAGGCGGGTGTCAATGGTTAGAATTATATTTGACAGGTTAAAAACATCGACGGATCCCTCAGGGCTCGGATACTTTGATTTCCAAAAAACGGGTGCGTTCCGAGTAAACTCGCCTTCGTTCGTAACACGTACGGAGCGTCGTAGTCCACACTGCACCTTTCCCAGTTCACCACAAAGTCACCACATTGCATAAACATACATGCACAATCCCGGAGTCGAAAACATGTCCACGTCATTCAGTAGATGTGAACAAGTTCGCCCTAATATTCACGTAAACAGAATACACATGCATGTGTCCGACATATTCGCAGAGCGGGCCGGCCCGGCCGATGATTACGGAGTCTGCGCAGAAGAGACCACAGGAAGGCGCGCCACTTTGAACCGCAAGAGGTGGAATCTTGTTCGACAATTGTCACGCCTTGGAGTCTAAACGAAGGGGAGAGGGGCACAAAGGCCGCGCTCCTGCCACGGAGGAGCAGAAGAGAAGTAGGTTAGGTAGAACGGCGCCATTTCGACCCGTTTCTCTACCTTTTTTTTTCTTTGTGTGTCTAGTCTAGATACGGACGCGGCAGTGCTTACAAATTTGGTAGGCAAGATGAGTACAAACTCGAAACATACTATTTAGAGACTGTATACACGTTAGCCCAACTTCTAAACTGGCTTTATACAGCAAAATGTATACATGCTGTCTGCATCGATTCTATGTAAACCATATACAGGGAACCTGATGTCTGCGGTAGATGAGTACCCCCAAGAACCCACACAACAGAGTAGATATAGCAGCAAGAGATCACTTTATTCACCGCTCACGAGTACGTACCTTTCAAAGTATGTCCATTTATCATCAACGCACCTGAGCGTTGAATTCGTAGGGGCGCGAAATTGGTAATGATTGAACGACCCACAACAACGAAAGAGAGCACACGTATGCCGTGGTTTCCGGTCCAAATTGCTTTTATTATTTATTATATTTTATTAATTACAAGGAGGGGCCTCCACCATATTTTACACGAAGCGTAAGTCTCTCCTGTGGACGCCGCTGCGTCATACATGCTCAACCGGCAAGAAATATCGTTCCAGAAAACACGATGCAGGAAACCCATGTAGAGTAGTGTATAGAGACATATGACATACCGCTTACACAAAACATACATCTCGCTGTCGTTATTCTGATCGCCTGCAAATGGAGTAAAACAGACAATGACATTGCATGGCGCACTATGACTGATGTGTATACAGGGTGTCCACGCTAAGTGTGAACAGATTTTTTAAAAATATATCAATCACTTTTTCTGAGAAATCAATTGCAATATAGCATATGCTGAAGGGCACTCCCTAGGGGGGCATTAACAGACTCCTAAGGCAATGTCTTAATTAACTTTCAATAATTAAATTTTTAATTATAAAAGCTACGAAGTTGCCCCAATGAGAACATCTGATCTGTTCGGTCACCAGATACCAAAACCGTTTTCAGAACAAAAATCCGTTCATGAGATCGTCCGCAAAAAATTCGTGAAGGAACACCTTTTTTTTTTCTTTATTTGGTTTATTGCGCATCTTCAAAGAAGCGGCTTTCCTTTACCCTCAGTATGAGAGAGTGAAAGAGCACAATGCTGCCAGATGTGTCGAAGATTAGATTTAACTTACGAAAACAAAACAAAAAACAGATGTGTCGGGTGACTCTATCGCAAATGCCCTTACCTTGGGTTGCATTTTTTGTTTTCTTTTAGTCTTTTTTCAGGACGCAAGAGCCGATAGTGCGCTCTTTCATCCTCTCGTATTGGGGGCGAAGGAAAGACGCGTCTATGAGATGCACAATGAATAAAATAAACAAGAAAATGGTGTCCCTTCACGAGCTTTTTGTGAACGATCTATCGAACGGATTTTTGTTCTGAAAACGGCTTTGGTATCAGGTGACCTGATAAATCAGATGTTCTCATTGGAACAACTTCGCAGCTTTTATAAATAATACGTTAGGAGATTAATTACCGCTCATTAATTCACATGGGGCGACCAAGAAAATATTTTTGGATAGACCACACAACTGGGGCCAAGCACATACAGTTTGGTACCGTTTGTGTTGAGCACTCCCTTTTTGTCTTTGGCCCCGGGCCCTTTTTCAGTGGGACACCCTGTATAGCCGCTATACCATGGTAGCAGGAATGTATGTATCTAAGGCATGTATTTATGCGTGTAGGTATGTATGTATAGGTATGCATGCATGCATGTACTCATGTATCTATGTATGTATGCATACCTGTATGTATGTATATATGTATGTGTGCATGCATGTACGTATTGTGCTGAACAAAACTTTAAAGACATGCTCCAGCGCATTCCTCCCTGAGACTGACACCCTAGCGGCGAATGGGACCGTGCGCACTTCCAAACAGGTGACTGAGCTACCTAGCCACTTGTAAATATGTACGGTCCTATTGGCTGCTAGCGTGCCACTGTGTGCGAGGAATGCGCCAGAGCGTTTTCGATAGCCTTTTGTCGCGTATTGTAGGCGTGTGTAGTTCAAGGTTTCTGGTACAGGGGCTGTATGACGTGTATGTACGTACGTACGTACGTTCGTATGTATGTATATATACAGGGTGTCTTTTTTTAGGCGATACAGATTTTTCGTTTAAAAACTATAAGGACTATAGACGTGCTGTTTTCACTTCTATCATCTCTGGGCCGCCGGACATTCTTGGTCAAATATTGCTCGCCCGTCAAATGACTAATTACCTAAAAATCGTTAATCAACTTTTTAATTATAAAAGATACGAAGTTGTCCCAATGAGAACATACGTTCCTTTGGGTGACCTGATATCGTAGCCGTTTTCAGAGCAAATATCCGTTCGGTAGATCGTCCGCAAAAAAATTCGGGAAGGAACACCTTTTTTTTTCTTTTTTTTGTTCATTGCGCATCTTCAAATACCCGTCTTTCCTTCACCCCCAATGTGAGAGGAGGAAAGAGCACACTGTCGCCTCTTCCGGCATGAAAAGTGATTAACAGAAAATGCAGCATAACGTAAGGGCAGTTCTGATAGCGTCGCCCGATACATGTGTTTTTGTTTTCTTTCCGCAACTAAAAGCTCATCTTCGACGCATAAGGCTCCTTGACCATCTCACACTGGGGATGAAGGAAAGATGCGTCTCGGAAGATGCGCAATGAAGAAAATAAAGAAAAAAGATGTTGTTCCTTCACGAATCTTTTGCAGACGATCTACCGAACGGATTTTTGTTCTGAAAACGGCTACGATATCAGGTCACAGAAAGGAACAGGTGTTCTCATTGGGACAACTTCGTAGCTTTTATAATCAAAAAGTTAATTAACGATTTTAGGTAATTAGTGATTTCACGGTTGAGTAACATATGGCCAAGAACGTCCGCCGGCCCAGAGATGATAGAAGTGAAAACAGCATGTCTATAACCCTTATATTTTTTTATGAACAATCTGTATCGCCTAAAAAAAGACACCCTCTAAACGTGTGCATGTATGTATTACGTATGTATTTCCCTGTTGGAAAAAAATATGAGGGACCATCAGGCTAATGGTCCTTATGTGTTATGGGACCCATAAGGTCCAGTAGACCATCAGGTCCAGTAGGTCCACAAGTCCCACTATTGTCGTGTGCATCCTCAAGAACCTGCGAAAATAAGGTACGCAATTTGGGTTGGAAATTCTACCCCGTTGAATGCTGTTAATGGGGGCAGTTTGGTTATTATGAAGTCTAAACGGGGCTCATGGTATTGCGCAGGGCGCCAAATTGTCACGAAATTGTTTAGGAAATGAAAATATGTATGTATGTATGTATGTATGTATGTATGTATGTATGTATGTATGTATGTATGTATGTATGTATGTATGTATGTATGTATGTATGTATGTATGTATGTATGTATGTATGTATGTATGTATGTATGTATGTATGTATGTATGTATGTATGTATGTATGTATGTATGTATGTATGTATGTATGTATGTATGTATGTATGTATGTTTGTATGTATGTACGTACGTATGTATGTATGAATATATCTATGTACGTACAGCGCTGAACGAAACGTTAAGAACAGAGCGTTTTCGGCAAACTTTTGTCGCATACTGTTGGTGTGTGTAGTTGAAGGTTTTGACACGGGGGCTGCATTAATCTATGTGAGCATTTGTATATGTGTGTATGCCTGTTACTTATGTATGTAGGCGTGCATACATATGCTCTGGTCTCCCCATCAAACCCGCGTATTGATCTTTCGCGGTGGAGGGAGGCGAAAGGGAGCCGGTCCTTCATATTTGGAGAAGGGCCCATTGATAACGCGGTCCGCCGCCGGGTGGGCCGTGTCTTTGAACGCGCGGCCCATAACAAGGTCGTCGGGGCACTACCGCTTGCGGTGCTGTTCCGGGAAGATATTTTCTTGATCATACATGCCTTTGACTTTGGTCGCAAAAATCGTTATCTGTTGATGTGATTTCTCAATCGTCCTTCATTATTGTCTGTTGAGTACACTGTGAAAATATTACGACTTATTTGATAAACCACATGGCTCATTAAGTCATGTGGTTTTGCATGTCACAGGGGAAAATACTGTGACAAGTGACATTTCTTTCATTTCAGACGTATTTCACCGTCTTCAACCAGAAGGAGCTCTCTAAACCGATGTCTGTCTTCAATGTGGGTTTCACTACATATGTTTTTGGTAGTGCAGAATCGAATACAAGGGCCGTAATTTCGGAACGAAACTTGCTATCACATGTCGATGAGAATAAATTAACACAACGAATATTTGTAATTTTTCGCTTTACTTCCTATATCTGACGTATTTTGAAAACCAGATAGAAATTATCTTCAGTATTAATTCTGTTCACAGGCAACTGCATTTGTCCATAACAAGCGGATCATGGATGATATCGTAAGAAAATATGAAACGTCGATGGAAGGGCTAAGCAACGTATCGACATATTTCTCTCACCGTAACAGAGTTCGGTGAATTAATCTTAATTCCCAATCCTCCTAATCTCAATGAAATTATCACGTAATGCGTTACAGAATATGATACCAAGTATGATATAATATACACGTTGTTTACTTTTGCTCGTTACATAATTTTTATTTTTAAAAAGTAAAGGAGTAAACTAGTACATGAGGCATTTGATGTTCTGAGGCTGGAGCACATAGAAAGGACAAATACATACAACGCCTCAAGTGCCCGAGGAATGAATGATGGAAAATGGCAGTCACTGAAAAGGTTAGCCTGCTGTAGGACTGTTGGTAGAGCCCTGTACCGGTAATACAGAAGATGTCGGTTCGAGTCCTACAGCTGGCTAACCTTTCCGGTGTCTTCCATCTTCATTTATTCACTCCTCAGGCACTTGAGGCTCTGTATGCATTTGTCCTTTGTGTGTGTTCCAACCTCAGAATCTCAATTGCCTCATGTTCAACAGGTTCCGTTTTCCTCGGTCCTGTCCTATGAATATGCTTATGAGTGAGAAAAATGTAAGAGTGAAAGGGGATCAGTCAGAGAGTGATTGGTTTGAACCTTCAGATAAAGTGCTCTTGGATGTCGCTGGGGAATGTCGCTTGGATGTGACTTCCTTCTAGGTAATGACCGTTGTCATACGTTGTCATATAACGCATCTACAAAAATGGCGTCAATTTTGCTTTGCCAGTTTTTTTTAATCAAGATATGTAACGAGTAAAAATAAGCACCCTGTACAATAATTGTATTAAAAGAGTTTGGAGACTTTCGTGCTTGTGGTTCATCACATCATGGACGCATCCTCCTGCGTACCCAGAGTACAGTGTAAAATAATTATTCTTCTACATGCGGTGCTGAGATAAAAGCCCTCGGACGAACTGCCGAGCGAAGTGCAGGCAGCTCTCGGAGGACCCTTCACTCCCATTGGCAGCCGTACGCACGTGACTTCTCGTGCGCTGCCTCACTAGCGGTGGCCAGGGCTGTGTTGTCTTTGTTTCGGTATTCGCGGTGCCAGTTTTATTCGCTTCTATTACCCTCTTCGCTTTAAAACTTTCAAAGCAGGTTAACACCACCGCAAAGGAAGGTCTCTTGCATTTATCTCTGATAATCTAGTATGACACGTCGCAACCACTTTAATATGTATTTATATGCCGTTGGCTGGACTCTCGCCCTTTCTCCCTATCGAAATTGCTTGGTCCCTAGCCCAATCCAGCCCAGCAACGCTCAAAGCTCAAAGCTCTTCTGACATTTCTGGACACCATCGGACTTCGATCGTTATTGTGGGGGGGCTCGTTATTTTATTCCCTCCATTCCCACCAGCAATGGGGTAGACTATCGCCTGTGGCGATGAAACTCCCCACTCTCCCAGGTAAAAAATAAAGTTGTTCTTGTTATTAACGCAGCCAGGAACTGCAATTCGCCCGTTTATTTCATTACATAATTGCTTTTACAGGTCGCCATTAGGAATGGTTCTTTCGAGTCTGACACTGATTTTGACATGCAACATCAAAAAGTAATGAAAGAGTGCTTGTCACAGTTCGAAAAGGAACAGAAGCTGGGAAATCACGACATAGAACTTCGGAAACAGCTCGCAAAGGTAATGTACCTTATAAGCTTCTACGTTCGCCTGTAGGCGGCACACACAAGACGTGGTACATTATGCAGAAACATGCATTGTGTTTTGTAGTCTCCCTTTTTCATAAAGAGTGGGAGGGCTGCACAAATGCAATTTTTGCGGGTGACACAACCTGAAAAACATTACTGTGTGAAAGCATATGCGACACTTGCACGGTAACTATAAGTACCTGGAATTAACAAAACTTGCAAATGAGATGTTTTTGAGAGAATGCGGCATACCAAAATGTGAGAAAGTCGTTACTTAAATCCACATGCATGCTTCCAAGAAAGGTCTGTCTCTATGTTCTCCATTTATCAATAACGCAGAAAAGACATGTCTCCCGAATCTTTCTCTTGTTTTTGATAAATTGCGTTGCGGTGGCTCGGGTACGCGAGTACAGCACCACGCTCGGTAGTTCATTGCGTGGTTCCTATCAATGCATGGTTACAATTACGTGGTCCCTATCAATATGTCCTCATTGGTAGTGGAGAGTCGTGTGTGTTCCTCGCGTTCTTCATGTCTCCATCGTATCTCTTGAACACTTATGCCCGGTTTCACCTGCGCCAATTAACAACTGCACCGAGAATAACGGTCCCTTAACTTTGAATTTAATCTTAACTGTGCTTTGCTAATGGGAGTTAATGTCACCAACTAGCGTTTGTAAAAAAGTATTAGCTTCAAGTGAGACCAACCTTTGATCTCGGTCCAATGTTAACCAGCGTCGGGGAAACAAAGGCTACTGCGCTTGTGGGTACAATGAACAGATTGGCTCTCACAGCACCTTAGGGAAGTCGTTGTTTTCCTTCGCTATGGTTGTCTGAGCTTGCACTTCTGCGTACATTGAACTAACTGAAGGCAAAACGCACACAACGTGCCATTGAATAATGTGACAAATGCTCACGACTAACCGTCAACAAATGCGCACGTGCAAAATGAATGACTGCGGTGCGTGGCACGCACATCAACTAAAGTCGGAGCAGCGTTCAAGACCTATCCTTTCACAGTACAGAGGAAATTGTAGTGGTCACTTTTAATGAGATACCCTCGAAATCTGGTGCTGTCTCGCTACCGCTTATTCAGAGGGTACAAAATTGCAGTAATGTAACCCCTGACTTAGACGGTACCACAAACCCGCTAAGATGAAGAGTTACAGATCACCCTCTCATTTTCGAGGTTTTCCAGAAGTTACCATTTCCCTCCCCTGTCGTTGAATTTTCAACCGTCGGCGCCTCGGCGCCATAAAGACAGAAAAATAAAACAAACGAATCATTTCGGAACGTTTATTTCTCTCAAAGCAAGCAATAGCACATCTATGTGCGTATATGACACAAAGCTCGAGTAACGAGCTAACCAATTACCTGTATCTTCAACCTAGCAGAACGAACGACGGAGTGACCGTTTATAAGTATACAGGGTGTCCCAGAAAACGTGTCATTGAATTATAATAAAAAAAACTACGCCACCTAGAATCATGCGGTCAACAGCATTTGTTCTTATTAGGTTTTTGCCACCTCCTAATGTGAATGTCATGTACTCCAAGGTTAATTATATAAATATTTGCAAACTGAACTCGGAAATTTGCCAAGTAAAGGTCACTTTTTTACCCCACCAATATGAAGAGCGTGCCGAATTCACTCAGATTCATGATAATTCACAGTGATACTCACGAGCTATCCCATCGGAAAAAATAGCCGCATATCATGCTTTTCGGAGCACCGGACCATAGCGCGCGATGACTTTTTGAGCGCAATCGCTCGCAGTGCGACGAAAGGAGGTTCCGAAGCCAGCCCACAGAGTGATAGTAGAAAAAGTAACAGTTCCTAAAATTGGGAGAGGGTAAGCATTATCCCAGCGAAAGTCGGACGTGATAAGCTGTGCCTGTTTTATCTCTTTCTGCGATGTCGGGGAGGGCTGGGTTTCCAACCTCCTTTCGTCGGACTGACAAAGATTGCGCTGAAAAATGCATCGTGCGCTATTCTATGCGACCTCCGTAGAGCATGATGTTCGGCTATTTTTTCCGATGGGATAGCTTCTGGATATCCCTGTCAACTATCATTAATTTGACTAAATTAGACACGCTCTTCACATTGGTGGGGTAAAAAAATGACCTTTACTAGGCAAATTTGCGACTTTAGCTCGCAAAAATTTACATTATATTTACGTTACACGACATTCACACGAGGAGGTGGCAAAAACCCAGTAAGAACAAATGCCATTGACCGCATGACTCTAGGTGGTGTAGTTTTTTTATTATAATTCAATGACACGTTTTCTGGGACACCCTGTATATATGGGAGAGACAAACAAGTGCGATCAGCAAACTCGCCTCTCGGAGATAGACTCCCACGCTCACCTGTTATCTGCATTCCGTTTTCCAAGCTCTTCCTGATGCCAGATACCATAACCTGCAAACTTTTATCGGCGTATCAAAACAGTTGTTGATTAAGACCTACCCTAAACAGTGGTATTTGTACCCAACGAAGACCGGATCCTTTCCATTGATCTCCGCGATAAAGAATATGAATGGTGACCGTGTAGCGAGCAACGAGTAAAAAAGATGCAGCTACATATACGAACGCCTTTCTTCACAAGCACACTGCTGTCTGGAAATCAACGGAGGCTACATGGTTTCTCTTGATCCCTGCGACAAAAATTTTCAATGGTGAAGGTGTAGTAAGTAGCAAATAACGAGATGTCCAGGTAGATACCGATATTCTGACCTCATCAGAATGATTAAGAAAACTAACTCGTCAGGTAGATAAACCTCGTGGAGAGGTAAAAAAACGTTCCTGTATTTCACCTTGAGTTACATGTTCAGACAGAAGAGAGCGAGAGCTCAACAGCTTGTCTACATAAGACACAAGGGAGAGAAGAAAGGTCACGTGGTACAGAGATCCAAAGCGTTGTACACAAACGGAAAGAAAAGAAAACGGAGCGAACCACAAACACACCGAAGCCACCCACCTCGTCCAGCCAGGCCGCTGTAACGCAACCGAGTTAAACCCGACACTTGTTGTGGTTATGGCCTCTGGAGTCAGACAGGGGTTCTTCGAATTGTATCAACACCGGGGATCCCGCTTCGAGATGGGTGGCATGTTTGGCTCCCTCCAATCTGCCCCTCCGTGTATACTTCGACTGATATCATTTGGTTTGAGTACAAGAAATTAACACGCTAAGAATACAGAGCAAAGAAACGAAACCCGTGCCTTGTAAGCGGCAGCACACCGGGGCTATTCCACATAAGCACGTTGCAGTCTGGAAATATGAAACGAGTACAACACCACCATTCAGACCGCGCCGGCACGACGACATGACAAAACACGGACGCAAGGAAGCGGCTGTCTGGAACACTGCCAACAGTGTCCTAAAGCAAAAGGTTGTCTTCCGTTGTCAAGAAGTTCATGAGGTGCACACATCTTGTTTTTTCTTTCTTTTTTGTGGCCGAGAGGAGAAGGTTCACATGGGGTTCACGGCGTCGGTGACTTCACAAACCCGCTATGTACTGCTTAAAACTATACACGCTGCAGCCCGAACCCCATGAATGAGAATGTTCTCGAAGGCGCACCGTCTATGAACCCTCCGTTTCTTTTTTAGAGTGTACCAATAGTCGCATTTGCTTTTTAACGTTTGAAAAGAAAACATGGAATAATAATGAAACGGTTGTGCATTCGTTTATTTATGTGGGTATCTTTTTGTTCTCACTGCAAACTGTTACAATCGCGAAAATAAAATATGTAGACCGTCTAAATTGCAAATATACCGTTTTTATCATTCCAGCCTGCGTGGATGATCATCAGCAGCCAGCCGTTTGGTGTGGATAGGTTAGCAAGCACCACATGAATGTATCGGGCTACTACGCGGTAGTAGCATATAGATGTGACTTAGCTGTATATAATGTCCTTATGTATTTATGGTCCTCCATAACCGATAGGGAAACTCCACCACACGAAAAAACGTTATTCGCCGAATGAAGCCTCGGGCCCATGCGTAGCTCTGTGTATAGTTTGTGGGACACCAAAAAAATATTTTCTCGCCCATATCAAAAAGTACCTGAAGAGTACCTTAAGTCTTATTTTTTATGTGCGTTAGTATCGACATTAATCCGTCATCTCCGTCCATTTGAATTGTTCTCGGCCGACTGCTTCATTTTCAAAAATGGCGTTGAAAACGGGCAGCTCTACCAAAAGTACGACATTTGGGACTAAATGGGGCAAAAAATATTGCGTGGTCGGCCTTCAAAACATGAGCTTTTGAAGTATGGACGGTCCATAACACGCTGAATTTATTTGTCCCTTTCAGCTTGTGCGAAAAGTGCCCTTAGCAAGGCGCACTGTTGTAAAAAATATCGCCAAAAAGCAGCCCCCTTCCCCTGGCCGAAAATGAAACACGAGGGAAGAACTTGATATTGGCAGAATGTAAGGACCATACTTTTTCATTCTATCTCACTAAAGTCCACCTAGACGCAAAACGCTGCTCACCGCGTAACTTTTTTCGTAGCATGGTTTTCGCGATTCTGACAAAATTTGACCCCGCCTAAATCGAAAACGGTTCAACATTGTCCAGACAATATCCTTATTATTTGCAATAAGGAGTCGATGACAATTTTTGGAAGCAAAACTGATCGGGATTGAGCACGACCTTTGGGTGATTTGGCCTGGAACCCCCAGGTGACAACCTTTCTGCGCTCTGCTCCAAAGCATGGTAACCTAGGGTTATGACGTCAGAATGCGTTTCTTTCTTTTTTTTTTTTCATTCAGCCCGAGTAACCTCGCGAGTTTAGTGTGACGTAGCATCACGTGACCCTGCCACACTTAGCCGCGAATTTTCGAACGGTCCGACTCATTCTGCGCTCAAGGTCGCGGCAGTTGAATTTTCGATTTGCGGCAGATTGTAATGTGTACGGAATGGGAACAACAATATGTTTCTATTTTCCCTGGAATTCGTCATGAAATCGTGTGCTAGTGCCACTTAGGTGTCGTTACTTACTGAGGTGTTTGTTACTTGCTGTGCGGCAAGCAATCCTCAGCATAACTTGCATGTATGCCAAACCTGCATTCCTCGAGAATTCCTCGAAAGTGTAGTTCGTTATCGGGACCACTGGGTTTTAAAAATTAGTGAAAGAGTTCGAAAGCTAAATATCGCATATGCCAGTGAAAAAGGGTCATATTGTCACGAATGAAAACAGAGGAGCGAGACGGCGAATATAAGGGGGACGCTTTATTCTAGCTGCTTAGCTGGCTAACACCAGAGCCATAGCTCTTAAACCGAACTAAGGTGAATATGCTCCCACTGGGAGCTCACAAGCTTTTATACACAGCGAACAATGAGCATTGTAGAAAACACGTGTCGGTGAAAAGAAGGAAATACAGAGGCTTATCCAAGGTCGTGGGCCCGTCCTTGAGATTGATGCCAGCGAAGGCCCAGATGGCTGGTTATCGAAACTACCCATTCTCGAAAATCCCGCCTCAGCACGCCCTCCTTGAAACACCCGTGCTCAAAACGGCTTTCTTTTTCCGACCCTCATCAAAAGACCCTTACTCAGAACAACCTCCTGCTTTCGACCCGTGGCAAAAGACCCTTACTCAGAGCAACCTTCTTCTTTCAACCCGTATCACAATACCCTTTCTTTTTTCAACCTACATCAAGAGGCCCTTCTTCAAAGCGGGTTGTCCTAGGAGCTCTGCACAGAACTCCGTATCTGGGTCATGTCGAAACATGTGCATGTAGGTTCAAAGTTGAAACACTCATTGGTGCTGTAGACGTGTCGACTGGAGGACCATGGCGGACTTTGTGATTCTAAAGACCCAGAAGGAGAACCCGTGCTTACATTTGAAAGGTTATAGGTATCATAAGAAACGGACGAACCAAAACGGAAGCACAGCGTGGCGGTGCGCATCGTACCTGACTGGTAATTGCAAAGCTAGCGTCATCACCGAAGGCGAGCAAGTGCGACGACGTCTCCGTAAGTACCAGTCCATTGTAATGAACTGCAAATAATGTGCAGATACGGCTTCTTAATTTCTAGAGCATGGCTTCCCAGCCGGTATAAATCGTTGTAGTATTTGTTATATTTAAATTTTATGCGTGGGTGTGCACGCATTGCAGACGAGCACAACCATCCCGCGGACAGTGCGGCAGCGCTTAAAGATGAGTTCCGAGGAGTACTGAAGGACAAAGCAAGGCAAAGCCCCCATGTTGCAGCCCCAGAACTGTACAATGCCGAGCTTCTCAGGATATCGCAAACTGTGAGCATTTTATTCATCACGTGCTCATTCATTCATTATTTTGTCACGTGCCGAAAGCCGCGTAAGTGCGCGCAACTCTGTGCCCTTATTGGAGTGCTTGTTTCGTTCATTTCCAGGCAGACCGCGACGCATTAGGGGAGCTTCCTACGTTTAATAGCCTGAAAGACACTATATACCGAGAAAAGAACAAGCTTCAACCACCACTGCCGAGTTCGGCTGCTGACGTTGACCTGCCTGACCACTACAGAGTAACGGAGGACGGCCGGCCCTTTCTTGTGATAGATCAGTCGGTCGACCAACGGATTCTGGGGTTTGCATCCCCCACGGGCCTGAAGCTAATTGCTCAGGCGCATGAGATTTTTTTAGACGGAACATTCTTCGTTGTTCCCCGAGTGTTCGACCAACTTCTGACTGTCCACCTGTCCGTTGGCGGCAGGTTTCTTCCCTGTGCCTATATCCTTTTGCCCGGGAGGTCGACGGCGATCTACTCGTGCACACTTTCTCTTCTGAAAGACGCTTGCATATCAGCAGGATACGCTAGTCCTACTCCAACGCTATTCTTCACCGACTTTGAACAGGGACTTATCCAAGCATTGAGAACAGTGTTCCCAAGCGCCGTGCATCGTGGATGTCACTTCCACTTTTCCCAAAGAGTGTGGGCCGCAGTGCAGCGACTTTCGTTGCAAACCACGTACCACGAGGTGCCCGCAGTCAAGTCGCTGGTCCGGAAAATGGTGTCCCTCGCTTTCCTCCCACCCCCTATGGTGCCGCGTGCGTGGGCAGTGCTTCGGCAAGATGGACAGGAAGCTGGAGAGCCCAACGTCGATCGACTAATCGACTACTTCGAAAGCACGTGGATGGAGGGAAACTTCGAAGTTCATCAGTGGAATCACAACGGCAACCGTGGTCCGAGGACAAACAACCACCTTGAAGCGTGGCATCGAAAAATTAATGCACGGGTCAAGAAAGCGCACCCAAATATATATTCGTTCGTCGATCTTATCAAGAAGGACGAAGCGCTGAACAGCATCCACCTGCTGCAACTATCTCACGGAGGCAGCCTTCGTGCCCGGGATCGAAAATGGGTGCATAAAGACAGAAAGCTGGAGCAACTCGAATCGGACCTCAACAACGAGAGGCTGACGATGCTCCAGTTTTTAAACGAAGCGAAGCAATTCTGTGGTCTGTAGCCCTTCTCAGAAAATTTTGTATGCGTCGTACAGCGGTTACAATAAAAACAAAATGAGCAGAAAAATAAATAAATAACAAAAGCTATGTTCCATTGCCTATTTAAAAACCCGCACGCAGAAAGCGCAAACTACCACCGTTGGGTGGAAATAAGCAGGGTAGTTATACGAAAGGGTTATTTTGAGAAAAACCGGTATGGTTAGTTTTGAGAAGAGCGTGCCGCGAAGGGAGTTTTGAGAACGGGTAGGGACGCGGAGGGTACAAACGAGAATGGGTTGTTTCAATATACAGCCGCGCAGATCCTTCTGGAAGGATCGCTCGCTAATCAGCGCGGCATGTGGTGGATTTTAGCCCGTCGTTCGACGCCTCGTTGCCTGTTGTTACTGTTCCGTGTGGTCGCTTCGAAGATGATACTTGGCAATACGCGGAAACTAAAAATATCAATGTAATAAAATAGTGTGGTCTAGAACCTTTTCTGTACGCGTTTGAATAACACAACCTCAAGCACTTCTAGAGCAGGACATCGTCGACCTTGCTGAGCCTAACGCATTTGGAAGTTGCCATCAGGAGACATTTTCTTTCTTTCTTTCTTTTTCTTTTTTTTTTTTGTGTGTGTGGGGGGGGGGGGTGCCTAAGTATTCTCGTCCGCACCAGACTGTGCCGCCGAAGTGTCTTGTCGGCGATACAAGTTGATTTTTATGTGCTGCACACAACCATATGAACTTCATTCAATGTAGCAATTCTGCAATAATGTAATAAAATTATATAAATGTCTCGTGGTCTGCTAGAAAAATCAGTGGTCGATAGCTGTGCTAAACTAGTGGACATAAATGGTTTGTGGTCCTCCGACTAAAAATAAGCCACCGAAAATGCAGTCACGCCAGAGAAATTGCCAACATCGAACTCAGCGTGACCTGGATCAAAAATGCGAACACGCAACTTGAACGAATATGCTAATAAGCTAACTAACATGCTGTGCCGGCGCGTCCGCACTGCTAAGCATAACGGGGTTAAATTGTGGCTGTCATTCACCAAACAACTTCGAGGGATATCAAAGACTCGTGAAGCTAAGAGGTTAATCAGCACTATCTGCTTTTTAAACAGAAAATATCATCTTACGAAGCAGTCGAGCATTATCTATGTTTCGAGACCGTGAATTTCTACGAGAATCAGGAATTTCGCAACCGGGAATATAGCGGCCCTAAAAAATAACCACCCCATATGAATAAGGACCACGTGCTATATAACCTGAGCATACAGTATTGCAAAACACTTGCTATTCCAGTTCATTAAAAAGAACGCCCTATTTCATGCAGACCCAGGTACGTTGTGCAGACTTTGAAAGTGCTCACAATTCTGAATCAATCTTTTATCTTGTTGGTAATCTTCCCGCAGGTCACAGAGATAACACAAGAACAATTTTGTGAACTAGATCTAGACGAAAACCTTTCAAAACCCTGTTACGATCACGCAAAAGAGTGTAGTAGCAGACGACAAGGCCACACGCGCATTTGTGTGACGTCACAGCCCTAGCTTACCCTCCTTTGGAGCAGAGTGGAGAAGGGTCGCTACCAGGGTTAACCCTGGCTAATTTTCAGGGCAGAGTTATGACCTCATTTCCGCTGCCCTGGCTACTTTTCACCCACTTCGAGTCACTCGGAGTTGCCAGAGCTGAATAAGAAAACGCTCCCACACACGCGCGCGTGTGGCCTTGTCGTCTGCGACACATGACAGTCGGCCCTCTTTTGCTTGGTCACAACCGAAAGCTTGAAAGCTTTTCGTTTAGCATAATCTTCCGGTGCTATCTCTGTCACCTAGTAGAAGATTAGTACCAAGATAGAAGGTTGAATCAGAAATGTAGTGCACTTTCAGAGAGTGCACAGCGTACACGCGTCTGCATTAAATAAGGCTTGTTTTTATTCAACTAGAATTGAAAGTGTTTTGCAATACTGTAGTCTAGGGTATACAGCATGTGGTTCTTATTCATACAGTATGAGTATTTTCGAGGGCCAAGTTATTCCGCTTGGCACGGCCTCGGAACATAGATAATGCTTGATTGCTTGGTAAGATGGCACTAATATTGTCTTTCATATAAGTCTAAGTTGTTTTAGCGAATGAAAGCCACATTTTAACGACATTTATGCTTAGCAGGGTGGACGCGCTGCCACAGCATGTTGGTTAGTTTACTAACCAATTTGTTAATGTTGGTATTTGCATTTTCTTATCCCGGTTAGTCTCAGTTCACTGTTGGCAATTTCCCTGGCGTGACTGCATTTTCGGCGGCCTATTTTGCAATCAGAGGACCATAAAACATTTATGTACATCAGTGTATTTTGCAACAGAGATATCGACCACAGACTTTTTTCTAACGAAGGGAAATGTGCTGGTAAACAGCTACAGAATTTGTTGCAGAATTCTAACAGTTGGTTACAGAATGAACATGGCAGTGTGAAACACATAAAAAATAACTTGTATCGCCGATTTCTTCAACGTGATCCGTCATGTGGGCCTAGGAGGCAAAGACACTTCGGCGGAACATTCTGCTGCTGACTATCTCGCACCCTCCCTCAAAAAAAAAAAAAAAAAAGGAAAAGAAAGAAAACTGTAAAAAATAATGGAAAATGTGCTCTTACCTAACCTGAGCTAACCATACCGAGGTGCGCTGAGCTGACTATACAGGGTGTCCCAGAAAACGTGTCATTGAATTATAATAAAAAAAACTACACCACCTAGAGTCATGCGGTCAACGGCATTTGTTCTTACTGGCTTTTTGCCGCCTCCTCATGTGAATGTCGTGTAACGTAAGTTTAATTATGTAAATTTTTGCGAACTGATCTCGGAAATTTGCCTAGTAAATGTCACTTTTTTGCCCCACCAATGTGAAGAGCGTGTCTAATTTACTCAAATTAATGATAATTGACAGCGATATTCAGGAGCTATCGCATCAGAAAAAATAGCCGAACATCATGCTCTACGGAGGTAGCACAGAATAGCGCACGATGAATTTTCAGCGCAATCTTTGTCCGTCCGACGAAAGGAGGTTGGAAACCCAGCCCACTCCGGCATCGCAGAAAGAGATAACGTAGGCATGGCTTATCGCGTCCGACTTTCGCTGGGATAATGCTTTCCCTCTCCCAATTTTAGGAACTGTTACTTTTTCTACTATCACTCTGTGGGCTGGCTTCGGAACCTCCTTTCGTCGGACTGCGAGTGATTGCGCTCAAGAAGACATCGCGCGTTATGGTCCGGTGCTCCGAAAAGCATGATATTCGGCTATTTTTTCCGATGGGATAGCTCGTGAATATCACTGTCAATTATCATGAATTGGAGTGAATTCAGCACGGTCTTCACATTGGTGGGGTAAAAAAGTGACCTTCCCTTGGCAAATTTCTGAGTTCAGTTCGCAAATATTTGCAAAATTAAACTTGGGGTACATGACATTAACTTTACAAGGTGGCAAAAACTTAATAAAAACAAATGCCGTTGACCGCATGATTCTAGGTGGTGTAGTTTTTTTATTATAATTCAATGACACGTTTTCTGGGACACCCTGTATATATAGACGCTTACTACATTTCACAAGTTGGCAACCTCCAAATTCGTTAGGCTGAGCAAGCCGCGGTTCTCCTGCATGCTCTAGAAGAGCTTGAGGTTGTGTTATTCGAAAGCATATAACAAAAGGTTCTACACCACACAATCTTATTACTCTTATGTTTTTAGCTTCACTGTATGACCCTCTTTCACTCGGATATGCGGTATTTAGCTTTCAAACGCTTTCACTATTTTTTCAAACCCAGTGATCCTGATAACGAACTACACACTCCAGGAATTCCCGAGGAATGCAGGCTTGACCACCAGGTACTGCTTGCGACATACTTGTTTGATATCTCCAGCCCCCGTAAAAGCGGGTTACCGAACCAAGTTGCTGTGCTACCGTCGCCTTCGCCTCACTTCCGTTCCCCTGGTGGCGGCGGTGTTCCGCAGCGCCACCAGACGGGAGAGATGGCGATCCGATAACCGCGCGTCGTCTGCTAGCTCCAAATGCGTCAACGGGGCAGCGCTTTCCTCGGAATGTTGAGTGCAATGGGAATTGTAACCTGTTTCCTTTTGTTCCTGTTTACTGTTTTTGAAACATAAGTACACCGGGTTAGGCCACATTTGAGCAGTTCCTGCGGTCGTCAGGACTTCTTGTGAAAGGTGTCACAGTAATGCAAGGGACCACGGCTGCTCCGTGAAACTGGCACAAGCGAGGGATTACCTCATTTTATTTACTGGTGTTATGTGAAGCAAGCAAGCCTCGCTTGCTGGCTGGGATTAAAAAAAGAAATAATAAATTTATACAAGATGAGGCAAAGAAACGCTGTGGAACACGGGACCTCAGTAACACGTTGGTGCCCCTCCACTCTCAATCACTGCGCTCATTCGCCTGGGCAGGGAAGCGTAGAGGGCGGAAGAACACCTTAGGAACAATCGAGAAAGTGTTGATAATCTTATCAACACTTTCTCGATTGTTCCCGATGTGTTATCCCTGAGGTGTTCTGACCATTCATTGGTCCACGCATCCGCACTCCGCATTCCGAAGAGAGCGCTGCCCCGTCGACGCATTTGGAGCTAGCAGACGATGCGCGGTTATGGGATCGCCATCTCTCCCGTCTGGTGGTGCTGCGCAGCCCCGCCGCCACCAGGGGAACGGAAGTGAGGCGAAGGCGACGGTAGCACAGCAACTTGGTTCGGTAACCCGCTTTTACGGGGGCTGGAGATATCAAACAAGTATGTCGCAAGCAGTACATGCAACTTTCACTGAGGCTTGCTTGCTCCACAGCAAGTAACAACACCTAAGTGCTAATAGCACCCGATTCCATTCCGAATTCCAGAAAAAACAGAAACATATTGTTTTCCCCATTCCTCTTCCTGAATACACGTTGCAATTTCGAGCAAATCGAAATTTCAAACGTCCGCTATTTTGAACACAGAACGAGTCCGACCGTTCGAAAATTACCGGCGAAGGTTGGCTACTCCAGGGTCACGTGTTGCTACGTCACACCAAACTCGCGAGTTACTCGGGTTGAATAAAAAAACGTGCCCATGCAGCCTGAGATTATTACCGCGAGGTCTCTCCCTTTCCCCTTGTTTTTTGCAGTGTTCTGTCTATCAACTCGGCAGGGGCATATCCTCCTCTCATCGCATTTTTCAGGCCGTTTTCGTGTGCCGTTGAAATACACGAGTCAGAAGAAGCCGATTTTCACTTTCTTTTTTTTTTTTTTTGCACTTGCAGTAGCATTAGAGATTTCGGCTTCTGGTGTATTCGACTAAGTTCGCCACGGGCTTCCCGATTCTGTAAACAGAACGTCATGCTGAATAGGCATATTTCAGAGTTCAATTAAGAAATTTATTTTTATTGCAATTGAAATTCGACAAAAGTATTTTTAAGACGGCAAACTTAACTGCCGCATGGGGGCCGTTGACCGCATATTTTTCCGTCCTACCGTTTTCTTATAAACCCCAAATGACACGCTTCGTCCCGCACCCTGTATATCAACAGATCTCAGATCAATCATCAAGAAGCGTTATCTCACACTGATGTTGTTATGTAACGCAATCTGCTCGAACCGAACTATGCACCTCTTACGAAAAGAGCTTTTGCACAGTTTAGTGTTGGTACTTCAGTGTTTGTACAGATTGCTGTTGTTATTCCACCTCTCTTCATCTCCCTTTCAATCAACGAATGGAACCGCACCATGTTAACTGAGTTTGCCGGTTTTATAGTTTTTAATAAATGGGGTGGGGGGAGTTACGTCACGATACAACTGAGATCATGAGCGACGCCACGGCGGTCGGTCTGTGGACTGCTTTTGCCCACTTGAGGGTTTATTAAAGTGTGACGAAAGCTTATCACACAGCACCTCGTATTTAACGTCCATCGAAGAAGGCGGCGTGTCTAAGCAACTTGTACCCTACCAACGAATTGTTGGCTTCCTCGGTCGCATTCGAACCCGTGATCTCAGGATCAGAAGGCAAACATATGCTACCGACTGAGCCACCTAGGTCAGTGGGTGTTATTGTGACACTTGTGTCTGAATGCTATTATGCCGTGATTTACTTACATATGCCCTACCTAACTGCGATATATTCTGGGTAAGGTTGTCAACCGGGACATCCCGAAATCCCAGGACTTGTTCCGGAAAATCTGGCGAATCGAGGCACTAGAAAAATGCACGACAATTTCCTTCTTGCAGTGCTCCGAACCGCTAAAACTTACGGCTTGCCTGAGTTGATCATGTGTCAACTTTGTCAGCGCTAATATTAGCTCTACATTCATGTTGGCCAATGACGAGCTCCTTGAGCGATGGCGCCGCTTTGGAGCTGTTTTGCTTCCGCATTTCACGGAACCGCCAAGTTCGTCATTCAAAATGTCTGGTAATTTTTCGGTCAGTCAGTTGATCGAACTTGTTCTTCCGCATGCCGTCGAATCCCAGAGGTGACATGATGGGAGAGACCAGAAACGACCTACCAACTTCCGCTAAACTGTGGCGCAAGAGCGGCTTTGCAAGTGTGAACCTTCGAATAACAGTTGGCGCTTTCCGCGCTGTTTTCCAGCGTTATGTCAGCGCACTGCTATATGTCAGAACAGGCCTTCATCCCTCCGTAAGGAAATGACACTTTTAGGGTGGGAGGTGGCAGAGGAACGCTATTTGCACGTACAGTACAGATAGTTTCTGACTTTCGTTTCAGAAGCTGAACGGACATTGAGTTTGGCAGCCAGTATCTTCACAAAAGTTCGCTCCGGGGGTGGGGGCACCATCCTCGACGCTATATGCTTTCTCAGGTCGTGTTTTAATCATTGTACAATGTGATAAGGACGATGTGACGGTGTTATAAACCGTTTAGAGTTTCGCTTCCTTCCATTCGTTTTTCCTTCGTTTGGGTGATTTCACGTCGGATCAGGCACGGTGGTCCGGTTGACCTGTCCAAGTTCTTTCAAACATACGTTAAAGCCTTGTCCCTAGGAGGCATATTGGCGCTGAAAGTAGTTGAAAATAATTAGTGGTTATTTTTTTAAATGAATTATCATTAAAATGTGGGCGTTTCGACCACTGCGCTTCCTACGCAGATTGGGGCACATATCCTCATAACTATTCGACATATTCAGCTGAATGTTTTCCCACTTACAATCTAGGTTGGGTAACACTGCAGCACTACAACACTGGTCTGCAGTTCCGCAGACCCCAAGGTTTGCCTTTGAGGAGATAAAAAATCGCAAAGTTGCCTGCTTCGTAAAATATGGTACGTTTCGGGAACCTCACAACTCGTCACCCGGTAAGTCCCCAATGTAATCTACAGCATCGTGTTCGCCTCGAAATGCCCTTTCTTGTTATAGCGAGTACATCGTATTGCGATTTAGGGCAACGCACCCAGCAGTCTTTTTGTGAGGGCTGTCTACGGAAAATTCGTCAATTCGACAGCGCGCATCCCATATATGCCCACTCGTGAAATTGTTAATTTTACCGAGAAACACTCCTCATGACGGCAAAAGGGCAAGGCTGCAGGACAGCTGGTACATGGTGAAAAAATGGAACCCGAGAAAGGGACAGAAGAGGGACGACACGACACGTTCTCGACGTTCGAGAACGTGTCGTGTCGTCCCTCCTCTGTCCCTTTCTCGGGTTCCATTTTTTCTTCATGACGACTCAAAGCAGCACATGAAAAAAAAAAAAAAAAGAAATCTTCAGAGATGGTCGAATTTACGCTGCGAACGACGTTGAGTTACGAACGTAACTTCGACCATCTCTGAAGCAATTTTTTTGTTGTGCTGTTTTAATTCGTCATGAAGAACGTTTGTGAGTAATATGAACGATGTCACGAGTGGGATGAGGCAAATGTTCGCGGAACCTTGAAATCGCGGTACCGCGGTGCGTTCACCCTATACCAGGCGTCTTAGAGGCCTTCCATCCAGGAAGAAGTTAACAAAAGGTGCCACAACTGGATATCAAGCCGCTGCATTTTTCTTTCTTTTCAGTCCTTCTTACTGAGAGGGCTGAGGTTAAGGGGTCCTTACTCTTACTCGGTTGGTGTCTGGGTGATTGTCGAATTGCCCTGTCCCCCGTCATTCCTGTCACCTCATCGAACAGGTACGACTGCCATTAAACGCAGGGTAACAGCGTTTGAAATCCTGTAGATAGGTCGCCTCAGCTTCCTGGGTAAAATTTCTTACATATTTCGTTCGAATATTTCGCTTAATTTTAAATATCGCGAAGGAAAGAGCGCTCGCGAATTTGGCGAAAATTACTACTTATACAGTGTATTTTTACAGAGGAGGTACATGAACAACAACAACATATATTCTTACAGCA
The DNA here is from genome assembly GCF_037126465.1 of Ornithodoros turicata. Taxonomy (NCBI): domain Eukaryota; kingdom Metazoa; phylum Arthropoda; class Arachnida; order Ixodida; family Argasidae; genus Ornithodoros; species Ornithodoros turicata. The sequence continues at coordinate 206,284,276 of NC_088201.1, read as the reverse complement.
CTCAACCGTGCCACACTGCACGCTCTACTTCGTGTTGGAGCCTTATCGAATTATACACTCTAAAATCCGTACCTCTTAAAACCCCCTTTTATAAGGTACATTTTTGCAAAAACGTACCCTTTATTTTATGCGGTACGAAAGCGCCTAAAAGGTACAGCACTTTTAAGGTACTGCCGTTTAACAGATACCCCCGTATAAAGGGTACAGCCGTCTAGCAGGTACACCCGTATAAGAGGTACAGCCGTGTAAGAGGAAGTGCCGTCTAACAGGTACGTCCGTCCAAGAGGTACTGCCGTCTAGAAGGTACAGCCATTTTAGAGGTACCATCGTCTAAAGAGTACAACCGTCTAAGAGGTACAGCCGTCTAAGAGATACTGCCGTATAACAGGTACGCCCGTCTAAAAGGTACTGCCGTCTAACAGGTACGCCGCTCTAAGAGGTACATCCGTCTAAGAGGTACAGCCGTCTAAGAGGTAGGCCCGTCTAACAGGTGTAATATGCCCGACACAAGAACCTTAGTTTTTATTCCAGGCCCTTGCCCGAGTTCTAACTAACTTCTTCTTCGCTTCTTCTTCTTCTTCAGACCCGTCGGCACCCTAAATAGGCCGGGGGCGCCTAAAGTTCATCCCTTCTGGGATGGTACTTGCAAATATTTGCAACAGAGGCCAACTGAAAGCGATCTGCTTCGTCGAGGTAACCAATCGTCTTCAAGACACCCTGTTTAGTGGCCGTTTGGACCACAGTAAAGGGACCTAGAAGTGTTGAACGAGGATCGGGTAATCCCTTATGGACCAAAACTTTGTCTCCGACTTGAACGTGGGGGATGTTCGTATTGTGTCGTCTGTCGAAGTACTTCTTCACAGTGAGTCGGTATCTGCGTTCTTCTTGTGGGTCCTTGCGTTTTTCTGTGAGCCTTAAGCCGTCAGCAATTCCCAGATCGTGGTCCGCTCGGAGGAGGGGCGTTGACCGATGAAAAGCGAAGTAATGTGTGCAGCCAATTGTGGTGTTATGTGACCGATTATGATGGTGGGTGGCTGCTTCCAGGCAGGGACGCCATCCTCCAGGAAAGTCGTGATACATATGGATGTACTGCTTTATGTCCCTTATTGCCCACTCTGCCATACCGTTTGTGGCAGGATGGTAGGGCGCTGCAAACCTAATTCGCATCCCTCTTTCTCGAGCGCACGCTTGCATGCGTTTGGAGGCAAAGCCCGATCCATTGTCGCAGACAATGACCTTTGTGGGGCGAATATATTTCTCTCAAGCAGCTTGATGGCGCTGTTGGTGTCCTCACCTCCCGCGCGTGTACACACAATTCGTGTGGGCCCGTCGACGGCCATCAAGAATGACTGAGTCCTTTTTACCCCCTCCGACTTGTTTCGGAGCTCGGCAAAATCTAAATGAACCACTTCGAACGGTACCGTCGAATGGTGAGGCATGACCATCATGTCTGGTCGTCGCTGATATTTGGCTTTGTGTATTTGGCATATCTTGCAGGACCGAACATAGTCTCTGACATCCTGACACCCTCCCTTCAAGAGGATTGTGGATCATCCCAACCTCGCTTCCGGCTGCCTATCGGCGCCCGATGACACGCGCTCCGCTGGTTAAGGCAAGTGTACGCGCCACTGTATCTACATCGAAAAACATTACAGCGCTACAACTGGGACGATAACCTTCAGCACTAGACAAACCTGAAATAGTGGAACGCTTCTAGGTTGTTACAACCCTCAATACAATCGCATACGCACTCTGGCAAGCTACTGTTCACTACGCTCACCCTACACATGCACGTTTTGGGAAACAGCATGCGCGTAATTGTAGCGGAAATGAACAACGTTAAAGAGCAACTTACCATGAGCAGGTACACCTTCCCGGCCTTTCCATGTCCCTTAACCGGCCAACTTAACAGTGCGAAGACGGCGGGTACCTGATCACAAATAACCTTCACACGCGGACGCGGCTGCACTTATAACGCATGTTTCTTCCGTAGGTATCAAAGGCTCGATTCGCTAGATATGTGGCAAGATAAAAAAAAAATAATAAGAAATTGACCCGCCTGACCTCATGAAACCACTGCAAGGTGTGGCTTGTCGGTTCTTCAACAGCTTATCTGTTCCGGAATGTTCTTTTTCTTTTAGTTTTCATGTTGGCCAAAAGAAAACCTGGCTCCTTCACGAACACACGGAGAGAGTTCAACCTCTTTCTATTTTATCAATGTAAATACAAAATAAGCAATATCATCACATATACAGAACGGGATTTTCCTTACTCACTGTCTAGCCTGTGTTCGTAATATACGTGAAACAAACGCAGACAATTTAAACAAAAGTACCAGGGTTGAGGCTTTTTAGTTGGCGACATAGACAGGAAACGTTTTATCATCTGCCTTGAATGAAACAATCATAGTTGTAAATCAACGGCTAATCTTTATCTCCGAGCCCGTGCGATGTATACATGCATTATCTGACTGCATCGAACCTTTTGGGGCGTTACTTGAACGCAAGAAGTTCAGAAAGCTGCGGAAAGCACAATAAGATGTTCCGCAAGAGGTACTGCTTTATACGGTACAAGTCACGGTACCTCATAGACTCACCGTGCACCCCATAAATATGCTTGTACCTCATAAAGCAACTGCGGAAAAGCACTGAAGTACCTGATATTTACCAGGTACAGCTCGATATAAGGTACGTTATAAGGTACCGATTTTAGAATGTAGGGAATCTCTCATGTGCTTTAATAACACTGTAATAAAGTGATCTACCCCGCCTTTTCTCCCCACCCCCCCACCCCCGCAGGAGTTTCGCACCAGTGTTGCGGATTTAACGAGTCGAGTCAGATGTAAATCAAATCCATGTTTTTCGAAACACCGCAAATCAAATCCAAATCAAGTCCGGATTTAAACTTGAGGCAACAAATCAAATCATTTTAAACCCGGACTTGTTTTTGGTGTGCTAAATCAAACCCGGTTTTAAGTCCACTATTTATCAAATCCTTCAACAAATCCGGGGGCTAAAGGTCCCGAAATAACTGTAGCATGCATCTGACCACGTCTACAAGGTATATACAATTACTGCATGCATTCGCTGGAAAGGACCCGAGACATGGTACAAACACCTATAAACGTCACCTGCAGCGGAGAGTATGAATAGCCAACATAGGGATACGAATGTTGAAGCTGACATTTTATTTTCACGTGGATATCGGAGTAACATTTGTGAAGTACGCCTACTCGGCACATATGATAAAGTCACCTGTAGGGAATTATGTTACGTTAAATGTGATGGCTGCGTGCTGCACACCGCGGTTGTGTTATAACAAACACAATAGTACATCCGCACAACACGCCCAACGCGCTTATTCACTCAGGTTCTTGTTTAGGAAGACCAGCTGCTCCAATGGAGCTGGATGCAGTCTGTTTGTTTTCGCGGTCTTGATCAGGCTGGCTGCACAGAACACCCGTTCAACTGCTCCAGAACTAGCACGAACTGCAAATACATGTTTCGCTAACTTCCGAAAGCAGCAGGTAGCGTGCCGCTGCGGACATCCAATAGCCGAGAGGGGAAACATCAGCATCTACTGTACACTCGCTTAAATAGAGGACTATTTCGTCGTTCGTTAATTCTTGCGGTACAAGTTCTGCGGTGGCATCAAGTTGACCACAAGCAAGCCACTATGAAAAAGGGCAACCAACATTCACATTCCTGCTCCTGGACACAACGACCTCATACGACTGGTTCTCATGTGCTCATTTCAGGACTTATTTTAGCAATCTCTGGGACATCAGAACGCAACATCACTCGCAGTTCAGAACCAACAAAACAGACAAAATGCGTGTATGGTCTTTTTCTCGAACGTACTTTGCATGAGCTCGGCGACCCAGTGGTGCTCTTTCTCCAATACGTTCCATTTCTAAGAAACCATAGAAAGCTGTGATACTGTTGTGAATTAAACGTCGAACTGCCCATGTGATTATGTGTGAGAGTATTGCATGACGTACCCTTAGTGCTCAGAAGGAAAGATGTATATAGGCCTCAGAGGTGGTCCGTCTGACAGACAGACCACCTCTTAAGCTTGAAGCAGTCTAGAGACAGTGTCCGTAGACTGTTTCACCAATCAAAAAAATCATGGGATTTTTTTTTTGAACGAAACGGAACTTTCGGCGGGACATTGGGAACCGAGATGGCGGGTTGCAAGGCAAGCCATCCCAAATCCAAACGTATTTTGAACCTTCTCCTCATTAAGAGTTGCATTGCGTCATGTCCAAACATATGTGAAATGCAATTGAGCCAAATGTCGTGTAAAAAACGTAATTATAGAGATGGCCTCAGATACGACTGACAAAGAATCTGCCTGCCCGGCAGCGTCAAATTTCGCAGCAGTCAGAATCCAGCCATTTCCATTAAGAAGCTTGACCAAATACACATCCAATTCCGTCGCAAAAAAAACAAAAAAAAAAACAGAAAAACAAAAAAACGTAATTCAGTCCAAATCCAAATCATCTGTCAAAATTGTGATTCAATCCAAATCATCTGTCAAAAATGTGATCCAGTCCAAATCCAAATCATCTGTGAAAAATGTGATTCAATCCAAATCCAAATCCTACGCCATATTTTCCTCGTAAATCAAATCCCAAATCAAATCCACGAGCCCTTTGATGGATTTAAGTCCGGATTTAAATCCGCAACACTGTTTCGCACAATCTCAGCTGAATCTCATCGCGTGGTACTACGTATTTGCCTTCCATGCCAGAGGAATACGATACCGAGCAACATCGGTCGGCGTAGTATACATAGATCAGGTTACCAAACCGCGACTTCGCCTTGAGCGAAACTGCGTCGCCTCTGTTCCAAGGACGACCCCGCACAGTGGAACAAAACTGTAAACAATGATTGTCGTTAACCGTTCATCGACATTTGAAGCAAGTCTCTGGTCAAAGTAAGCTCCTGCTCTGATTCTTCTGCCGGAATGGACATCATTGAAAAGTTGGTCAGTCCTAGTGGATGATTGATATACGGGAAAACTTACTGATTGAAATGATCTTTTGAGGTAAAGTGAAGTTAGCGACGCAGCGTACTGCAATTTAGAAGGATAAAAACGGTACCTACTATAGGCCATGAGAAGTAAAAGTGTACAAAATCAGAGGAAGAGAAAGCAATAGACGCGCTGAAATATCGAATTGCGAATACCGAAACAAGTCAAGCCCCCCCCCCCCCCCCCTCAAAAGCGGAAGCCATAGAGTATATCCTCATTGTTGCAAACTTTAAGCTGCCGCAAGCTTTACTTGATTTGAATGGCCAATACTTGTGTTTCTCAATCGGTAGATCACATACGTACCAGTGGCGGACAGTTCATCGGGCTTATTTTCAACAAAATCGTAGAGGGCGTTTATTTTTTACTTTTACAAAATTTTATCAACACGCTACAGAGACCAGCACAGATTCTGTTTTTGCGGTTGAGTTCTACGGCCACGCGGAAATCCCTAGAAGAGCGTATGTAAGTGGATGATGACTAATTACTTACAATACAATAATGAACCGTTTAATTGGGGGCTTTTCGGCTAAAGGAAGACAGCAAAACAAGAGGGATCCTCGTTAAAGTCCTTCCATCTTTTAAATATTAGGAAAAGAGTGGGTGCCGCGGAATATATTTGAGGGAGGAACGTTTTCTTTTCTTTTTCTATGCACATAGTGCTGGTGAAGAACCGCAGTGTATAAACCGACATTGTAGGATCCCCTTGGATCCACCACTGGCAGCAACGAATGTGTAACGCCAAATGCATAGAGGGTCTCCCAGCAAAAGTGACATTGAATAATAATAATAATAATAATAATAATAATAATAATAATAATAATAATAATAATAATAATAATAATAATAATAATAATAATAATAATAAAAAAAAAAAACTACTCCACCTAGAATCATGCGGTTAACGGCTTTTGTTTTATTCGGATTTTGCCACCACCTCATGTGATTGTCATATATTGTAAGTTTAATTATGTAAATATTTGCAAACTGAACTCGGAAATTTGCCAAGTGAAGGTCACTTGGAAGGTCACTACCCCACCAATATAAAGAGCGAGCAGAATTCACACAAATTCATGACAATTGACAGTGATGTTCATGACAGGATATCGGGAGCTATCCCATCGAAAAAAAATAGTCCAACAGCGTCCTTTTCCGAGCACCAGGCTATAACAAGCGATGGCTTTTGGAGCGCATTCGCTCACACTCCGACGAAAGGAGGTTCTAAAGCCAGCCCACAGAGTGATAGTAGAAAAAGAAGCAGTTCCTAAAATTGGGAGAAGGCAAGCATTATCCCAGCGAAAGTTAGACGCGATAAGCCATGCCTGTGGTATCTTTTTCTGCGATGCCGCGGTTGAGCTGGGTTTCTAACCTCCTTTTCGCTGAGATTAAGATTCCGCTGAGAACTAAGATTCCGCTGAAAAATTCACTTTGCGCTATCCTGCCGGAGCATTGTAGAGCATGATGTTCGGCATGATGATTTCTACCGATGTGATAGCTCCTGAATATCCCTGTCAATTATCATAATTTGAGTAAATAAGACACGCTCTTCACGTTGGTAGGGAAAAAGTGACATTTGCTTTGCAAATTTCAAACTTAAGCTCCCAAAAATTTACATAATGAAAATTAGGTTACGTGACATGCACATCAGGAGGTGGCAAAACCCGGCAAGAACAATGGCGTTGACCGCATGGCTCTAGGTGGTGTAGTTTTTTTATTATAATTCAATGACACGTTTTCGGGGACACCCTGTATATTGCTCCAAAGAACACCTGCGCAAACACTCATTAAATAATTCTTATTGATGCAACGAATTCGCAGCACTTTGCTGTACATTGCAACACTCCTCGAATGCAACAGCTACCAATGTCCTGTCTTACTCGGGTCGTTTTCTTGATTGGACACGATTCATTATACCACACGCGTGAGGATACTATCTGTGAATAGATCTGTACCCGAAGGACGACATTACGACGTTAGCAGACAGACCCAAACCGAAACAAATCGGACAGGGAGCGCTGGGCTCCACGAGTGGCCACTTGTTCGCTGCCTCCGTTCGAAAAGTAGGACAGAGGTTCGGGTCCCTCTGTATTGCCTTACGGCCTAGGGGCAAATAAATAAGCGAATGAGTTCAAAGATCGCACCAGCAGCGTAACCGTCCACTTTTCCTCCTGGAAATCCTTTTACGGTGCTCTAGAGGGGGTGCTTTAGAGGAGCTTCATTAGCAGGAGCAGGAAGTGCCATATGCCACTACTCACTTTTTTTTTTTTGTTACAGTGACCATGAACTATAATGAGTAGGTTTCCGTGACGCTGTCGGCATCATGAGCTGAGTTTCGGGCGCAGAGACACACAAATTTCTCTGAAGGTGACTCATTAATGCTACTGCATCAACAATCAAGCTCTAGTAGAGCAGAGGAACCTGGGAAGTGCTGCCCGATCCCTTTCCCCCATTACTCACATGATCGAGCAAGCCAAGCGCCACTGCCAGTGAGTCACACATTGACGTGGACCTCGTCTTTTACAGTGTCTGTGAGGTAGTTGATGGATTTCCAGAGGGCATCCAGATCAAAGACCCTGTTGCACACTACGAGAGCTTTTATTAATAAGCTTAAGAAGGTTTATTTCTCTTCTATGTCTAGATCTTGTCACGTGAGCAGCTGCAGCTGAAAGAAAAATCAATCTGCACTTTATCGCAAGAGTGCCGGGAGGTGGGGGAAAGTGGCGCTCCCACTAAGTGTTCAGACTGCAGGTGGGACCGCCATTTTAATGCACTGTGTTCTTCCGTCCTATTCTTCTCTTGACCGTGTTGGTAACGAGGAAGCTGTCACTGGGACTGTTGCCATTCGACATCATCATACTGTACCACTCGCTGTCGTTCTAAAGATAAACAGACTCGCCCCAGACCTTTTTCGTCTGCATTCAGAGGCAAATATCAATCACCGTAACCCACTCGTTTCCTGCTGCAAATCCATTGTGTCTTGTGTCCCCATTTTTGGAGAGTGACATGTGCTTTGTAGGGCAAACTAGATTCCCTCAATAGGGAACAGAGTATGGCATTCCTTTTCCGCCCCGCACCGCCGTCCGGTGTCCTCGATTAGGCGATCCTGTCACGTGGTCTCTCCTTCCGAGAACGCGCCATCCATCCAAAACCGTTTTCCTCAGGTGCGAGCTGGCTCGACTGTGCGCTGTTCTCCACCAGCGAGGTTGGAGTCCCAATGCTGGGCGACGCCGGACCCAAAATGGCGGGCTTAGTGTCGTTACTCTGTTCCCTATTTAGTGATTCTAGGGCAAAGTTGTAGGCAGTGGCGTAGATAGACCACAAAAGTAGGGGGCGGACCTCGATGCAAAAACCCGATCTGCGCCGATGCTGGGTAAGCCCACACACTCACCCTGGTGCACACAGCGAGATGAGAAATGGAAATACAGAATATTTGAAAGTGTAATAATGCGTTCACGTATGGGGTGTCATGAGCTGTGAGGCCTCTTCACGAGATTTGAAGTAGCTAGAAAGCTAATTGTTTCAAAAGTAGTCAAGTATGCTGCCTCGATAGAGGCCGGTAGCGGCAAGAAGTTTTGCGATCGTGACGCTGTACCCCCGAGAACCTGTATCTCTAGGAAACTCGTTGGACACGTCCGCGAATGCAACAATTGCCAACTCATATTCCCCCTGGGGGGGTATCGTTGTGGAACATATTCCCCCGAAACTCTTATTCTTTGGGAAGAGGAAGCAATTCTTGCGAAGCCTGTTCAGGGAGTGAATTGAAATAGCCCACACGAGGGAATTGTGTCAGTAATTCATCATTTGTTCCTGCGCCTCCTCTCCGGAGGTTGTTGACTACATAAGGTCTGCTGTCCGTTACACGTTTTATCTCTCGTTAAACTTGTTGTATATTTGTATCTACCTCCGTTATTCATTGTGTGTTATTAACTGGTTTATCGGTATATACCACCGTTATTCATTGCTTACACTGAACATGTCATCAAGTTAATGTAATAAATTTTCTTTATACATATTCAACTTGTTGCTGTGTAACCAGAATTTGTCTATTCTCCTTGTCACGGGTTTAGTACGCAGTCATACACAAGCTTGCCTGCACTATTTACAGCACCTGTTTTTTACAGCATTTCCCTGTCTATCCCTACAGATCTTGTTTACTGAACTGAACGTTATCTTATGTCGTAAGGAAACGCCATGCCCGTCATCTCAATGTTGTTATCGAAATAGTAGCGAGGAAAATATTTTACTTTGCAACCGGATACTCATTTGTACCGTATGTGGCTCCTTCCTTGTACATTTTCTTTCATGTATACAAACGGTTCTTAACTTGCCTATCCTTCAACATTGAACTGGTCCCGCCCATGACGAGGTTATCCCCTGCTGTGTGGGAAAGACCGTCGAGTATAAAATCTAAGAACCTTCAAGAGCTCCCAGCGCGCTGCGTCTCTACTTTCTCACGTAACGAGCAGTCTGATAATGCTGTGCTATCCTACCTCACCGTACTCTGATTTTGGAAACCTGTACCGCACCTTATCCCAGGTCATCCCAGGTTATGCAAATTAAACAAAAACACAGTTCTTTGCAACTAATGTGAGCCTGCATTGAAAGTTTCATAGCGAAGAGGGTAACAGAAGCCGAGAAAATGGCAACCGCGAATATCGAAACTCATGCGACTCAGAATAGACGAGTTCAGAATACCCCAGAGTGCTTAGCGTCGCTTTGAACTGTGGGAATTTACTAATACGAAAGAAACGGGTGGTCTCCAAAGTGTTCCCATTTCTCCCGTACCGGTCCATTGTCCAGGACGTGTCAAGGTCAGCGAAAGCGAAATATGAAGGATTATTCTTCGTTCCCCCGCTTAGCAAGCGCCCAGGATGCAGTGCGTGCGCAAAGAGCACTGGGATTTTCTGAACTCGTCTATTCATATCAGGTTCCGGCAGTGGCTTATTTTTTTCCTCTTACTGCCTCTCCTCTACACCTCACAGATACAAAGAAACATGCAGCTCACAGCAGAAAATCTTTTACTGCACCGAAAAGTGTTGGGCAATTGCGTGGTGGTGACGGTGAAAGGGCTCGGCATTGCCGGCCCCACATATGTGGGGAACGTCACGACTGACGCCCTTGGGTAATGTGCGTCATGGACCGACTTCTAAGTGAACTGTGCCGACATATGTCTGAAAGCGTCCGACGAAAACCGATGAAAACCCCAGGCAGCACAGTCGGCATCGGGATTCGAACCTGGCTACCTCCCGGTTTCGACTGGGATATGACGTACAGCTAGCATGCAATTGAACTGCATTGGAAAAGATTATCGTTCATTTCTAAAGAAAAAAAAAGAACAAGAAGAGAGAAGAAAATGGCCACATGGTCGATAGGCTATCCCAGAGTCCTATGCGCAGGCCGACATATTGCTCCCTGTTGAAAAGAGGGCGCCGCACCTGTGTTTCCTTCCTCCGTGGTCTGGGTCAGGTCACGCCAACCTCTTTCCCGTAGTCGCTTGAGGACTACGTTGCTTGCGGACGTCACTCTGTGAACTATTTACATTTACGTCGCCCTCACTCTGCGACGCTGAATGAATGCAAGTAGCCGAGCCAACAATGCAAAGTGTAGCGCAACTTTATTTAAATTATACGTATTGTTTTTTACACGTCGAGTCGCCAAATATACGGGATGTCGTGAACTTTTCGGAGGTAATGCTGTAGGAGGTGCATGGACACACCACTTCTTGGTTTATCAATCTGTCTGCTCTTTGAATTCAGCAAGATTCCCAGCTAGGCAATTTTACCATCTGGCGAACCGGTTACCAAATAATATTTTTTCGGTTCACTTCCGGTTCGTACAAGGGGAAAGAAAAAATGTGTGCGGTTCCGGTTCGGTTCGACAAGAAAAAAAAAAACGTATTTTGTGCGGTTTTCAGCCATGGCTCAGTTCTGGTCTCGACCGCAGTTTCCGACACGCCCGAGACGGGAGAATCTTTTCGGAAGCTGACTTGGTACAGGAGAAGGGCCGTATGTACCACGTGGTTCGCTAACGAACCCCGACACTCTCTTCGAAACACAGTCACTTGACTTCGAAGCGCGAACTTCAAACGCACGACTTTACTGCGAGCATTATTCTCGAGCGGTTACCGCATGAGAGCTCCTCCGGATCAGGTGGGGGTGTTCACCACTTGCGCGCCGAAGCCACGTGACTGTCTTCCAATGAGTGGGCGATATCACCGAACCACGTGATCCTACCGCCCGTTCTCCTGTACTAAGAGAGCCTCCGAGAAGGTTATCTCCTATTCCTGTACCAAGACAGCCTCCGGAAGGTTCTCCCCTCTCGGGCGTGTCAGAAATACGAGCCATTGCGCCTGCAGTGTGAAAGAGCCACTTCTGCTGTGTTGAGTTGCGTTGCAGAGACAAGGGCCCCCACCAAGGATTACCCGTAGACTGTAAGTTAATTATTCCATTGATAATTTTGCAAGATGTTGGGCAAAAATATTTTTGGTTATGTGGTGCATCTTGTGGTCCGAATTAGTGATGCGTCAATTGCGAATGATTCGATCACAGTGAACGAATCACCTTCTGGTTCGCCTTTCGGCTGGTCCTGGCTACCATCGCCTTCCACTGGTTTTCATGCCTGGCTCCCGTTAGTCCAAAATGACTAAGACATTTTGAATGGCGAAGAACACATTTATTGATGCAATGTATTGACTCAAAAGCTCATATATCTACCGTGCGTACAGGACGTTTGGTTCGTCGAATAAACTGCAACCAAACCACAGTCTCCTTCCGCAAGCGACCGTGCCCCACGAGTGCGTGCGATTTCACAAATGAGCATTTTCTTTTCATGCCGGCGGTGCACCGAAGGTTACACAGTCACGGGAAATACTTGTGCCGTTACGAATCCTGTCTTCTTAGTCACTGTATTTGAAAGTTCGATTGCGCTCGACAGTGTTCTTGAGGCGTCAGCTCAACGCATCATTTCAGTTCCGAAACGGCTAGACCGTTCGTAGGTTGATACTTTATCGGGGTAGAGTACATGGCCAGAGTCACTATAACTCACGAGCAAACCCGCCAATACACTTGCTCTTTGATCGTTCTGGTCAACCAACATCGGCTAAACGCGGAGACGCTGCGATTAGAGATGTGCGCGGTTGCCGTTTTTGTCGGCGGCCGCGTTGGATCCATTTTGGGCCGGCGGCGGCGGTGTGAATCGGCGTTGCGGCAGCATCATCGCTGGCGGCGGCGTTCAGCGCAGATCGGCGGCGTGCTCATCCGGCCGTTAACATTGCATCCCATTAACGAGCAACATTGTAGCGACGAAGCAAGCGAGCTGGTGTCATACACCCAATGGTTCGAAATTGAAAGTGAACACCTCTAAAGGAGTTCCCTCAAATGCAACTATTTCACTGTCTTCATGTCTAACGAACTGTACCGTGAAGTCCAGCCCCGTTATGAGTTTCTAATACAGGGTGTTCAAAATTAAGCTTTCACTAGCACTTGATAAATAGACGAACAAAAGAAAACTGCTGCTATTTTTACTGTTCCTTGAGTAAGAAACAGGTGCCACATAATTAGCGGCACCTGTTTCTTACACAAGTAGCGTAAAGTTATCATCCGGTTTCGTGTCATCGCTGTGATTGCGTAGCGCTCGTGAAAGCTTAATTTTGAACACCCTGCGTGCACTGTCATGTAGTTTTACGCACCGTTGAATTGTTAGAGCCTGCATAAATGAGTTTCCAAGGGCGAATTTACCTTCAGTTTTGAGACCACGCCGTCCAGTTGGACATCCCCTCCTACATACCTTGCGAACCCTAATCCCACGCATTTAATGTCAGTGCTTCAATGTAACGACCTCTCCAGAATGATATATTGAAAGACAGCAACAAATTAGTGCAACTTGGATTTATTGAAGGTAGAATGGCAGGTAGTAAGAAATTGCAAACAGCAAATGCAAAACGTACACAAAACGTATTACGCAGAACTCATGCTCCAGATCACCCATGAGTGTACACAAAATACAGGGGTCCCATTGAGTCGCACAATATACTCATGCATACTTGCAGTGCATACTTCTATGGGCAGTTGTATGCACCCACCCGCGACTAATGTCAACCCCACACCCTAAACCGCAGATTTGAAAAATCCATCGTAGCTCTTCACCAATAGAGAGAGGGCGTGGACAAGCTGGTTCATGATGACAAGGATGCAACGCGAGGCAGGGAAGCTCAGGGAAGTAAGGAGCTCTTCACATTCAATATCTCGTCTTCGCACATAAGTCAACGTCAAACTCAGCATCAAATCATTGCGCGTCACTCAACATTACTGTCACCATGACATCATTGCTCATAATTCAACATAAAATTCAAATTCACATCACATCATTACCCATCATTCAACATCACATCACATCATTGCCCATCATTCAACATGAAACTCAACCTCACATCACACCATTGAATAATTCAACATCAAACTCAACATCACATCATTGCCATTCATTCAGCATCAACAGTGGGCCACTATACAGCCTGTGCTACATTCCTGAACCAGAGTCGACACTCTTTGTCCAGCAGCGGGGCAGACTGTACGTGCCAATGGCATACAGAAAAACAGTTGGTGGCTAAAAGCGTAATAATTGAAAGACTGAACATGTAAATATTATAGATATCTCTATTTCTTCTGCAGTCTTCTGATGTCGGAACATTTTTTTTCCCGAAAGGTATAGTGTCGGACATCATAAATCGTTCCGTGGATAATGTAGACGTATGGGTGAATTGTATGCCCTACCTGTTTCGGAATAAATGCAAATCAGTAAGGAGGTCTGCAACGCACTTCAGCTTAACTTACTTGATCTCTTTCAACATCTCCACGACGTATCTGTTGATTTTCCCACGTCTCGTGCCTGTTGGTTCATCTGTGTTGTTCACCGAAATTAATCCGTCAAAATCGTCGGCAGTTAATCGTTTCCACATTAGTAACAGTGTCACTGGAGCATCACATGTGATATCCTCTCCCTGATGCTAAGTGATGATACAAGTTAACCAGTAGGGTAACGAGCACACTGAGACAACAGATAGAAGATAAGATAATATGAATCAATATAGCAAGAACCTCACTGCGCAGATAAAGTTATACATGCTAGGAATATTATCAAGCAAAAAGTGCACGAAACGTAGCACTACAGGCACACAACTAACCTTCAATTCACGAAGACCAACGGCTTCCGGAGGTATCTTCCAAGATACACACAGAAACAGATATCACTAGGAAGGCACAATAAACAGTCATCGCACCTGGGCACCAAAACCACGACGAAAGGCAATTCCCAAGCGAGAGCCATCTAAACATACGTCCGAACGCGTCCGACACGAAATTCGAATGAGCAGGGACGCGGGACGCACTCCAAGGACGCTGTCTGTATAACGGCTCTCCCCGCGCTATATCAAGAAAGCAGAAAGTCGCGCTAAGACGGGACCAAAGCTATCGCAAAGGGGATGTTTTCTCCGTCAAAGTAAGTCTCCGCGATCACATTCCTACGCCAACAACCCCAAGAACACACTGACCTCCAGAGAGTATCCGAAAGATGTCCCCGCAGGACAGTGAGGACAGCCTTGGGATGTCCCGAAAAGATCCTCAATTAGTCAGAAAAGTGTTAGAATGAGACTCCGCAGTCAATCCTCCAATGGTCCCTAGGATGTCCACTAGGTACTCGGCCAGTACGGTGTCAGGAGCAAAAAAGGATATCCTTATCCACCCTATTCAGCACTTTTATATGGACACCCATGCAGCTTTACGAGGCTGTATAGTAGTTGTGCTTGTATGCAGACCCATGCAATGAGATAGTACTCTCATGAACAGTATTTTATTGCATGTGAAACAGACGGAATCCTTACAAAGTGATGAAAGCTTTTCAGGAGGCAGGCAGTATCCAACACCAACCTGTATCACAGACTAGTGATGGGCAAGTCAGTTCATTTTTGTGAACTAATTCATTTAGTTCAGTTCACTCCACTGAACTGTCTAAAAGAATAGTTCATTCGTTCACCTGTTCGCAATTAAACACAATCAAGTAATATAGTCCCAAACTTTAAAGTGGCTCGACCAAGAGAGATACAACAAAATGATCTTGCAATTCAGTTTTCCAAAGGTTCGAGAACATCAACATAGCAAACGTAATCATTTAGGTCGCTTTTTTATTTTGCTTTAATTTTCTACGTATATTTTTAACGAGAAAAGTAATGCACAGATCAATATGCAAGGTGCCGTCGTCGTTCAATATTACAATCGTGTATTTCTGATCACTTACGTCTGTTTGCTGCGAACTTGAGAACACAGAAGTGTGATAGAGTAACCGCAGTTTCAACTCATTTCATTGAAATGCATGAGAGAGCTTGAAGAAAAGTACAACGTAGCATTGTGGAGGAAAAATTGGGAAGCTTGCAGTGTATTGCCGCAAAAATAGCGTGCCCGCTCCAGGGTATGCCAGTCACACAAGCAGTCAGCCAGAAGTCAGAACATAACGGCGCCACTAGCAGTCCACAATTGCGAAAAGGAGCTCAGAGCGATCTCAGCGCAATCAGTTCTAAATGATCTACTCTTGTTCAGCGTTCGCCGTTCATATAGTTCACTTGCCCAGAGTACTTCAATCCATACGGCGTTCAAAGCCGCTCTGCTGGCTCTCCATCCCCCGTGGACGAGTAACAGTTCTGACAGGGGCTGCGAGTACTTCCAAACGACCCGCGGCATCGTTTAGTTCTTCAGTTCATCCAGTTCTCTTCCTTCACACCTTCACACAGTCCACTCGAAGCTCTCCCTCCCCGCGCTTTTTCTTAAGCGCATGCGCTGTGGACTAGCACCTCCTCTGACGGCCAACGGCAGACCCTGCGAGTGCTTCAAAACGTCCCGCGGCATCGTTTAGTTCTTCAGTTCATCCAGTTCTCTTCCTTCACACCTTCACCCCGTCACACAGTCCACTCGAAGCTCTCCCTCCCCGCGCTTTTTCTTACGCGTATGCGCTGTGGACTAGCACCTTCTCTGACGGCCAACGGCAGACCCTGCGAGTGCTTCAAAACGTCCCGCGGCATCGTTTAGTTCTTTAGTTCATCCAGTTCTCTTCCTTCACACCTTCACTAAGTCCACTTGAAGCCCTGCCTCGCCGCACCGCCCGCGCTCTTCCTTAAGCGCATGCGCTGTGGACGAGCAGCAGGCTCTGCGAGTCCTTCAGAACGACTCGCGACGTCGTTTAGTTCTTTAGTTCATCCAGTTCTCTTCCTTCACACAGTCCACTTCAGCGCAGCGTCACAGCCACTCAAGGCCACAGCGTATGCGCCGTGGTCTCCCGCCCTTTCTTCATGCGCGCATGTGCTTTGTTAGCTTTTCAAAACGTTCGTTAGATGGCGCAGATGTCACACTTGAAAGCGTATGCGTTGTGGGTGTCGAGGCCCAATGAACTGAATTGAGGAACTAATGTTTTGGTTGTTGTTGAACTAGTTCGTTCAGTTCACCCGAATGACTAGTTCAGTTTGAAGGGTTCGTCCACGAACGACACATCACTATCACAGACATGCGCAGTATATATAGTACTGCAATTCAGCAATCTATTATACAAGTAGAATATCAACATATCAAAGAGCAGGATATGTTAAAGTTATCACAAGTAAAAATGAGCTACAGTTGCAGCACAGTGACTGAAATGCTTGCATGCTTGCTGAAATGCACAGTGACTGAAGGCTAAAAATACAACGTAAGCCTATACAATGGGCACTTGCATGGTCGTCAGAAAACCCAAACAATGCAATGAAAGCTCTTCAAGAGGCAGGCGCTATAAACCAACAACCTGTATCACAAACATGTGCAGAATATATAGTACTGCAATTTAGCAATATATCATATTAGTAGGATATCGACACATACAAGGGCAGGACATGTTCCGCTATCAAAGTTATCACAGGTAAAAAAATGACCTTGTTACAGCTCAGTGACTGAAACGCTTAAAAAGCTAAAAATACAGCATAAGCTTATGCAATGGGCACTTGCATGTCCATCAGAAAACACACGACAATGCTTTTGTCTGAACAAACTGGGTGGGACACGATAAACAGTACCTATTTCTGTGTAAACACCTAGTAAAATGCAAAAGATTTCTAAAGTATCAAGAGCAATACCACCCATAGCAACTCACGATGAAAGCACTAATGCTGTGAAATGATGCATGTGTTGCATCGAACTGTTGCAGACTCGTGACTGCCACTTGCGAAGAAAACAATGATCCATGCTCCCCGTAGTACTTTGTGTCATTTCACATTTGCAGCAGTGTAAAAAAAAAAACACTTTTGCTGTGCTGCAGCAAACATACTGACTAGATATGCAGTGTATGTCCTGTACTGCACTTGCCACTGTTAAACCAACGCTCTAATTCTGTGGCCTTTCTCCGAAAAGCAGCCGACTAGCAGGTGGCAGTATAAAGGACACATAAATTGTCCCATTGGGGTTGGAAAATGTTCTAGCACTGTAGAATTCCTTACTAATATAGCAAGAGAGGCTCGCACTAGCACAGAGAATTGAGTATCTTGCACCTCTCCTATACTGTACCTGCTCGCTGCCTATACCAGCACCTATTCTCAGAGTGTGCCACATACATACAGTGGTGGACAAAAGTTTATGGAACACGCTCCGGCGCATTCCTTCCTCAGAGTGACATGCTAGAGCAAATGGTACCCCTCAGACTTGCAGACATGTGCCTGGGTAACCCAGTCACCTGTTTGCAAGTCCATATACGATAGCATTAGCTGCTAGCGTGTCACTCTGAGGAAGGAATGCGCCTGAGCGTGTTCCATAAACTTTTGTCCACCGCTGTACAAGGAGATGCTCCAGATAGGAAGATCTCTGCACTTGTGCCAGCTAGGTTTTTTACGTGTGCCTGAAAGAAGCAGTACCGTGGCAGCACTTGTCTAGACCAACAGTGATAATCGAACTGTACACCCAGTTTCCAGTGTCGTATAGCAGTTGGATACTTTTTGGAAAGAGGCCATAGAAATGACAGGTAGGTTAACAGTGGTAAGCACAGTACAGTCACCAAGAAATATTTAGGCTCTCAAACACCCTTCAAAACACTTGCCAGCATTTAATAAATACTGAGTTGGTTGCGTTAGGTGAAAACCACATAATGTTGCTCAGAGTTGAGCAGCTTGACCATCAGTTTTTGTTTTGACCATCAGTTTAACATAGCTCAGCATTTCAGGCCTCAACACTCATGATAACAATCATCTGGTAAGGCGGGAGTTCGGCCACGGCTACGAACTCACGTGAAGGTCGATATGGCGTATCGATGACCTTGATGATATCACATATTAGTGCACTCACTGGATAACACCACAATTATAAACAGAGCGGGTGTGACATCTGGTGAGTGATTTAACATGCAGTATGATCGAGCTCACCGATGCGCCATGTCGACCTTCATGTGAGTTTGTAGCCGTGGCTGAACTCGCGCTTCATTAGATGATCGTGATCATGAGGCCTGAAATGCTGACCTATATTGTCCAACTAAGTAAGTAATATGAAATTACTGCTGTAACAGTCAGTCCCAAAGAAAGACACCAACGGCACGCATAGAAATGCCCCTTGGAAGTACCTCTCAAGTGACCTGCATGTCGCCTCTCATGTAAAAAGTCTTAATGCACAATGTGACTGTTTCCCAATGGGGTCCTGCAAGAGAAAAGAGGACCAGTCACCAACATGGAAATGGCGGTTGCATTGAATCCTTGGCTGCCTTGGCTGTGTGATTTCTTGTGGTTGACCCTTCTAGGGTCTACTGGCAGCTTGGATACTTTTTTCAGAAGTCTTTCTTGCCCATGTCGAAGCCAGGTTTGCACGACTTTCTCCACCTCGGCCGCCGTTGAAGTGCTAGGAGGGCTGGTAATAACACCTGTTCAACACAAGAACACTGACTTAGGAGCATGTATTAGGGGACTCACATAAGCCACGCAGTTCATAAAGTTAAACGCAAAAGCTGGAATCACACGTGTTTCTTGAGGAGGCGGCGCTGCACGCTCTGAGACTGCGAGACAGCAGTCGCGCAGCGTTCCCCGGAAGTTTTCGAGAAGTACTCCGTGCTGCATCTTACCAGCGCTGTTCCACAAACGCTTTTTAATCCAGCCAATCAGAGCGCTTGGATGGATGGAAGTGACTTAGTTTTGGCGCCGGCATGCTTCCCGATACCGCGGTGGGATCTTTTGTCATGTGTGTGTGTGTTTGGTGCTACCGTGTGAGTACAGCCTTTGTCACTAATACCTGTTTGTGGTCTGAACTGTCAACGATGAGCTGGGAATTTGCGAAAACCATGGAATAGACAAAAATGAATGCAACTTCTATGTGACCGTGTGTTTGTACTATGGCATAGTTAAGGTCCTTCCTTTTCCGCGATTCTGCAAAAGTTCGCAGAATGGTGTGACAGCCGCGGAATATGAGGCTCTGCGCAGAATTTTGCAGAAACCGCGTGCTTAACTCAGTTTATGCACGAGATGAACGGAGTTTGCTCGCACTGGGTCGGCTTCCGTTACAGCGTAGGTGTGCCAACCGGATAAGGCCACCAGGCCGTGGTATGGCCCCATCTGTGCGCTGGAACAGCCCTCTAACGTATTGGGATTCTGGAGTGGAATGCCAACGCTGACCCCTGCTTTGGTCTCCATAGATGTCAAGTACCTATGTGTGACATTAAACTCTGTACATGCAGAGAGGTCACTTAGTACAATTTGATAGTCAGTGAGAAATGTCACTCCCTCTCAGAAGAAAGTACAGTGTACCTTGTTATCCTAAGTCACAACAGTTTTTGGAGTTGTAACCGTGTTGCTCAGAGCTAACAGAGGGCATTCTCTGTCTGGATTAGGGCTATTTTCCTTTTACCGTGGAAAAATGCAGAATTCATAGTTCCCTGCTGCGGAATTCAGGATTTGCCGCAGCAGAAAAAGAAGGGCCTTAGGCATAGTAGTACGGTAAAATGCCTGCTGGCTTCACAAACATAGGTGTGACTGAACCAACTTACCCAGCATGACATTTGTGAATTCAAGGGTCTTGAATTTGCGTTTTCCTCCTGTTCCTGTCCAGTTGAAGCATACGGATACCTCATCGGGGATCAGGTGGTAAAGAATTCTTCGAACTCTGTCCCCTAGGTTGTTGCCTCCCAGTGAAGTCATGTATTTCCGCTGCAAATAAGTTGGTGAAGCCACATTCATTAGCGAAATACAGTGCATCAGTGTGATGATGGGTAACAATTCATACTTAAGGAACCAAAGAATGAACAAGACAAGACATAATGTCACACTTACAACCACTGACCATTCAAGAAGCATATGATGTCAATCCTTTTTTTCTTGTTCCTGACTAAGCCAAGTACTGTTATCTATCTGAATTTCCACCACCCAGCCCAAGCTATACTATATTCTTCTATCGACGGATAAAAATCCACACTGAAAATTCACTGGTGCATTGCCTGATGACTGACGCCACCTAACAAAGCAGCCTCCCATGTCTCCCTCTTTAACCATGTCTTTATGTACTGATTGCTGCGGCCCCAGTACGGCAGCATTAATACTCAAAACAGAGGCTGCTCTAAAATGACCCATTCCTTAGCTCATAACCGTGTTAGTCATGCAACCCCTAACCAATTAATATCATGCGGCAGTGATAAGGCAGGCACCAGGATGAAGAACTTTCTCAGTCCCTGACGTATCTTATCCTGAAGGCACTCGTTCTTACTGACTACCTTTTACTTTATTACGTGCAACCCATTCTACAGCACCAGCTATACCATGCTGTCATCATTCAATGCATATGGTAACATACCAACATTTCTTTTTTTCTGGTGACTGTTTGAGTTCCTCACTGAAGTTGACAAGACTTTCCAAGTCGGGAAACTGTCGTATGACCACACGCCCTTCTGAAGACTCCTCTCGCTGCTGCAGAGATGTAGAGATTGAATCGAGTTGCTCAGAGTGCTCTGAGAGGCGAAGTTGTATTAAGTTGAGGGAACGTAGGACTTTCTTCTCAAATGCTGTGGTAAGAGGAGAAATAGTGGGAGTTGTAATACACAACACAGAAGTAAGTACAAAGAGCTACAACCAGCTTTTAACCAGATGGCTCCAAAAATACAGCCTGGTGCAAAATGGCACATGAGTGGACATTGCTGTGATTATTAGGTTAAAATTGTGCTATCACAACAGTAGAGATACTGGTGAAGCATGCAATATGATACTTCAATTTTACATGCCTACTTCTTGTGAGTGACATTTCATACCGTTACTAGTTACTTAATAGAATTATGATTCTCTCTGCATTGAAAACATTGGCATTGTTCCAAAAATCAGGAACAGCGGGAAGCAACATACCACTGTTGAGCTGTATGCTTGCCAAATTGACAGGCTTGTTTGACTGTTTCTGTTGTCCCTCAGCTGTAAAAAAGCAGTAGCAGTCGGTCGTAATTAAAGAAACAAAACAAGTGACGAACCAAACAAATATGCGCTTGCCATAAAGCCACTGAATAAAACAATACCTGTAGTAATTCTTGGTTCGATCCCTTCTTCGTTATGACGAGTCTGCTGAGTGTTCCGCTGAAGTAAGGGTGCTGATCTCTCATAACAGTTGCCTGGCCAATAGCTGGTTCTTGATGGTAGTGCTAAATTAAATCATTCTTTATACATATTAGTTAGTCCATGAGATACGATTGGTGTGCTAAGAACTGCGGAAATCTGGTCAAGTTGGTACATACTACAAAAGCAACACATTTACGTACACAGACGGGACAGGTACAGGAGGCACACACACCAAGCCTTGGTGTGTGTGTGCCTCATCTACATGTCCTCTCTATACGTGCATATTCCTTTTGTAATTGATATGCTGCCAGTCACTATACCAGCATTTGATTAATGTTACTCTATAGTTTGTAGCAATCACTGGCACAACGCACAACACTGGCACAACACACATCACTGGCACAACACAGAGAGTTAAGTGGGGTAGGGCTATGTCCAACGTTTACGAAGTAGTCTCTGGCGTACCACAGGGGTCAGTCCTGGGCCCTTTGTTGTTTTTGATCTACATAAATGACCTGCCAAATTCAATACAATCCAGCATTAGGTTTTATGCTGATGATATCGTCCTTTACCGTCCAATTAGAGATAACTTCGATCATTTAATTTTGCAGTCTGATTTAACGAACATTAAAAGTTTGTGTACTGTATGGCAGATGGAGGTTAATGTAGAAAAAAGTAAATTTATGACCTTCTCCAGGGCGAAGACGCAATACTGTAATACCTACGTATTTGGTGATTGTAATCTGGAGAGGGTCATGATATATAAGTACCTGGGGGTTCATCTGACTCATAACTTGTCGTGGTCACATCACATTAATGAAATCCCTCACAAAGCAACTCATACTCTGGGGTTTCTACGACGTGTATTGCGCTTGGCATCTACAGATGTTAGATTAATGGCCTACAACAGTTTGGTCCGAAGTAAATTGGAATATGCGTCCATTATTTGGAATCCCTCCCAGAAGTATTTCATTGAACAAATCGAGGCCGTCCAAAATAAGGCAGTCCGTTTCATCTTTAAAAAATATGACTGGACCAGCATTACTGAATTCAAGCAATCAAATTGCATCCCACTTCTTGCTAACAGAAGGAAGGTTAAAAGGCTGGTGAACATTTTTCGGCTTTTCCTCAATTGCTCTTCGTATATTGAACCAGCCCACCACTTATCGGCCCGTCTTGACCACCATCACAAGCTTAAGACGACATTTGGCATGACAGACTATTTTTATAATTCCCCCCTTCCGACAGGCATCCGTGATTGGAATTCTTTGCCTGAAGAGGTTGTCATGAATAATAACATTGATACTTTTACTAGGGCCTGTGAGAGATTGTACTTAGAGTAGGTAATAGCTTTATGGTTGTGCTTTCTTGTGATTGTCGTGTTTTTTTTTATATGTATCATTTTCTTATTGTTTCCCCCCTTATGTAATGCCATAGCAATGGCACTTAAGGTATATAAATAAATAAATAAATAAAACGCTATTTCACATTCTGTGACAAATTATACATCATGTAACACTATTACATTCACCTCCTCCTGTGCAAGAACTGAAGCCTGCAACCACTGAGAGTTGCCCAAACTTATAAAATTATTCTTGCCTTCTTACCGGAGAGGCATCTGTTTGAGATAATGTGTTGCCTACCTTCAAGGAGGAAGTAGCACTAAATACAATCAAGTAGTCTGTGGGATGATCTCAAATTCTGATACAAATATGACAACCGTGCATGAATGTTTCATCATTGACTCCAAAACTGCATATCTGTAACCTCCTGCATGTTGCTTGCACAGTATCACATTTGGAAACAGTGTGCATCTTTCACAGCCTGTAATTGCAGTTGTACAACCATCAACCAGTGAACATACCGAGATGTGTTTCAGTTGCTGAAGGCGATGGCACTGAAACCGATGGCACTGAATGTGCATAATCCGAAGCTGAATGATGGAACGACTCTGAAATATGAGAGCCGTGACCACAAGAATCAGTACCCCTTGTTACGGCACCTATTTTACCTTATTATGCAGCAGTAAAATGTTGAATGAGGCTACATTAAAGATAACATACACTCTGTGTTTGGACATGCCTACATTACTGCTAATAACTACAAAACTCCACAATGGTCATGCCAGGTGAGCGCAAAAAACGAGAACAAGAACAGACAAGGATGAGCACTTACGTCCAGTTCTCTCTTCGATAGTGCTACTTACGGGGTGCTGACATATGTGGGGTACAATCTACTGATTTCTTGAGCCTCGGTAATTTCTCTGGTGCGTGTGTCATGATGCATCCCTACTATACAGCTATCAGGCAGCACAGGTTGGCATTTCCATGCACTACAATGATGAGCCAGCCATCCCCATTTTTGTTAACATTGTTTTGATGCTCACGTAATCTGTCATTGATGCGTCTTCCTGTCTGTCAAATGTACATCTTGCCACACAAAAGAGGAATTTTATAAATGATGTCTTTGCACCGTATAGTCATTGAAAACATGACTCATACACTTGACCCCGCGCCCACACAAGAATCTCTCTCCGCGCACGAATGTAGTGCGACGTTGCCAAGTGGCGACTGGGGGCAGAGAGAGAGAGCCAGCACTACATCGTGAAGCGGGGGTGTCGTGCAAAGGCTGGTAGCTAATCACAGGAGCCTTCCACGGATTATTGAGTGTGTTACGAAGGCAAAAGTAAGCAATGCCTCATTTCACCAGTTTTGAGTGGCTAGAACGATACGGGGGGAAGAGGCTTGTTAGCTCGACGCAGGTACTCCCAACTGGTGTATTCCCTATGAAATGTGAGTTGATATCCAGAAATTCTATGCGACAGTTCTCCGGTGCTTCATGAGTCACCATTAGTGTTCCAAGGCAAGCATTAACCATGTCTAGGACATGGTTCACTTGTGACTGCACACCATCACCCTTAAGAAAATTCTGTAATCATTGACAAAACGAAATGTCTTAACGACACGACAAGTGACAAGTTTCTATCCAATCTGACCAATAAGAGATCACTTCTCTGCACTCTAAATCCGACACCCGATATGTACCGCATGAAAGAGGACCCGCACCTGGGCCAGGCGGTACACATGAGGTGCAGTCCTCAACCAGCAGGTACAGTCCGCGACCACTGCGAAATTCAAACGGTACAAGGGCTCCGAGACCCATCCGTACCGGCTAGGTACCTTTTAAGCGCGATCTATAGCAGCTGTACCTCATGTGTACCGCGTGTTTCCGGCGCATGAGTACGAACGCCTTCTCACGATATCCATGCGCTGCAAAAATATTTCGTGTGATTCCGAATACCAGTCTACAAATTCCCTTATGCAGCAGTGCCGTAATGGATGAGCACTATCATTCTGTCAAAGAAGTGCAATAACTAGAACCCATGACCGTGAGGGATCGCATGTTTGGAAGAATTCGTTTCTTGCAACCGCTGCAAATCAGTTTGGTTTGAAACGTCGGGGAGCGAGGACGAGTCTGCTCGGTCTTCGAAGAAATTCGTTCGACGCGTTCAAGATTGAAGTCATTTAAGGTGCGTATTATATCTCTGAAGTAATTATTCGTCTTCACGACGCATTTTCGTTCATCTTCGCTCTGATTCCCAGTGGTCCTGATCACCGGCAGGCTGGACACAACGACTGGGGGACGGAGACAACGAACTTTGTGCTTCATGCACGAACGTTGATGCGTGAATTAGAGGAGCCGAGAGTGCATTTTACACCTGGATTACACAAGCAAGTAGGCATGTTTTTCAGGCAAGCTATTTCGGTTGTCGGATTTTTTTTACATTGTATTTTCTCCTAGGTTACGTCAAGCGATGTCGTAAATGGGTGAGTCAATCGTCTACTGTGGTTGGTGTTACGTCCTGCGGAAGAAACGGAAGTTGGGGAAGAACAGCTATCCAAAGGTGTGGAAGAGATAAAGAAGCGTGACCACAGAGCAGCTGCAGTGGTGAAGGAGAGACGCAGTGGTCATCGTTCATCCATATACGTTGTGCCCCGTGTGTTCGGCGTTTGTGCATCATGACAATGCACGCTCGCGATGGACAAGCATCAATCCTGAAATGGATATAATTTTCGAATAAAGGTATTTGTTTGTTATATTTATCGTGCAGCGTAGCTTCCTGGGGCTGTTAATATATCGTGGAGGAGGGGAACCACCCCGACGGGTAGGCCTAAATCGCTGCGCGCTATCCGTTACATGTACCGCATGTGAGGCCGCATGTACCTCTTAATTTTAAGAGGTACATTTTTTAAAAAATGTACCTCTTGGCCAAGCGGTACTTAACCGTTACATATGCGTTACCTGATTTAGAGTGTGGTGCGTGACACACAGTCAGAGGAGTTATCGAAGCTGAGGAAGTTGGTAAACTGGTCACACATGTGTCAGCCCAAATCAATAGCGCTATCGACTGGCTTTCGAATTTCTAATAAATGTTCAGTTGGAAGATAGCTCTCATCCATGTCTGGTTTTGTCCTCATCTCTTTGCATTCATCTGGTATCAATGTGTGCCAACTAGGCCAATGATCCACCTTGCTATAATGGTAACTCCCTTCATGTTACTTGTTCAGTATCACGTTTGGGGACACCAATGATGTAGTTGAAGAGCATCTTTAAAAGGTCAGATGCAACTACCCGAAAGTACAGCCTGCAATTATAGTAATACAACCATCAACCCATGAACATACCGAGATGTTTTTCAGTTGCTGAAGGCGATGGCACTGAAGGCGCATAATCCGAAGCCGAATGACGGAATGAGCCTGAAATATAGGAGCAGCGACCACAACAATCAGGACTTCTTGGCCACAGCATCTATTTTATCTCATTATGTAGGAGTAAAATGATCAAGAATTGGGCAACATTAAAAATAATATACTCTGTGTTTCAACGTGACATTACTAGTCTTGTGACTAAAAAAAACTCCATAACTGTAACCCCTGAATGTTGCTTGTTCAGTATCACGTTTGGGAACAGCAATGATGTAGTTGAAGAGCATCTTTAACAGGTCAGATGCAACTACCCTAAAGTACAGGGTGGGTGCTATAAAAGGGCAGTCACATTTTCGCGCGCGGCGCGATACCTACTTGGTGGACAGACTTCCGCTACCACAGAGTGCATAGTTTGTGCCAGAAAAGCCCCCGAAAAAATCGTGGTTACCAGGCATGCATAACAAATTAAATACGACCACGCAAACGTTTCCTCCTCATGCATTTCCTATGCGCTATACCGATGTAAATACGGCGGTCTGACACTAGTTGAGTGCAGCTTCTGCCTAGGGGCGCAAAAGCGAAAACAAACTCGTGTCGGCTAGCGCCCCTAGGCGGATGCTCTACGCAACAATTTGCAGACCGCCGTGTTCACATCGGTATAGCGCATAGAAAATGTAT
This sequence comes from Ornithodoros turicata, assembly GCF_037126465.1. NCBI lineage: Eukaryota > Metazoa > Arthropoda > Arachnida > Ixodida > Argasidae > Ornithodoros > Ornithodoros turicata. Next base: position 206,257,288 of record NC_088201.1, on the reverse strand, counting down.
GATGACGAAAGTTTGCGTGGTCGTATTTAATTTGTAATGCAGAGCCCGGTAACCACGATTTTTTCGGATGCTTTTCTGGCACAAATTATGCACTGAAGTCTGTCCGTCAAGTAGGTATCGCGCCACGTGCGAAAATGTGACTGACCCTTTATAGCACCCACCCTGTATACAGCCTGCAATTGTAGTCCTACAACCACCACCTAGTGAGCATACCGAAATGTCTTTCAGTTGCTGAAGGCGCATAATCCGAAGCTGAATGACGGAACGGGCCTGAAATATAAGTGATCACAACAATGAGGACTCCTTGGCCATGACATCTATTTTAACTAATTATGTACACGTAAAATATTAATGAATTGGGCTGCATTAAAAATAGCATACGCTCTATGTTCGGACCTACAAAGATGGAGTCATCGTCCAGGGTGTGTGCAGTTGGCTGGCTGAAAGAACGATTCTTAACAGGCCCTAACAGAGAAGGAAAGCACGTAACAGTATATGGAACAGTCTTGTACTTTTGCACACAATCTATCTCTCAATAAAAATTCTGAGTCACTTAGCTTACGTTTTGCTTTGCGCATTAGGGGAGACGCTGGTGGAGAGGAGACGTCGCTGTTCGACACGACAATCCGCTTTCGCTTGCCCCGCCCATATTCGTCTTCTGCATTCAGATAGGATGTCTTCTCCGCTAGAGGGAGCATCTCCCTTGCTTTGCTGTATGTTTCTAAAAAAAAAAGAAGAACAAGCAGCACATGTATTTGTTAGGTACTTCTTTGTCAGGACAAAATTACGTCCATACCATATTCACCCACCTTGATGCAGGGTAAGTTCTGCCAGCCATACGTGGGGGTTTTCCGTTTGCGTATATACAAGCTGGCTATTTTCTCGTCTTTGGATGGTGGCCAGTAGCACCTGTCATCGCCGGCCATCCAGTTACTTGGCACAACGGCAACCATGTTTTCCTCATCCGGAAACTTTACAATGAAGAATGGGCGGGCCTCCGCTACATAATAGTTACAAACAAAATATTTGCATAAACCAAAAAAGCTAGAGAACATAATGTTTTGTCGTTTCCTGTCACATTCATGTGATATGCAAGCAAACATTTTTACACAGACTGTCGTCTAACAGTCCAGACAAAAACTAGCATCTCTGTAACGGACTAAAGACTACAAGACAATTTACAACTCTTCTGTATGTGGCAACGGAAAAACAGCATAGCTATTGCTTCCATAAGGGAAACAGACGCATTTTAGATGAACGTCGGAAAGTGGGCACACAGTCACACGTCCCCTTTGTGAAACAACATGAATATCTATTGCTGAGGAACTGACAGGGTACACATAGAGGTCATCAATTTGTCTGAATTTTTTGCCTATGATACAGATTTGTCGTGTGGTGGAATTGCGGGCCACTCCTGTAACCTCCATAAAGGTGCCGTCATGCAACATACATGTACTGTCCCGTGAATTTGCCTGTAGAGAGAAACGCCGTGGAATAGTTACTTTCCTGTACAGGGGTGGAACACACTGAGCAGGCGAGCAGAGTTTCGGGTTTCCAAAGATAGTGTCGGCTCACTGGACGGAGATGCAGCCTTTAGTGGAACACACCGCTGTTCAAAGATGCGATTATATAACTGTTCGAGGGGCTTCTCCGGCTTGCGTAAGTACCGCTTCAACGTGCTCATAAAGTTCTCAAAAGGGAATGCGCTCCACAAATCAAGTGGTCCATGATTACGCGCATCGTTTGTTAAATGAAGCAGGGAATGCATATTATGTGACACAGACTCAGGCCCATATATTGCGATGTATTTAACAACAAACTTATGCAGAAGGTTTTCTGCAAGGTTGGCGTGCTGCCTTAAGAGACTGGGGCTCATTAGAATAGAAATTGCAACATGTAGTTGCAAGAAGTGCTTGTACATCGCACGTGGGAGAGCAGATGCCAGCACCAGGGGCCCAGCCCTTACAAAAACAGTTTTCACCTTTTAGTGGTTCTCTTATGTACTTCCTTTATACCATGTCACCTTCCTATGGTTTGCTCCTTCCTCTGTACCGGGTATACAGACAGTCTATCTACCTCTTGTGCACTTCCTTTGGCTTTCACCGCTGTGGTCGTTTTAACGACTTGGTATGCAGACTGTTGGTAGACCATTAATGCACCACTACAATAACGCTTTCATGCTGTTCATTACGGATGGCAATAATTTCGAATGTGGTTACTGATTACATTACACTTTAGTGACATTAATTTGACCTTGACCCCAAGCTCACTTGCAGTGAGTTTGTACAAGCGACACGTCAGAAAAATAAATAAAATCTTATATTCACTAAGAAAACAGTACTAAATTTCTGATTAACAGTTGTATCGCAAATAATTCTACGATTAAGGGACTGCAGATGGTTATGCAATGGGGCAGCATCAGTGAAATCCACAGAAATTCAAGCGTTACAGTAAGTGGAACAATTCGTAATACCAATATGTTAAGAGTCACGGTTACGTAATGATATGAAACAAACAGGACATTGACAAAGCAACAGCACACTGTAAAAAATAGTCGTGAAAAATACGGACATATCGCCGCGGGCGCTATCCCGTTGTTTCAAATCACACGCGTTTCCTGTTATTTCGCGGGGGAGGAGGTGTCTGGGCATGCGCACTGGATCTGCTGGCCTCCAGCAACCGGCACCCGTGTGAGGAACGCAAGTGTGCCTCAACTGTCATCAAAGTCAAAGCTGTGCCTCCCTCGTGGGCTTTCGCAAGAAGATTTTGAAGGTATGTGAACTCTTATTATGTCTTTTATGCTGTTAGCTGTTTAGAATAAAAGGAAATATGCGCCGCCGTTGTGTGTTACCAAGTACGTAGTGAATGGCGCCTTCTTCAACGGAATTTTGTCGCCTTCCGCTGTGTTCTCACTTGTCACACTGTCCATGTCGTAGCCATGTTCTTCAAACTTCCCTCTCAAACCCCTAAAATGAGCAATGCGTAACATTCTGGAACTAGTGGATGGGTGTGCGTTCACCCTCGTGGACATTTGAAATAGGCCGGGGTTCACCAACGCCGGTTAACGAGATTGAACGCTCAACCGAGATTGAGGACCCTTACACCTTTTTATTAATAAGGTTAATTGGGGACGCAAGATTTATTTTAGAAATGCTTGTCAGTGCTATCGAAAGAGAGTTGAATTGCAGTTCCAAGTCGAGGGACCCTTGATCTCGTTTAACCGACGTGGATCGAATGAGGCCATTGTGCACAGCCGTCGTTCATATAATTTTAAGTGTTTGCACTATTTATGAGGCAAATATCAACGCTCTATACAGAATGCATGAAAGAAACATGTGAATAAAACAGTAGCAGAAATGTTTGTAAAAGAGTTGGCGAGACGTATTTTTCCTTGTCCCGTATACGCATATAATATAATGTTGCATATTTTCTTGTGCCTGATTATTATTATGTGACTGTTCAATTGTTTGCATTACGAAGTGAGGTATCCAATCTTTCTTTAGCACAAAGCTGGCCCGACAGCTGTGGAGTGAGGACCCCCAACACCACGTCTCTGCTATTGGTATGAGTGCTTCCATTTCTTGGAAGTCTTCTTTGCCTGCTATTGGCACCTTGCAGTGGTCATTTCTTCTTCTTTGTGTAAAACATATTCCTGTTTTGTGCAACTGAAAGAAAGTATGCTGTCACAAAACAAGAGTCTGTGCTGCAGCTGCAACATGGGCTCTCGAAGCATTTGCAGCCACTGCAATAGATTTATGTATACATCTCTCTCTCTTATAGGGTCATCACTACTACACTTCTCAGGCATTGTTCTTCCCTTGGATAACGACAAAACGCTAACTGCAAGGAGCGTGGAGAAAGGATTGGCGCTACAGCTCGGAGTGTATTTCAACTACGATGTGCAGTGCCTGCCACCAACGTTTCTTATGTTACAATTCATGCAATGGTATGCGTTCTCATGTATTACACTCATCGTATCACAAATCGTTATCACGTAGTCGCCAACTACTCCGCTGTATTTGTGCTTGTATTGTTCATTGTTACCGTGAGGTGACAATAAGTTTCACGGCCATGTGTTTCAAATGTTTCTTTTTTCTGTCCTTCTATACCTTGGTTTCTTAGATACTGTAAAACCTGCTGCTTCTCTAGGCAACGTGGCGTTATTGGGCAACTTGGTTATCATACGTTCACTTGTGGACAGCTAGGTTTGCAAATTTTATTGTGCCAGTTCCGGTGGCAGAAGAAAATTAGTGGCCTTATCTAATTCATGAACAGATGGACGACCTGCACATGAAGTTTGAAGGCAGTTCAGCACCTGACATGGTACAGCATGAAAAATTAGGATTGTTGAAAAATGCTCTCCTTTTTATTTCACAGCTATTTGGACACATCAGCACTGAAAGAGGAACAAAGCACCCCCAACGGTAAACAAGCTTAAGTAGCATGCCTGTTTGCATTCTATCACTCATCTGCAAACTGGGGTAAAGTTGAAAGGTAGGTATCCCATTAGCCCTTTATTAGTCTGCAATTTGGTACTGATTATTACTATGTGATCCACATTTCCCAAAATTTCATACTCTTAACCATTAACCATTGTGCTTTTGAGGCCCTATTTGTGAGTCTTGGTATTGTTCCTTGCATCTTCTGCATATGTTCGTTAGGATAAGGTGAATACTACAGGGCAGGCACAACAGACATACTTCTGTACTTTCGCGTACTTTGTCCACGTATGTGCATTGTGCTTTTTAAAGTGCACAGATTCAAACTGTGTGTTGAGCACTTTAGTTTATACATAAATATGTCTCATTTCCTGTTTCATTTATGCCTAATTTCTTGTTTTGTTCTGATTTCAGGAGCCGTTGCAAGCTGCCGTGCTGGAGAAAGTTACTGCACTGTACACTTCAGTGAATATATTGCTTTATGAACACATAACATGTGGTGTGGGTGTCTGATAATGATACAGGCCGAACGCGATTCCATAAAATGATAGACAGTAATTTTTACAGGCTGGTGCGTGTTTCTATAATGCAGTATCCAATCATAATAACGATTAGCCATTAAACAACAAGAACACGGCCCCATCTTTTAGCTGGGGTGAACACGTAATGTAGGGATGCAGCGACATGTGAATTTCACGAGTTTGTGTCATGTATCTTGAAAAAACTTTTCTGTCTTTTTCACAGTGTTCACAATTAATACAGCTGCCATGCATTTCCAGTTTTTTTTTCAGGGAATATTTTTTTCAGGGAATGCAGCTGGCACTTGTCTGTAAGCTGCCTCACATCTTTCACATTTGTGCACCTGTACAGTTGCAATATCATTTTTATAACCACAAATTTAGAAAACGGAGAAGAAATGGAGGGGCCTGGCCCGCCCAGGGTATCTCTGGTGGGCAGACTTTGGCCAGACAGTGGGTAGATTTGTAGTCACCAAATGTCGGTAGACATTCTACAGGAAGGTGTGTTCCAATAGCCCATAGAAAGGTGATGTGGGTGGTAGACAGTCTGGATACTTTCTACACACAGTCTCACGGCTGGGTGATTAATGTTCTACCAACTTCCTGTAGAAAGGTGATCAATGTTTTTGTAAGGAAGTGTACAAGACGAACAGGCGGAACTCGGTGGCTTTCCACCTGTCAAGCTCAGATAACGACCTGGGCTTTCGGGAGAAGTCACTGGGCGCAAACGCCTCCAAAGAAACATGCTTCACAGACACACTTTCACGCATACCCGGACCTAGTCTGTGTTCTCTTGCACCCTTAAACCAGGTAGAAAGCATTTTTTTCTGAACACCAAGGCACACGAGGTGCATGTAGTCCAGAGGCACCTGTTTGATAATGTCTATAGGAATTCTTTCTAAGATGGAAGTTCCTGTATGGTGGTCCTCTTGGTGACGATTTCGGAATGCCTCATCAGTGCGCTCAGCTGCGTCAGTTTCAGGAAAGCATACTCGATCCTTGATATAGTCACCTTCAGTTACACATTTCATGCAGCTGAAATATCCAGAATGCCCCTTCACTGCAAGGACATAGGACTTTGCTGGCGCGTCGCACACAATCGCCGATACTTGCACTTGTACATGTTTTTTATGAATTTCTATGCCAGTATCAAGGATGTCCAAAAGCTCAACAACAAATGCTTCAAGAAAAGTGTTCGCACACAAAGCTTTTGACGTGCCATAATAGACCCCAATTGGAAAAGGAGGCAACGCATCTCCACAATTGATTACCTTGCAAAGTATTGGCCAAAATCGATTCTTTGTACTTTTACTTAGTGGAAGACCCTTCAATGTTTATATTTACACGAACAATATCTGGCACTTCAGCACAGGCCCCAACTGTATACTCGAGTCCACTCTCGAGTCCAAAGTGGCAATACTGCCCTTCGCACATCGGTGTTATGCCTTTCGTATTTCTAGGTGTGTTCAACAGCGTGCGTGCGCAGCCTGGCAGGTAAGCGTAACACGGTTGCGACTTAAGAATTTTCAAAATGCCGGTAACGTGCTTGTGGTTTACACCAGACAGTGCCCAGACCTTAAGCTGCTCCATGAATGAATCTGAACTGTCCATGTGGCTCCCAGCGCTCTCATGATATGCTGTCTCAACTTGTGCAAAACGATCTCCAACCGCATCATCAGAGAGCTCCTGCGAACTACCTGTGCTGCTGCGACCCTCAGCACAGGAAACCTCATGCTGTAGGACACTCTCACTCACGTCTTGTTCGGGTTGTGGACTGACATTCGCTTCTCCATGAGCAGCTGATGCCCCAGAAATTATTCCCCTTCTGACTGCTCTGTCACCACAATGATACACTTCAGACGAGACCAGCTCCCAATTATGTAGAGCGTTGCGGCTGGGGCGTCTGTACAAAGTAGCCTTCGGTAACTTGGGCGGCGGCATTAGACTTCAGTAATGTCACGCTTCCAAAACACACTATCAAGATGCTGAAGAAACTGCTGTCTTACGTGAGTCATCCATCGCTTCCGAAGCACGTTGAACGCACAAAACACACTGAAGCACACAATCGAGAACGAAGCCAGAACCGCCAGCCGCACAACAAAAGAAAATGGCGAGTTATACCGCGGGATCCGTTGATCGGAAGCGGAAGTTGGCGACTTCCTACAAAAATGTTTGTCGTGTTGCATTTTTACACGTGCGAAGGCAAAGAAGGTGACTTGTTCGTTTCCTGTTTTCCTGGACAGTACAAGTCACTTGCACGCACACTTTTACTGCTTTTACCTTTGTAAACAACAATGCACCTAACTTGTCCAAGTCAAGCCGTTAAGCCAAGCGAAGAAGATGGCGGCAGTCAGTGCGTAGTGCGTTCAGTGTAGGTTCACGTTGGTTGTTTCTCGATTTCCCGTGTGTTTCCTAGCGGGTGGATCTTTCGAACTTGGTGCACATGCATTCTTCATGTCATGCGCTTGGCGCGTAGTGTGTTTTGTGCAGCTCACTAAGCCTAAAATGCTATGTATTCTGGAGCAAAACTTGTATCGGGCACATGGCGTTTCGTTCACACAGGATTGCGGAGCTGTAATATTGTTATGTATATATTCACAGAAGATATGCGGTTTGTGATACTACTGCGAAAACTAAACTTGCATATATTGGTTCGCGCGAACCTGTTCCAAGTCAAGTCGAATGCGAAAACGGCGGCGCAAATGCAATTTGTGCTTACCCATATGCTGTTTACATCTTGTAGTTTGTCCCTGGGGGAGTCGTGTTTCCCGTGCATTGTGTTTCCCGTGCATTGTGTTTAGTACATATGCTTTCTTCAACTGAGGCTCTTGGTGACAGGTGAAGAAGGGACATAATGTATACCTTTCTTGAGGTGAGCCATCAGTACGCCGATCGGAGTGGCTTTCCCGTGCGTACAACATAAAAGTCACAATTGTCTTCTTCAGTTTGTATTTGGGATGCAAAATACTAACCACCACACCAAATAAAAGTAAGCATTCTTGAAACCAACAAGAGTGAGACGAAAAAAGGTTAAAACAATTTTCTTGTCCTTCACGCATCCTCTCAGGATATCCGGAGGAAGTACGGAAATGACAACTTGGGGAAAGTCCCACACTAACGTCCTGTGGAAATCCTCAGGACGTCACTCTACGGACGAGGACGTGAGGACACTCTGAGGATGTCGTGAGGGTCGCGTGTGTTCTTGGGGAAACAACCGATATCGAGAAAAATGCCACCAGTCCTGTGAATACAAGAAACCACTCTTGCCATGTTGTGCTAACTCGAGAACGGAGATGGAGGTTTCGGCTTGCAGAATACAGCAACTCATTTGTAGGTGGTTCAGATCCCCCGCATGGTTCGAGCTTAAAAACAGGGACGAAAACTGCTGAATGGCGGTTAGCCTAAGGAATTGCAAGAATAACGTCATAGATCATCATATCATAGATCATCATAGATCGTCAAAAAGATGGCAGGCCATGCAGAACTGCATGCCATGTGTCGTCCATACCACTGTGCCATGTGTCGCATTGCGTCGTGTCGTCACTCCTCTGTCCCTTTCTCGGGTTCCATTTTTTCATCATGTACCAGCTGGCCTGCACCCTTGCCCTTTTGCCGTCATGAAGAGTGTTTCTGAGTAAAATTAACAATTTCACGAGTGGGCATATATGGGATGCGCGCTGTCGAATTGACGAATTTTCCGTAGACAGCCCTCACAAAAAAACTGCTGGGGGCGTTGCCCTAAATCGCAATACGATATACTCGCTATGACAAGAAAGGGCATTTCGAGGCGAACACAATGCTGTAGATTACTTTGGGGACTTACCGGGGAACGAGTTGTGAGGTTCCCGAAACGTACCATATTTTACAAAGGAGGCAACTTTGCGATTTTTTATCTCCTCAAAGGCAAACCTTGGGGTCTGCAGAACTTTTGATGCAATGTTACCCAATCTAGATAATAAGTGGAAAAACATTCAGCTGAATATGTCGAATAGTTATGAGGATATGTGGCCCCAAACTGCGTAGGAAGCGCAGTGGTCGAAACGCCCACATCTGAATGATAATTCATTTAAAAAAAATAACCACTAATTATTTTCAACTACTTTCAGTGCCAATGTGCCTCTTAGGGACAAGGCTTTAACATATGTTGGAGAGAACTTGGACAGGTTAACCGGACCACCGTGCCTGATCCGACGTGAAATCACCCAAACGAGGAAAAAACGAATGGAAGGAAGCGAAACTCTAAACGTTTTATAACACCGTCACATCGTCCTTATCACATTGTACAATGATTAAAACACGACCGATGATTAAAACACGACACAAAACACATAGCGTCGAGGGTGGTGCCCCCCCCCCCCGGAGCGAACGTTTGTGAAGATACTGGCTGCCCAACTCAATCTCCGTTCAGCTTCTGAAACGAAAGTCAGAAACTATCTGTACTGTGCGTGCAAACTGCGTTCCTCTGGCACCTCCCACCCTAAAAGTGTCATTTCCTTACGGATGGATGAAGGCATGTTCTGACATATAGCAGTGCGCTGATACAGTCTTGAGTAAGTTACTTCTAAAAAGTAACTGAGTTACAGTTTATCTGACAAAAATAGTAACTGAGTTATAGTTACTTCCTTGGTCGAGTAACTAGTTACAGTTACAGTTACTGAGAGAAAGTAACTTAGTTACATTACAGTTACTTTTTATAAAAATGACCATGATACAATTGTTAAAAACATACATTTATTTGCATTTACTGAAGTGCAATAAAAATTGTCTTGTACTTAACGCGGTTAATACGCGGTTATCCCACACGGAAAAATACGACACGTGCATGCGATCTGGCGCATGGCGGTGAAAAAGAAGAGCACGGTGACCCGCACATGTTTCGTAACGTGTAGAGAGAGCGAGAGACATACGGAAGAGCAAGGAACTCGCCTGAAGATGCTTTTTCAGATTTGAAGTTGACGTCCTGCTTGCCGAGTACGTCTTATTCCATAGTTTGCACTTTACAGTTAAATTATTCTCGTCCTTCCATGATAAAAACTCGAAGGTTTCTTCATAGAGCGGCCACGGAAGCTTATGGTAGCGGCAACCGGAGCAGGAGATTAGCCATTGCACTGGTCGGAGCGCAAGTGAGCTGACCGGGAAGTTTCGCTTTGTGCATAATCATTCCCTTGTCCATATCCACAGGAGGCAGGATCACGTGCTAGGGCAGTGACACTATTACTCACATATTACTCACTCCGATCGTTGAGGGTCACTAACTTCAACTAATTTTTGTTCGCAAAGCTGGAATTCCCTGCTTGGTCAAGATCTCAAGGCAGGGGGCACATACCGATTACGGATAAAAGGAAGGAAGACACTGTTAGGTGGAAGTAGGGGAAAGTAGACTAAAGAAAAAAAACAGGAACGACATTTATGCGAGTAACTAGTTACATTTTGCAGTTACTTCCACAGAAATAGTAACTAGTTACAGCGGTTAGTTACAGTTAGTACAGTTACAGTAGTGCAGTTAGTTACAGTTAAAAGCTACTTCTCAGGAAATGTAACTAGTTACTGTAACAAGTTACCGAATTAGTTCGATTAACAGCTGGCGCTTTCCGCGCTGTTTTCCAGCGTTATATCAGCGCAGTCTTGTGTAGTAACTAAGTTACTCTTAACTTGTAACTGCGACTAGTTAAGAGTAACTTAGTTACTACACAAGACTGCGCTGATATAACGCTGGAAAACAGCGCGGAAAGCGCCAGCTGTTATTCGAAGGTTCACACTTGCAAAGCCGCTCTTGCGCCATAGTTTAGCGGAAGTTAGTAGGTCGTTTCTGGTCTCGCCCGTCATGTAACCTCTGGGATTCGACGGCATGCGGAAGAAGAAGTTCGATCAACTGACTGACCGAAAAATTTCCAGACATTTTGAATGGCATACTTGGCGGCTCCATGAAATGCGGAAGCAAAACAGCTCCAAAGCGGCGTCATCGCTCAAGGAGCTCGTCATTGGCCAACATGAATGTAGAGCTAATATTAGCGCTGACAAAGTTGACACATGCTCAACTCAGGCAAGCGATAATTTTTAGCGGTTCGGAGCACTGCATGAAGGAAATTGTCTTTTTCTAGTGCCTCGATTCCCGAGATTTTCCGGAACAAATCCTGGGATTTTAGGATGTCCCGGTTGACAACCTTACCCAGAATACATCGCAGTTAGGTAGGGAATATGGAAGTAAATCACGGCATGCGTTCAGACACAAGTGTCACAATAACACCCACTGACGTAGGTGGCTCAGTCGGTAGCATACGTTCGCCTTCTGATCGCGAGATCGCGGGTTCGAACGCGACCGAGGAAGTAAACAATTCGGTGGAAGGGTACCAGTTGCTTAGACACGCCGCCTTCTTCGATATGACGTTAAATACGGGGTGCTGTGTGATAAGCTTTCGTCTCACGTTAAAAAACCCTCAAGTAGCGAAAGCAGTCCACAGACCGACCGCCGTGGCGTCGCTCATGATCTCAGTTGTATCGTGACGTAACTCACCCCCATCCCAGTTATTAAAAACTATAAAACTGGCAAACTCAGTTAACATGGTGCGGTTCCATTCGTTGATAGAAAGGGAGATAGAGAGAGAAAGGAATAACAACAGCAACCTGTACAAACACTAAAGTACCAACACTAAACTGTGCAAAAGCTCTGTTTCGTAAGAGGTGCATAGTTCGGTTCGAGCAGATTGCGTTACATAACAACATCAGTGTGAGATAACGCTTCTTGATGATGGGTCTGAGATCTGTTGATAGGCAGGGTGCGGTACGAAGCGTGTCCTTTGGGGTTTATTATTAACGGAAAAATATACGGCCAACGGCCAAGTTTGCCGTCTTAAAAATACTTTCGTCGAATTTCAATTGCAATAAATTGAAATTTCTTAATTAAACTCTGAAATTTGCCTATTCAGCATGACAACAACAACTTTATTTTGGCTTTGAAGAGTGGGAAGCTTCATCGCCACAGGCGATACTCTACCCCATTGCTGGTGGGAAAGTGGGGAATAAAATAACGAGCCCCTTCACAATAACAATCGAAGTCCGATGGTGTCCAGAAATGTCAGAAGAGCTTTGAGCGCAGAGCGTTGCTGGGCTGGATTAGGCCAGGGACCAAGCAATTTCGATAGGGAGAAGGGGCGAGAGTCCAGCTGGCGAAGATACTCGGAGAGTGTGGTTCGGGAAGGTTGGGTAGTGGGAGCAATGAAGAAGAATATACTCCAGATCCTCAAGAACACCACAGTGGCAGCAGGTGGGAGAGTCAAGTTGTCTCAAGCGGTAACGCCACTGAGCTGTAAAGGCCACATCGAGTCGCATTCGGTGGATTAATGCAGCATCTTGACGAGAGGTGTTTCGTGGCATGCGGAAAGCTAGCGTTGGATCAACTCTGCTCAACATAGAGGGGGGAAGAATGTCGGTTGTCCATTGGCGGGAAGCCAGGGGTGTCACTAGGCGTCGGAGAATTGAACGACGGTCTCCTCTCAGCAGAACAATGCTGGTCCGTTTCCGATGCGAGAGTGCTGCTTCTGCGGCGCCGTCGGCCTGCTCGTTCCCCACGACACCGCAATGGGCTGGAATACGACTGGAGAACTAGCCTGTGGCCTGCTGCGTATATAGTGTGGTAAGCCATGAACACATCTGTGACTAGGTGTGCGGATGGGCCACATATGCCGGAATTTTCAGTTGCTTGAAGTGCAGATTTAGAGTCTGTGAAGACTGCCCATTCCCGTGGTGTAAAATCAGCGATGTGTTGTAGAAAGAAAAGAATGGCATAGAGTTCCGCAGCTGTGGAGGAGGTTGGATGTGAAAGGCGTCTTCCCTGCACTACGCCTTCGGATGGTATGACGAATGCTGTGGCGGACATGTTGTTGCGGGATGCGCCATCGGTATACGCTGCCGTAAACGTAGAACACTTCTCGTCTACCAGAGCATGAAAATGGGCTCGGGGGACTTGAGGGGGGGGACCTGATCTCTTCTTTCCAGAAGGTTTGGAAGGCGTACAAAAGTGGGCGGTACCGGTAGAGACCATGGGGCTTCCGGCGGTATAGTGTCCTTAGTTATGAAGCCAGTGAGAGTCTGGCGTGTCCTCTGCGCTACTCGATAGAAGTCGCTTTCACGGCGGTATCGAATTTTCCTGAGGAGTGGGTGGCGGCGAATGTGAGCACGCAAACGGAGGAAGTGCCGAGCCGTTTCACGTTCACGGAGAACCTCAATCGGGAGCTCACCAGCTTCAGCCAGTACTTGGCTACTTGCCGTGTTTCAGCCATTCTTGTAACTCCGAGGCATCGACGAAGGCTTCGAGCAAACAGGGACCGAAGTGTATTTAATGAAGTGGTTGATATCCTGTGCAGAATAGGAAGGCTGTAACGCACAGTCGCCCTCACCAATGCCGCGTGAACCGCGAGCAGGGAACGCTGATCACAGCCCCATCCTGAACCAGAAATATGTTGAATTGCGGGGAGCCATCGCTGCACTTTAGTTTCAAGGTGTTTAATGTGCCGAGCCGAGCGCTAGTCCGAGTCGATTACCACGCCAAGGAAGCGGTGGAAGCGTACCGGCTCAAGCTTCTTTGTACCAAGCCGAAGAGGGAATTTGGCCATAGCTTTGCGCGTGAAAGGGAGCTCGACACACTTTTCGGGTGAAAGGTCCATCCGAAGGTGTGTGAGGTACGTATGGATATTATTTAAAGCGAGCTGCAGGCGGCGCTGTATGGCTGGGCGTGATTTGCCTACTGTCCAAAGGGCGACGTCATCTGCATACACGGAAAACGACACTTTACGAGGAATTACTAATTGTAGGCCGGCCATCACCACGTTAGAGTGTCGGGCTGAGAATGCTTCCTTGGGGGACTCCTTGTGGAACAGGATGCTGAGTTCTTTGGCCTTGGGATGTACGGACAACGACAGTTCGGTCCGTAAGGAAGTCTGGGAGCCAGATGAAGAGCCGACCGGATACCCCAAACGAGCGCAAGGCGTGCAGCACACAAATGTGCGAGACGGTATCATATGCGCGCTTGATGTCGAGGAAAACCGATAGGACGATCCGTCGATTGACACGAGCATGTTGAACTGTAGAGACTAGGTCGGGAACTGGATCCATGGAGCTTCGGTGGCGACGAAATCCAGCCATTTCGTGAGGGAACGCACGTTGTTTTTCGAGCCACCAGTCGAGACGATGCAAAACCTTTCTCTCCATCAGTTTCCCCATACAGCTTGTCAGGCTCACAGGGCGAAAGGAGGATAGGGCCTTTGGGGGCTTGCCTGGTTTCAGGATGGGAACAACTAATGCCTCCTTCCATGTATGTGCTAAAAATCCTTGTTGCCAAGACGTATTATACACATGAATGAAAGCTTGGAGTGACCGCCCGTCAAGGTTTCGCAGGGCGGCATAGGTGATTTTATCGGGTCCAGGGGACAAGCCGGCGTTCACAAGCTGCAACGCTGCCTTTAGCTCGATTAGTGTGAAGTCGCGGTTCATAACTTCCGGGGGACGGGGCCAGTCTTGGTGAAGTTCAGCTGTCAAACTGTGGACAAAACTGCGGTGTAGTGGCGTGGTCGAGGCAGCCGCCGGAGTCGTTAGTACCACACAGAAGTCCTTCGCTAGCGTGTTTTCGTTTACACCCTTAACGATAGCTAAGGCCGCGAGAGGATTCTTTTGAGGGGGCGCCTCCTTCAGAGATCGGATTGTCCGACAGATCTTCGTGGCCAGATCAAACGGTGAAAGGTGCTTGCAAAACTTACGCCAACGCTTCCTGTCCTCTTTCTTAAGTTCTCGTGTTACTTTAGCATTCCTCCTGCGATATTCCAGAATGTCCGTAAGTTGCCCTGTCCGACGAGCCGTTCTTTCTGCTCAGCGGCGTAATGCTCTAAGGTGGTTAATTGCTGGGGAATGACCGACATGGCATGTTACCCTTTTAGACATGACCACCGCTTCCTGGTTACCGCGGGTAATGGCTTGAGAGAGAGCCTCTGGGGACATACAGGTGTGCACAGATGTTCTGAGGCCCGCACGAAAAAGTCTCCAGTTTGTGAAAGAAATCAGTCCAGTAGTTGCTGAGAGGGGCAGTCTGTCGTGGGAAATATATAGAGGAAAATGATCGCTACCTCTAGTTTCGACGTCCGTGGCGCACGACAAGTGGCGAATTATGTCGGTTGAGCACCACGGTTGAGAGGTCCAATACATCGAGTGACGTTGGGGATCGCATGTAAGTGGGCTCGCGGTTGTTCAGCAGGCACATGTTATTATTCTCCATTGCCTCCAACAACCTCCTTCCCTTACCGTCCATCCTTCGGCTTCCCCAGGCCGAGTTATGTGCATTGAAGTCACCCAGCACAAGCGCCGGGGCTTCCAGAGAACCAAGTAAGCGTTCGATGTCACTCCACGGGGCCTGTACCGCGGGACGGATATAGATACTGACGACCGTTAACAGCATGGGGCCAAGGAGGATCCTGCAGGTGACGTAATCATAAGAGCGATGACAAACTGACCCGATTTGTGCAGCAACGAGGTCATTGCGAACGTATAGCGCTGTTCTGTTCTCAGGGGATTGATGAGATCGATAGATTGTGTATCCATTGACGGCGATATGTAGAGTCCATGCCGTGTTCGCATATAGCTCTGAAAGGGAACTTGTACTGTTGTAGATGTAATTTAAAATCAGGGAGCTTGTTACGTAGGCTTCGAGGATTCCACTGCATTGCCATGGCCTGCAGTTCAATAACGTGTCGTGTCGTCCCTCCTCTGTCCCTTTCTCGGGTTCCATTTTTTCTTCATGACGACTACAAGAAGCACATAAAAAAATTCTTCAGAGATGGTCGAATTTACGCTGCGAACGACGTTGAGTTACGAACGTAACTTCGACCATCTCTGAAGCAATTTTTTTGTTGTGCTGTTTTAAGTCGTCATGAAGAACGTTTGTGAGTAATATGAACGATGTCACGAGTGGGATGAGGCAAATGTTCGCGGAACCTTGAAATCGCGGTACCGCGGTGCGTTGACCCTGTACCAGGCGTCTTAGAAGCTTTCCACCTTAAAAATCCAGGAAGAAGTTAACAAAAGTTCCACAACTGGGTATCAAGCCGCTGCATTTGTCTTTCTTTTCAGTCCTTCTTACTGAGAGGGCTGAGGTTAAGGGGTCCTTACTCTTACTCGGTTGGTGTCTGGGCGATTGCCGAATTGCCCTGTCCCCCGTCATTCCTGTCACCTCATCGAGCAGGTACGACTGCCATTCAACGCAGCGTAACAGCGTAAGAAATCCCGTACATAGGTCGCCTCAGTTTCCTGGGTTAAATTTCTTACATATTTCGTTCGAATATTTCGCTTAATTTTAAATATCGCGAAGGAAACAGCGGTCGCGAATTTCGCGAAAATTACTACTTATAATACAGTGTACTTTTACAGTCTAGCTCGTTGAGGAAGGCGGAGAGCACGGAACGGGAAGGGTGGTAGTGTGGGCAATGGAGAAGAATGTGCTCGAGATCATAAACAGCACCCCAGTGACTGCAGTGGGGACAGTTAACGTGTTTCAAGCGGTAGCGCCCTGTCGAGGCGCATTCGATGAACTAATGCGGCGTCTTGACGAGAGATATGTGCTGGCATGCGGAAAGCGAACGCTGGGGCAACTCTGCTCAGCATAGGGGGGGGGGGGGGTAGTATGTCAGCGGTCCGTTGGCGGGTAGCCAGAGGAGTCACAAGGCTTCCAAGTATGAACCGCCAATCGCCTCTCACCACTGCAATACTCGTCCGTGTCCGAGACGAGAGAGCTGCTTCGGCGGCGCTGTCCTCCAGTTCACTGCCTGCGACACCGCAATGGGAGCGAGTCCATTGGAGAGCGAGCCTATATCCTGCTTCGTAGACAAGTTTGTAAGTAAGTTGACAAGTTTGTACATAGTGGCAATGGTACAGTGATGTTGCACGTAGGGTTTGATGAAAATTAAAAGATGGCTTTCGTGTCGGCGTTAGTTTCTAAAGGAACTGTAAAGTGAAATTTGACCCCCCTCCCCCCTCTTTCTGTATGCGATCTGGTAGTGTTTGCCTGTGTGATGCCTCACATGGAGCCTAAGCACTCAAAGCGGGTTAATTATTACACAACATAAATTAGAAAAATTAAATCGGACGGTAGGTTGCGCCCCATAACAGCTAAAAAAGTCATTATGGGAGTGCTCCTGTCACGTGGCTACTAATCTCCAATAAACACTACTTTTAGAATCACAAGAATTACTGAGACAATTCTTTAAAATATGGAAGAAACAGTATACCAAAATACTGTCAGCGCTGTCATCGCCCTCTGTTTGCTATCCTCCCAACCATATTGCACGTCGACGGCGTTTATTGCGGCCTTGCGAGGTTTGTGTACGCATAAAAGTTCATTTCCTGCCGAAATTGAACAAAGCTATGCCAGGTAGTTACTGTAAAGTTCGGGGATACACCAAGTGTGCTGTTTCGACAATGGACGTTGTGTACCACAAGATTCCTACGGAAAATGCACGCAAACGAAAGTTGTTGCAAGCGCTTGGTCAAGACATTCGTGAGCCACGCCGTATTTGCTCAGTCGTCATTTCTCTGACGACTTGTACGAAATGGTAGCAGCGGACGGTCGAAAACTTCTCACACGGAGGCAGTCCCGACACCAGTGTTTCAACATGTGACGTCTGACGATGCGAACACCAGTGCAGACGAGATATGTATTTACCGATACACAGTAATGGTACATATATGTGGTTCACTTGAAATTCAAATCGATTTTTGTAGTGCCTACACCGCGTAATGTACCAAACGCAATATCCCCCTTCCCCTGGGGAGCCCAGAGCTCTCGCAGGAGAATATAAGTGTCAAATAAATTATGCGCTATGGATACTGACCGCATTCTTTATTCATATCAGCGACACAGGCTTCCATCGTGACTCACAAGAATGTGAAACTCAGAATTAAAAGCGTGTCAACGCATGATTTACCGTCAACACCTCTCAACCTTTATCCAGTGATGAATTTAACACCAATTGTCCATACACACTCATGCTCACAGATGGGTCAACCTCTTGTTTTGTTTAACATTTTAACTTCTGCATGCCTTGCAGGTGCATGATATGACAATATCTGCACCACTGGTGGAAGCAGCTGTTGAGTCATTCTGGAAATCTGAAGACAACAGTTTTGAATGGCCTGCTGATACAACTTTGCAGATACCAAAAGCTCGTCTACTTTGCAGTGTTGTACCCTCTGCTTCACCAGACCAGAAGAAGTACATCAAATGTGCATCATATTCAGAACTTCCGGTGCATCTCACAAAGTGGCCACAGATGTTCGCGTCACACTTGTCACCACAAAAG
The DNA here is from genome assembly GCF_037126465.1 of Ornithodoros turicata. Lineage (NCBI taxonomy): Eukaryota > Metazoa > Arthropoda > Arachnida > Ixodida > Argasidae > Ornithodoros > Ornithodoros turicata. Next base: position 206,238,991 of record NC_088201.1, on the reverse strand, counting down.
CCGAGTGCCCAAGTGAGCAAAATTTATCTCGGAAACTTCGGCCAGAAGTGAACAAGATGGCTGCAGGGAACATCCTGCTGTCCTGCACAATCATTTTTTATGGGACAGTGCATCCAAGGTGTGAATTCATAACGCCTGATGTTTTCACTGATTCAAATGACACCTTGTAGTATTTGTCGGTGACCAGGTTCCGTGGTTACTCGAGCTGATTAATATTAAAGACACCTCAACAGACCTCACCTACAACACCTATCGGAAAGGTCGCAGGCTTCCCTTACCGACACAGGTAGGATTATCAGAACTCACGGTCATGAGAGACAAACATCCAAATAATGTTACTGAAACACGAGCTTTCGAATAGAGTCTGTCCTTCATTGGGCATGATACAGACACACATGGTGTATATATTTATACTGAGGGGCATTAGAGAAAGGGAACAAAGAAGGTAGTGAGGAGGAAATCCAAATTCTTGTTAGAAAGTATTGAGGGCACGAAAGAACAATACAAAACAAGGACAGCAGGTTACAGGACAACAGGACAGGACAACAGGTTATAACAAACCGAAGGCACACATGGATGAACTCACTTGTTCACTTTGCTGCTCCTCTTAACAGCGTACTCGCCGTTTTCTCTCACGTAGCAGTAGGATACCTGGAGCAACTCAGTCTTCAGCCACAGTATTTTAAAGTACAGATTTCTTGAAATGCAACCGCTGCGCTGCTTCACTAACGTCTCATTTCGCGGGAGCAAAGGCATTCTTCTGCCGTCGGCATCGACACGCATCTGCACCAAGGACACCTGAACCGAAAGAGCAATGGCATATTTCCGTTGCGAGGTTCTCAACATTTTCATTACACATGAAGAGCGTTTCCCATGGCGTCTAGGTGACTGCAATGACGGTAATTCATCCTCCCTCGACGATTCTGCGGATGATGTCGTGTCATACTGCGTCTACTGGCGTGCACTCGTACGAACAAACGTTTTGCTGGCGTGACTGCTGGACTACTGCAAGCTCGAGGGCATTCAAGGTTGGAAAAATCAAGATCACACGACGTGGACCTCAAAACGACATTACGCCTTCGCCACAGACCGAAGGTTAGAAAGGCGAGACTAGCCGTAGCCGACACGAGCCAACCCTGTGTTGTGCTCGAGGGAGTACTGAGCTTTGCGCTGAATGCAATTTTTGAAATTCGATTACTCAAAGAAAGACAGGATTCAAAAAGAAATATTTCGTAACTGAGACGTACTCTTTCTAGGCTTTGATAATATCATAAGATAACCCTGGGTTGAAATTCACTTTACAGTTCCTTTAAATCTCAAATAACGACTAGAAGATGATTAGTAATAAGTAACACAGAAGTAATATGCAAGCGCATGGTGTGTCATGACGTTGTCCGCATGTCCCTGAGCTAAGGCTAAAAAACTAAGCAGCAAAACGCACCACGAACAATACTGATTTTGTGATAAAACAGGCAAAAAGGAAGAGATATGGTGGCACGTATCATGACGAAAACTCGAGACTACGGAAAATAATAATGGTCGGGACGGACTCACACGTACGCAAGAAAGACTTGTGAACGTGTGCATCCTTTTGCGTCTCCTGCTTTCGTCATGGATTGTCTTGGTGTTCGTTCTGTGTTTTGCTCTTTGCTCCTCCTCAATCTGAGATACATGTATCCAACGTCAGCCAGAGGTATGAAAATGGAGCAAACTCCTTCTCAGGAGGGGCGTCGACAATTGCTCACTGTACATTTCCTCACTGTACATGATAATGAACACGGGCAGTTGCTCACATCATTAAAAACTACCCTGGATGCTACCCTGAGAATTTCATTCTCTCGTGCACATAGACGAATGCAACAATAACAATAATTTTCGAATCACAAAACACACATCACTACTTACACATTTCTTCACAAAAGGTGAAGCATAACAGTGCAGCAATACACCGTTATCTTTCCAACCACAGAATATTGCTTTGTCCTGCTTTTAGTGTTTATGCTGGCGCAAGGCAGCCCACGCCAAGGATACGTTAGAGTTATATTAGTACTGCATAAGGTCAACTGACGCAAGTAGCCGCGGTGACGGGCCATTTCATCGAACGCCCTTTCATTGAAGATGAATCGAACGCTTACAAGCTGGGGGAGGCCGCATACAGTAGCATTTTAGTAGTTCTATTATTTTTCTCTTTGGAATACAGCGTACGGAGGAACTGAAGACCGGGAAAACGTCACACGAGAAATTGATACACGAGAGAAACAGCACAGGGAAATGTGACGAGGTTTTCATTTCATCATTTCGACTGGGACATTTTGCTTAACGCCGTTTCATCGAACGCCGATTTATCATCCCTTGCCTTTCGTCGTCCCTTGTCTCGGGATTTTACTGTCACGCAAAGACAATTCTCCAAAGCATCGGTTGCACAATCGTTAATGAAAAGCAGAAAAGCCTGAACGCAAATGCAAGAAAACATCTGGTAAAAATGTCTGTGATCTTGTCAGCCTGCTGGCCGGCATGAGCCTCACGCCATAATCATGTCTTTGTGTGCGTGTGTTGTTGTAATCCTGTATTTTGGTTCGTTAGAACGGATGCAGAAATTTTTTCTCCCCTGTCCCGCAATAATTATACATGAGCCACTATACGAGGAGTTCCTCGTGGCTTTCGCACTTAAGGAATTAGCTAGCTCTGGAATTCGCCGCAGGAGTACCGCTGATAGCCTGAATAACGCGGTGAGTCGGGGACATTTTGGAGGGCGGGAACCGGACATTTCGGACCTTTCGGTGCAAGGACCCGGGCCATTTTTTTCCCGAGCCACTGTTTCCTACGACCATTGTTCACTGTTTGCGAAGGCAACGCCGATAGTTACTGTCATCATAATAATAATTCGAGCCTTTACATCGCGAGACAACTGCGATCAGTTACGGTGACGAAACAGGTTCTCCGTTCATGGCCTATCCCCTTTACTACACACTGAACCTAAACTGAGATTATGACAATAACGTGAAGGTAATGGCAAATGCTATGAGCCCGATATGGAGAAATGCAACGAAACGAAAGCAAGTGGGTAGCTTCTCACAGACACGTATAGCTGATTGACGTATTGTCGCTGTGACGTCCCTGTCAGAAACATGCGACGCATATGGAGACGCTACTGCTATTTCCTTTTTGTGTTCACTCCCAAAATCGAAATCTCTCTTTCCACGCCCAAGGTCAGCGAGTACAGATTTGCTAGCCAATTCTAGATCGCTTTTAATAATGACACCCAAGTAGTCATAATATTGTAGACGCGCACTTTAGGTCGAAGAGGAAACGCGAGTTCGCCGCGTGACTCAGAAGAGGCACCCTAACTGTTTATGGGAACATGTATGTACCTATGTATATCCAATATCTTGTACATCCTCGAAAGAGGGCCAGGAGTTGCCAAGTAAAGATGCTACAGAGCAGCCGTGTGTTTTGATCCTCAAGACGAGCAAGATATTATGTACACATAGAACACGCCATCCTAAAGATATCCCGCGAAGCGTTCGCCCTGAGTGTCAGCTGGATAGACTGCTGGAGGGAACCTTGCCCCCATGATAAAGTTCCGAGGGGGAGTGGGGCAGACACTCAAGCCCCCACGTACCCCTTACAAAAATGAAAATTTACTGTTAATTGACAATCGACTTCCTTTTTATTGACCGTATTGAATTCCTACTTTCTTTACTTTTTATTGACTTTAGTCGATCAAAAGCCAGTTGACAAATAGTTGACACAGATTGACTGCATTTTAATTGCCATGAGTCAACTGGCAGCAAATTGAATTTTGCGTTACTTTTTTACCACAGAAAGTGCATCCCGTACACAGCCATGACGCTTATCAAGTAGCAAGCACAGCGATCCCCATCGCCAAATTTCAGCAGGTACGAAGCCGTTACGTCGGTATGAGATGGCTTTGCGCCCGCTGAATAATATGTGTTCCTCCTGAACCGTGTACTCGTGTGCTTGTTGAATAATGTCTGTACCGGCCGAATATGTGTGCCCTCGGTTGGCGCGTACAACGTTGCTCCGCGCTCCGCCGGTGAGGAGTGACATGGCACCGCGTATTCTTCCGAAGTGCATTCCTTCCCTTCCCGCGTTGTCTGCGCTGCAACCTGCAACCTCGCCTTTGAGAAGGATGACAACCTTGCTTTTTAAGTACAATTTAATGTTCGCTTAAAGGTCAGCTACGCTCATTTTGGGATGTACCGATTGTGCGATGCACCGGAACGCACCTTCGTTTCTCAATTTTGTCTTCGTATTACGAAAATTAATTAATCAAAGAAACCAAAACAAGCCATGGCGCAGCCATGTTTGTGACTTAGATGGGAAAACCCTGCTCCATCTACGTAGATGGAGAATCGTGTTTCTGATTGGATGAAAGCTGAGGCTTTCTCCGACTTCCCTGGCGTCTTCTCCCGTTTGCGAGGAAATCCAGTTACGGCCGCCGGCAACGATGAGCGTTTCGTCCGAGGTAATCCCGAGATCTATTGAACGATGGAAACAAGAACCGCGAACTCACCTGAACAACATTTTCGTCGTGAAATTGTGATTACGTGCTCGATAACTTCGCAGTTCAACCGTTCAGCTGCCATTCACGTCGACCCGTTGGCTGCTTTTACTACAAGTGCAGGAATGGGAGCGATTGAGCAACAACTTGAGACTTGGTGGTCGTTTGAGCATATACCTGCGGAGGACTGGTCTTGAAAGAAAAAAGACCGTATTTCTGCCCATGCACATTGTGCGATTGCCAGGCTTGTTACACGAGATACATATATTGTGCAGCATCATAGCGTGACCGCAATGAACGACGTAGGAATGTATCGTGACCATTCCAACTGCATTCGTTCACCCATTCGTCAGTTACATGAAAAGTGGTCATTAGAGCTGCCCCGCACAAAAAGTGCTGGATGTAGTTTTGTAGTGTGTTGATTATCTCGTAGGGCGCATCGCGGCATGTAGATCGAGAGCCCTTATACGTACTCTTTGCGTGTTTACTTGAGTGTGCGCATTGCTCTATACAACACACGCATTATTTCATACATAATAGTTTCACAAATAAACACGTACGGGTCGATCTCATACTGCTTTTGAGTTAGGCATAGTGTCTTCAGATCAGGTTACACGTATCCTGTTTGCTGGGCCCATCAGATATTATTAAGGGTAGTGCAACATTTCCCACTTCTTGAACCATGCTAACATTGCCAGAATAAGGGACATTACACTGTGTTGTGCTGTGCAGTTTAGGGGGTATGTCTTTAAGAAGGTGGTCAACAAAGCTTGTTCTCGGTAGCTGTACCGTTACATGAAACTATTGGGCGCCCTGGATTTCCAGGTTTATGGATTTTAGGGAGCATATAAAACATGCCCGCTGCGGGGTCTTTGGGGAGTAGATAGTCGTACAGGGTGGAATCTATCTTTTTATTTGATTTTAGATCTTTTAGACTGCGGATAATATGAGCCGTAATTTCCTCTGTAGGGTCAGCCTCGAGGAGTTTGTAGAACGATGTGCAAGATAATTGCCGGAAGCTTCGTTATGTAATTTTCTTTGTCCATTACTACGATTGCACCACCTTTATCAGCTTTTTTAATGACTATGTCACTGCGGTCCCGAAGGTCAGAGAGGCTGCGCTGCTCAGCCGGCGTTAGATTTGGCTTTTTATTTTATTTTTATATTGATAAATACTGTTGGCCCTTGACGAGCCGTAGCAGGAGAGATACAATTCACACAGCAAATATTAAGTACAGTAACTACTCAAAGTCAAAACTAAACCTGCAGTTCTTGCATGCGCCAAAACTAAAAAACATTCACCCATACAAGATAGAAAAGCAGAAACAACAACGGAAGAACAAACCAAAAAGCGAGAAAAAACAAATAAAAGAAAAACAAACCATGAAGCTGATGAATGGACGTTTACATAAAGCCATCTAATGCCCTAATAAAAGCTGGTACATTGTGCAGATGTGCTACTACATTTCCTGGGAGCCTATTCCAATCTTCAAGAGTACGAACCAAATATGAGTGCTTAAAAATATTTATTCGGCTTTGGAAAGGTTTTAAAGAATAGCGGTGACGTGATCGCAGTGCCATTCCCTGTTCCTCAGGAACAATGTAGTGATTTGCCTCAATCCCTAATTGACTATTCATTATCCTACAAAATGTCTTTAGTCTTTCAAGTTTCCTACGTTTTTCTAATGTTTCAATCTTTGCCTGATGTCTTAAGTCCGTTACTGAAACGTGTCTGCCATAAGCACAGTATATGAATCTCAAGGCACGGTTTTGAATCCTTTCGATTTTTTCAATGTGTATCTTCTTATATGGGTCCCAGACATTACTCGCATACTCAAGAGTTGGCCTGATCATTGATTTGGAAGCGAGTAGTTTTACGCTGACAGGAGTTTTGTTGAGTTTTCTCCGTAACATACCTAGTTTCTTCGTCGCCGAAGAGCATACTTTTTCTATGTGCACTCCCCAGTCCATCTTTGATGTTATGGTTATGCCCAACTACCTAAAACTTGTCACATTATTTAGAACAATATCGGAAGTGCCGTACCAAAACGGGAATGAATTCTTTCCATTTAGAGTGATCTGGCTAACTGAGCTCTTATCGAAATTAATTTGCATACCCCACTTGCTGCACCACTGGACCAGTGAACTGAATGCATTATTTAGTCATTCCTGATCTTCTCGACTTTTAACTGAACAGTACAACAAGCAATGATCAGCAAAAAGTTTAAGTTTAACTGGTAACGGAATGCTTTCAGCCATATCATTTACACAGAGTAAGAACAATAGTGGGCCCAAGACAGACCTTTGTGGGACACCAGAATAGACTGGGAAAACGGAGGAGAAATCAGAACTGATATCAACATACTGTGAGCGGTTGTGCAAATACGCCGAAATCCACGACAAAAGTTGACTACTAAACCCGTAGGTTTCTAATTTTTGGATAAGTTTGTTATGCTCAACCTTATCAAATGCTTTTTGCAAGTCAATACATATAACATCCGTTTGTCCTTTATGGTTCATAGTACTGCACAAATTATGTACTGTCCCTAGTAACTGTGTTACTGCGGAGTGCCTCTTTCTAAAACCATGTTGATGTTTGTAGATTAATTTATGCTTTTCGAGGAACTCAAAAACATGTTTACATATAATATGTTCCAAAATCTTGCAACATATGCATGTTAGAGATATTGGTCGGTAATTTTTAACATTTGTTTTGCGTCCTGATTTAAATACTGGTATTACCCGGGCTGTCCGCCAGTCATCTGGTACCATTCCACTATCTAGGGATGTAGTAAATATTACAGTCAAATAATATGACATCCATTCTGCATACCTCTTTAAAAATGCATTTGGCAACTCGTCTGGTCCGGCAGATTTTTTGGGGTCTATGTTGAGCAGTAAAGAGAAAACGCCTTCACGATCGATATTTACATTATCCATTCGCATATTCGTCCTAGTATCTAAGATCTCACAGTACAATGTTGAGTCGCGATTAAATACTGTTTGAAAATAATTATTGAACGCGTTAGCTATACCGACGTTATCATTTACAAGGTCATCTTCAATAATAACACTGTCCACCCGCTGCTGATCTTTCGTAAGATATTTCCAGAATTTTTTGGGAGAGTCTTTTATGAATGTTTCCAAAGTGGTACTGTGAAACCTTTCCTTTGCTTGCTTGAGCTCATTTCTTAATTGTGTACATAATTCCTTGATCCTCGCTTGGTTAACAGGTTTACGCTTCCGTTGTTGTGAAATTCGGCGCTTTAAGTGTATAATGCTTCTGGTCATCCACGGTGACTTTTGTTGAATTTTTTTACGTTTCATTGGTACGAAGGTTGTTAAACAATACTGCACACAATTTCTAAAGAATAACCACAACTCATTCACATCATGCTCCTCTGCCTTTAGTGGGAACTCGGAGAACTTAAGTTCCAGATAGTCCAAGATTCCCACATCATCACACTGGTTCAAATCGTAAACAGGTACATATTTCGATGTTTGTCCAGATTTACTCATTTCAAAATCACAATTCAAGACAATCAACTTATGATCGGATACACCTTCAGCCACATCGATTTCAGCCGATAAAGAGTAAGGAAGGAACACCAAGTCCAGAATGCTGCTTGAAGATAAACCAACTCGCGTAAAATCTTTTACAATTTGCTTGAGGCCATATCGTAGCACAAGGTCGATTAACAAACTAGAATTAGTTACATCCGCTGGGTTTTCTTGCAAAGTATCCCAATTAATGGATGGCAAATTAAAATCACCTAAAAGCAGTAGTCTAGTTCTTCGTGTTGAAATTTTAGAAATATATTCAGTTAGATTCGTAAGGAAGGACGATGGAGCATTAGGTGGCCTATACACAACACCAATAATAAAAACGGCACCACCAATACTTATTTTGCACCAAACAGTTTCATTTGGGGGCTGGTCTTCTAACAAGCAGCATTCTATGTTTGATTTAACAATAATCGCCACGCCCCCACCCCGCCCATTTCTGTCATTTCTAAGAATTTTGTAATTAGGAGGTACAATCTGTTCATCTGATATTTCCTCAGTCAACCAGGTTTCGGTAACCGCTACTAGTACAGGATTATATATTAGCAACAGCCATTCCAATTCCAATGCCTTGTTCACCAAGCCCCTTGCGTTGAAACTTAGGATGCAACAACTACTGGGTCATTCATGTACAGTCTTTTGCTTATCTGACAGACAAACATGACTTCCTGTATCGTCGTCCCATTCGTATATCTTGTCACCTATCTTTAATTTATCATGAATTAACTTCAACTTCGCTCCATTTTCGCGTTCCGTTTGACAACTTTGCCACAGACACCGTCTGTTCCGAATTGTACACTGAGAGTAATCATGGTCAATGAATATATTTGGCAATTTATTTTTTTGCATTGTCTAGGATAGACATTTTTTCTGTGTAGTCGTACAGTCTCATAATTACAGGCCTTCCCTTTCCCTGTACTTTACGTCCAAGACAATGCATTCTTTCAATACTTCTCACATCCAAACCAAGCTTCTTTGAAAACACATCCTCAACAACTAGTGACTTTAAATCTTCGGCGTGCTCACTTTCTGGTATACCATAGATCACCAGGTTATTTCTTCTGCTACGGTCTTCTAAATCAACTATCTTAGCATGCTGCTTCTGTACCTCTCCTTGCAGATGCCTGACTGTTACCTGAAGATCTTCAATTGTTTTCTCATGTTGAGTTATTATAGTTAACCTATCCTCTACCACTGAAAGTCCTTCTCTAATTTCCGTCGCAGTTTGCTGAAGGTATGTTGCGTACCTCTCGAATCTCATTAGTTGATTTCGTTTGAGTGTCCTTAATCTCCTGCAGAGTACTTTTCATGGTTTTGTCCATCTCATCTTGTTTAGCTATCAACATTTGCATCATTTCTTGAATAGCGGGCCCCGGGTTTATCTCTATATCCCCTGATGTCATCACTTTACACAACATGCTCCATGAATCAATTAATTCTGCATACAAGACCACCGGACACGGCAGCACGACCAGACATAATTCATTACTTTTGAAACTATTCGTCAAACGAACAGAACCAACCTGCACGGCAAACAGAAGAAAATTTGACATCATTTTCGTTGAGGCGCCGCCGTGCCCTCTGAAGAGTGTCGATCGGTCTCCAGCTTTTATATCCTGGTGCGCTGTTGTCGTTGACGTGTAACGTTGGAACCGGTCACAAGTAGGCGGTGCTGGGTACACGAGTTCCTGGTGCTGCAGATCTTGTACAGTTGTGATAGGGAACTCGACCGAGAGTAGTTGCGTTATCTGCACAGCAAACAGAAGAAAATTTCACATCATTTTCGTTGAGGTGCCGCCGTGCCCTCATGCCTGCTTTGATTTGCTGTTGCATGATTTATTATAAGCGTTAATGATATATTTTTGAACTGCACGGACGTACATGTCCAGAGTCTTTCACGGTTAGCCTCTGGCGTAAAGTTGGATAGCGGTTTGAATGGGTTGGAATCTGACTTAGGTTTGTCATGAAAGTATTCCTTCAGACGTAGACGGTGGGCGAAACTATCTAAGTCCAGATAAACTTTAAAGATAAGTCCAGATAAGCGACCCCTGAACGACCCCTGGTTTGCCAATTCCGAACTATGCGCAGCTACCCAGAGCTGACGAGCCGCAAACACGGCGAAACACGTGTCCTCTGGTGCTGTCGCATCGTTCCATGAGTATCTGTTTCTCTGCGTGCAGCCACAGAAGCCATCTTAATCTGTAATTTTGAATTTAAAACACGTCTAGTGTCATTTACTTGTTTCTTTAATATTTTTTCCGTATTATATATATATATATATATAAGTTGAAATAAAGGAATGCGGTTGACCACGAAAAATAAAGGTATTCAATAAAGATCAGAAGTGGAGACGGTGCTTCTACAGGATAAGGAATAAAAGGGGGACTTTATTAAAAACTAAGAGGGGGTATTCGACGTTTCGACAGCAGCGCTGTCTTCAACAGGAATGGGATACTATGGTGACGCAAGACAATTGCAAAGAATGAGAGGGGAATATGTACAAGGAGAGAGGGCAGCACACGTGCTTTGTCAAACAAAGGTAAAGGGGTACAATGAATCATAGGCAGTCAAGTTCTTCGCCGGAGGGCAATGATTTCCTGGGGTGACCAACCGGGGAGTCTGAAAGAGATACAAAAGAGTGTATGTATTCTGAGAGAATTAGGAATTTAGGTTGCGAACTGTTGAGAGGACGCCGGGGTCCTCGTTGATCTGGCTTTTAAATTTGTAGATCAGGAACGATTCTATATATAGAAAGATCTGGATCAGGAAAGATCAGGAAAGATCTATATATATATATAGGACAAAGAGCTTAATATATCAGATGGCTACGAAGTTGAATAAAAGTGAAATAATAAGACGTGGGCTACAGATTACAGGAACGTTAAATGGACCCAAAAGTGTATATAAACCTATCGAAACTATATGTTCAGCGAAAAGCTTGAACCTTCGAAAGTTCAAATCTCAAAGAACTCCGCTGAAATCGCTGTAGTTTATCTGTAATCGAATTTTCCATAATTGCATGTCCAGGGACGTAGTTGGAAACCGAGCAGTCTGTCAACAATTGCATGACCCCGCGCCATCTGTCGAGGGCGCATGTAATACGCGCACTTCCGGGCGCTAATCCGGCGAAAACAAATATGACACTGGGCGTTCGCGACCACTTTCTACGTCGAGAATGTCGAGCCTCTTGAACATGAGTGCGCTGCAATTCCGCATTCGAGAACTGTCGCTCACACAGAACTGTTGTTCGTGTGTTAGCGTGGTGGAAAGTGTGTTCTTCGCAGCAGAAGATTCCTCGTCCAGATATTAGTCGGAGTCACATTCGTCCTCAGCAGTAGCTCACCGTGCCGTGAACATGGACTGCTTTGTGAAATTTCCATGTATCAGGGAGAAGCACTTTTCTAAGCCGAAACCGCTGTTTTTTCGTCGTGCAGGTGTATATGTGTATAAGGGGGAAAAAACTAGCAGGAGCTCTTTGGCTGTACGTATAGCATATGTTTGTAAGTCAAACGTCGCCATGCAGGTACTGGACAGCTGTTTCGGCCTTCTTGGGCCTCATCAGCAGTACGCAGGCAGGCAACGTTTGAGCGGATGGCGTCAGAAGGTCACGTGGCACGTGATGCCTCCCGTCAGGGTGTCCTAAGACACCTCTGAAAGCCTAGTGCAAAGCCAGTGAAGTGTATAAGGGGGAAAAATTAGCAGGAGCTCTTTGGCTGCACGTATAGCATATGTTTGTAAGTCAAACGTCGTCATGCCAGTACTGGACAGCTGTTTCGGCCTTCTTGGGCCTCATCAGCAGTACGCAGGCAGGCAACGTTTGAGCGGATGACGTCAGAAGGTCACGTGGCACGTGATGCCTCCCGTCAGGGTGCCATAAGACACCTCTGAAAGACCAGTGCAAAGCCAGTGAAGTGTATAAGGGGAAAAAAAATAGCAGGAGCTCTTTGGCTGCACGTATAGCATATGTTTGTAAGTCAAACGTCGCCATGCCAGTACTCGACAGCTGTTTCGGCCTTCTTGGGCCTCATCAGCAGTACGCAGGACTAGGCAAGGTTGTTTGGTGGTAGTTGATAGGTTGTCGGCATGTTGATGTGCTATACATTTATAGCACATCAATATAAATGAGGGGCAAACACAGTAGACAGCGTGATGGCTGCAAACTCAAGTGAAGATTTATTCAACAGAACAAGAAACCGAAAGCATGAGTAGAGAAAGGCAGTGCCCATGCAGTGTATGGTGAACCACACTAATCGCTGAGAAGGTAGGGTCGGAAGAGCAATAAAGAGAAATGACAGTTGCATCCGACATAGGGGAACTCTGCAAAGTTAGGACCAATATGTGAGGAATTGTTTCAAGTCGGCCGAGATGGCCTACGAAAGGACCCTATTGGCCGGGTGTGTGGGTGGACGCCGTTCCCAGGGCAATAGCTGACAGGCGCCCTTCCCGTTTTGGGGAGCTGAGGTCTCCCAAATGCTGCGTCCTTGGGACAAGTGTATATAGTGTACAATAAACAGAGCGTGGACTGTGACGTTCTACGAAATGTAGGCTGGCTGTTGTGTCCGTTTACTGCGACGCTCGAGGGCAAGCCCGGTCGAAGCTCATTTCCTTACAGTTTTTCAGAAGTGGGATCAGTTCCATTTAGCCCCTCCGTCGCTGCACGAGCGACTGACGACGTACGGCTACGAAGTTTCTGTAAACTGACAACGACGATGCCGCCCACACTACGAAGTAACGGGTCGGTTTCAACGACAGATTCCCCAACGATGGGACACAACGACAACGACGTTAACTCCGACGGAACGTCCGACACGATGCCCGATGCCCACCAACCGAGACAGCGAAGCGATTTAGATTTCCTACTCGAGCACCTGCGAATTCAAGAGGCTACATGAGACGTGATAATACGGGAACTACTGCAAGCCAGGACCTCCATGGATGACGGGCCCCTCGCTAGGCCAATTCTTCCAGATCTGTCGAAAGACGTACAAGCCTTCAACGGCGACGGCGACGACCGGCAGGCGGAGGAATGGCTCAACACGTTCAACCAGCTCGCAGTGCACTGCAGGTGGAGCGACCATTCCAAGCTGATGCTGATCCAGGCGAAGCTTACCGGACCAGCAACACAGTGGTACAGAAGCAAGGTACAGGACTGTACGACGTGGGACTTATTTGAAGTGAACTTTAAAAAAAATGTTTGCACCAAGTGTGAGTTTGGTGTCAAAGTTTGACGATATGCGGGAGCGAGTGCAGCAGAAGGGTGAGTCCATCATGCACTATTCTATGGACAAATTGCACTTGTGCAAGCGATGTAATCTAAGCGATAATGAAACCAAAGATCAGCTTTGTTAGGCGCTCTAGACACAAGGTTGTATCAGATGCTGATGCCTAAAATGCATGCATGCGTAGAAGATTTGCTGCATGGCATGAAACGATGTGGCCAGTTAGAGGATGAGCGCAGGGAGCTATTTGCAAGCGCAGCTTCAAACACTCCGCCCGAAAGAGAAGAGCACGCGAGTACGACAGAGCAGAAAGGTGGAAGACACGCCCGCAAGAGACGGAAGATTGAAGTGTTTCAACTGCAATGAGTATGCAGATCATATATCAAAGCACTGCCCAAAGGAAAAGCGCAAGTTGTTCTCTATGAATTGCCACCAAGAAGGGCACGGGAGGCGTGACTGTAAACTGTCTGAGACGAAACGAAACGAAACACTTCGCATAGGAAACTTCATCGTATGAAAGAGCATACAGGACGCAACAATTAACGATACACTAATGGTAAAAGCTTTCATCGACCAAGGTAGCGAAACAACAATTATCACGGCATCTACAGCGGTTCATTGCGGTACTGTGGTACAAAGGGTTAACGACGATGATGCCTTGTACGGGCTGGGTCAAGCCAAAATAATGCCATTAGGAAAGGCTAAACTTAAAATTTCAGTTGATGATGTTATCGCATCCGTTCAAGCTTACGTTGTCGAAGAGAAAGTGCTCCAGTGTGAGATGTTGATTGGGCGAAATCTCATTGATCGGCCCGAGGTTGTGTTCATAAAAGCGAAAGATCAAGTGAGACTTTTTGACTGCACGAAGAGTGGTCCATTCAAGGACTTTAAACTAAGATCCAGCGATCCAGAGCATGACGTCCGTCATCCAGAAGAAGTGTAGGAGCCGTGGAATGTGGTCCACTACGAAGAGATGCACACTCCTACGGTAACGGAGACGTCAGCACCAAATTGTGCACCTGAGAAGGAAAGATTCCACCCAATGAAAGTAGCACATGCAGAACCCATTGTGCCAATCGAAGACGACCAATGTATACCAGATGTACCGAAAGTCGAAGTTATAGTGTCGGTCCAAAACGAGGAGAAAAACGCCACCGATGCAAATTTAGGTGCCCGCCAACCGCGAGCAAACGCCCACGAAGCAGGAGTTACTGCGTGCAGTAGATCCTGTACATCACCAAGCGAATCAACGAAGGACACTGTCACAATGGCTAAGGAAAGGGATGCAACATACTTCGGTGGTGCAATTCACGGGAGAGGTTATCGCTATGAGCACGAGCTAGGCGAGGTGTCTGTAGTAAGTGAGCCACCCTTCCCGTGTTCTGCCATCTCATGAATAACACGGAGGAATACTGCGGTATGGCAGCGGTAATCAGCATACTGCAGGCGACCACAGAGGAGCACAGACGATCAAACAGGAGACGCGAGGGACATTAACTACATGAGGAGGCGTGATCTACGAAGGTACTCGCCATGGTCTGATTAGGTCGTTTCAATGATCATATGCTGGTGCATTAAATGGATTTAAATGCGAAGTGTATAGTTCAAGATAGTGCAATGACTACGTAACAATCCCTATAATGTACTTTGATCAAGTAATTGATGCTCGTTTAGTTCTAAGTTATGTCAAATGCTGTTAAATGCTGTTAAACGGTTTTGGTACAAATGTGTTTACATACCTGTACTGAAGTAATGTTTACAAAATTAAGAATGGGTACTACCATTGATGACGTGTATGAGACAAGTTTTATGATATACGATATCAGTACTGTATTTGTATACGGCTAAGGCTAATATTTTTGCTGCTCTATGTTACTGCCGGAATATTGTTGATATATGTTTTGATGCTATGTCAATCTCATTTCGTGGGCGAAATGATAGGAGGATGGCTGAATGTGAGGAATTGTTTCACGTCGGCCGAGATGGCCTGCGAAAGGACCCTGTTGGCCGGGTGTGTGGGTGGACACTGTTCCCAGACCAATAGCTGACAGGCGCCCTTCCCGTTTCGGGGAGCTGAGGTCTCCCAAATGCGGCGTCCTTTTGACGAGTGCATATAGTGTACTATAAACAGAGCGTGGACGGTGACGTTCTACGAAGTGTACGCTGGCTGCTGTGTCCGTTTACTGCGACGCTCGGGGGAAGCCCCGTCGAAGCTCATTTCCTTACAAATATGATGTGGTAACCTCGCATTGCTCACTACAGCTCTGACACACATTGAACAATTCCAGTAATGGGGCTCCAAAGACAATGAATGTTCGCTGTTCGCATTCAAGTGTAGAGGATGCATCTCTAGAAAATTAATTAGCGTTCCTTAGTCATAAAGTCATAACTACACCTCAACAGGAAGTATTCTTGTACCCTTGAGACAAGCTAGTAGTACTGCTGCTACATCTAATAACCGAGTGTTTCGAACCACATTCGTTTTTGCGCACTGTCCTGTTGAGTCTTGTGGTAGAAAACGCCCGCCGCCGATGGTGAACGAACATGATTTTTGCCCCAACACTAAAACTACAACAGGCATATGTAGGTATCTCGAATAATTGACACAACAGCCACGAAAATGTCATTCACTTATACTTCCTGCTTCGCGCGACCAACATGACCACCCACGACGTAAACAATAAACGCGATAACACAGATGGCCTTGCAGATAGCGCGGGGGATCGTAGCTCGTAGCGGCGAAGTAGCTTACTGCTTTATTAACGTATAAACTATGGAAGTTAGTGTCATTTTTAAAATGGCGTTTAGCGGTAAGACAATGTGCATCAACTTTGTTCTCTACAAAATTAACTCTCACGTGGTAAGGGCTGACCAATCCCTGGAAACCCTGGACCCGAAACCCAAGTTGCTCTTTTTCGCCGTTCGCTGGCAGCACCGTGCATGTTCCGGCAATCTTCAATATATTTATACGTAAAAAATATGCCGAATTGAGAAGTAATGCTTTCTGTGTCTTATCAAACAACGATGTTGTGCACGACAGTGGGCAAAAATATGGGGGTTATTTTTCACTTTTCGCTCCCTTTAACAAAAACTAATTTATTTAATGGGTAATTTAACACATAGATTAAAAAAGAATGGTCGACGTTTCGACAGTGGCACTCTCTTCGTCAGGACAAAAGAGGTAAGGGATTCATATTGCTTAAATAGGTTCCGTGAGTGGCGTCACAATCGGGGCAAATATGCTATGTGGCAGTTGTGCGTGAGTCTTAATCAGAAACATTCGGCAAGGTCAAGCCCGGGTGGTGATGTCATCTTTCATGGGGAGCCAGCTCAGGGTGAGCTGTACTGAGGCCATAGCAGAAAAGAAAATAAAAATAGAAGAAAAGAAAAGAAAAGAAAAATAAAAGGAAGAAAATGGGGAAGTATATCCCATCTAGGCGACCAGATTCCTTACTGTTGAAAGTACACCGGGATCTTCGTTAATGATTGATTGGAATTTGTAAATGAGGTAAGACTCGCGTTGTTCCCTGCCTCTATCGCAGCTAAAGTTTGATTGAAGAATGAAAAGGGCCACGTCATTTATTAAATGACCAGGCTAGTTGAAATGACGAGAAACAGGAAGATTTGGCTTTTTATAAACGTCCGACATGTGGATGTTGAACCTGATCCGAAAATATGTTTTGGTTTGACCTACCTATTGTGCCTGACACGCGTTGCACTGAATGGCATAAATGACTTTGGATGAATTACAGTCAAAGCCACCATGAATTTTTATGAAGAAACCAGAATTTGTGCTGTTAAGCACGTGGGCACTTCGCATTAGTTTGCATATTTCACATCTGCGGCCATTGCACTGGCGGCAGCCTGCCGTCGGACTTCTTGGTCAGTTGACTTTGGAGCTGACTAGATTATCGTGGAGGTTTTGTGTGCGCCTGTTGGTCACACGTGGGTGTTCCGGGAAGATTTGTTGCATGCGCTCTGACTGACGAAGAATACTGTTGTGGCGATTAAGTATGTTGGAAACATTATTGTTTAATGTTACAACGAGGTTAACGGAACCATTGTCTGATTTGCGGTTGCGGTTTTGGAACAGAGCTTTGCGATCTACCCTGTGGGCCTTCCTTATTGCGTTCTAAACTAAACTGGGTGGGAATTGGAGACTGATTAATGTTGTGAATTGAGTTGGTACAGATTTCTATTCAGATCGCTGTCGCTGGAACAAATGTGTCTATAACAAAGTGCCTGGCTGTAGGGGATAGCAAGTTTAGTGTGCCGCGGGTGGCAACTCTTGAAAGCTAGGTACTGTACCTATATATATATATATATATATATATATATATAGTTGAAATAAATGGGAGACAGAAGACGAAAGTAGGGGAAGTAACAAAAAAGGGGTTTATTAAAACTTAAAAATCATAAAACTTAGGGAGGATGTCTACGTTACGGCGGAAGCTCCGCCTTCTTCGGGACAAAAGAGCTAAATGGGCTAAATGGTCCCGAAGAAGGCGGAGCTTCCGCCGTAACGTAGACATCCTCCCTAAGTTTTATGATTTTTAAGTTTTAATAAACCCCTTTTTTGTTACTTCCCCTACTTTCGTCTTCTGTCTCCCATTTATTTCAACTATAATTACGTAGCCGTCCGATCCAACTCCAACTTTTCAAGATATATATATATATATATATATAATGAAGGGAAAAAAGCCATTAAAGAAACAGGTAAATGACACTAGGCGTATTTGAAATTAAAAATTACAGATTAAGATGGCTTCTATGAATGCACGCAGAGAAACAGATACTCATGGAACAATGCGACAGCACCAGAGGACACGTGTTTCGCCGTGTTTGCGGCTCGTCAGCTCTGGGTAGCTTCGCATCGTTCGGAATTGGCAAACCAGGGGTCGCTCAGCGAGCGATATACACCTGGGAGTGTGACTGAGCACTCCTCAATGCCACAGTGCAAGCCAGTGAATTATAATGAAGGGAAAAAAGCCATTAAAGAAATAGGCAAATGACAGTAGTCGTATTCGAAATTAAAAACTACAGATTAAGGTGGCTTCTATGGCTGCACGCAGAGAAACAAATACCATGGAACGACGCGACAGCACCAGAGGACACGTGTTTCGCCGTGTTTGGGGCTCGTCAGCTCTGGGTAGCTTCGCATCGTTCGGAATTGGCAAACAAGGGGTCGCTCAGCGAGCGATATGCACCTGGGAGGGTGACTGAGCAGTCCTCAATGCCACAGTGCAAGCCAGTCAATTATAATGAAGCGAAAAAAGCCATTAAAGAAATAGGCAAATGACACTAGACGTATGTGAAATTAAAAACTACAGATTAAGATGGCTTCTATGGCTGCACGCAGATAAAGAGATAATCAAGAAACGATGCGACAGCACCAGAGGACACGTGTTTCGCTGTGTTTGGTGCTCGTCAGCTCTGGTCCAGAGCTAAGTAAAAGTAAAATGGGCAAGGGGTCGACGTTTCGACAGTGGCACTGTCTTCATCAGGACAAAAGTAAAACGGCTTTTTGTCCTGATGAAGACAGTGCCACTGTCGAAACGTCGACCCCTTGCCCATTTTACTTTTTAACGTCTCCCCATGTAATAAACTAGTGTTTTTAACTTCCCTAAAATCTGTTTCCGCGTCTTTTTTTGAACTTCTATATATATATATATATATGTGTGTGTGTGTGTGTGTGTGTGTATGCAGGGTGTCCCAGCTAAATGTGACCATATTTTTTTAAAAATATGTCTATCACTTTTTCCGAGATGAAATCAATTGCAATATAGCATATGCTGAAGGACACTCCCTAGGAGGGCATTAGCAGACTCCCAAGGCAATGTCCTAATTAACTTTGAATAATTAACTTTTTAATTATAAAAGCTACGCAGTTGTTCCGATAAGAATATCTGATCTCTTCGGTCACCAGATACCAAGGCCGTTTTAAGAACAAAAATCCGTTCGATAGATCGTTCGCAAAAAATTAGTGAAGTAACATAATTTTTTCTTTATTTTATTCATTGCGCATCTCTAGTGACGCGTCTTTCCTTCGCCCCCAATACGAGAGGATGAAAGAGCACACTATCGCCTCTTGCATCCTGGAAAAAGATTAAAAGAAAACAGAAAATGCAGCCCAAGATAAGGGCAGTTGCGATAGAGTCACCCGATAGATTTGTGTTTGTTTTGTTTGCGCAAGTTAAAGCTAATCTTCGACGCATGAGGTGGCACTGTGCTCTTTCAGTCTCTCACACTGGGGGTGAAGGAAAGCCGCTTCTTCGAAGATGCGCAATGAACAAAATAAAGAAAAAAATGGGGTTCCTTCAGGAATTTTTTGCGGACGATCTATCGAACGAATTTTTGTTCTGAAAACGGCTTTGGTATCTGATGACCGAAGAGATCAGATGTTCTCATTGGAGCAACTTCGTAGCTTTTATAATTAAAAAGTTAATTATTGAAAGTTAATTAGGACATTGCCTTAGGAGTCTGCTAATGCCCTCCTGGGGAGTGCCCTTCAGCATATGCTATATTGCAATTGATTTCATCGCGGAAAAAGTGATATATATATATATATATATATATATATATATATATATATATAGACTACAAATAATGAAGAGACTTGGGAGGCCGTATAAGGGTTAAAAACACTTGCTACTTTTATTACATTAATAATTAGGGGGGCGCTAGGAATAGATTTAGAGTTAGGGGTCGACGTTTCGGCAGTCAGCGCTGCCTTCAACAGAACTAAACTTGGAAATAGGTGACAAGGGCTTATATACAAGGGAAAGGGGGAAAATGAGAGGGGAACAGTGCACGTGGAGGGGAGTTGGTGATGTTGCAGGAGCGTTGTTGCTAATGGTCCATTGAGCACTTGCAGGAGCGTTGGCTGTCTTCCAGGAGAGTTCTCCTTGGTCGTCTGATAAACCTGAAAAGATAAGAGAGATACGGCAGAAAGAACGAAAGAGGGTCGGGGGACTTGGTCTAGGAGCTAAGGCTGCGAACTGTAGACAATACGCCGGGGTCTTCGTTTATCGTGGACTGGAATTTGTGGATTAGGAATGATTCACGCTGTTGCCTGCTACGGTCTGAGGGGAAACCAGATTGTAAGATGTACACGTGGATGTCCTTGAATGAGTGGCCGGTTTGATTGAAATGACGCGACACAGGGACATTTGGTTTCTTTGTAATATCGGACCTGTGATTATTAAAACGAATTCGGAATGATGTTGTAGTTTGGCCGATATATTGTGCTTTGCATGCGTTGCATTCCAATAGATATACTACGTTGGATGAGTTGCAGTCAGAAGTAGTTTTGATTTTTACTTGGAAGTTGCTGTTTGTGCTTTGTACCCTGTCTGCAGTCTGCATTACAATACAAATTTGGCATCTTCGTCCGTTGCATGGGTGGCAGCCTTCGGTTGTAGGAGGTGGCTTATTGACTTTTGCGTTGACTAAGTGGTCTTGAAGATTTCTTGCACGACGATATGCTATGCGTGGCGGTTCTGGGAATATTTCTCCAAGGCGCTCCGACTGTGTTAAAATTGGGTGATGACGTTTCAGTATGTTTTTAAGGTTAGGAATCGCGCCATTGAAGGTGACTGTAAGATTAACCCGCTTGGGGCGTTCGGGGCGTGTTGAGTTTTTTAGAAGTTCACTGCGATTAGTACGGCGGGCTCTACATATCGCGTCCTTCACGAGATCCTGGGGGAAGTTTCGGCTGACTAGCGTGCTTTGAAGATCGTTAAGGTTTGCGTCCAGCTCGTCCTCTTGGGAACAAATGCGCCGGCAGCGGAGGGCCTGACTGTACGGGATGGCCAATTTTGTATGTCGGGGATGGCAGCTGTGAAATGATAGGTACTGTTGGGAGTCAGTCGGTTTTCGGTACAGATTTGTTACGAGGGTGCCATTGGATATGCGTATATGGACATCTAGAAAATCTATGCTCTCTCTAGAATAAGCGTGAGTGAATTGTATTGTGGGGTGCATGTTACCGAAGTTTTCAATGAAAGACAGAAGCGAGTCTTCAGAATGTGGCCACAGCATGAATATGTCGTCCAAAAAGCGCTTAAAAATTAGGGGTTTAAGTTGACAAGTGCTAAGGAACCGTCCTTCTACATCACCCATAAAGATATTCGCGTAATTTGGGGCCATTTTCGTGCCCATGGCTGTGCCGTTAATTTGAATGTAATGCCTGTTGTCAAATTCAAAATTATTACATGTGAGTATTAGAGAAATTAGTGTTTCTACGACAGCACAGTCGTACGGTTTTTCGGAAAATTTTTCATATGCTACGACAGTGGCATGGATGCCGTCATCGTGAGGAATATTGGTGTACAATGAGGTAACATCGAGTGTTACAAGCAGGGAACCGGTCGGGACTTCGATATCCGAAATTATTTGGAGGAAATGGTTCGTATCCTTTATGTATGACGGGAATTTTGGGGGGATGTCTTTGAGGTGGTGGTCAACGAACGTGGAGATTTTTTCGGTTGATGTGCCATTCGAAGATACTATGGGGCGACCGGAATTTCCTGGCTTATGAATTTTAGGGAGCATGTAAAATCGGCCTGGTTTGGGGTCGTGTGGCAGGAGGTACTCGAATAGATTATCGTCGATTTTCTTACTGACCTTCAATCTCTTTAAGGTTTTTGTGATCTTGGTGCTGATGTCATTGGTGGGATCATTTTCTAGGGGCCTGTAGAATGTTTGGCAACCGAGCTGCCGCATTCCTTCTGCGATATAGGTTTCCTTGTCCATGATTACTAGGGCACCACCTTTGTCTGCTTTTTTTATTACTATATCACTGCGCTGCTTTAAGGCTGAGATACTGTCATGCTCCGCTTTAGTGAGGTTAGGTTTCACTGCACCGCGGTCAGAATTTTAATAGGCTCGCAGGATATCCCTTTGAACAGCTTTGATGTACATATCTAAAGCTTTTTCTCGGTTCGAATCAGGAGTGAAATTTGACGGGGCTCCGAATTGGTTTCGCGATGAGCTGGCTTTGTCATGAAAATATTCTTTGAGACGCAACTGTCTTGCGAAGTTATCTAAATCCAAATGAAGCTGATATTCGTTGTACAGGTCACTGTTTGGACAGAAGGACAGCCCCCGATTAAGAAGCGAGAGTTCGTGGTCAGTGAGGGTTGCGGATGATAAATTCACGACATTATTTTTTACGTGACTTGCAGCGGGAGCAATGGGTGTCGGTTGGGGGTCGGGTGCTGTATCTACGGGATTTGCAGTGGGAGGCGCAGTCACTGCGGTGTCATTCGGCAGGGGTATATCATCGCGGGCTAACTTCTTCTGTTTCCTTACGGTTAAGTGATTCTTTTTCTTTTGAATGAAATGGTCCAACTCCTTTCGGTGATGATCCGAAATTTGTGATGTACTAGTAGCTACTGCGAGCTCCTCACTTAGATCATTTACTGTACTGCGACAATGGGATAGTAGAATTTCGGTAAGGTTCAGACTGGCCTGTTCAAGGACCTTCTCCCAAAGTACGTGCTCTTCTGCGTGCAGTTCGAATGTGGGCCTGACCTTAATTTGTAGACCTTTGGGGAATGACTTGTTCTCATTGTAAGTTTCTAGCATGTCGAGGTGCGATTCGAATCTCGTAAGCTTGTCTGCCAATTTTCTAAGTTTAAAAAATTCGGGGGTGCTGGAAGCGGATGCGAGCTGGGGGTAAACTGAAGTGGACTCACCGGCGGTTAGTCAGTCCGTCCGTCCTCCGTTCCTTCGTGCAGCTGGTGTCCTAGCCTCCAGCATGTCCGCCTCCTTCAGCGTTGGCCACCACGGGTCCGGGACTGCAGGTGACCTGTGCTCCTTGTTCAGTCGTCGGACGAATCCCGGCAACAGGAACTGGAGGCGCTGGGCAATCTCCTCCACACCACGGAAGCTCGGGTGCAGTCCGTCCGCTGCCAGCACATGTGTAGGGGGCAGTCGCTGGAAGCCGTGGTCCACGTAGAAAAGATCCGGGCTGCGGCGGCAGAGGTCCCTCAGCATCTTGTTGAAGCGAAAGGCCCTCCCGTTGCACAGGAACTCCAGTCTCCTGTCAAGCAAAGGACGACGGCGATTCTGCGCTCGGGGAAGGATCAACGAACAGATTACCTTGTCGATGCTGCATCTTGATCGGATGTGCCGGATCAGGTCTCGGTAACGGAGAAAGGCCTGCTGGGGGTCAGAGCCAGGCATATCGTTCGTGCCACAATGCAGAACGACAATGCGCACACTGGCCGGCAGCAGGTCAATCTCCGCCGCGAAGTCCAAAATCCGGCCACCGCTCCGCGTCACGAACATGGTTGGCATCTCCTTGGACCTGGGATCAAAATGGGAATAGAGATATTTGGTTTGAGAGTCACCTATTACTGCTACGATAGGGGCAAAAGAAGGATACTTCCTTATGGGCTTCTTGGGTCCTCTTCGGTCGGCGGCCATCGCGGGGATATATGAATGTATAACTGAGTACAGATGGACGCGAAAACAAATAGACTACAAGTAATGAAGAGACTTGGGAGGCCGTATAAGGGTGTATTGTAATGCAGACTGCAGACAGGGTACAAAGCACAAACAGCAACTTCCAAGTAAAAATCAAAACTACTTCTGACTGCAACTCATCCAACGTAGTATATCTATTGGAATGCAACGCATGCAAAGCACAATATATCGGCCAAACTACAACATCATTCCGAATTCGTTTTAATAATCACAGGTCCGATATTACAAAGAAACCAAATCTCCCTGTGTCGCGTCATTTCAATCAAACCGGCCACTCATTCAAGGACATCCACGTGTACATCTTACAATCTGGTTTCCCCTCAGACCGTAGCAGGCAACAGCGTGAATCATTCCTAATCCACAAATTCCAGTCCACGATAAACGAAGACCCCGGCGTATTGTCTACAGTTCGCAGCCTTAGCTCCTAGACCAAGTCCCCCGACCCTCTTTCGTTCTTTCTGCCGTATCTCTCTTATCTTTTCAGGTTTATCAGACGACCAAGTAGAACTCTCCTGGAAGACAGCCAACGCTCCTGCAAGTGCTCAATGGACCATTAGCAACAACGCTCCTGCAACATCACCAACTCCGCTCCACGTGCACTGTTCCCCTCTCATTTTCCCACTTTCCCTTGTATATGAGCCCTTGTCACCTATTTCCAAGTTTAGTTCTGTTGAAGGCAGCGCTGACTGCCGAAACGTCGACCCCTAACTCTAAATCTATTCCTAGCGCCCCCCTAATTATTAATGTAATAAAAGTAGCAAGTGTTTTTAACCCTTATACGGCCTCCCAAGTCTCTTCATTATTTGTAGTCTATTTGTTTTCGCGTCCATCTGTACTCAGTTATACATTCATATATATATATAGATATATTTTAAATATGGTCACATTTAGCTGGGACACCCTGTATAGTATATGACGAAGAATAAAAGTTCAGAAGGCCCCGAAGTAAATACAGTAATGAAGGAATGGAAGGCAAACAAATAAAGTGGGGGAAGTAAAAAAGGAGGTGACTTGATTTATTAGAGTTTAACTATTAGAAAGGTGCCTAAGGGGTATGGTCAAAGGACTAAAAAATTAGCAAGGTGCTTTTGAGGTGTGTAGCATGACGTCACAGTCGGGGTTCACGCCGCCTGGCCGTCGTTAGTAGGTCAACCTCGGGAATGTTGTTGTGTAAAGTCCAGGCGTGATGTGATCGTCCTTGGGGTCCGAAGGGTGTCATGAGTCCAGCTGAAAAAAAAAGGAAACAGTACCTTGTTTAAGCAGTTAAAGTCTTATTGTTGAAAATATACCAGGGTCATCGTTTATGGTGGACTGGAATTTGTAGATAAGGCAAGATTCGCGTTGTTCCCTTCATCACTCGGAAACAAAGTTTGATTGAAGAAGGAAAATTGAAACTTCGTTAACTGAATGGCCCGATGTGGGATATTAGTATAGAGTATCCCTCTATACTAATATCCCGCACGAAGACGCCATTTCGGGCTGTTTCAGAATACTCGGAAACCCATGTGATCCATGTGTCCTGTCTACGCTACTAAAATTGATTCTGAAATTAATAACAACTTCGAATTCAACGGCAAACAATACTTACAAATCAACGGCAGCTATGAACATCCCAATGGCACCTAATTATGTAATTCTATTCATGGGAGCTTTAGAAGAAAAGTTCTCGAATGAACGCGAACTAAAGCACTCTCTTTACAAGGGCTACCTTGGTGACATTTATGATCTGACCACACTCAGAAGACGACCTGGTAGACCTTATAGGGAATTTCAACCTGTTGCGTCCCTCTATAAAGTTCACCGATTCCTGCCCAGCAACCACAGCTAACTTCCTGGATGTGCAAGATAAAATAACTGATACTGTTTTACTGCTGATCTTTATCGTGAGCCTAAGGATTCAGCAGTATTTGTCATTCAACGGTTGCCACCCACGACACACAAAATTGACTATCCCCTACTGCCAGGCTCTACGATACAGGAAAATCTGTTCAAGCGATGGTGTCATGGGAAGGAATCTTAACCAACCAAACGCAGCTTACAAGATAGCTTAGTTCGCTCTCAAGTAACAGAACCCGATAATTCACAAACTGGCTGCCATTCATGCAACGGCAGTAGATGTCAGATTTGCAAACTAATGTAAACGGCTCAATCAGTTAAGAGCATACACTCCAAGTTTTCCGTCAAAATCAACGTACATCTATACTACACCTCCTCTAATGGTGTCTACTTAATTCGGTGTAATGCCTGCCAAGCCAGACGAAATCGACGTTTAGAACTAACCACCGATCAGTCGTGTAAAAAAATAATAATAAAAAAAAATCTCCCAGTTTCGCGCCATTTCAGCTAACCGAGCCATTCAATTAACGCAGTTTCAGTTTTTCTTCTTCAATGAAACTTTGCTTCTGGTCGGTCACGAGAACAACGGTAATCTTGCCCTATCTACAAATTCCAGTCCGCCATTAACGAAGACCCTGGTATATTGCCAACATCCTCGCCAAGCCGACCGTCAATGACGCTACAATGATATCTTGTTTAACTTTGATTCACAAAAACACTTGGTATAAAATTGATATAAGATATGCCATCATCTAGTTATTTAGTCCGTATATTAGTAATTACTGCTCCTTGATCTCAATATGCTTGCTCCGTTCTGATGCCATCTGGTTGGTGCTAAGAGAGATTGCTGCCTTGTTGTCGGCGAACAGCACTTGCGGTTTCCGTGTGAGTTTTTGGGACCCCATTTCTTCTGCAAAATGCTGAAGCTATAATACCTCCCTTGCTGCATGACGCATTGCCATGTATTCTGCTTCGACCGTTGACAGCGCTGCAGTTCGCTGATTTTTGCTGCTCGATGAGATAGCAGAACCTGCCAACGTGATTGCGTATCCGCTGAAAGACTTTCCGTCCGTCTTGTCTCCAGGCCGATTCGCGTCGCAAAAAGCCTGTACGCTGTTTCCGTTTCGGCGGTAAAACAGCTCGTGATTGATTGTTTGCTTCACGTAGCGAAGGATGTGTTTTATTCCACTCCAGTGCTCCTCGCTCGGGTCGCTCAATTGGCTCATGTAGGCAGTTGCGAACGCCAGTTCCGGCCTTGTTCCGCCCGAGAGGTACAGTAGTGCTCCAACCGCTTGTCTGTACCTTCGTCCAAGCTCTCCACTTGAGCTCCCGCTCTCCGCTCTTTGGCACTTGCTTTCGGGATCCAGTGGTGAGGATGTCCTTTTTACGTTCGACATACGGAAAGCCTCCAAGATCTAGGATACAGATATTCCATTCTGTTAATTTGAGTTCCCCATCGTGTCCGTTGTTTTAGTGTCGTCTCGTACTGAAGGAAATGTCACCTGTACACTCAAAAACTACGCCCTGATTTATAAATTTAACCCCCAGAACAGAGTATCGTATGGAATTTTAGATAGTCTGAGACGCAGGTGAAATGTTTTATTTTATTCTCTGTTCTGTCTTTGCATTGCAGGTCCCTACTCTTAGAAATTGTGACCGCTGTTCTCATCATCATCATCATCATCATGGCTGGAATCTTCAGAGAATGTAAGAAACCTTAGTTCATAAAATCTTATTAGCGAATGCGTTTTGTTACGACGGTGAATTCATTTTTGTTTGTGGCGTCAGTGGATGACTTAGTGCGCCTACTGATGCCTAGGCCAATAGTAAGTCTTAAAAATATAACTTGACGGTACAAGAGAACGCATGTTGGAAACCCTGTAACCGATATCACGGGGGCGTGTCTAGGCCGACGAACTTGCACGAACACTTCCAAACTTGCACAAAGGGCCTACGGTTACGCGAATGCAAATTGTCTAGCTGACGGCGCAGCTCCTCGGGCTTTCTCTCTTCCCTTCTGGCCGTGAAGCGACGTCATTCATCACCTTCACAAACAAGACCGTATCTTCACAGGGTGAGACTGGCGCGCTTTCGTTGGCACACACACGACGGCCTTCAAATGTCCCCTTGATTTCTGCTTTGTGAGTGGACAGACACTTGGTCACGTGGTTTCTACAAGCTCTTCACTCTCCCTTGCGCGAAGACAAACTGTTTTAGCGTATTGTGGCAGGTAGCAAGAGAGAATGAGGTCACCCTAAAGGGCGATGTTACACTGTGTACCTTTGCTGTCCTTAGATTCATCGGGAGCATATATTGATTTCATTTTTTTATTATTATCAGCATCACAGACATTATCGGAGAACGAGAGTGCCATAAGCACAGAAGAACTGCGCAGAAATGAGGAGCACATTACCACCGATGCTCTTCTGGAACTTCAGCCAACTGTAACTCACGTAATGAGGGCATTGGATACACCTGAGGATAACGACACAGATATAACCGCATCTCCTGACGCCTCGCCGCCTGACCCAACTAGTAAGTGAATTGCTTAAATCGCATGTCACCGTCCGTGGGACAGTTTTCCGAGCAAATGCCGGTGTGAGAGGGCACCATTTCTGCTGACAGCCGAACAGAAGCTTCGGGGTGTGAGAAATATTTTATTTTCTGCATGAGGAACTGCAGATAACGAGCAAGCAACCTTTTCCTTTGAGAAGTAATTGTGTGTATTCCTGTTTCTGAATATCTGAAACAGCCTTACTTGCAAATACATCTTCCTAACAAACTGAACATGGGACATTGCGAGAGCACATGGTATACTGCTCACTATTATCAGTCTGTATCTCTCAATGCCTTATGATTCGCAAATATGTTGCACATTACTATGCCTCTAAGCGATACGTGCCGTGTCACTTTCGTCATGCGTCGACGGCTGCATAAATACTCAAGTATGAATGAAGTGGACACACGTTGAATTGTACACGCAATTAGGTTGTACAGATTGGGACAAAAGTTTACGGAACACGCGAGCGACGTGCTTTTTCTTTCTCTTCGGTGCGACACCCTGGTGACTGCCGGAAGCAGGTGAGTTCACTGTCTCGGAGGGGTGAAAGTGTGCGTTGTCAGCGACACACAGTGGTGGTTCCGGTGTCGCTTGGCTAAGTCTGCGAAGTGGAGGCTACCGCTGTGTGTTGCCAGCAGTGCACCCTTCCGCCCCTCCGAAATAGTGGACACACCCGCTTCCGGCGGCCGCTAGGCTGTCGCGCCGAAGAAGTACGCTGTGCGCATGTTCCGCAAACTTTAGTCCCAACCTGTACACGGATATCACCAAGCAGTTGTACCTTTGTCCTCTTGAAATGCAGTTCATGCTTAATGCACTCGAGGAATGAATGCAGTGAGATTTGCGTTTCGTGATCATTTCACTCCTCGGGACAAAGAACAGTTTTCCGCTCCAATCAGATATGCAGAAATTACATCGTAACGCAGGATCACGATGAAACCACACTGTAAAAAAATTACCGTAGAATTTTCGTATATCCTAATGGCAGATATGCTGCCAGACTTTTCCTGTTAAAGTAACAGCCATTTTGGGAGAAGTAATGCCACGTTAAATTTACGATAATTTTGATGTAGCCTGTATGCTGTTTTTCACGGGCTAAAATTACGGTGTCGTAAGAAAAATGTAGCCGTAAAATTTACATAAATTTTAATGGCAGCTGTGTTGCCAGATCCTTCCCGTAATTTTCACAGTCACCAGAGTGACGGCGTTTGGTTGAAGCGTGAAAAGCACTGATTCCCACACATGTGGGAACACTACTGTAGGATATATAATTGTGTGTGTCTTCCTTAAATGCATTTGCAAGTCATGCAGTAATGTGTGACAGAAGTCATAGAGCAAAGTATCGACCAGAATTGTACATACAGAGAAAGGGTGTAAAAATCCGAAAGTCTGATTGAAAGTTTGGAAAGGTTGAAACTCTGTTCGATATGCAGGGATCAAAACAACATTATAGATTTACAGTGTCTCATACATTAAGTGTACCTGCTTACCAATTAAAACGGTCCTTTACACTTCTGCTGTTGTCCAAGCAGTCCCCAGGACTTCCTTGTAGGTTGTTGCTGTGTTCCTCAGCTTGCCACCTCTGCAGGGCTGATACACGATACACTCCAGTAAGAAAGATAATACAGGACATGTAGTACAACACCTGTTAACATTGAAATGCAGCTCCACATGCACACTCCACTGCACATATTACACATTCAGTATGGCGGCACTAGTAAAGATGACCTTTATACTGCTGACTGAGCACTTCCCAATAAAGGCGAGGAAATATCTTAACGTCTTATAGTGGTCATAAAGACCTTAAATCACTCATGTATAGATAGTACGTATATTGATTTACATCTTGATAGATATTGATGATTTTGTATGGAGTGACTGTGTGAAGTGAAGACGCAATGACGTTACAGAGTGTTTGTCATTACAGGTGTGGCCTAAAATTGTTGCAGAAACACAACATGCTTGGTTGTAAAATAACCGTGCCACAGTCATATAATCATAAATATCACTTTGAGATTATTTGTAAGAAAATGCGTACCAAGCTATTCAACAGATAGTTCCAATCACAAGATATTTGTAAAATGGAAGAGTCAGCAAAGTCGTTGGTCAAGCAAGTATATGTTTTTGCTTTTGTTGGCTAGTGCCGCCTATTATCACCGTGCACCACAGAATTTCACGCCTGTGCTTTTTCCATAGGATATGCACCACAAAAATTCACGGCACACTAAAGTCCTTCATCCTCCCACATGCACCTCCCGCACCTCTACTACTGAACACTGAAAAAAAAAAAAAAAAAGAGGTAGAAGTAACAGAATTCCCATGTTAAACCTAACACTGATCTCTTTGTTCCTCCCACACATCATGATTGGAAAGACCTCCCCATTTGCCTCACATCCACTTTACCCACTAATCGACTCACATCCACTTTAATAGAGCATTCTGCAATTACGACACACAGGGATGACATTAAGTAAGTAAAGCGCACTTTCGTTTCTACTCAGTTGATAGGCTATAGTCGTAACAGAGAAACAATTCTGTAATGCTTCTTGCATTCCGTGTGAATAAATACTAGGAGACCAGAGGACAGTCTTCCGCTAGGAAGAAACAGAAGCTCTCCAAATACTAAGATAGTGAGCTACATGCACTAGCCAGCGATCAGTAGCCTTACTCAACAACGACTTTGTTTCCGACAAAAAATAAAGGGAGGGACACCGAACATGAACTGCCATGCTATGCACTAAATACCGCAAATTCTCAGTGGGTAAAAAGGCGCGTTTTAAAACGCAAAGGAGTGCTAATGTTCAAGGGTAGACAAGCAGCATGCCAACCCAACAAGATATCCTAATTTCATGTGAGGTTAGAAGGGACACTAGCTCCTTTCTGAGCAATCACGACATTTAAATTATGAACACTAAAAGCGCATGTTACAGTTACCAAACAAGGGCGGTATTTATTTACCTTTATTTATTTAAGAGTGCCCATCAACGGAAAACCCTACTAGATAGTGCGCTGTGAACATTCAAATACAACTTACAGTAATGTGAGAACAAAAATCAAGGATCATGAACCAAGTGCCTAATGCACCAAGCTAGATAATCCACGTTGAAAAACAAGATTAGATTATCCAAGATGGCGCCTGCTACAGGAGTGTGTGCTTTCTCCTCTGAGAAGATAAGTGGCAAAAAGCAGTTCATTCGTTGTTGTAAGTGTTCTCACCAATTTCATGTGAAGTGTGTTGATGTATTACCTTCCAAACTTGATGAATTGTGTTCTGGAACGGCTTCATTCACGTGTGATGACTGATCTGTGCGTGCTGATGATGGTACGGACGCTAGACCTAACGCTGCCGTGCATCCTCGTGGATCTTCCACCGACTGCGACCTTCTTTCCGCTGTGCTAGAGTTGCAAAAACAAGTATCGCTCCTCACGGATGAAGTTATCCGCATGAAGTTAGGAAAACCGCAGCCTAAAGAAAATCGTGACAGAAGGCTTTGCGGGCAACACTATCCAGATGAACGGAATGCGCCGTGAAATCGGGCATCTTAAACCCAACGTGCGTCCGGTTTCGTATAGTGTTCCCACGAATGAATGTGTGCTGCCAAAACATCCCCAACATCCCCCAACAAGCCATCTTACCCTGAAAACATGCACTCTGTGCCTTATGCCCCTGGGAAAGCCTAGAACGGACGTCCACCAGCTATGTGCCCCACCTCAGCTCCCTTGGCTAGCCTGCCGCCATTGCAGCATCCTTCACCGCCGACCTCAAATGGTCCCCCAGCCCTCCATTTTGCAATGAACTCTTTACGCCGTCCCGAACGGAAAGAGGTCCCACGTGGAACTTCAACTGTGTCCCATCTCAAGGCTGTGTCATCCACTGTTGCCAAGAAGAGCAAGGCGCTCTTTGTGACACGCCTTTGTCCCTCTACCTGCCCCGATGACATAATATCTTTCTTGCGGGACAATGCCATTGAATTGCAGGAGCCCTGCCTATGCTTCCTTTCACATTTCTTGCCAAGATAGTGATTTTGAAAAATTGATGGACGCGAATCTGTGGCCTGAAGACTGTCTATTCCGCGAACTCTCTGGTCCCTTGCGTCCCCATATGATCTTTGCAAGTGATGACGTAGGGCAATGCGTAGCCTCCGCACAATAGTTTCTTGCTGTCTTTCAGGTGAAAATGGGCTCACTTCCGCAAAATCAGTTTGACAACAACAACAACAACAACTTTATTTGTGACCTTGGAGAGTGGGGAGTTTCATCGCCACAGGCGATACTCTACCCCATTGCTGGTTGGAATGGGGGGAATAAAATAACGAGCCCCTTCACAATAATGATCGAAGACCGATGGTGTCCAGAAATGTCAGAAGAGCCTTGAGCGCAGAGCGTTGCTGGGCTGGATTGGACCAGGGACCAAGCAATTTCGATAGGGAGAAAGGGCGAGAGTCCAGCTGACGAAGAGACTCGGAGAGTGTGGTTCGGGAAGGTTGGTAGTGACGGCAATGAAGAAGAATATGCTCCAGATCCTGAAGAGCACCACAGTGGCAGCAGGTGGGAGAGTCAACTTGTCTCAAGCGGTAACGCCACTGAGCTGTAAAGGCCACATCGAGGCGCATTCTGTGGATTAATGCAGCATCTTGACGAGAGGTGTTTCGTGGCATGCGGAAAGCGAGCGTTGTATCAACTCTGCTCAACATAGAGGGCGGAAGAATGTCAGTTGTCCGTCGGCGGGAAGCGTTTATTATCAGAATGTACGGGGTCTTAGGACAGAAGATGTAGTGTGTTTTAATGGAGTGATTGAATGCTGTTTTGATGTCACATGCTTCACTCAAACATGGTTGTGGCCAGGTATACCCAGTTCCTCTTTTTTTCCTTCGTCTTATATTATTCATAGGCCCGATCGCTGTCAAACTCAAAATAAGAGGGGTGGTGGTTCACTTATTGCTGTTCGGTCTCATTTCAATGTACCTCGTCGCTCTGATCTGGAACTTGTACCGGAATGTGTTTGGCATGAATGTTGCTTTCGTGATAACGACAGAATCTTAATAGGTGTGCATTATTTTTCTCCAGGTTCTAATGTAACGGCTATTGAAAACTATTTTCTCGCAATAGGGCAGAGGCTTATGAATTTTAATTCCAAAGTTCTAATTCTTGGTGACTTTAATGTTCCTGGTGTTGACTTCATTAATGACAGAGTGTCACATAATTGTTCTGCTTTTTATCTGGGTAATGTTCTTCTCGATTTCGCGCGCTTTCATAAACTAGCTCAGTTGAACAACATACCTAACGAGGATGGTAATTTCCTACACTTGTGTTTTTCAAACTTCGATGTTTCCTTGGAGTGTTCAGTTTCGCCCATCGTTCCGGTTGACACTTACCATCCTCCTCTCTTTCTTCTGTTCATGTGTGCGCGCGTACATTCATTGTCATCTACCCCTCGACTGGATCTGCGTAAGGGAGATTATGTTGATCTGTGTCACCATTTTGCGGCATGCGATTTCTCCTCTGTATATAACTGTATTGATCCTGATGATGCAGTGTTGAATTTCACCAACATTATTAGAAATGCTATTTCTGAGTTTGTCCCATATACCATATCACGTCGGCGCAATTACCCAATTTGGTTTTCTGCTCTCACACGCAGTTATCTTAGCAAAAAGAGATATTTTCATAAAATATTTAATAAATTTGGTAGGGCGTTTGACTATGAACAATTTGCTGTTTTTCGGCGGCTCTTCAAGAATTCTGCTGACTCAGACCGTAATGCGTATTTGGAAGGGATTCAAGATGACGTAAAAAGCAGTCCTCGTAATTTTTGGACCTGGCATAAAAAATGTAAGCGTGAGAATGCAGCACTATGCCTCTGTTTGACGGTAATGTGATGCAATGCAATCCGCCTGTCGTGGCAAATATCTTTGAGTCACACTTTTCATCTGTGTTTGATGACTCCATCACAGATCATGACTGCCTGCACAGATTCTGCCTTTTCTTTTACGCAAATGCATGGTGATCATCTGTCCTCGTTTGTTATTACTGAGAATGATGTCCACAATTCAATCCGTAAACTAAGGCCCACAACGACACCGGGACCAGACGGTATCCCCGCTATTTTCCTTAAAGTTTATCGTGACATCCTTTCGCCTGTGCTCGTACTCATATTTAATCTTTCTCTTAAACGAAATACTTTTCCACAACCGTGGATGTCTTCCCTGGTCATTCCTGTCCATAAATCTGGCAGAAATAACATTGTTACTAATTATATACCTATAAGTATTTGATGCGCCTTCTCCAAAGTCTTTCAACACATTATTAATATTAATTTGTCCTCGTTCTTTAAGCGCAAAATTGCAGACATTCAGCATGGATTTACACTTTCTTCTTTACTTTTTCAGAAGTTACCTTATAACCTATGGGCTATACCCTCTATAAACCTTACACAGGTCACCTATAAATAGAGGTTACTGTCTCCTAACCGCCACACCGACGTAAAAGTTAGTTTCGCCAGGCATGGGTGTCTCTAAGACGCTCGTCTCTTCACAGACGCTACAGAACAAATGGTGCTCAAAATGAGCTCTCATCGGTGCAGAACGCATACTGTTATTTGGCTATAATATACGTAGCTCATCTAAGGGCATCCAGTGGAGAAAAGTGAGTGATCACTACATGTACAGATTCACGTGCACAACAAAGGAAAGAAAGAAATAATTGCAACTGGAGCATATGTATTATTCAATTGGCAAACGTGGAACTACAGTTGAGGCAAGAGCGCGAGGACGTCGCAATACCAACACTTCAGCTGTGGTGAACGATATTCAGTTACAAGGAGGTATAATCTTTGCAGTCCTCACGTTGTTGCTACTTCCTCTCCAGTACGCCGAAAACATTTCTATTCCTTTCTGATATCTCAGAATGACACATCAGCGACGGGGCTATGGTGAATCAGAAGCACATGAAGAAGTAAAACACAAGAATGACAAATGACTAAGCAAATAACGGACGTAATACACACACGTACACACTGTGTTGAACCGTTCAACCGTGTTAGAGAGACAGACTGTGCTGTGATTAGTGTTCCTAGACTGTCCAGCAAAAACGTAACCACGTAAACTTTGTAGTGAACATGCCGTAGAAATACCCTGATGAAGTTCCGTCACTTGACACTTGTGCTTTGTTCACAGTTCTGAACACGATCAGCAGTTCGTACAGACGCAAAGACACAATAATGTAACGTACTCTGATCCGGCACTCTCGTACTGAATGATTGAATGTGCGGCTTGTACCAGAACACAGTGACTTTTGAGCAGTACCTTTTATAAAGGTTACCCTGCAAACAAACAAGAAAAACAAACGAAGGAAATTCAAACGTGGAATTCGTTTAGAAGTTACAACGTTCCTATAAAGGGTACATTTATAAGTTACGACGATTGGATTTCCGTTGAACACCGAAGCAACCTCTATTGCTCCTCCAGTGTCTCGTTACAAGTCATGTTTAACCTCTAAATAGAGGTATCGGTCGTGTAACCTCTACGATATTTGGAAATCTACGTCTATATAAAGGTTACACATTGCTAAAAGTTACAATAAAGGGTACCGAGTTAAGAGTGTATGCCTGGGAGATCAACCGCGACAAATCTTGTATCATCCATGTCAGTCTGTTCCGCAGCGATTTTTTCTCGTGGTCAAATGGATGTAATCTATTTAGACGTCTCGACAGCATTTGACTTAATGAACCATGATCTGCTCCTTCGTAAGCTTGGTTTATATGGCGTTTCTGACTCTCTTGTATGTTTCTTTGCCTCGTACTCACGGCATCGCTTATACTCTGTGTGTGTGTCCGAACCCTACTCTGATACCTATGTTTCTACGTCTGGTGCACCCCAAGGGTCAAATCTCGGACCTCTACTGTTTAATATTTTTATTAATGATCTTGTATCTTGTGTTGAACATTCCACCATGCTATAGTATGCTGATGACTTCAAAATAATGAAAAGCATAATCTCGCCTTCTGATTGCTTACTGCTTCAGGAGGATGTTTGCAGTGTTATTTCTTGGTGTACTTCTAATTTCCTCAAAATCAACACGTCAAAAACTAAAGTTATCACATTCACGCGCAAGTCCCAAGTAACCGGATTTCAGTAATTTTCTGATGGCGAAATAGCCACAGTCGACGGCATTCGTGATCTCGTTGTTGTCTTTGATGCGAAGCTTCAATTTCAAAAGCATGTAAGCGCAACTCTTACTCTCTTACTCTCTACAAAGCTTGCGTCCTTCCCCGACTTGAATATACGCCAGTAGTATGGAATGCATTATGTGCCACCGATATCAAAAATCTTGAAGCTGTGCAAAAGAGGGCACTTCATATTATTCATTCGCGTTTCTTGCGGAATGTCCCCGCATTTTTATCGTATGACTATGACAAGCTTTCAAATTACCTGCACTTGCTTCCTCTTGTTAACCGCCACCACATTCATGACATGATGTTTCTTTATGAATGTGTGCACTCAATATTTGATTCCCCCTTTGTGTTAGGCCGCCTAAATTTTTGTCTCCCGCGTGCTACTCGGCGGAACCCCCAACGTTCTATGTCGACCACTGCTGTCCATATGACCCCCTTACACGATGCCAAATCTTGTTAAAATCGCTCCCTTCAACTCTTTATATTTTTTCAGCATCATGTACATCATTTAGGTGTCATATCTCTTCTCATTTTTCTGAGATATCTTTTCTTTGACTTTTTCAGATAATTTCCCTTTTGTTGCAGTGCGATTGCATGTGTTTCTCACATTACAATGTGCGTGTGCTCTTTTCTCGTTTTCAATTCAAGTCATATATTTTTTTTTTCTTTTCTTCATGTACAGTTTCTTTTGTTTTTGTTTTTGTGTGTGCGACCGCGTAGATCGTGTCTTGTTGTTAGTGCATATTGTATTACTGTATTTGTATGTATATTGTGTCTATTTGTAGTGCATTGTATTGTATTTGTGCGCGCCAACATTAGGGTCGTCACGACCGTTCTTGGGCACCAATAAAACATTATTATTATTATTATTATTATTATTATTATTATTATTATTATTATTATTAAGATAGGTCGAAAAATATCAGTGCTACTGTCACGGGAGGATGCATTCTATTTACGTTGAATATAATACAAAGGCCAGAATTCAAACGCACAGGAGGGTAAAAGGTCTGACAGGAACGCGTGTATTTACTTGGCGCATAAAAACAAACATTGACTGGGAGAATCAATAACGTTACGAATTAATTCACACAAAAAAGAAAAAGTCTCGAAGTGTCCTTCTTGAAGACAAAGTCGACATGTTAATCATATGAAGTGCAGTGACATAATCATAAAAAAACAAGCACGTTCAAAGTATTTATCATACAAGATAGCAGTAAACTTCTTGTGCACTCTCTGAGTAGAAGAAGCCTGAGCCAAGAATTCCACATATAACTCAAGCCGATTCCAACCTACTGCGCATCAAAGATGTACACAACCTAATGAAACAAATAGGTTCCCGGAAATCCCGATCCCTAATATGAAACCAAGGACACGCACGGAAGCATTACAATCTAGAATTGGTACTTTATAACGTACCTTATATCGAGCTGTACCTGGTAAATACATCAGGTACATCCGCGCTTTTCCGCACTTGCTTTAAGAGGTACTGGGCTAGACAAAGGATCTCGCTTTGTATGTATGAGGTACAGGCATATTTATGGGGTACACCGTCAGTTTATGAGGTACCGTGACTTGTACCGTATAAAGCGCGCGGTACCTCTTGCGCAAAATCTTATTGTGCTTTCCGCTGCTTTCAGCACTTCTTGCGTTCAAGTAACGCCCCAAAGGGTTCGATGCAGTCAGATAATGCATGTACATCCCACGGACTCGGATATAAAGATTAGCTGTTGATTTACAACTATGATTGTTTCATTCACGGCTGATGATAAAACGTTTCCTGTCTATGTCGTCAGCTAAAAAGTTTGTTTCAAGTTTGTTTCAAGTATATTACGAACACAGGCTAGACAGTGAGCAAGGAAAATGCCGTTCTGTATATGTGATGTTTATTGGTTATTGGGTATTTACATGGCTAAAATAGAAAGAGATTGAACTCTTTCCGTGTGTCCGTGAAGGATGCAGGTTTTCTTTCATGAAAACTAAACGAAAAAGAACATGACGGAACAGACAAGCTGTCGACGAACCCCTTCCAGTGGTTTCATGAGGTCGGCCGGGTCAGTTTCTTATTTTTTTGTTTATCTTGCCTCATATCTAGTGAATCGAACCTTTGATCCTACGGAAGAAACATGTGTTATAAGTGCAGCCGCGTTCGCATGTGAAGTTTATTTGTGATCAGGAAGCCGCCGTCTTCGCACGGTTAAGTTGACCGGTTAAGGGACATGGAAAGACAGGGAAGGTGTACCTGCTCATGGTAAGTTGCTCTTTAATGTTGTTCGTTTCCCCTACAACTACGTGCATGCCGTTTCCCAAAACGTGCATGTGTAGGATTAGCGTAGTGAACGGTAGCTTGCCAGAGTACGTATGCGATTGTATTGAAGGTTGTAACAACCTAGAAGCGTTCCACGTCAGTGTACTAGTTCAGGCTTGTCTCCCAAGCAGTACAATACACTCAAAGTCGAGTGCAATAGGTGGACGGTATGTGTCTTATCAGTGTTCTTTAGTTTCACGAATCTGTTCAAGGCCTTCCACCTACCCGTCCACCCCTATTGCACTCGACTTTCAGTATATTGTCCTGCTTGGACTAGTGCTGAAGGTTATCGTCCCAGTTGTAGCGATGAAATATTTTTCGATGTTGATACAGTGGTGGCGTACACTTGCCTTAACCAGCGGAGTGCGTGTCATCGGGCGCTGATGGACAGCTGGGAACGAGGTTGGGATGATTCACTATCCCGTTGAAGGGAGGGTGCCCTTGTGCAATTTCTCGTCTCGACGAACCTCTGTGCCACTTTGTGACGCTCTTTGTTTTTTGTGCATTGAGATTTAGCACGTGGACTGCAAAGTTTGTGCAAAGTTTTGTGGTGATGTTTTCATACATTCCGTTTCCATTCCATTTCAAAGTGTATAGATTTGTGTAGTTTCCCTTTCTTTTCTGAATAACGCGCCCTGGAGTAGCCAGTCCCGAGTGGCTCGAGACTAACATCTCCATTTTTTCTTTTACAACTCAATCAGGGTCGGTATGCCCAACGAAGATGTCGAAACGCGAACTCATCCGCTGTGCGTACCGACCCTCCCTTCAGGGGATAGCGGATCATCCCAACCTCGCTTCCAGCTGCCTATCAGCCCCCAATAACATGCGCTCCGCTGGTTAAGACAAGTCTGCGCACCCACTGTACCTCCCATCAGTCAAACCATCAGTCAATTAACGAACACTACTACCCAAAGGCATGACCACCTCTAATGGATTCTTTCGAATCTAGCTCTCCGGGTAAGGAATAAAATTATAATGCTATACTAGAGCGAAATCTGATCCCCTTGATACATTACTTTGCTGGAAAGTCAGGCACCAAGAATAGCCAGTCAGCAAAACACCCATGGGTCAGAATGACGTCACTTAACGGCGCAGCGGTGTAGTTTGTCATGTTAGTAATGGAGTTCGTCAACACTAATTATTCATACGATCGAAATAAATTAAGCGAAGTGAAAGGCTTTGCTGTGCTGTTACTGCTCCAACCGACAGTGTAGTTTTATCTCTAATATCTACACTTCATTTGTTTCTCAGCTGATACTAGAATCCGACGTCAGATTCCGCAAAACCTTTGATCAAGCAATGGCGGAGATCACGAACATCCTGGCGGCGTTTTCAGCGATGAAGGCAAAAGAATCGCCGACGTTCGTCGATGTGGACGTATTCTTACGTCCAAAAAAATTCGAAGTATGACCTGATGTCAACGGTAAGTGGACTGCTTCCTTTGTTTGAGACAATCCTTTTGGAAGGCACAAACACGAACTAATTAAGGCGTTCCTCTCCAGATCGTCCCCGACAAGGTAGTCTCTCCGGGACCGAAACTCTTTTTCGGGCAGGAGAGCTTTGTTTGGTGTAGTGCCGGAGAGGCTGTGCAGCTGGAACCGTCGAGCATGCTTGAGTTTGCGTTGCTCTGCTGCTTGACAGTTTACTACGTTAAAAACGTGACATACCCTGCTTCTTTTGGCCAGTTGTTAGGCCTGCTGCAAATATATGTTGTGGACGACAACGAATTCTCGAAGCCGTACAGAAAGCCAGGACTTTCGCAGCTGCTAAAATCCCTGAAGGTCAAATAAAGGGCGGTTAAGTATTTAGATCGCCTTTTGTCTTTGTCCCGCATGTGCTTGCAACACATTGGTCACCTTTGCGTGTGTTACAGATGCACACTTCGGCGGGTGTATATTATCACTATTAATATACCAAAGCGTAAACGCGCAATACATGATGCGCGTCATGCATTTCTGTGCGTGCAATACGTCACGTACGGATTATGTCACCACAAACATGTCCCTCTCCGTTGTGTGTGGACTGTATACTTCCTGGACAACTGTACCCCTTAGACGGGCGTACCTGTTAGGCGGGCGTACCTGTTAGACGGGCGTACCTGTTAGACGAGCGTACCTCTTAGACGCCTGTACCTCTTAGACGGATGTACCTCTTAGACGGATGTACTTCTTAGAAGGAAGTACCTCTTAGACGGATGTACCTCTTAGACGGGCGTACCTGGTAGACGGCTGTACCTCTTAGACGTTGTACCCTTTAGACGACGGTACCTCTAAAATGGCTGTACCTGTTAGACGGCAGTACCTCTTGAACGGACGTACCTGTTAGATGGCACTACCTCTTACACGACTGTACCTCTTATACGGGTGTACCTGCTAGACGGCTGTACCCTTTATACGGGGGTACCTGTTAGACGGCAGTACCTTGTAAGTGCTGTACCTTTTAGCCGCTTTCGTGCCGCGTAAAATAAAGGGTGCATTTTTGCAAAAATGTACCTTATAAAATGGTTTTTTAAGAAGTACAGATTTTAGAGTGTAGAAATACAGCACACATGCTGACAAAACCGTACAGCGTTTTCTAAGAGTACGCCAAGGTCACGTATAACATCCACACTAGATATAGTGACATGAGTGAGTTGATAGCATTAACACTGCGGATCACGTTTTCGAGAAAAAGAAATCACCTTTGTCTTCTATTGGTTTAAGGAAGGACCATTCACTAAACACCATTGTGAATACGGCAAGCCCTTTCACCATAACCACCACCACCATTGTCAAATTGACAGAACATCTGGTTGTAATCGTGCGCAATCACTAAGGCAGCTAACGTGCCGAAAAATGTTAATATCACCAGCTTACATTAAAGGGTCTCTGACCAGAAGCTGGAGAGCCTTTTCCGCAGTGGCTACCGATAGAATACACAAAAGCAACTTCACATACGAAAATGCATGCCTCGACACCTCGTAGTTTTCGTAAACTCGAATTTTGAACATCGCGGTTCACGCCGACGCTGGCACACATAGCGTCAAACCAAGAAAACGTACGCATATATAAAAAACTCATCAGGTCATCCCACTGGGATGACGTCAATCGCCCATGCAATCAGCGCGCAGAATGCCTTCACGTGATCGAGCACTACAACAACTTTCAGCAAGAACCAACATTTTTACGCCGATATACTGTTGTCACAATGTCTGGAAATAAAAAGTATGTATATACTTCGAAATCTACGACCTGTTTTATAACTGCGATAATCCAATTAGCGACTTCCGTGGAATAAGGAGCTACTAGGCTACGAGCTACGACGACTTCCGGGATCCAGCGCGCTATTTCACTGCGTTAGCGTAGTGTGTGTATTTCCAAGTTTTCTTTATTTATATCTTTTGGAACAACGACCAATTTATCGAGGTACAGCCCTTACTTCCTTTGACGTGCCTCGGTTGTGTCGTCAAAGCGAGATTTCTCGGCGGGCATTCAGTTCCGTACGATACTGCGCGTTCAACCGCAGCGGCAGGTATGGTTGGCAGCGGATTTTGCCAATAGTATTTGAAGAATGCAGACTATGAGACGGACCCCTCAGTTTGAGTACAAAGAACCTCCGACTACAGCAGTCGGCAGTGCTTTCCTTGAATCTATCTTCGAAGACTGTTACATCTGGACGTGACGAGGTTAGTGTCTTCCGTATAATTTATACAGTGATTACTCTCCTTGTGAGAATTACGTTGTGGCATGCAGATGTTAGGAGATCATTTACGCAACAAAGAAAAATAAGGATTAAAGAAAAATTAAAGTTTACGCACTAAATCAAAAGGTTACTGCACAATTCCGAGTGTTGTTTTATACAGCCATGCCAATGCAGTAAGCAACATTCACAGTACGTAAAATGAAGCTGTGTATTCTGCATCTAGATGTAACGTTATAATTGTCACAGCAGTGAGCACCAATGTAGTTCATGACTTTCTTGGACAAGATGTGGAACCAAATGTTGGAAATACAAGGCAGGGATCAGGTACAAGTTTTCTTCTATTTGTTTTCCTTATAATATGCAGCATACTGCAGATAGTAAAGAAGGGTTCTGGATTCCAAACCAACGCAGTTGAAATCCTTAGTTTACCCCAAGCTGTACTATTGTTGTCTAAACTGGGGAAACACCACAGAGGGCAACTACGATAAAATTGCAGTGCACAAAAAAAGAAAGAAAGAAAGCCTGGTATACGACAACCATGTCTACAGGTACAATGTGCTGGACCCTCGTTGCAAAGAGGCCCACCAGGGGTGCCACTACAATCCAACCATCCAGCCCCTCAGCTCCTTCAAGACATGCAAAATATAGTAGGCAAAGCGTTCACTTGGAAATCAGACATTTACACAAAATTGACTTGCAAATTCAGGATCTTTTAGCGCCATCCCAAACACTTGCCATTACGGTATGAAATTCATCACTGTACCACCTTACAAGGTTCCACTGCTACGGACCAACTACAGAAATTAGCAGAAACCGTTCCTCTTCCGAACAATTTTTTTCAGCTGATTGGAAATGGCCTTCCTGTGTCCAGTTTCAAAACAGAGTTGCACAAACTTGTTGAAGTGTTATTAGAGACAGTCCACTCTGTTATGTATTTTTTTTTTTGTGTGTGAAAATGTGGACAGCTCGGTGCAATTGTGTATTTTATTTATGTGGTTGTGATTTGCTGTATGCTCGTAGTGGAAATATCTCAGTTATCGCATTTATATGGCTTTTTTTAACAATGTTAGGGTGATGACTTC
Source organism: Ornithodoros turicata (assembly GCF_037126465.1). NCBI lineage: Eukaryota > Metazoa > Arthropoda > Arachnida > Ixodida > Argasidae > Ornithodoros > Ornithodoros turicata. The sequence goes on along the minus strand of NC_088201.1, from coordinate 206,195,555 downwards.
ATGGAAGTGGAAGGAACAGGAGAGGAAGATATCTGGCAATGGTCATGACAGTTGTCCATCAGGTACGGGACGAATTTCTTTTATAAATGTGGTATATAGCGTGAAGTTGTTACTAACAAAAAGTTCTTTGTTCCCTTTAAAGGAATCTACAGGTGCTGAGCACGCGTAAGGAATTGACATATCTCAATACAACTTAGACCTGCCTGTTGCACATGAGATGTGTGACTCTACTTACACACACAAGCTTCTGCAGGTTCGATGCATGTATATTTTGAAACATGAAAGACAGAGTGCTAAAGATATATCTGAGGTGAAAAATTGAGCAGCTCACTGCAGTAATTCTATCGATTTATTTTCAGCATTTTGAGAAAAATATAGTGATGGCAAGATTACCTGTGTTGTCCTGCCAGACCATCTGCTATTGGAGTTCCATGTCCCAGTTATTATATATAATAGCTGTTTGAGGTTATTACATAGTTATTATGCAAGTTTTGTGCCTGTGAGTTCCTGTAAATGTGCTCTGCGGTGATCATACTGGACAGAGAGCTATGCCTGTATAATAACAGTGACTAATGTTCTCCTGCCCATAAACCTATTCCTAGGGTACATCTGCACCCTTGGAAGTCACTGGAGAGGCGTGTTAGCTTAGCTCAATTGGTAAGGGCCCTGGATCGGTATAACAGAAGATGTGGGTTCAGGTCCTACTACTGGCTAACCTTTCCAGTGACTGCCTTCTTTCATCATTCATTTCTTAGGCACTTGATGCTTTGTATGTATTTGTCTGTTCTATGTGTTCCAGTCTCAGAACATCAACTGCCATGTTCAAAAGAACTGGAATATGCCTCTGCAATCTGGAACCCATCCCAACATCTCTTAATCGACAAAGTAGAATTTGTACAGAACCGCACGGTTTGTTGCTCGTGATTATCATCCTTTTTCCAGCGTCTCAGCCATTAAAGCAAAACTCTTTCTTACTCCTTTGATTACCAGATGAGAGGTATCAGGCCTGGCATTCTTTCATAAGTTATATTACAGTCACACTCCTCCCCACCCCACTTACTGTCAACCTCTCACAAGTTACTTCCAAGACTGGATGACTCGCACAAAGTACTTGCTCCACCTACACAAACAAAAAAAAATTCCTCTACTCTCCGCACCAGCTGATGGTGTCAAACTGGAATGACGTTCCTTCCACGTAGCATCAGAACAAAGTGTACCGTCATTTATTTCCAAGTGCTATGATCGTTTTCAGATCGAATGCATTTCTTTGTGGTGAGTGAACGAATTTTGTGTACATCATTTTGGTATTTGTCTTTTTTGGATAAAAAAAACTCCCGCTTTATGTAAATCCCTTCACAAGGGTCTTTAAGTAAACAAATGAAATGAAGAACTTCCTGATACTTTCATAGTTCAAGCATTTTTAATGCATATTTTAAAACAGTGGCTGCTAAAAATGTATCAGACACAGTTACAAAGGCTGCCGTGTATATCAGTTGAATCATGATTTTTCCCAGAAGCCCAATAATGTATGACGCTGCATCACATATGCTATTTTGGAGCAATCTCTGCAGACATATTATGAAGATATTATCTGAGTGCCACAATAAACTATATGAACCACATTTCACGTTGCATCATCTTTGACTAAAACATGCCTATTTGAGTATTTGAGCAGCCCAAGATACGAAGCTTGGTTCCTCAAGGTCTACATCCTACTCGAACTGGGTGTGCACTTTGCACACAAAAGGAAGATTGAGAATGAAAAATTGGCTAGGAAGCAAGCGAACTGGGGTTTTACATCATGCATGGAAGATTGAGGTTCTCGATAGTCAACTTGTGTATTAAGCACTTCTGGAGGACTGAGAGCAGGAACCGAGGTCACACACAGGGTAACCTGCATAACTGTCTGATTTACCTCCACATAACGATCATTAAAATACTTGAGGTGCTTAAACAATACTATTTGGGTGCTATCAGACACTAAGAGTTCGAACAACACTTACGACATCCTGAACGAATGGGTGGACAAAAGGATGCGTCAGAACAGGATTGGATTGGTGTCTGGTGGAATTGAGAGCCCAATGTAATTCTTACCAGGCGGAGCAGGTTGATGAGATGGTGCTTTGTGTCAGGGGTCAGCACAGTGGCTTATCCAGAATCCCAAGCATGGAGGAGTGTTCAAAAAAGTTCGGGGGGAGGGGGGTCATTATTATAGTTACATCATTACCGACATGTGTCTACAGCGGAAATTGCAAGGGCACCCCCTGTAGGGGGTACTTCCACCTAGTATCTTGGGTATTTAAAGCATGTAGTAGTTACTATGGGAAAGGCTTTGCGTATCCTGTTCACTGCGCAGACTGGTATAACGATTCTCTTGTTTTTATTTGTTTTTTGTTTTTTTTTCAAGTTTGTGCAACACCCATCTCACGAACTGTTGGTATGTAGTGTACGTATCTATTTCCTGTATGAGACACGCAAGCTTTGAACAAAGCTAAAGCTAGTAGGATGCCGAGTATTAATTCAGCTGCACTCTTTTTGAATAAGTGACGAACAAAAACGAAAAGTTCAGGAAAACTATTTTGTATTGAAACCTACCAGCATGATTGTGCATGAGACACGTACGCTTCTTACTTGTGAATATGAGCGCTAGGTTTGTACTGCCCTCGAAGTTCTAAATATGCTACTTTAAGAGCAGCTCCTTGCAACATAAGCACTCGACTTCTTTCGGCGTTATTATGCAATGAACCACTCCGGCCCCTTGACACGGCGCCGTCAAACATGAAATTTACACAAACTGTTCATGTGCTTCATCGTGATGGATGCTGAAAGCTCATCTAACAGTCTGTCGATGGAACTTCCTCTTCATGCTGAAGTCGATTCGCGGCTCAACATTTCAAAAGCAAGGCCTCCAAACTCTGCTGCACGTAGCAGGTGCCTCTCAGCTGCTGAAGCTGAAAAGCTGACTTGTCGACTCCGCTGTGCTTCCGCGTCCATATTGAAAAAGCACCCAGCAATACGGAAGTTGCGGAAACCACCCGAACTAAGATATTGGAGCGCTTCATTGAACACAATATCTTCAACAAAAATAGAAAACAATAAGGGTCCTAGATTGCTTCCCTAAGATACACCACTAAAGGACGAATAACAGTCAGAGAAACAACCGGAGACACGAGCATGATTCAAACGATCACAGAGGCAACTTTCGAACCATTCGCAATATGCAGAAGATAAGCCATAGTCCGAGAGCTTATATAACAACAATAGATGGCTCCCTTTGTCGAACGCTTTTGACATATCATAGTAAACTGTATCCACTTGGCCACAATCAAATACAAAAGGAGCTACACCCTGCATGAATGTACACAGATTGGTCGCTGCCGACCTCCCGCTTATAAATCCCTGTTGAAAGTCACTAATTTTTGTCTTAAATAATGACAGTGAAGTTTCTGGCGTAATTGATATTTAAGTTCCATGGAAAACCATGGAGGGTATTTAGAAGGACGAAATATACGATTGGGAACGAAAGCCTCCGTACGGCTTACGACAATGTCAGTGAGTTTGTTTATCGCCGATTCAACAAACGTTTCACTGAACACAGAGGCACAGTTACGCTCACGACTGTAATTTATAGATGTTTAAATAATCCCACATGGAAAAGAAAACCAGGACTGACTAGTGAACGGAACGCACGAAGGCGGGAATAAAAAACAAATGACAAAAGAAACGTGAAATTTCTCAATACGCGACAGTGGCTGTACCGCCTCACAGTACCCGAAATTGGTGAGCTAACAAGAGCAAAGTCGAGGACAGTTCCAGCACTATTACAAACACGGCTGATCTGTTTGAGACCATTAAGATGGGCAAAATTGATCAAAGTTTAGCCTTCGAGGATGTGTTAGCGCAGGAACTGGACAAATAGACAGTATCCCAGTCAATTCCTGATATATTAAAATTCCCGTCTACGTTTTTTTTTTTTAAATGCCGTGCTAGCACCGCGAAGCAACCGTGGTTATGAGCGGCGTACAGACGTGGATAGATGGAGAGAGAACAGTGCAAGGAGTGGGGGACAGGGGAACAAGGGGAACTGTGCCAACATTCATCTAGAAAGTATTTGGAAAACCCAGGGAAAACCTCAGACAGCACAGCCAGTGTCAGGACTCGAACCCGTGTCACCTCCCAGTCTCGGCGTGGAAAGCGATAATCCTTACCACTATGCCACGGGAGCTGGTCCCCGTATACGTGCACACGAAATTTCGAGAAGTCTAGCATACCCTGAAGGTTACAAAAGTGATGCCTGAAAGCACCAATGGCAAGTAGTAATTACCTACAAGGATATCCGGGCCATGACGGGAGTGAACTTGAACCCAGACACACTCATCGTACATCTCTCAATCATGTCTACAGCGTGTTCTTAAGGATGCATGAACGGCGATCAGTACATATCCGCCATATCGCTGGCCAGCAAAAGAATAATCACGATAAAGCCGGAAAAATGTGTGGGCTGGAGTAAAGTAATCTAAGGTAGAAATAGAGTCATCGAACCAAATTTCTGTAATACACATTATTGTGTAGTTAGAGCAGATCAAGGTAGACATTAATTAGCAATGGCACGCGTATGCCCTATATTTCCGTCTCTCTGGCACGCGTCCGCCAGACCGAGATATCGTGGTCGGCGGCTCAATGACCTTGTTAGGTAGAATCTTACAGGTATAAGCTACCTTGATTTGGCAGGTTGGTTGACCTCGGTGTACTACTAACCTGGTTTTCACGTCATGAAATTCGGCGCAATTTGCTTGCGTCCAAACCGAACTTACAGACGTTGTAACCTCACACTTTTGCTATTCTTAGCCATCACGGACGCAGAAAACACGACAGATGTTTAAGTTCTCTGTGCAGTTATTTCCTTTTGTGAAACCATAGACGACGTAGCATCATACAACTTTCAGGTACATCATACAACCTTCTGGCGGGCCACAACACATACAGAGACAAAATATTTATTGCTCCTCTGTGCACGCGTGTTGCAGTACAACATTACGTTTTCAAAGGAAATCCGTGACGGTGTCCGGACCACCCTGCCTGAGTTGAGATGGAGTCATCCAGAAAATTGGGTGCCCCGTTTAGTAATGACCCAAAATCATGTTATGACAAACCCTTGCTAAGTCCTGTACTGTCGGCACTAGCCACAGGAGTATCGGCTGGCCTACCCCCTTTTTCTCTTTTTCCAGCCTTCCGTTGGAAACAAAGCATTATAGTTTTGTCCACAAACGTTGAATGACGGCTGAACTGCCGATGGCAACTAGACGCGTCGAGCCTAATTTTAGACCTACCAGAGAAAAGATGCACTGCTCTAGAACGACGCTCTGGACGGAGGAAGCCTTGCTGCAGGATCCAGCTTTGCGACTACCCTCCAAGATTCACTATCTTTCGGTCCAGCTAGAGACACTGATCTTATCAAGCAAATCTGATAGCTCGATTCCTTTGCAGCCCTGTGTGCGATTCATCTTTATTAGTAGTACCGCAAACATCCGTACCCCTTCTGTCCAAATCTGTGACATTGCGGTACACTTGTGAATCCTCCAACTGAACGCTGAGGACGCTACCCTCATTGCCCTCAAGCGTAGAGTAATCGACAGAGCTTTTGTTACCGGCTCTTTTTCAGGAGAGCTGGAGCACTCTTTTAACTCTTTTTCAGCAGCCTTCTGAAGAGGAGCTTGAGTTAACAGAGTCTGTCAATCTCGGCCCAAAATAGCGGCAGTAGGACACAGGGCGATGTTTTCCTTTTCGCTCTGAACATCCCTGATTTACCGCGACTTACGTCACTTCGTTTCTCAGGTGGCTTTGCCTCAACTCGAAGCTTCAGGAGTTAGAATATTGTCCTGCTCGCTCTGAGCATCACTTCCTTCAAAGCTGTTAGATCTACATTCTTCACCTTCTGCTTGCCTAGGCTGTTCGTGTGCCTCTACTGCGCCTTTCTGTGGGTTTGTGATGGTAGAGCCCTCGGTTATCTGCGTAGCTACATCGCATTTCAGCTTAGACGCAAGTTCCGGAATTCTCGCTTGAGTCAAAGCGAACACTACATCCTGTCCATGACACAACCTTTGTGCCTGGGCAGTTCATCGGATCGCTTAGAAAAGATGTATAGATAGGGCTTTGACAGATTCTCCGAAACTGCAGCTTTCGTGTGCGGTTCGTCAAATGGTCCTTTGACGCGAACTCTAGCCCATCGAAGATATAAATTTTTCTTCGCCCTACCACATGCTTTGTCCACAGGTGCTCCCCTGTGAAGTAGTCATTTTTCAGATATAACCAGAATGCAGTACCGCAAAAAATACGGGTTCGGCTCGGGTTCGGGTTGCTTGCATTTCGTCCCGATTCGGCCACTCCAAAAATCGAACCGGTTCACAGCCCCGAACGTTTTCTTTTTATATGTCCCATAAAACTGCTTTTATCAGAAAGTGCGTGGCTAAGAGGCTACTGCTATTGTCGACATTGATGTTTTCGGTAGTCAGATATTGCCTTTAGCGAGAGAAAGGAGCAATGAGTGAACAACTCCAAATAGCGTCCACGCCGACGTATGGGTGTAGTCCTGTTCCGTTCCCAAAATCTTTCTTCGTACGCGCAGTGCCAGAGAGATGCACCTAAAGGAACCCTAATAAGATGGACAGCATTTTACATAGAGGACGGTAATTCTCGGCACACTGCATTCGCAACGTGAATCTATCTGAAACCGCAGTGAAACATGTCGAAAATAAAACTGCATGCCTGGCTCTGTCCGAGCTCACAGTGGGGTATCAGTCAATCCACAACACCAAGACAATGTGTCACGACAGAATTACACTACCAGTAAGCAGAACTACATTCACTTTTCAAACCACGGCCACTCAAACAGGCACCATTATGCGTACACTCCTCCTCCACTTCTTATGTTTCTGACTTGTTTGATTTTTACTGCTCACGTGTACAGGGAAATGTTTCGCGCGACTGCTTGATCACATATTCGTCCTTTAGAGCTACACAACTGGGTTGCCCTCTTCCTGCTTCCTTTGTCCGCGTGGCGCCTCTTCCCTGGAGAGCAGACAATGCAGCGCGTGCGTGGGACGCTACACTCTGAATCATGTGACGAACACGTGCCCGTTAAAAACGTTCCCTCAGTCAGTACAACCGGTACACAGCCGTAACTGTCAAGCCGTAAACGCCGCGGTAAACAGCCGGAACAGTTATCAAATAGCAAGCACAGCGCTCTCCATCGACAAATTTCAGCTGGCACAAAGCCGTCACGTCGGCATGTAACGGCTGTGCCCGATGAATAATATATGTGCTTCATGAGACGTGTACTTGTGTGCTTGTTGAATAATGCGTGTGCCGGCTGAATATGTGTGCGTTTTGTGAGCGTTCTACGTTGCTCCGTGCTCCGCCCGTGAGGAGTGACATGGCACCGCGTATTCTTCCAGCTGTTTCGGCCTTTTTGGGCCTCATCAGCAGTACGCAGGGTGGCAATGTTTGACAGGATGGCGTCAGAAGCTCACGTAACACATGATTTGTTCCGTCAGCGTGAGCTAAATTACCACTGAAGGCCCAGTGCAAAGCCAGTGAAGTATACTAGGGATAAAAATAGCTGGAACCCTTTGGTTGGATGTTTGTAACTCAAACGTAGCCATGCCAGTACTGGACTGCTGTTTGGGCCTTCTTGGGCCTCATCAGCAGTACGCAGGAAGGCAACGTTTGACAGGATGACCCCAGAAGGTCACGTAACACGTGGTTCCTTCCGTCAGGGTGAGCTAAATCACCACTGAAAGCCCAGTACAAGGCCAGTGAAGTATAATAGAGAAAAATATACCTGGAGCTCTTGGGCTGCACGTGTAACATATGTTTGTAAGTCAAACGTCGCCCTGCCAGTACAGGACAGCTGTTCCGGTCTTCTTGGGCCCCATCACCAGCACGCAGGCAGGCAACATTTGACAGGATGGCGTGAGAAGGTCATGTAGCACGTGATTCCTTCCGTCAGAGTGAGCTAAGTCACCACTGAAACCCCTGTGTAAAGATACTGAAGTATACTAGGGAAAACCATTGCCGGAGCTCTTTGGCTGCATGTATAGCATATGTTTGTAAGTCAAACGTAGCGATGGCAGTACTGGACAGCCGTTTCGGCCTTCCTGGGCCACATCAGCAGTACGCAGGCAGGCAACGTGTGACATGATGGCGTCTGAAGGTCACGTAACACGTGATTCCTTCTCTTGGGGTGAGCTAAATCACCACCGAAAGCCCAGTGCAAATCCAGTGAAGTATACTAGGGAAACAAATAGCCGGAGCTCTTTGGCTGCACGTATATCATATGTTTGTAAGCTGTCTAGTCCTGGCATGGCGACATTTGACTTACAAATATATATATATATATATATATATATATATATATATATATATATATATATATATATATTGAGGAGTGCTCAGTCACCCTCCAAGTGTATATCGCTCGCTGAGCCACCCCTTGCTTCCCAATTCCGAACGATGCGCAGCTACCCAGAGCTGACGAGCCGCAAACACGGCGAAACACGTGTCCTCTGGTGCAGTCGCATAGTTCCATGAGTATCTGTTTCTCTGCGTGTAGCCATAGAAGCCATGTTAATCTGTAATTTTGAATTCCGAACACGTCTAGTGTTATTTATTGGTCTTTAATGACCAATATTTAATGGCTTTTTCCCCATCATCATATATATATATATATATATATATATGAGTATCTGTTTCTCTACGTGCAGCCATAGAAGCCATCTTAACTGTAAGTTTGAATTTCAAACACGTCTAGCATCATTTACCTATTTTTTTTAATGGCTTTCCCCCCCTCTTTATAATTCACTGGCTTGCACTGTGGCATTGAGGAGTGCTCGGTCACCCTCCCAGGTGTATATCGCTCGCTGAGTGACCCCTGGTCTGCCAATCCCGAACGATGCGCAGCTACCCAGGGCCGACGAGCCGCAAACACGGCGAAACACGTGTCCTCTGGTGCTGTCGCATCGTTCAATGAGTATCTGTTTCTCTACGTGCAGCCATAGAAGCCATCTTAACTGTAAGTTTGAATTTCAAACACGTCTAGCATCATTTACCTATTTTTTTTAATGGCTTTCCCCCCCTCTTTATAATTCACTGGCTTGCACTGTGGCATTGAGGAGTGCTCGGTCACCCTCCCAGGTGTATATCGCTCGCTGAGTGACCCCTGGTTTGCCAATCTCAAACGATGCGCAGCTACCCAGGGCCGACGAGCCGCAAACACGGCGAAACACGTGTCCTCTGGTGCTGTCGCATCGTTCAATGAGTATCTGTTTCTCTACGTGCAGCCATAGAAGCCATCTTAACTGTAAGTTTGAATTTCAAACACGTCTAGCATCATTTACCTATTTTTTTAATGGCTTTCCCCCCTCTTTATAATTCACTGGCTTGCACTGTGGCATTGAGGAGTGCTCGGTCACCCTCCCAGGTGTATATCGCTCGCTGAGTGACCCCTGGTCTGCCAATCCCGAACGATGCGCAGCTACCCAGGGCCGACGAGCCGCAAACACGGCGAAACACGTGTCCTCTGGTGCTGTCGCATCGTTCAATGAGTATCTGTTTCTCTACGTGCAGCCATAGAAGCCATCTTAACTGTAAGTTTGAATTTCAAACACGTCTAGCATCATTTACCTATTTTTTTTAATGGCTTTCCCCCCCTCTTTATAATTCACTGGCTTGCACTGTGGCATTGAGGAGTGCTCGGTCACCCTCCCAGGTGTATATCGCTCGCTGAGTGACCCCTGGTTTGCCAATCTCAAACGATGCGCAGCTACCCAGGGCCGACGAGCCGCAAACACGGCGAAACACGTGTCCTCTGGTGCTGTCGCATCGTTCAATGAGTATCTGTTTCTCTACGTGCAGCCATAGAAGCCATCTTAACTGTAAGTTTGAATTTCAAACACGTCTAGCATCATTTACCTATTTTTTTAATGGCTTTCCCCCCTCTTTATAATTCACTGGCTTGCACTGTGGCATTGAGGAGTGCTCGGTCACCCTCCCAGGTGTATATCGCTCGCTGAGTGACCCCTGGTTTGCCAATCCCGAACGATGCGCAGCTACCCAGGGCCGACGAGCCGCAAACACGGCGAAACACGTGTCCTCTGGTGCTGTCGCATCGTTCAATGAGTATCTGTTTCTCTACGTGCAGCCATAGAAGCCATCTTAACTGTAAGTTTGAATTTCAAACACGTCTAGCATCATTTACCTATTTTTTTAATGGCTTTCCCCCCCTCTTTATAATTCACTGGCTTGCACTGTGGCATTGAGGAGTGCTCGGTCACCCTCCCAGGTGTATATCGCTCGCTGAGTGACCCCTGGTTTGCCAATCCCGAACGATGCGCAGCTACCCAGGGCCGACGAGCCGCAAACACGGCGAAACACGTGTCCTCTGGTGCTGTCGCATCGTTCAATGAGTATATATATAGGTTGAGATAAAAGGATTATCAAGCGGCCACGATTTTTTTTACAGAAGTTGCAAAAAAAGTCGCGGAAACAGATTTTAGGGAAGTTACAAGCACTAGTTTATTACGTAGGGAGTCGCCAAAATGGGCAAGGGGACGACGTTTCGACAGTGGCACTGTCTTCGTCAGGACAAAAGATGCGTAGGTGGTTACAAATTACTTCAATAGGTTTGCTACATGACTTCATAATCGTTACGGGCACGCCACAGGCGTTTGTCAGCGAGTCAGATTCGGGAATATTCCCGAAGGTCAAGTCCGGGTGGTGATGTCATTCGCCGTAGGTCACTGTCCGCTTTGGGGAAAATTCCTGGGCAGGGTGAGCGCTGCTTCGAACTTTGCTAAAAAAAAGAGACAGAAAACAAACGAAAAGGAAGAAAGTGTAGCTCATCTAGGCGGCCAGATTTACTACCGGTGAAAGTGCTCCCAGATCTTCGTTAATGGTTGATTGGAATTTGTAAATGAGGTAGGATTCGCGTTGTGCCCTGCACCCATCTGAGCTAAAATTAGACTGGAGAATGAAAAGCGACACATTATTTAGTGAATGACCTGGTTGTTCGAAATGGCGAGAGACCGGGAGGTTTGGCTTTTTTGTAACGTCAGATCGGTGGTTGTTGAACCTGATCCGAAATGTTGTTTCAGAGTGACCTACGTAGTGTGCTTGGCACATGCCGCACTGAATGACATAAATGACGTTAGATGAATTACAGTCTAAGTCACCTTTAACTTTGACGGAAAAATTGAAATTAGTGCTTTTAAGTAGTTGGGTGCTTTGCATTAATCTGCATATTTTGGCACCTGCGACCATCGCACGGGTGGCAGCCGTTTCAAGGATGCGCTGCTTGGCTAACCTTAGAGCTAACTAGATTATCGTGCAGGTTGCAAACGCGTCCGTAGATTACCCGTGGTGGCTGACGGAAAATCTGTCCCATGCGCTACTCCCCACTACCTACTTCCCAAAGACCCCGCACCGGGCAGGTTTTATATGCTCCCTAAAATTCATAAACCTGGAAATCCAGTGCGCCCAATAGTTTCATGTAACGGTTCAGCTACCGAGAACATTTCAAGCTTTGTTGACCACCTTCTTAAAGACATACCTCCTAAACTACCATCCTACATTAAGGATACCAATCACTTTCTTCAAGTATTAAGTGAATGTCAGCCTCCTTTTTCCAGTTTGCCAGTCACGCTGGACGTTTCCTCTCTATATACTAACATCCCCCACGAAGATGGCATTGCTGCAGCTGAAAGAGCGTTTTCGAAATATTCTGATACCTCCTGCGATCGGTGTGTCCTATGCAGATTTCTCGATCTTATTCTGAAAAATAACAACTTCGAATTTGACGGTAAGCACTACTTGCAAGTTCAAGGCACGGCTATGGGTACAAAAATGGTACCTAACTATGCAAATATTTTTATGGGAGCTCTAGAGGAGGAATTTCTCTCTAAGCGCGAAAAGAAGCCCACGCGTTACAAACGGTTCCTTGACATCTTCATGATGTGTCCACACTCAGAAGATGACCTAATCACATTTATCAGCGACACATCCGGCCATCAAGTTCACCCATTCTTATTCCCCTTTAACTGTTAACTTCCTCGATGTCCAAGTAAAGTTAACCAACGGGGTCTTGTCCACAGACCTGTTCCGTAAACCTACGGACTCTCAACAGTATCTAGCATTTAACAGTTGTCACCCGCATCATACTAAATTTGCCATCCCTTAGAGCCAACACTTCGATACAGGCGCATCTGTTCCAGTGACGATGACTTGGACAGAAATCTAGCTGAACTTAGGGAAACATTTGTAGCCGCACCACTACCGCCATCGACAGCGCACCCGGAATCGCGGCGCGCGATATTAAACTGCAGCCCAGCCAGTTCGGCTCTCGCTACCAACCAGAACGGTTCTGTCCGTGATTATTCTAGTTGAGCCAACATGTGGTGACCCGTCCTATGCATCCGTCCGAGGACCACGTCCTCGGAAAACTCCCCGGCCCACCACTAGTGGCGGCTGGTCGACACGGCCTCGAAGACAGCCGCCTCTTTTACATTGTTGACCGCGTATCTGGGATGCGGTTCCTGATCGACACAGGTGCCGAGGTCAGCGTCATCCCCGCTCCCCGTTCTTACCGCAGATGTCGAGAGCACTGTTTCACCCTGTTTCACCCTCAAAGCCGCCAACGCGTCAACAATCCCAGTCTACGGCCAACAGTCACTTACTCTAAACATCGGCCTCCGGCGAAATTTCCGCTGGCTTTTCCTCGAGGCCGATGTTACCCACGCCATCCTCGGCGCTGACTTTTTGAGACACTACAAAATCCTTGTTGATGTGTCCCGAAAGCGCCTCATAGACAGCACCACATCTTTCACTGTCCACGCTCTTTAGCTACCTGCTCCTCCATCGTACCTGTTGTCATTACGGCCCCCGACTCTTCTCCAGCGTCCATCCTTAAGGGGTACCCTGCTCTTTCTCGCCCACCTGACTGGACGAAACCGGCGCAGCATGAGGTCGTGAACCATGTGATCACCCAGGGCCCACCTGTTCATTTCCGCCCACGCCGACTCGCAGCCGAGAAGTACAAGGTAGCCAAAGCGGAGTTTGATCACATGCTTCAACTCGGCATCACCTGCCCTTCCTCGAGTACATGGGCGTCGCCGCTCCACATGGTGCCGAAGAAGACAGGCGACTCGCGACCATGTGGAGACTATCGTGCTCTCAACCATGCCACAGTCCCCGATAGATATCCCATCTACCTCGCAATCAAACATTTTCGCCATTTTCTTGAAGGCCGCCCATTTACAGTCTTTACGGATCATAAGCCCCTGACGTACGCCTTGTCGTCCTCTGGTTCTGGATACACCCCCCGTGATGTCCGGCATCTCTCCTTCATATCAGAGTTTACCACCGACATCCAGCATATCAGCGGCGCTGCAAACACTGTTGCTGAAGCCCTCAATCGCCTGAGCTCGCTCACGCAAGCCGAGCGCACTTCCACCCATGAACCACTCTCGCTGGACACCCTAGCTCAGGCATCGCTTGTTGACCCTGAACTCGCCGCCTTTCGCGCTTCAACCTCAACATCCTTGAAGATCGAGGCCGTCCACCTCCCTGGTACCACGACGGCTGTCGCCTGCGATACGTCCCAGGGCCGCCCTCGTCCTTTTGTCCCCGTTCCCCTTCGGCGTGCCGTCTTCGCCTCGTTCCACCGCCTTTGCCATCCAGGCATCCTCGCTACTCAGCGGCTCATTACCCAGCGTTATGTCTGGCCCCACATGAAGAGGGACATCAAACGCTGGGTCCAGACCTGCCTATCCTGCCAGCGGAACAAGGTCCATCGTCACACTCGCTTGGCTCCTCCTGCTTTCCCACTCCCGTCGAGCCGCTTCGACCACATACATATAGACCTTGTTGGCCCCCTGCCATTGGCCAGCGCTCTCCGGTACATTCTCACCGTCGTCGACCAATACACGCGCTGGCCGGAAGCCGTCCCCATCACCGATGCTACCACCCCCAGCATCGCCCAAGCGCTCATCAGTGCGTGGATATCACGCTTCGGGGTACCCTCTGTCATCACCACTGACAGATGTCCTCAGTTCGAGTCAGCCCACCTTACCAACCTCATGCGGACTCTTGGTACGAAGCGTTCCCGCACAACTGCCTATCATCCCGCATCCAACGGCCTCGTTGAGCGGCTCCATCGGCAGCTGAAGGTCGCCCTGCGCGCCGCCTAGTACACCCCCTGGCCAGAAGCGCTGCCCTCGTACTGCTGGGCATCCGAACATCCTTCAAGCCCGACCTCGGCTGCACCACCGGGAGATCTTGTTTATGGTGCCCCCCTACGCCTCCCCTGACCTACGCCCTCCCGCTGACCTCCTTGAAGCCTCGCCTACTCTGCCGCTCCTGGCTCCCGCCGACTTCTTGTCCTAGCTCCGGCACACCATAGACGCTCTCCGCCCAACCCCTCCCCGTTCCAGTCGCGTCTCCAACGCCTTCCATCACCCCGACCTTGACCGCTGCTCGCACGTCTTCGTCCGCTGCGACGGTGTCAAAAAACCGTTGCAGCCACCTTACACCGGGCCCTATCCCGTCATACGGAGAATCCCAGCCTACTTCATCCTTCTCATCAACGGCAGGGAAGACACCGTTTCCCTCCACCGTCTAAAACCTGCCTTCATCGACGCCTCCACCTTGCCGGCCGTCGTATCGCTTGGTCCCTCCGCCCCACTTCCCACCAGTCAGCCTGGAGACCCGTCGCCAGCCCATTCGAGCCCTTCCCGTCCGCATGTAACATGGTCCAAGCGCCTAGTCACCAGTCGTGCGCGACACAGACGAGCGCGCAACCCACACGACAATCTAGTTAGCTCTAAGGTTAGCCAAGCAGCGCATCCAGGAAACGGCTGCCACCCGTGCAATGGTCGCAGGTGCCAAATATGCAAATTAATGCAAAGCACCGAAGTGCTTAAAAGCACTAATTCCAATTTTTCCGTCAAAATTAACGGTGACATCAACGTCAATTCATCTAACATCATTTATGTCATACAGTGCTGCATGTGCCAAGCACAATACGTAGGCCAGACTAAAATATAATTTCGGATCAGGTTCAACAACCACCGATCTGACTTTACAAAAAAGCCAAACCTCCCGGTCTCTCGCCATTTCAAACAACCAGATCATTCACTAAATAATGTGTCACTTTTCATTCTGCAGTCAAATTTTAGCTCAGATGGGTGCAGGGAACAACGCGAATCCTACCTCATTTACAAATTCCAATCAACCATTAACGAAGATCTGGGAGCACTTTCAACGGTAGTAAATCTGGCCGCCTAGATGAGCTACACTTCCTTCCTTTTCGTTTGTTTTCTGTCTCTCTTTTTTAGGAAAGTTTGAAGCAGCGCCCACCCTGCCCCGGAATTTTCCCCAAACCGGACAGTGACCTACGGCGAATGACATCACACGGGGGCTTGACCTTCTGTAATCTTCCCGAATCTGACTCACTGACAGACGCCTGTGGCCTGCCGTACCGATTATGACGTCATGTACCAAACCTATTAAAGTAATGTGTAACCGGCTACGCACCTTTTGTCCTGACGAAGACAGTGCCACCTGGTTGTTTGAAATGGCGGTGCAGGGTGCTTGGCTCCATCTCTTGGCGGGAACATCGGCGTGTACATATGACAACCGCCGAAGAACACCAGTCCTTCTAGCCCACCATAGTTTGGCTCCTTTTACGTCCGCCTCCGTGTTCATGGGAACGTAAAACGTTATCCACTATAAGACGTCACTCCAGAAAGAAGCGAGGAGGGGAAGAGTTGAACGCGACAGAGGGGCTCGCAAACCGCGTGACCCTCGAAGTGCAATAACCTAGTAACGCGGGATCTCGAAAACACAGCGTCTTGATGTAGATGTATAGCGCATATTACTTAATGTTTACAAGACAATTTCTCTGCGAGGTTGGCAATGGTTTCTCCCTTAAAACCCCTTTAAGTTGCACTAAAACCAATATCCTGGTGGTTAAACTTTATCCCACAAGTTACTCACTCAATTGACATTTGAAGTTTAACAAATAGTCGACGTGGCTCTACGTCCCAAGGCAACTACTGCCATCAGCGACGCCACAATTGTCGGTCTGTGGATGAATTTGTCCCCCTGGGGTTTCTTTCAAGCGATCCGTTGTGAAACATTGCATCTCTAAACAAGTTTTATCATGCCAGCACGTTGCTGGTGTCCTGGTTGCAAGTTGGTGGTGGTGCAAGGGATCGAAGCCGCACACTTTGGGTCAGACAATATAGAAACTGATTCACCAATGCCGGCATCAACATAAGCGCAAAAGCGTCGTTAGAAATATAGGAAATGATGTTCAATCCGAATTGCATCTCATAGGAGGTTTAATGACATGGATGTGAATGACTTACTAGCTGTTTAAATGTGTTTCTAAACGACAGCGCTATGTTGTCAATAAATTATATTGCTGGAAGTCTAGCACCTATCTTCTTGTCTTCTTCTCTATGTCGGTGTTCCCTGTGCCAGTTCATGGTGCAGGAGCTTTTATTGCCCTTTAGCACATGAGCTTCTATACATGGCTAGAGTAAGAGAACAAATTGGCCAAGCAAGACATTGCCTTTCACTGAAATCTTGCAAGATTGATTGCAATATCAACATGGACTATATTATTGTGAATATTACATACTATTTATTATGTCGATATGTCAAAGACACCCATGTAATTCATCATTCATGTGATATCAGTTGCAGGGTTCGAGGGACACGAATGTCTACAGCAACAGGCAGGAGCAGTCAGCATAGAAAGAGAGTGAGTGAAATTATATATTCTGTAAGCGTTGCAACGCGATTATAGTATTCATTTATTACCATGTGTCTACTGTATTCTATTTCTTGTGAAAGACACATGGCGGAAGGAGCATAGTAACAGCAGAGGCAATCTCGCGATATAATTTTTACATAGCTATAAGCTCTTAACCAGAAAGTGCACTTATGTGCAATGAATAAAGAAAATAAAATTATATAATAACTATAAACAGCGTGATCTTTTGTTTGACACATATCTGAAAAAATGATTGAAGCTATTTCTGCTCTCAAACGGTGCGCAGTTCTGCTTTCGGCTCATTTGCATAGTAGAATTTGGCAATTTATATATTAAAAGACGTTTACTTGATTTGAATAATAACTGACCCCAATTCTCCTATCTCGTATTTCCCAGATAGTGTCAATATTAATGAGAAAATTAATACATGTTACCTAGTTAGTCCTTCAGTATTTGCATAAAGTGCCCTGCAGGATGTCCGCTTGGCCGCATAACGCATAAACCGCCTGCCATGATGGTATCAGTGCTTCTGTCGCGACTTGTCATAAAAAAATATGCGTTGAGTAAAAAAAAACAACTTTCCTCGCCAAACGTCCATGACGTTGTTCTCTACCATCCCAAATTTCTTGGAAACAGGTTGTGGTTAATTTTTTTTCTATTTCACTGTGTGGCTGCTTCTTAAGTTGATATTCGTAACCTTCAATGAAATATCTTCTGTGTGATTCGCAAGCAGTTTCATGGCAATTCCCGCTGATGCTTGATCGACTCTTGTGGTCACGACCATTTGCCCGAAAAAAAAAAAAGGAGCACTCTTGCAGTTTTTTGCGAAACTAATCATTTAATCAGTGTAACACTGTTGTGTAGCAGACGTGGGACGTGTGAAATTCAGCCCCCAAAATGCTTACTGAAGTGTTCCCGCTAAAAATGTGAGACAGACCGTATTTGGTAGCATAACCCTTGAGCATTGCTTTCACAAAGCTTCACCGAAACACTTCTTGACCTGGTAGTGAAAAAGGAAAAAAAAAAGATTTAGACAAGACCAGCACCCCTCCGCCGTTGCCCTACAAGCCTGCTTCATCGCACGACTTATCGATACTACTTCCTTGAAAACATTGGAATAATTGGAATAGCGTGTTTGTTTTTCGGGGAAGTTTCGTAGTGTTCATCTATGTGCATGGTAATGTTTGGTTTTCCATCTTCTACCCTCGTGCCAATGACCATCATCAAATAAATGTCCTCCTCTTGTGCGACATGCACGTGTGCTTTCTATCTCCGTGAATTACAACCACAGAGGACCTTCTGGAATAGGTTATTTTATCCTGTGCGGCAAGTCCTGGACAGCCTGTGTGGCACAGACTCAAAACCTGTCTCTGCTGCTGGAAGGCGGAAGGCATTGAAGTGCCATCGCAGTCTGCCTCCGATAGACCCTCGCTCCCAAGAGAGCGGGGACGTTAAGGCCTCAAGGCGCCAGCAAGACCATCCTCCTGTTGACTGGTCTTCCTGACAGGTATGTTGGGCGTTAAACACTGAACGAGGACAACCTTGATGTGAATCCCTTTAGCCTGGGTATCAATAAGAATAATCGCTCGGAAGCCACACGCACGCATGCATGTTGGGACATCCTTCTGAGGCGTCAAACCAAACGCATGCACAGGACGGACGTCTGCATGTTGCGTCTACGCCGCCGCGTAGGATCTGATACGGAAACCTCGTTTCAACAAGTACGGCAATATATGTGTGTTCGTGTCATCTCAGGGTGCTGTTATCAATATGCTTGGCCTGGACACAATCACGGGCGTAGGTCCGCAAGCGAGCATCGCTAAGTGCTATGCAGCGAAAACATCGGGAAGATCAGCGTCGTCGCTGCGCCATATGCGAACGAATAAATGGCACCCTACCTTGAGGGCTCCCGGGTTGTTTTCTGCCCGACGGCAGGTCTCAGGTATCTCCACGGAAGATCGTCAGAATATATTCATCCCCCTTAGGTCTGTTATTCTCATCTTCAAGAGAACGTTAAAATCCCTCACAGTGTGAAAAGTGGTTTCACCGATTACGCAGTGCAAGAGTATGTTGGGGCTCCCGTACAGTGTTTCAACTGCCAGCGGTTTGTTAACATCGGTTGTAACTGAAGGGGTTCAACTGCATCCATTATATAGGAACTGCATATATAGGAGAACTGTACATGCGATCGGACTGAACTGCTAGAAAAATTTGTTCCCTTTAGGGAATAAACGGCTCGTCCCAGAGCGAATACCTTTTGAGATATAAACACTATACGTTCCAGAAGGTATACTATGTTTATGCTTCCGTGAACGTATATCATTTGCACCTTAGGGTGTAAACATATACCTGCTTGACGGCATATTTTGAAGGCCTTGTGGTATTGTGACAGCTTATGGACGACGATAAAAATGTCCTTCTGGTGGCGTGCGCCGTGCGCCTGTGACGGTGCCGGTTCTACCGGCACCGTCATAGGTGAGGCCACGCACATCCGCCCGCTGGGACATTTCATCATCGCCGGCCAGGAAGACCATTGTCCTCTACGTTTGGTGAACCGAACAAAGAATTCCACGTTCGGGGTAATTTGGCCCTTCCCCATCCCAAATTTTCCATCAACCAGCGAATCACTCCGGAAGCCATAACTGAAGGAATAGTGTCTTGTTCCTCCGAGGACTCGCTAGGCGGTGATGCTCCTCGCTCAGCATTCAACGACCTGGCATATCACGATGACGCTTTCACTCCGCGCCACACTCAGAAGCGGTTAAGAGGCCATGGGACTAGAGTTCGACCAGGGACACGCGCGGAGGCGACTATGAGTTTTACTCGCAGTCTCTCCGTGCTTCACGATGCTCCTCCCCGCAGTCTCCTCGAAGACAACGCTACGAGCCCAGCGCTCACCAACAGGGACCGGATCTGTCGTCCCATCTCTGCACGCTGTTCGGTCTACTCGCCTGAATCCCGCTTCGGCGCGCACCAAGAACACGCCCGGCTAGCCTTCGTCCGCACCGTAGTAAGCACCACAAGGCAAACATGCTAACCCAGCCACCCCTATTCCACGCGTCGCCCCTCTTTCGGATCTTCAAGTACTGACGCGGAGCTTAACTGTTAACTCTACACCGATCGCCGTCTTAAAGGGAGGGTCCGCAACGGTTGTGCCCAAAATTAAGTGAAAGTTGATTTCAGCAGAGACCACCCCCCAGATGCTGACAACAGCCTTCGTTTCGTATAAACGTGCGCGTATAATTTACAAACAGCGAAAACGATAAAGCGAAACCGAAACTATGAGAGCAGGCGGTGGCATCGGAATCGAGGAGCGCCACGCCGTGACGTCAGTCGCGAGATTCGTCTGCCGTGATTCCCATGTGTTGTATTGGATTGAAGACGCCAGGAAGCAAGTTACGCTCAACGTGCAGTCATGGAAACCCACTCCGCATCAGAATAGAACTCCACGGGACTTCAGCCCGATTCAGACGTGTATTCTAATGAGGAGAATGACTTCACCGCCACCATAAACCACAACGACTCGCCGTATTCGACGGACCCTGTACCAGTGCGCGCGTCGCTTGAAACCGAGGCCTCAGACCCATACACTGAAGACTGTCGAACTCGGAGTAACTAATGATGAGTTTCTAATAGGTTGTCGCACATTCTTATACAGGGTGTCCCAGAAAACGTGTCATTGAATTATAATAAAAAAACTACACCAACTAGAGTCATGCGGTCAATGGCATTTGTTCTTACTGGGTTTTTGCCACCTCCTCATATGAATGTCGTGTAACGTAAGTTTAATTATGTAAATTTTTGCGAGCTTAAGTCGGAAATTTGCCTAGTAAAGGTAACTTTGTAACCCCGCCAATGTGAAGAGCGTGTCTAATTTAGTCAAATTAATGATAATTGACAGGGATATTCAGGAGCTATCCCATCGGAGAAAATAGCCGAACATCATACTCTAAGGAGGTCGCACAGAATAGCGCACGATGAATTTTTCAGCGCAATCTTTGTCAGTCCGACGAAAGGAGGTTGGAAACCCAGCCCTCCCCGACATCGCAGAAAGAGATAAAACAGGCACGGCTTATCATGTCCGACTTTCGCTGGGATTTTGCTTTCCCTCTCCCAATTTTAGAAACTGTTACTTTTTCTACTATCACTCTGTGGGCTGGCTTCGGAACCTCCTTTCGTCGCACTGAGAGCGATTGCGCTCAAAACGTCATCGCGCGCTATTGTCCGGTGCTCCGAAAAGCATGATATTCGGCTATTTTTCCGATGGAATAGCTCGTGAATATCACTGCGAATTATCATGAATTTGAGTGTATTCGGCACGCTCTTCATATTGGTGGGGTAAAACAACAACAACAACTTTATTTGCGGCCTTGGAGAGTGGGGAGTTTCATCGCAACAGGCGATACTCTACCCCAGTGCTTGGTGGAATGGGGGGAATAAAATAACGAGCCCCTTTACAATAACGACCGAAGTCCGATGGTGTCCAGAAATGTCAGAAGAGCTTGGAGCGCAGAGCGTTGCTGGGCTGGATTGGTAAAAAAGTTATCTTTACTTGGCAAATTTCCGAGTTCAGTTCGCAAATATTTACATAATTAAACTTGGAGTAATGACATTCACATTGGGAGGTGGCAAAAACTAATAAGAACAAATGCTGTTGACCGCATGATTCTAGGTGGCGTAGTTTTTTTTATTATAATTCAATGACACGTTTTCTGGGACACCCTGTATAAGTGCCACGGGTGCACGCGTAATATGAAACATGTTGCAGGTGCACATGCGGTCGGTGCCTCCCGCAGGTGCCCGCAGGTGCCACTCCGAGTTCCCGCATGAGCCGTCTTTTCGTGTCGAACATTCCTGGCTCAAAATGATGAGAACATATCGTCCTCGAGCTGGTCTTCCTCCACTTGATTTTGCGCAGCGCCATTTCCCACTCCAAACGACGTTGTTTGGCCGTCGGAAACTGGAAATATGCTACGTCTGTTGTTGTATCCGACCTGTTGCCACAACTGATTATACAGCATGTCTTACCGGCCATCGTGGTGGGTGTAAGATCAGTGTGCGACGTAACGAACACAATTGCTACGGAAAATTTCCTTCGTCAAAACTGCCAAAACACACAGCAAAGCAAGGCGGACGGCGCGGGATATCTCGCGACTTACATCACGCTCGATGTTGCTTGCAGAAAAGCGCTCGTGGCTCGCACTACCCTGTCACCGAGCGCGTCATAGAAGAAAATCATTTTTATCAAGTTTGACTCAGTTTTCGAAGGAGATATTTTACAGGCATGGTCGTTGATGGCTAACGGTGACGAATATTCGAAAATCTCGGAAGGGATCTTATGCGGATTCTCCCTTTAAGGAAGTGGAGCGGGGGGTAGTGATGTGGCAGCTCGTGGACGACTGTGAAGATGTGACTCAACTAGTGCGCGCCACTGCGCCTGCCAGCCTTCTACCGGGACTGTCCTGCACCGTGAGGTCACGCACATCTCCCTCTTGGGACATTTCATTATCGCCGGTCAGGACTCCTGTGGATAAAGACAATCTGCTCCACAGTATAATTGCTGAAAACGCTAAGCTTCTATTTATTTCACAGTCATATCCGAGTGGCGGCTTCCCAATCCAGCTTGCCCCAACAACAACAAACAACGAAACAAGAAAACGCCTGGACATACACACTCGCACACAAACTTACACAGCGTGGATGTGAATCGGAGAGAAAAGGAATGAAGTAGTAATTAGCATCAAATTGGAAACCGAGAAGCACCACCAAGAGATATTAGGAAAAATATTTTCAGGAGCAGTTCGTATTTGCTGGAGAACAGATACGTATACAGCACAATGCGGCAGCACATGGTGGAAAAACACTCTTCGCCAGGGAAGCCACTTAAGAAGTGAGGACATGTAGACCTACTTATTTTGGGAACAAATAATAGGCTGTATTAACGACTATGTTTCATAATACATACTGCTTAAGTGAGTTTATATTGTCCCCGATACAAATTAATGTCGTTAATTAATTAATGTAGTGTCCTCTCACGTTGCGGAAGAAAAGTTATACAAAATGCTGAAGTATAAACGTAATGTAGAAGTACCGTATTATACCATCGGCTGCCGTGGAAGGTATAGCCTGAGTGATCTATACCTTACACGTGGTTTAATTAGTGCATAGACAATGGTAACGACGTATAAATATGGTACTTTAGACTTGATTTATACAATTTTTATACCTTTCATATACATTTTCTTCTAACAATGTTCACTGCGATGCGGTAGCCAATGGGAGCAGACAGCGGAGGCCTTCGTGTAGCTTCGGACTGACGGTGTCTCCATGAGAAAATAGCCAACCGGCGTCCCCATCATGCCGTTTTGACAAGGTCTTTTAGCTCGACAGCGGTTACTCGCGTCCCACCTGCCCCGTCCGGGCCTGGGCCTCCTAAACTTCCTTCGACGCGCACCCATGCTTCTAAGGGCGTTACACTTTCCAGATGGTACTTCTCACCAATTGTCAGCAGCGGTACACCGGTGTATATGACTCAGCAGCTCCACTGAGTTCGGACACGGACTGCTTGTGGACAGCTGCCCTGGTTTATCATACGTATAAGCACCCTTGCCTAGCCCGTATGAACCACTCTGTTAGCCGTCATCAGCTGCAACGGCCTGTGCAGCGGCCGACAGTGTCCGGGTAGGTGAGCTCCCTTCACATTGAAGGGCAGCGACGTCAAGTTCAGCGCACTGTTGCCGCACTTGTGTCGCCTTGAGGGCTGTCATCGTCGTATTCCTGGGTGCTGCCCAATTGCATGAAGTCAGAGCTTTTCTGGCGGCAAGCAGTCTCTTTTTGCCGAGCAATTCAGCAAGCGTATAAATATACAGTGGGACGCGCGTCGCTTGCGGAAAAAGATACATTACTTGGAAGTAGTTGTGCTTCGGTATCAAACACCTGTTCTGGCTATTTGCGCAGCGTATGCCAGTCAAGACTATGGACTTACAGGAAACATCGCATCTCCGTCTCGAGCTAAGCTTTCCGTTAGAAACGAACTGACCTCAACATTGGCTCATTCTCAACGTGACCCATTTGACGAAACAGAGTGCAAAGTGCGCATGGTCTGTCTCCCTGCCCCATTCGTTATAGTTGCACAGGTCAATGCGCACCATCCATTATAGGGTAACAGAAAGGTGGACACATGCACCAAGATCTGGGCGGACATGATAGAGGATATTCAACTTCATCTTCTGAATGACGGGTCTTGTACGTTTCTCGACCGGTGTTTCCTTGCGGACTGTCTGGATCTTTCTCTTTGCTCGAAGGATGTATCCAGGTGCTAGCCATAGGCGGGCTTGGACGCTAGGGGAAATGATCACTTTCCCAACTTTATTGGTTTTCACGAATTCACTCGAAAACACCGACATCAAGCTGCGACGACTACATATTGGTCAGCCCTTTGCGCCTTATGTTCATCCACTGCCAGGAACGGCCTCTCGGCTGCCGAGATGGCGGCAGACATCGCGGATGCCCTTCGTTCATCAAGCAAGGACGTTAATGACGCCCCTTGTCATCTCGGCGCAAACCCTAGAGGTTGAGCAAGTGCAGGCATATTGTCGACGTGCGGAGCCTAGGTCACGTCGGACGGGGTTGCTCAACGGGGCTCCCACAAGTTACGTCAGGAGCATCCTGTTTTTCTTGGGCGGGAAAAAGGGTCACCAAGCCCCTGCCACAAAACACTGGCTGCCCGTTTTACGTAAAAAGCAATAATTTACTTTTAACTTTCCAAACGTCAGAGTGCGAAGACAATTCCCAACAGTAGTGAGCCACAAGATTCTCGAAGAAAAACACGTGGGGGGGGGCATGTTTATTACGAAAAAAAAGAGGCAGGCAAAAAGGAAAGGTCAGCCAGGCACGTGGCATCGCGTTACCGGTACGGTACGAAGCATCCACAAATGTCCTGTGCCTGGTCTCGCCGAAGGGGTCAAGAACAACCCTGAGGGCGCACAACAGGACTGTCCCTCTAAGGAATCTGAAAAAAGAAATGTGCAAACAATAAATTTGGCAGTGTCGGAGCTGTCATGGCCAACCTAATCAGAGCTTTTTGCAACAACTCTTCCCTAAATTAACTCGCAAGGGAGGTTTAAATCAAAATTCACACAACAAACTTGTCACAGAAGCTTTGTGAAATAAGTTATTGCGTCCTCTGGTATACCACGAAATGTTTCTGCTGTCGAGTAAATGGCATTTTAGCAGTAGGCGGATTGCAAGCGCGTCTCCCTTGCAAGGCGGCAGAGATGTTTTGGAAGCTCGAAGAATAATAAGGTTGCCTTCTTTTTACGGATCAAGGTCCATCCTACATACTCACCGGAATTTCAGTCGGTTGATTTAAAGCTTTGCGCGTACAGCAGCCATCAAAAATGCAAAATATGCAGCATTTCACGATTTTGCTAACAATTTAGGATGGGATTTTTTTAAACCGGATCGTAAACAGTGCTCCAAGAGGAAAAATTCAACTGAACTGTAAGTCAAGCAGTTATGGCAAGAAAAATATGCGCAGTAAATGGCTTTAGCAAAACGCCGTTCATTTGGGTGCCTATGAACTCTATCAACTAGCCTGACTTTTGTGATGAATCCTATAGGTCAGTATCCAACCAATGCGATCACGGCTACCTGGGCTATTGATAATTTCCGCAGACGGTCGGTCAGCCACTGTTTTTCAACGTGCGTAAGCATTTGTTCTTCTTGTTGTTTTTATTTTCTTTTTTTGCTGTATGTTCGTAATGACCTCGTTGCTGAACCCATAAGGTCAGTTTGTCATCGCTCTTATGATTATATCATCTGCAGTATCAAACTTGGGCAGATGCTATTAACAGTTGCCAGCATCTCTTTACGTCCTGCGGCGCAGGTCCCGTTGACTGACCTTGAAACATATTCAATTCACTGGAATCGCCAGCTCTCGTGCTGAGTGACTTCAATGCTCATCATAGGGCCTCGGGAAGCTGTAGAACGGACAGGCGGACGGATGGGGAAGGAGGTTGTTGGAAGCAATGGAGAATGCTCACATGTGCGTACTTAACAACCCACAGTCAACTTGTCAACTTATATGCGATCACCAACGTCATTCGATGTATTGAGTCTTTCGTGGTGCTCAGCGGACATAAGTCGCCACTTGTCGTGGGCTACCGATGTCGACACCCCAGGTAGTGACCACTTTCCTCTATATATTTGGCACGACAAACCGCCTCTCTCACCCACTACTGGACAGGTTTCTTTCACGAACTGAAGGCTCTTGCGTACCGGCCTCCGAACATCTGTGCACACCGGCAGAGGGAAGCTCGCAAGCCATTCGTTGCGCCATTAAGGATGTGATGATCCTATCTAAAAGGGTAACAGGCCTCGTCGATCATTCTCCAGCAATTAGCCTCCTTCGTGCATTACGACGACGCGCAGAAAGAACGGCTCGTAATACATCCGGATGAAAGCTAAAGTAACACCAGTATTGTGAGAAATAAGACCGGTAGCGTTGGCGTAATTTTTGTCAGCACCTTTCACTGTTTGACCCGGCCACAAAGATCTGTAGGACGTCTATGTAGGATGCCCCCGACCACCACCATAAAACGAAAAAGAAAGGATCCTCTCGCGGCACGGGCTACTTTAAGGGTAGTGACGAAAACACACTAGAAACAGATTTCTCCGTCGTACTAACTACACCGGCGGCAGCCACGGCGACAGCGGTACACACCAGTTTTGTTCAGAGCTTGAGGACCGAAATTAACAAAGGCTGGCCTCGTCCACCGGAGGTCACGGTCCGCAATTCCACTGTAATCGAGCTAAATACTGCATCGAAACTGATGAATGTGGCCTCGCCCACGAAACCAGAAAAAATCACCTATGCCGCACAGCGAAACTTTGACGGGCGGTCACTAAAGCTTTCCTTGGTTTTTATAATTGCATTGCATTGTGTTGGCAGCATGATACCTACCATCTACCTGGAAGGAGGCATTAGTTGTTCCCATCTTGAAACCGGGCAAACTCCCAGATGCCCTGTCCTGTTGTCGCCCTGTGAACGTGACAAACTGTGTGGAAAAGCTGATGGAGAAAAGGGTTGCATCATCTCGACTGGTGGCTCAAAAATCAAGGTGGGTTCCCTCACGAAATGGCAGGCTTTCGTCGCCACCGAAGCTCCATGGATCCAGTGCTGGTCTCGTTTCCACAGTACAACATGCTATGCTCGTGGACATTGGCGGATCCTTGTATTAGTTTCCCTAGACACGAAGCGCGTCTATCATACCGTCTCGCACATTTGTGTGCTGTACGCCTTGCGCTTTTTTGGAGTACATGGTCGACTCTTCAGCTGGCTCCAAGATTTCCTCAGGGACCAAACTGTCGCTGTGCGCGTATCCCACGGCCAAAGCCCTAAGCATCCGGATCATCAAGGCGTACCACCATGAAGCATTCTGAGTCCTACACTTTTTAATGTGGTTATGTCGGGCATAGAATCGATGATTCCTCGCAAAGTAGCATTCATTGCCCTTTTGACAGTAGGCAAGTCACGAACAGCCATTTAGCATCATTTGCAGCTAGCCTTAAATAATGTCCATACGTACCTCACGTGACTGGGGATGGACTTTCGCTCGAAAAGTGTGTCGAGCTCGCTTTCACCGGAAACGCTATAACAAATTTCCCTCTTTGGCTTGGTGTAAGGAACCTCGAAACTGTACGTTCGCTTCCCTGGTGTGATCATGGGCTTAGACCTGCGCTGAGCTCACCACGTTAAGCAGCTTGAAACCGAAGTGCAGCGATGGCTTGCTGCAATTCAACATCATTCTGACTTAGGATGAGGCCGTAATCGGTACTCCATTCTAGCCGTTCACGCGGCTTTGTTGAGAGCGAGTGTGCTTTACAGCCTTCAAATTTTGTACAGGATTTCCACAACGTCATTAAATACCCTTCGGACCCTCTTTCCCCGAAGCCTTCGTCGCTGCCTTGGAGTTCCCAGAATGGCTGATACACGGCAAGTCGTTGCTGAAGCTGGTGAACTCCCGGTGGAGGGTGTCCGTGGGCGTGAAACGGCTCCACATTTCCTACGACTGCGCACATTCCCCGTCACCCACCCCTCAGGAAAATTTGGTACTGTCCTGAAGGCGGTTTCTATCGAGTAGCGCAGAAGTCACACCAGACTCTCACTGCTTCATAGCTGAGGACGTCACACTGCCGGACGGCCCCTGTTCTCTGCTTGTGCCGTCCACTTTCGTACGTCTGTCGGACCTGCTGGAACGACGAAGAGATGAGGCTCCCCCTCATGTCCGCCTCGGCAATCGTCATCCAATTGTAAGGCGTAGTGGAAGGACGTCGCCTTCCGCATGAAACATCATCAACAGCTGCGGAACTATATGGCATACTTTTCCGTTTTCAGCACATCGTTGATTTTATTCCGTGGTAATGAGTCGTATCTGTACTGCAAGCAATCGAAAATTCTGGCATCCGAGGCTCATCCGCACCGATGGTGCTCGATGAGCTAATGTCTTGCAACCATGTTTACGAAGCACTGCAAAGCCTGGTTCTCCAGTGGGTTCCAGCCTAGTGTGGTGCCGAAAGGAATCGACAGGCCGACAGCGCCGCAGAAGCATCTCTCTCGTCTCGGATGCGGACGCGTATTACGCTGCTGAGAGGAGATCGTCGTCCTGTACTTCGACGTCTGGTGACTGCCCTGGCTTCCTGCCAGTGGACCGCTGCCATCCTACCCCCAGCTGGCAAGATGGCTTATATGCAGGCCAGCTTGGCGAACGCAGGCTTTTACATTGTGGAGTCACCGAACTATGCTAAGCTGTGTTGATCCAGCGCTCACCTTGCCCCGACATACCTCTCGTCAAGATGGCGTTTTAGTTCATCGAATGCGCCACGATGTGGCTTTCACAGCGCAGTGGCGTTACCGCTTGAGACAGGTTGACTCTCCCGATTGCTGTCTCTGTGGTGCTGTAGAAGATCCAGAGCACATTCTGATCCAATACCCACACCACCAAACCTCGCGAACCGTACTCTCCGTGTCCCTTAACGAGCTGGACTCTCTCCCCCCACCTCTCTCAAGAAAAGTGTTTGGTCCCTGGCCACATGCAGCCCACCAACGCTCTGCCCTCAAAGCTATCTTCACCTTTCTGAATACCATTATGACTTGATCCTTATTGTGAAACGCCTCAATATCTAATGATCCATATTAGCTGCAGCTATGGGTTAGAGTATCGCTTCTGCTGATGAAACTCCCCATTCATAATGTCGCAGTGAATTTGTTGTTGTTGTTTCGTATTTTAGGCTTCGATCGTAGAGTGCGTGTTTTGGTACTCGCGTGCTTCCAGAGTTGTGCCTAACTCGTTACAAGTAACTCGTTACTTGGTAACGGTTACTTTTTTTTGTAACGAAGTAACGATTCAGTTACTTTTTTAAAAATTGTAATAGTAACGGAATCAGTTACAAAACTTGGTAACTCGTTACTGACGTTACTCGTTCCTTTTCTTCAGCGCGGGGGAGCACATTTCGGCACTCCGCGTGGCGCAATGCGTGCAGATTTGACCTGCATGACCCACGACAACTTGTGACTCAAAGTCCCTCGCTGGATGTGTCGTTGTCTTTTCTCTTGTTTCCGTAATCTCCGACCATCACTCCTTCACAAGAATGGGCACCAATTGTGCTATGGCAACAAAAAGCGCGTTTCGACTTCTCGACTTTTCTTGTCTTTGCTAAGCTTCTGAGCGCCCTAAATTATGACGCAGCCCCTCGTCTGTTTTTGGGAACCGCTGGTGATTGGTGGCACGAAAAGTGTTTTTTCTTGTGTTTTCATAATCTCCAATCACCCCGACTTCGGAAAGGAGGCAGAAGGTCCAGGCAAGCTAATATAGAGTCATGGTAAGGGGCCGAGAGACACGGAACACGAAGGACGGACGACAAATTTCGAGTGTCAGCTTCTTCTGAAGTGTAATTCCTCACTAATAAAGGGTTGAAGGCAAATGACGGCATGTTTGTTGGCTCCTTTAACTATGCGGCTGTAACATAAAAGTAACTCGTTACCTGTGAGTAACGAGAACTCGTTACTTTTGTATGTTGGTAACGAGTAACGTATTTAGTTACTTTTTTCTGAAGTAAGGGGTAACGGTATTTAGTTCCTTTTTTTTGGTAACGGGCACAAGTCTGCGTGCTTCGTACACAAAATGCCAATGGTGTGCGCTGTTGTTGTCGTCGTCATCGGAGTCAGATGGAGAGCGACGAATTGCACTGGACGATCTGTCAGTTAGATAAAGCACTAAGCACCAATTCGTAGAAAATAAGGCATGCAAAACGAATGAGGAGCAAGAGTATATTGCCCGGTCCCACATTTTCTGACCATAAACATTTCAGGCCATATCCTACCAACTTGCCCAAGTTCGTCACTTTTTCTCGCTGCTTCAAGGCTGCTCACTGACCTAAAGCAGACGGCGTTTTGTGTACCTCTGAGTTGGCGTCTGGTTGAGTGCTGCAATTCTGAAAATGACGTAACAATGGATAGAGGTAACTAGATGGCGGTGCTTCTCACCCGTGTCCAATAAAAGTGCGTTTTTGTATAAACATCGCACCAGTTACAAAGGAGAAGTGTTGAACAAGAAATTGTAAATAAAATTACGAAGCGTAGAGTAACAATATCACACCCGCTTACACCAGTAGCTGCAGACAAGAGTTCTCACCTCCTTTAAAGGGAGACTTCGGAACCAAATGAATTTCATGCTTGCGGTGTTTCCACCATCATTTACACGAACTGAGCACAGTTGTGAAATATCTCACTTGAAAACGAAGGTGTAATCACAAAAACGACTTTCGAAATTTGAAAAAGTTTCGCTCCCACCGAACGTCCATGGAAGTACTTCTTCTGTGCTCGGATGAAGTCGCCGTGCATTAAGGGCGAATTTGCGACGAACAGTCGGCGAACTTCGCCCTGCGTCGTACGCTCGACGCCCGGCCTTAAAAATATGTCGCCGGCAGTCGATCTAGCCAGGGCAGAAAATTTAGCTCGGCGTCCGACGCTCCCGGGATCGGTCAGCAGGAAACGCCAGGAAAACAGTCAATTCAGGCTCAATATTGGCCACGACTTCCGCCTTCTGCTCGCCCTACGTAGTCGTCATCGTCTTTACGCGTTCTTCACCAGGCCCAGCACCAGCAACGACATCAAAGGCGGCGCGTCTAGAATTTTTTCTTGCCTGCCATATGGGATGCACCCAGGATTTCCTGTTCCTTTCCTCCTTTTTCCCAAGCTCTCTCAACTTCACGAGCAATAGTTTTTTCTTCAAAACAAGAAGCCACCAGAGGACCCCCATATCAATCTGGGCAGCGGCTCTTTCTCCTACGTGTGTCTCCCCGCGCAGTGTAGCCAGACCACGCTCTACCTCCGCACGCGTTCCACGAAATAGGCGCGTAAATGCTATGACCGTGCCCAAAAAGACTACAAATCGTTTTTAATGAAGGTTAAACACCTTTATTGCTTAGTTTGATTATTAGAAAGCAGGAATAATAGTCTCCAAAGCTAGCTTGTTCATTTCATCTTTGACCACAACGTGTTTCTCTTATCTGTACGCACTGACAGGCCCGCAACGAACGCGCAACGGCATCTGCTGCTTCTTCGCTGCATATAACGCAGCCCGCGAACATCCCGCGTCGTTCCGCCGCACTTGTCCTGCCGCGATGACTTCGTCGTAAAAGTTCGTCGCATGTAATCCGCCCTTTAGTAATACAATTCGTGCGTTGTTTTCTGACTCTTAGAGAAGCAGATGATCGTTGTTTCTTTCCATCTGCGTCTGAGCGATCCGATCCCCAATCTGCGTTTGTTGATTTGTTCCGGGAATGTAACACAGCGGCGACGACTGGCGTGGTATACTACTTGCCCGCTCCATGCAGGTTGATCGAAAGTTTTTGAAACTCCTCTCCACATTCCTGTTTCGGTTTCATTGCTCACTTATTTGAGGCATAATTCGTCTCACGAGAAAGAAGCAAAACTGATGGCAGGTATACTGTGGATGTTATGCACCAACCACGAAGTGCAGCAATTTTTTTCACCGATCGTTCCGAAGTACCCCTTCGAGGGGACGGTTGCATCCTGAAGTCAATCTATGAAACCTATGCCACTAGGTTCGGCAAGGGCCGACAAGCTACCTGGCAGGGTGTTAACATTAACGCAGAGTACGTAGTTTTCTACCGTGAAATGGATAGCAAGAGAGTTTTAACAGTTCGTCAGGCAACGCTACGAATGGTTAACTGTGTTGCCATCCAACGGCGATAACATGAACTACCCTTCCCAAGTTGTCTGGGCATCTCTTTCTGAACGAATTGCCTAATATAACTACGTTTTCGTGCTCTGTTTTTGTTTGCTTTGCTTTTGAAAATTAATTGGTTGTTCCACCAACAAACAAAAGGACAACGGATACCCCCTGCCGGTCAGTTCATCGCTATCACCCGCCGTTATGGCGGACACTGCTGCTCAGCGGGACTTGGTTGGCAGCATCCAGAGACCAGAAGTTCGTGTTTTCGAATGGTACAAGGTATACCGCTTCTTATATGAAGAAGATGTAGTCCCTCGTACTGAAGCGCAGTCTCGTAGCCTTAACCTCGGACACAGTCGACGAGGTGTTGCAGGCAGCCATGTAGTTTTGTGCAACGAAAACAACGTAGAGTACGGAATGCAAAAAGATGAGCCGATCGTTCCAACGTGAAACGCGGAAGTCACGTTTCCATTTCCGAGCACGCAATCTTGCTCACGTTGAGAATAGCGTTCCTTCCGTTCGCTGCGTAACGGTCTACTAAAACTATCTAATATATTTCCGCCAATCCTGGACCGGCTTCAGCGTTGTTCTCGGCGAACGTAGAAGGGCGCCATTAGTAAATATTATTGGTGCCTTCTACACTTCGCAGTAACACGCCATTTCCCCTGCCTCAAGCAAGGTGACTACCGAACTGAAAAATCACGAACCGAACTAAGTAACATCATTTGTTCTGCTTCTTTTCCTTCCCCTTTACGGATAACCAGCCGTCCCCCCATAGTTGTCCCATGGTTTCTCACGTGCCTTGGCAAAAATTTGGTCGCGCGCACGGTGTCTGTACAGTCTATTCTGTGCAGCGTAGTCACACATAGCCCGTTGTTCTTTCTCATCTTTCTACTAAAGATGGCCCAGATGGGAGAGGTTGGCATTTTACTTAAATGTATGATTTACACAAGTATAAACAACAATAACACACCCATAAAATTGTCGTTTCAGGGTTCATACGAGCTCGATGTTCAGAGTGAAAACGCTAGCAATCACCCGTCAGCTGCATCTTCATGAGCTTCTGTCCAGTCTGCTACGCTAGTTTATTTAAAAGCAGCTGACGTGTGAACGTTGTTACTTTTACTCTAATTACAGGACTTGAATGAACCCCGAACTGTCAATTTTATGCTCTTTTACTGTTCTTGATGCCGGTGTCAACACTATATCATAATTATGCCTAGCTCACAGCTTGCAGGAAGTTCTGCGTGTATAGAATACCTCTGGAACCTCATCTGGAACCTCATTGGTGCATAACTCAAACTCTCCATTGTATCACTGGAAGAATTCGCAAACACGCCAACAGTGGTAATCACATTTAAAAATGCCTGCAATAAAAAAAAAACATGTTGCTTAATGATGAAAGGTGGAAGTCACTGAAAAAGTTAGCCAGCTGTAGGATTCGAACCCACATCTTTTGCATTACCATAAGATGTGGATTAGAAGAAGATGTGGGTTCGAGTCCTACAGCTGGCTAACCTTTTCAGGGATTTCCATCTTTCATTATTAGGCACTTTGAGGGTTTGTATATGTATGTTTGTATGTGTTCCAGGCCCAGAACATCAATTTCTCATATGTTGCTTGCCAACATTGTCGGCTCCTCTTCACGAAAAGAAAGAATTAACCTTCTGTAAATGTTACCGTTCACGGATTACGTTGTAATCTTGTCAACTCGCTAGCACCCCACGTACTATTAGCAACGTCTCAGTCACATTACATCATAGACTTCTTGACCTACTTTGTGAAAGGTGACCCAGTTAGTCTCGTTGTAGTCTCGCCACCACAATACCTTTTCTCTTTTGTAAAGAGGTTGTGCTTGATTGCTTGTTTGTGAATCTTTGTACCCACTCTGTTTTGTTTGCAAGGTGAGGCAAGACAGATCGAGGGAAAGGGGTGAAAAATGCAGATAAGGTGTTGGTGACGGTTCAGGTGTCCTTGGCTATCTGCAAAACTCAAAATTAGATTCAGGAATACGGCATTTGGATAACACACAGACAGTTTACTAGCACTCTGGTATGATACATACAAAGAGAAAATGCGTAAACAAATATACCTAACGATGTGGGTGATGAAAGGCCGAGTGAGGTAAAGCAAGGATGCAACATGCCTGAGTAAGGACATATGTTGATGAATCTCGTACGATGAAGAAGGCACAGCAGGAGGTGGCGCGCGTTTATATGCATGTAGCGGCGCCAGTGCTGGCTCATGACAATGAAGGATAGGCCGAATGTACAGTTGGTTCTCATACGCCTACCTCAAACAAAAATGAAATGTCCTCATCCCGTTATTACAGTGAGGAAAAATAAAACGTTAGAAGAGCGGCTATGCAGAGGTTTAACAGGTCAAAGTCGAAGCCATTCTGAAACATGATATTAAGAAGAGAAAACAAAGAAAGAAAGAACATGATTCATGCCAGGGCCTTTGGCAGAAGCAGGCAGCATCTTTTTTCCTGATATGCAAAACGACTTAGATTTAAGGGCGTTTATTAATCCAAAAACAACAACTTTATTTTCGACCATGGAGAGTGGGGAGCTTCATCGCCACAGGCGATACTCTACCCCATTGCTGGATGGAATGGGGGGAATGAAATAACGAGCCCCTTCACAATGACGATCGTTGTCCGATGGTGTCCAGAAATTTCAGAAGAGCTTTGAGCGCAGAGCGTTGCTGGGCTGGATTGGGCCAGGGACCAAGCAATTTCGATAGGGAGAAAGGGCGAGAGTCCAGCTGACGAAGAGACTCGGAGAGTGTGGTTCGGGAAGGTTCGTAGTGAGGGCAATGAAGAAGAATGTGCTCCAGATCCTCAAGGGCACCACAGTGGCAGCAGGTGGGAGAGTCAACTTGTCTCAGGCGGTAACGCCACTGAGCTGTAAAGGCCACATCGAGGCGCATTCGGTGGATTGCTTCAAAAGAAGAAGTGGAATATCCTGATTCTAAACACATTGTGAATTTGCTAACATTCAAGTACAGTGGAATTAATACTCAAGATGATATGTTAATGGCACATGACATGGCACAGCATATCATGAATAGCATAGTCACATGTAATGCATGCGCAGTGAATGATGCGAAGTTGATGTGAAATACTGTGATGAAGTGACACTAAATTCGAAATGCGCAATATGTTCATCTGAAGAGGTTAGTAAAAGGAAAATACCAAACGGCAACAATGTAAAAGTGTATCTGAGTGCGGCTATGTGTGCGAATAACTAAAATGTATGGGACTACCCGAAAAAACTCAACAGCGAAGGAATATGTGTGACCACAAAAAGTAATATTGCAGATACTGGGTACATTGAAAGAAACGAAGTACAAAGCCATTTATGGGCCGGAGCGTCCCCTGTCCATGAATGAACGACATTCGCCAAGGCGTCCCTATGGAATGTGTGCACTTTAAAATGCTTACACGAAGAATGAACAAAGCCAAACGACATAGAACGCACGTAATTGTACTCTCTGTTTGGTAACACGTCCATACTTTACTTTGTAAGGTGGACTATGTGTTTCTTCGGATTCTGAAGAATTGTCACGATAAACAGAGAGATTCGCGTCGGTGCCTATATCATGGAAGGGTATGTTAGGATCCCTGTCTGGTTGATCCTTGAACAGTTTCATCAGTGTAACATGAACTGTTTTTGTTATTCCTTCATCCAGACTTTGAACAGTACAAATGTCATGGGGATGAGTGGCAATAGCTTTGAATACCTCGCCCTTGTACTTAGGATCCAAAGGTGAAGTTGAAAATGATACTATCCAAACTAAGTCACCCGGAGAGAACTGCGATGGGTTTCGACCACAGTCGTAACGTATCTCCTGATAGGACAGAGCTTTTTTCAGAGGTTCTCGCGTGCTCTTGCACGTATGTCCTGTAGCGTTTCAGTGCTCTGAAGTCGCAAGATGTCCTCAACGATTACACCAACCTGAATCTCGTTTTCGATAGAGGTTCAAATCTAAAGAGAAGGAAACGTGTTGAAAATCCTGTAGAACCTTGCCTGAGGTCTTTATGAAAGAAGTGGTGTTTGCGATGTATTGGTCCCATTTTAAAGAATTCTCAAAGGAATATTTTTTAGAATATTCTTTATGGTCGCTACAGACCTTTCCACATGCGAAGGAACTGCAACACGACGAGCAATTGGGCTAGTTGGTGCGAATGCATAATGAAGTAAACGCATTAAAAAATGATCATCCAGAGCAATGATGTTTAGATGCCTTTGTAGAAACCGGGATACGTTCTTTTGCCAGGTTCCCTTTTCAGTGACGATGGCCCTCAGTGGTGCTTCACAGCGAGGAAAATGTTAAGGATTTTTTTTTTTGCTTTTGTGGATCTTCACTAGTGTGAAAATTGTAGAGCAGCTCTTGTCATATATCCTTCGAAGTGAAAAAAGAAACGAAGGTAGACCCCCGGGAAAACCGGTTGAAATGCCATACGTTCACCGTGTGACACACAATATTAAACAGGATGCCAAAAGATATTTTGTCCCTACGGCCTTTTCAGCCCCAAATAAGCAACGTGGGCTTTGCTCCTACAGGAAGAAAAATGATCGGGGTAGTGTCTGTGATATCAAGCATACTCAGCAGTTTATTCCTTGTATAACTGGTGTGGTATGTCCAATCCCACTCTCATGTAAAAAAAGTGTATATTGGACAGACAGCTGGATGTGTTAACATTCGATTTAGCGAACGCCAGTGTACCTTAAAAGGTGCGCCTTCTGGGACCTTAGCGGGTCACTGTAGCAGATGTAAACATGACTTTGAAAGCACCACTATTTTAAGGAAATCTAGATCACAGACTACTTCAGATATTATTGAAGCTTACTGTATTTTTGATAATTGTGTCAAGAAGCTTACAATTACAGTAAATTACAATTCCTTCCAGGTGAGCTTCATATCGTTTCACATTTTTTCCTTGATTAAGGTTTAAAAAAATATTACTCGAGTACTTGAACCTGTGAGATCTGTTTGTATTTTCCTTTCTTTTTGGCCTACCTTTTGTGTCAGTGAAGTTGAAAGTGACGCCCGTCCTGTATGTTCGTCCGTCCCTTTGTCTTTCATGTCATGTTTACTTCATTATGCTTTCCACAAGACCGTTTGCTTGATGTAAATAAGGATAGAAGTTTTGTGTTCAATTCCTGTCATTCCACGCCAAACGACCCAAAGGTCCTGCTCGACCCCCAGCACTTCTGGACCAAACAATTATCGGGGATACCCTA
Source organism: Ornithodoros turicata (assembly GCF_037126465.1). NCBI lineage: Eukaryota > Metazoa > Arthropoda > Arachnida > Ixodida > Argasidae > Ornithodoros > Ornithodoros turicata. The sequence continues at coordinate 206,158,215 of NC_088201.1, read as the reverse complement.
TGGTATTAATAGTAGATGGGTAGAAATCCAGCGAACCGGTAGAGATGTAGGGTAGAGATGTAGAGATAGGGTATGGTATTAATAGACATTTCCCAAAGTTCTGCTGGGGACTATTGAGCCCCTGTCATTTTATGCAGGGTCAAAGTTTTCAGTAAGCACGAAAACCATAGTACGCTTGAAATAATCGGCCGGGTGCATTGCTCCAGTTGCACGCATTATTATGGCGCTGAAACAGACGGCTTAGTTCGGAAAATGTGCTGAAAGAACAATTTTTGGGAAATTTGAACTTTTAGTGACCTAGATCGCTCTGGCTATCTGAACTTTTTCTTGCGACTTTGTGATTTTTTAATTCTACTTTACGTGACAGCTGGAATCCTTGAAACCTTTGTGGCCGTTCAGGAGGACCCATTCTACAAGCCAGCTGGCTTTCAAAGCCGTCAATGCAATAGTTTTTGCCATAGTCTGTCTTTCTCGCATAGAGCCATGATGGTGGCGCCATCTGGTGTGATACATTGCAACTAGGTAGCCACCTCTCAACAACTACCAACATGGAGGGCGCTGGTCACTCGGGCGTTCCGGACTGGTTTCTTCGCCATGACTTCGTTGCTTTTCGAATAAATTGTTTCCATCCACTCTATCTCTATCTATTTTTTCTTTCTTCTGGACACAGGTTGCCGCCAACGCACAGCTAGGTCTGGACAGTTAGATGCTCCCCAATTAGTGTGGTAACACCCTGGAGGGTGCTGATTAATGTGGGGGTCCCAATTAGCTCTAATTGATAATTAAATCGTGTTTAAACCAAGATGTGCGTTGGCGACAGTCTGTGTCCAGTTATTACTACTTTTGAGGGGATGAAATGCTTCATCCAGTACTGCTTGCCAAGTGGCAGGAGCGTCAGTTGGATCAAAAGGCATTCGAACGAATTCGTGAAGACCGTCAGGTGTAATGAAAGTTGTCTTATGTTCGTCAGATTTCCTTATTTGGATGTTTAAGTAACATTTCTTTATGTCCATAGTGGAAAAGCATTTTCCTTTCTCTACTGTGTCACCAGTATCGTGAGTTTGAGGCATGCTATATACTCTTTTGGTGGTTTTTCCCATTTAGCTTGCGGTAGTCAACAACAAGTCTACGGGGCGTTGACGGACAAAATGGTTGATCAATAAGGAAAAATGGGGAAGCGTAATGAGACCCTGATTTGCGATCAAAACCTAACTTAAGCCAGTTGTCGATTTCCTCCTTGATGAATTTTCTGCCATACCATGAGGAGCGGTAAGACTTAAGACTCTTCGTCTTGACATTGTTTCTTCCCGGTACTGTGACTCTTATCTTGGCAAAAGCTCAGCTGGTTTGACGTTTTCTTTCACAAGGAACTTGATTACATTGCTGTTTCATGGCTACAGACACACTGTTCGCCACCACGATACACGCTGTTTCTCGCCTGCTGCAGTGCTGCACGTCCCACAGACTCAAGAAGGATTGCTCTTTGTCCTTAGGAGGTTTTATTCAACTTTACATTTCCCCGCTGATTTTTCTCGAGCAAAAGTATCGTCCAAAAAGGATGTATTTGTCCTTCCTGTGTTCCAGCCTCACATGATCAACTCGGTGAACCTGAACCTCGTAATTAAATATTAAAGCGCAACTGCTAAGCGTATACGATCTAATATTTTGAGCTGACAATATAACCTACACTGCACTTGTCGACAATGAATTGTGGTTTCTATTTATTCCGTTAGGGTATCGACCTGTTCGATCCAAGTGGACTCAGGAGTGATAAAAAGAGACTCGGGCGTCGTCAGAATACCTGAACAATATCCGGAGGATGGCCTGTGGTACGACATGCCATATGAGAATGGAGCTCGAAAGGTCGGAAAATGTGTCATCTTCGACTTCTCAGTAAGATATTTTACTTTCCCGTTGCTAAAGTGTCAGTCATTATCACGAAACGTTTATCACGCAATAGTTGTGACATAGGAGTGCCGTACGCTACCAAAAAAATAAAAAAAATAAAACGCCAAATAAAATAAAATGTGCAGATCAGATAATTTGGGGCAGATCTCTTTTACCTGCTCTATGCTTTCCGATGTGTGTTACATCTATTTTTGATTTGAATTATATCTGTTTCATTTGGTTTGCGATTCTAAGTGTGGTTCACATAACGTGAAAAAAAATCGCATTCGAAAATCTACTTTACTGAACACTATGCGGTCAACGCTATTTACTTTGGGGGAGATGTCGTCATGTGTTCCGAGAACTTTGAACGAACTTAATTCGCAAGAAATCGAATTTTTCCAATTCAGCTGCGACATTTGCCAAGCCAACGTCATGTTTCTCAATGAAACAGAAAGTAGGTGCGGGATTTATCCAATTCTATTGCAAACTACATTCACAATTACAATAGTAATAACCAGGGGAAAAGTTAATTGCGAAAACCGTCGTTTCGAGTCGCGCAAATTGCCGGCCGCTCTAAGAACTACAATATAGTTTTTTTTTTTTTTTCGTTAGGTGGAAGCCCTGTATAAAGAAGTACCGTCTTTCTCTTTCTTTGTTTTTGCTGTGCTGTCTTGAGCAATGTTCCGAGGGAGACGAAATTAGTAGACGACGTTTTTTGTTATACTACGTAATGAGCATAATTCACTAGTTGAATTGCAAGTCCAGCATAATAAACTTGTGATGGTTTGCTTGCCAGTTGTACCAATTCCCTTTAGGCATTTGATAGTACTGGAGACAGCTAGGTTACGTAACTTGCAGGTCGAACGAATTCGTGAAGACCGTCAGGAGTAATGAAAGTTGTCTTATGTTCGTCAGATGCAGGTTACGTAACTTGCAGGTCGTTTTTTTACTATGAGAAGAGACACGAGAAGATTGAGGAAGGGAAAATCCTACAATATGAAGCATTAATTCAAAAAGGAAGCACAACATGAACGTGAAATGAGATTCATCAAAGCAGGAGGCAGAATGACCGATATCTGACTAATACAAAGCTGGCAACAAATTATTTCGCAAGCCTTCGAAACGACACGGGGCGGGTCGACTTTTAGACTGTGAACTAACGTGACATTAAGTCTTAATGGGAACCAGTGATGGGCAGTACTTGAAGTACCGAGTACTCAGTTAGTACTTTAAGTACATTTCTGTGTACTTGTACTTTACTTTAAGTACATTCTAAATCGTGTACTTTGTACTGTATTTAAAGTAGTTTTTTCCGAGTACTCTTCCATCAAGTACTCAAGTACTCAAACTTGGACTCCGACAAAAAATCACAAAAGAGCACAAAAAATGCACCCCACTAAAAGCGCTAAAATGACAACAAGAAGACGAAAACACACAGATAGGGCTATCTCTGAGGTTTCGTCTTCTTGCCGTCATTTTAGCGCTTCTAGTGGGATGCAGTACCAAGATTCCCAGTATGACATTTTACCAAAAGGTATTTTTGTGCTTTTCAGGAGCATATTTGTTGAAGCAAATCTATTGTTGAGAGGCTTGAAATGTTAAAAAGTATCAACGCTTCTATAATTATGTAGCACGAATGAAATGTAAAGACACGCACACATTATGACACTGCGACCGGCAGCACAATGACTTGGTCAATTGTCATTTCAGTTCTCCCAATGCAAGGTTCTATGCTTTTTTGTATTATTTCCTTCATTGGCAATTAATAATCAATTTATATCACAATGTGTGATTGCATTACACGATGAACACTCTGAAAGACACACGTGCTTTCATTTTTACATTTTACGTTTTTGTAATTGGCCACATGGATTACATTGCTGCATATCACAGTCGTATAAAAATGAAGGCTTACATCGTGTTTCGCCGTCTTTAATTTTCTTTCTATTCTTTTTTTAAGCATGGTGTATTTCAAAAAGCAGCAAGGAATGCCCAGAAATGTATAATCTCTGTTGGTTTGTACTTTTCCCCCTCAAATTATCTAGCCTCTTATAGCCGAAGATTAGTAGCGGAACACCACACTAGGCGGGTGATCTTGGATCAGTCAGGGTATAGTACGTACTATTTTGCATAATCAGAGCACAGCTGACTGATTACCTCTCTACATGTAACTGCAAATTAGAACACCTGATTAAGTTCATATACACGGGTTAGCACATAACCTTGGACTTTGTTGTTGTTACATGATTTATAATGCTCGTCATAACCGCCCTTCCCCCCACCCCATGAGATATTTTAGAGGAAATCAAATTGAATAACTTATAACGTCTGTTTTTCACTTCGCCCTTTCATCCGCACAAATGTCGTAGTTTGCACTAGAATGACGTAGTGACGTAGTTCTAAGCGATACGCAACTTCCAGTTATCTGCTCGCGCTCGCGTTGCACATAGCGCTCATTGTATCGGCAACTTTCTGCTCAGCGTCCTTTGTTTCCTTCAATGTTACCAATGAGAAGATATGTATGCAGGTTCGCGCACGCTTGAGCTACGTCACTGCAATTTTGTGCAAACGACGCTAATAGTAGCGCTGCCTATTCGCTACTTCTTTCAGTATTGGAGTAGCGGTATCACTATATCTTAAGTCGCTCGTGCGGAAAGTATTTCCTCAACAAATTCCTGCAGCGAGCGGCTGTTTGTCAGCTACGGCTACCGCTGTTTTCAATAAAATGAAAATGTGAAGCACAGCTGGGTGAAAAGCAAGTCACCAACAAACCACTTTTTTTTATTTATTGCATTGTCTTGCCACCCAGGCAGACATGTTATGGCCATCCTCCTCGACTTCAACTTATCTCATAAGCTAAGCACAAGTAAGTGTAATGTAAAAGCATGCAATTGCCTTCTACTACCTCAGAACCTATTTCTTTTTGTGTGTGCGTTCTTCAGCGTTCTGAAAAGCGCAATAGCATAATGTGATAGTGACCGATATAAGCAACGAGGCTGCCATGTAGCAGTAGAAACAGATGCAAGGTTATTGTACGCGCGTCGATATATTCTGTTCCCGATCCATCGTGTACCTTCTAATTTGTGCTTAAACGTGTGTTGCATAGCAAATGGAGTTGGTTGAGAGTCAGCAGTAAACTCTTCCCTCCGTGTTATTCTTGCTGCTTGCATGCCAACCTTGGGGATTTGTGGAAGCAGATCGGATTTAAATCAAATCGGCATTTTGCGGAAGACGCTAAATCAAGTCCACGTCACATTCGGATTTAAATTTATTCGAGTAAATGAAATTAATTTAAATCCGGATTTATTTTCAGCACGCCAAATGAAATCCCTTTGTAAATTCGGATCTTTCAAATCTATCGCCAACCCGGAAGAAGAACTAACACTGCTGAACCGCTGTGGAGCGGTTCCAAAATCGACCACAGTTTTCGAAGCTCGAGTTTTTACAGAACATATTGAATTCCTAACAGAGGCGAAATATAGACATTTGCTTCAGCGGAGCTCTAAGATTGGCACAGTGGCATAAAAGAAATGTGAACTTGATTGCGGAACGAATATTGTGCTGTGGGAAACGGTACGGTGCACATGGGAGGCGATACATTTCTTACTGTGCAGGATGTACGAACGAATGCAAATAAATATGTGAAATAAAGTGATGGGAGAGCAGCATAATCGCACAGCACTGCAGAAATTGGTGGACTGTTGGAAGAATAAGATGGGACATAGCGTTTCTTTTTGTTCGCTGGCCGTGAATTATCATAAGCAGCATGCAAAAGTGTTGTTGCAGTTTTCTGGCCATGCCACCCAAGTACAACTTATTGTCCTCTGAAGAGTCATCGAGGTTTTCTCAGTGGTTCATTTGCCAGAATATGGAGGTATAAGCGAATTTATGGTCAGCGTTACATTACACAGTATAGCAGGGGTAGCCAGACCCGGAGGAAGCGATGCGCCACAGTCGTGCATACCCATGCGTACACTTGAAGAAACTATGAAGGGATGAGGCACAGTGAAGCCACCGTGCACGTCGCTCATGCATGTAGGCCGAATTCCATGGCAAATTATGGTCGAGGTGGAAGTCTCATTTCGCAGGGGGAACTTCAAATCCAAATCTCTGAGTGAAAATGTGATTCAATCCAGATCTAAATCCCTACAAAACAAAGTGATTCAACCCAAATTCAAATCTCTCAGTGAATGTATTATTCATTCCTAGTTGTACTCATAATCAAGCCACCAATCAAATCCAAATCAAGTCTGCGAGCCACGTTTGTGGATTTAAATGAAATCGGAGATTTCAAATCCTCAACATAACTACTATAACCCCTATCCCAACCCAACTGAACCTAACCTAACCTAACCCAACCTAACCTAACCCAACCCAACTTAACATAACATAACATACTATCTCAAGCAGCACACAAAAATGGACCTATATTGGTTGGGCATTGGCGATACGGGTCCAGTACGGGACCCGTTGTGCCAGAATTTCCTCCCTATTGGCCCAAACTTGCCAACACAGGCCTAATATTGCCAGGTTTGGACTAACATGGGGAAAAGTCGGTAATATGGGCCCCATATTACCAAGTTTGAACCAATATGAGGAAAATACCTGGGCCCCATAACGCCCGTGTGCACCCCATATTGATTAAAAATGCACAGAGTAATACTTAACCATGTTGGCATAGTGGCACCAAGTGCCCGACCAGCACACAAGATTGGACGTTGAAGCGTGTGAAATGTCCAAATCAATATGTCGTTACATCCAACAACTTCCTGCAGATGATACACGTTGTTCGAAACAGTCAACATATGTGGCACCCACTGTGACATGCACTGCAACTCAACAACTGCACTTTCCACATGGTGCAAACAGCAGCCACCTTGCTTCGTGATGCCGGTCGAACCGACTGAGAGCGTGATCGCTTGAGCTAAATCACGCGTCCTACAACTAATGCGCATGCGCACGACAGTGAGCGGATGCTTCATTGAGGCTTAGATGTCACTGGTTCCTCTAATGATAGCGGTATAGCGGCAGGTCAAGTAAAAAACACAATGTTTGATAGGAAGGGATACCTGTTCTGTAATGCTAGATGCTTTCAACTTACTGCAAGCAGTGTGAGTGTGAGCAACAGTTGCTGAGATGTTTCTTCGTTCTTGAGGCGGTGCAGTGTTGTTTCTGTGACGCGACCAAACGTTGATCAATAAGATGATCTTCAGAAATAAACAAAAAACGGGAAAAAGAGATAAGTAACACCAATGGTGGATATTATACCTGATAATGCATTATTAGTACGCGGACTCACCGTTGGAGTTATCACGAAAATATTGGCACAATATATGCAGAATGGGCTTGCCAATATAGGCTTCCAGTACTGGCGCAATATGGAACCTTGTTGCACCCCATATTGGTCCCATATCGGTAGCTCATACTGGACCAATATTGGTAATCTTAGCAGCCCACATGGGTGCAATATTGGACCAATATTGGCGTGCTGCTTGGATGAATAGTTCCCGAACGACGACGAGGACAGATGGATGTTGACACGGGACGAGCGTCAACAAATCAATCAATCAACAAACCCAAAGATTTGCTCTTCTTGCTCCGAATGTGTGTCCCCGTTGACACTCAAATGTGAAGTATGTACAGCGTAAAGTATGACACATCACGTGTCGTTTCGAAGGTCGACGAAATAACCCGTAACTAGGCCTGTAATCGCCATCCGTCGGTCAACCTGACGCCTTCTTTGTCATACCTGGAGTCCTTCTTGTGGAATAATGTGGGATTTTGATGGTTAGAGTTTGTCCCTTCAGTCTTGTCTTTGTGTCTTCTCCTCATGCTCTAGCAAACTTTACCTACAAGTGCACTACACCACTTTGCTTGCCTATTTCGTGGTTGCTCCAGGCAAAGTAGCCATCTATCACCAAAAGCATCATTCATATCAGACTTATGAGATCGACAACTTAACGGATAGGAGATTGTGTCGTCTTTTCTTTTTCTTCCGTGTCAATGGTTTCACATTATATACCAGCTCGCCATTCTGCCATTATGAGGTCAAAGCCGCTTCACTTCTCGAGTGAACTGAAACACACCAAGTTACGTTGATCATGCTGTAATACAAAGTTACCTGAAGCAATATATTGCAGAGAAGTCTTTTGCACGGAAGTGCAAACAAAAATATTTCAACTAAATAGTATGAGGACTAATGAACACACTGTATGTTTTCCGACTGTATTTTTTCCACCCTGTATTTTTGAAGGCAGAAAAATAGGCGATGTCAAGTTGCAGGTGGTGAGTTAATCAAAGAGTGATATTAAACGGTAGGAGTAACTTATTTATTTATACATGGTAAACAAGGCTTTCGTGCACGAGACTTGACTTCCTCAGGTTACAAAAATATGAACATTGTACAGGCACACACTTGACGAGGATGTTTTGGCGCTAAGGGGTAACAGAGTGATGCAAAGGATGCAAATACAGTTAATAATGAAAAGAGTTCAAAGACACAAAGAGGACACAACGGAGTACAAAGGTGACCAGTGGACCGTGAGAACGTGAAGACGGAGGCGGTCTCAGGTGAGAGACAAATGAAGAAAATATGGAAAGAAAAAATGAGACTTTCTTTTACAATTTGTGTGTGTGTATGTGTTGTCTGCTTCACATTATCTTATTTTATTTTACGAGAAAAATGGTATTACGGGATAAACAATAGTAGTGGGCCTCCGCGGATGTTCAAACTGTGAGCCTTCAAATACTGGAATTTTGCGATTAAAAAGGATTCGCGATTTTTGCGCTTCAGGTTACTGTTATAACCCCATTCCAGGATAACAGTTTTGAGGTAAAGCGTATCCAAGAAGGTTCAAATGTGCAAAAACGAGTGTAAGTCGTTTATTAATAGTAGCGGATTTATTGCCATAAACTCTGTCCCCCATGTTGTTCGAGGTTTCTTCAATGTACTCAATTCAGCATCTCACCATATAGGCTCACGGCACACCATTTCACGCATGTACACAAGCCAAACACAACATTCTGCAGCATCCGCTTCACAATATGTGTCACTCCGTCATTAGCATCAACAGTATTGAGTGACCATAGTGATACTAAGGCTTACCACATGTATGCATGGCCAGGCAACATTATTTGCGGAATAGCTTCACTTCGTCACCATTTGAAACCAAGGATTTTGGAGTCCTGCGAACCTAAGGTAACACAACAGGCAAAGCTCCCAAACCTGATTTAATGAGTGACAGTGAGTGTAGTTAGTGCTGTAGTTAAACTTGTTGCCACATTGTATAGCACATGTGCACAACACACATCCTGACAATGCAACATTGGCAACAAACGCATGACGAGACAATTTTTGTAACAACAAAGTTGGAACGAGAGGAGAATAAGGGGTGAGAAAAATTCCTTTGAAAGGAAGGAGAGCGGAAAGAACGAGGGTGTACGCTTCAAAGTACAACGAGAAGGAGAAGTCTACAGGTGGTAGAGAGGCACCGGCCATCTTATGCACGTATATACATCAGGTCAGATGACCAGGCCATGATATTCAGGGGAACATGTTGGTTCAATGGTTCAGTACATAGTGTAACCAGTTCCTTGAAATCACATTTTGAGCAGCGGCTTGCTCATGTGAAATCACTATTCGCCTATTCCATTTCGTATTATGCGTACTTTTGATGTCACACAGTAGATGCACGTCTTATAGAGCAACTAACTAAACATGTAACCGACTAACTGACGGTGCTGAACGTACCATAAAGCAAAACGATATAAGCGCATGGTTCTGACCGTTCTTGTCTCTCACCAACAATACAGGCCTTGTGGAAGGAAAGCTAATACTATACCTTTACAACAACAAGTTTTCCATCTTGGCAAAGAGCATAGGTTATGTATATATAGCAAGAGGTAACATTACCTTGAGTTTGAGGGACACACAATACTGAGAGGATAGCACAAGAGTCTTGTGTTGTAACCCACCGACACGGGGGGCCCGCAAAGGGAGCAGAGGCAACAGGAGGAGCAGTATGAACGAAGTCCATCCAGGGTTCGACAGAACAAAAATCACGTACGGCTGTGTACACGGACATTTCTTCTCACGGTGCCGTAGCGGGCGGACATGTATTAGCCAATCTGTGTCGTATTAACCAATGTAATCAAAGTTATAGTGGGAAGATTGGTCTTGAATTGATTGAACGTGAAGATGGTCCCTTTAGAGTGTACCGCAGTACACTCTAAAGGGAGCATCTTCAAGTAAGATGAAGCCAATCATGCTCAAATTGAGGTGGCTTGTAGTTGTGTTCGATATGGAGCTCGACATCGGACCTCCAGTTTGTGTGATCAGTGAAGACGTCTACAGGAGGCATGCCAGGGCATGGCCGCTTATTTCGCCATGCGACATTAAACTGTCGTGCTACCTTGGAACTTTGCCTGTTCTCGGTGTTCTCAGACTACCAGTTTAACATCTGAGTAGAGAGGTTGACGGACAGCTATATGTGGTCGGTGTCGGTTGTTCCGGACCAGCCTTGGTATCAAGGGACCTTATATAAGCCTAGTATTCTGAATCACAACATCAACGTCCTGCGAACACCGCGTGATGCCACGATCTGGAACTTCACAAGTGACTTCAGCGATTTATTTGATCCTGGCGTAAGGGTGGTGAAAGGAGAACCTGTACATCTTCACCTGCGTCCCGAAACCACGCAAATAACTTCAAAGAAAGATCTCTGCCTTACGCATTGCGCGTCAAAGTAGCAGAAGAGCTAGACAGACAGTCAAGTGAAGGAATCATCACACCTGTCAGCCACTCACTCTGGACGACGACAATTGTACCTGTGCCGAAGAAGGACAGTTCAGTGTGTACTTGTTGTGATTTTAAGGTTACACTTAATCCGGCATGCACAACTGAACTGTACCCGCTGCCAAAGGTGGACGACTAATTCGCTTCACTTGGAGGAGGACATTGGTTTTCAAAACTCGATCTCCGCGATTCATACTTGCAAGTTCCCCTTGACGAAGAGTCACCAAAATTGCAGTTATAAGCACGCACATGGGACTGTACTGTTACAACAGACTACCTTTTGGAATCGCATTGGCGCCCGCCTTGTTTCAAAGGAAAATAGAGTCTATGCTACGCGGCATACCAGGATGTCAAGTGTACCTGGATAATGTCAGTAGTAAAAGATAGTTGGGCGTAACGGGCAATGAGAGTTCCGGGCGCGCCTGGGCCGACATCACCGTGTATTTTTTCCCGCACGGCGCGTGTGCGGAGGGTTGTCCGAGCGCTTACCGGTGGGAGGAGGGCTGCGCGTGCGCTTATCGTAGCATATTTTTCAGCCTAGGCCGACTTCTATCACCATTTTTCCACCTGGGCCGACTTCCCTCACAATTTTTTTCCGATACAACAGGTGTGCAGTGGGTGGTTCGCATGCAAGTATAGACATGCGAAGGATAACCATACACAAAAGTACAAGTGAAAATATATTTATTAAAGTGAATAGTGCCAGGAATAGTGCTGTGACTCTCTGTGGAGGAGAAAAACCCAGCCAAAAAAACCTGAAGCAGAAGAAACATATCACAATACACGTATCAAAGATTATCTGCGCGTGCGCTTATCGTTGCGTATTTTTCATCCTGGGCCGACTTCTTTGGCAATTTTTCTACCTGCGCCGCCGAGTGTGTGTGGAGGAGAAGAACCCAGCCAAAAAACCTGAACCAGAAGAAACATAATACAATACATGTATCAAAGATTATCTGCGCGTGCGCTTATCGTTGCGTATTTTTCAGCTTGGCCCGACTTCTTTGGCAATTTTTCCGTTACTACAGGTGTGCGGTGGAGCCCCGCACCAACGACCTGAAAGATAACTTATTTTCTGAAACTACATTAGCATTCAGTTATACGTACAATACTGCGGCCACACTGGATAATTTGAAAAAGACACATTTTAATATCAACAATCATACTCCCATTATAGCAACAATAATCTGAAAGATACGTACTTAATTGTGGACAGCAGCGAACCTGGAAGACCATGGGACACAAATGACAAGAACGACACGAACACAAGAGGAAATAAAATCTATAACACCACATTTAACCAAAGAATATATTCTTAAGCAAAACAACAGAGGAGGAGAGTAATCTATCATTTTAACTATCGTAAAATAATTCTCGTGACACAGTCTAATCGAACACTATACAATTTTCGTTCTAAGAGACACTGCAAACCTTACTTTGTTTTATGAATCCAACAAGAAAATAGATATGTTAAAAATGAACTTCACCACATAGCACGCTCCTAGCCAACAACCAGGTCTAATGATATCTACCCTGATTTGTTGAAGACGGGTGCCAATAGTTGTATGTAATTAATTCTGAACAGCAGAGACCCTAGAAGACCACGGAACACGAACGATAAGAACGACACGAACAGAAGATGAAATAAAATCTATACCACTACAAAGGAAATATTCTTAATCAATATGATTACAAACAAAATTACAAGTTGTATTATAAAAAGTCTAATATTCCTATAGGTGAGAACCATCATTGCAACAGCGGGAAGTTCTGACAGTTGTATGTAATTAACTGTGAACAGCAGAGACCCTGGAAGACCATGGGATACGAACGACACGAACACAAGAGGAAATAAAATCTATACCACTACAAAGAAGTTATTCTTAATCAAAACAACAGAGGAGAGTAATCTATCATTTTAACAATCATAAAATCATCCTTGTCACATAATCTAATCGAACACTATACAGTTTTCATTCTAAGAGACACTACAAACCTTACTTTGTTTTACGAATCCAACACAGAAAATAGATATGTTAAAAATGAACTTCACCACATAGCACGCTCCTAGCCAACAACCAGATCTGATGATATCTGCCCTGATTTGTTGAAGACGGGTGCCGATAGTTGTATGTAATTAATTCTGAACAGCAGAGACCGCAGAACACGAACGACAAGAACGACACGAACACAAGAGGAAATAAAATATATACCACTACAAAGAAGTTATTCTTAATCAAAACAACAGAGGAGAATAATCTATCATTTTAACTATCATAAAATCATCCTCGTGGCATAATCTAATCGAGCACAATACAATTTCCATTCTAAGAGACACTACAAACATTACTTTCTTTTATGAATCCAACACAGAAAATAGATATGTTAAAATGAACTTCACCAGATAGCACGCTCCTAGCCAACAACCACATTTGATAATATATGCCCTGATTTGTTGAATGCGGGTGCCGATAGATGTATGGAAGATCACAGAACACGAACGGCAAGAACGACACGAAGACAAGAGGAAATAAAATATATACCACTACAAAGAAGATATTCTTAATCAATATGATTACAATCAAATTACAAGTTGTATTATAAAAAGTCTAATATTCCTATACGTGAGAACCATCATTGCAATAGCGCGAATATCTGTCATAACATTTCGAGCGCAATACGTAATCTAAGTTTTATATTCCAACATTACACAACTTTTAATTAATCAATTTCTTATTAAGTGAACAGCATAGACGTAAGGAAATAACGATAAACAACACAATCAACAGCTACAATTAATGAGAGCCGAACCTGCGCACCATCGAACACATAGAGAAATAATAGCTAATCAATCGATCAAAATGAGAAATATTACAAATTTAACAATATAGCACAGACTTAACGCTGGAGAACAGAGGAAAACTCTAATCGGCGACACGTAAACAACAAGAGAGGAAAATAATCTATCATTGAACCATCATAAAATCGAACAATATACAATTTTCATCCTAACAAACACTACGAACCTTGATGGAGGTATCCAAGACATAGAAAATATGCACTGTTTTCATCTCGGTTTTCACTCTTTTCCTGAAAGCCGGGAGACTTTACGTATGTCTCTATCTATATGACCAAAACGAAGCAACTCCCATGCTTTATCACTCAAAGGGTTGGGAGCTATATTCCTTCGTCCAGCAAACAGGGCGCTCTAGAGGTCAGATAAGATAGTTCAAAGGCGATATATTTTATTGTGCAGCGCAAATAGATGCCGATATTATTCGCGGGGATCACTATCATTTCGTATCCTTTCCTTGAAACGGAAATCTTTCATCAAAATGGTTTACAAGTAGACTAAGTTTGTACAGATGCGATATTGTTATTGAACATGTAGAGAAAGTACAAATTATTAAATGGTAGCAACAATACTCAATCAAAAACGAGAAACAAATTTAATTACATCAATTTTTGTAATATCTTGCAACAGAAAGTTCTATATAGATGAACCACACAGAAATATCAAATGTGAAATGCAACTCAGAAGAATGCAACTCATGTCAATCGAGTCAACAATTGAAACAAATACAAGACAATAATTATTTCAGGCAGTAACTTCACAACTCATAGAATATCAGTCGAGTGAATACTTGAAACAAATTCAATAAACAATAATTCTCAAACAAAACAATAATTCTCACCACAGGTGGATATTGTAGCATTCTAAACTAGATAATAAAATTTTAATCAATAAAATGAGCATGGTTCCGCTTTTAATTAAGTGTAGACGTGCACTTGAAAACAGAAGAGACAATTGCTCTACATCGAAAACATGGACAGATTTTGTACTAGCTACCATAAGTCATGGGAAGATGTGATAAAAAACTGCTTTGAAAAGGACGAGCCGCGAAACGATTCCATTATCGCTGCATTTCAATACGTCCTCGACATGGTCGTATTCGGAGATATGGTACAAACTACAGAACTGAAGGTGCAATAACTTATATGCCGAATCTACAATACTTACGGATACTTACTACAATACAATACGGAGTTTTTGAGGTTTGCTAACGAAGAATTGAAATACACTAGACCAGATGTAATTGTAATCATTGCAATGGGCATTGCGTTCATCCAGAAAGCAGTCAGATCAAATTATCAAATACAAGCTGTCTATATCGCACGATCCATTACGGATTTGTTGAAATTGCACATGTCTGAGATGGAAAGTACATAAAATCTTATCACATGATACGTTCCACTACCATGGCAACGCCATTATTTTCTTCTACAAGTCCCTGCAACGGTGTCGAATGAGCAGAAGTACAATATTGTTGTACAAGGTCTGATGTATCATCACTTATTGAAACTCAACGAATATATCAACTGCGGTGGACCACCGGACGATTTTCATCTAATAATGTCTTGTACACCATTCAAGAACATTCATACAAAGAAAGGAAACATCAATAAGAGATTGTGCAAGCTCGTCGCAACAAAGTGCAAGTAACTGAAGCGATACAAATGCGGCGACAA
The DNA here is from genome assembly GCF_037126465.1 of Ornithodoros turicata. NCBI lineage: Eukaryota > Metazoa > Arthropoda > Arachnida > Ixodida > Argasidae > Ornithodoros > Ornithodoros turicata. Next base: position 206,143,004 of record NC_088201.1, on the reverse strand, counting down.
CTTATCGATTGCATTAATCAATGCTGGATTCAAGCGACCGATAATAAGACATCATTGTGTAATACATTCCGAATTCATCAATCAAGACAACAAACGAAAACTTCAAAGATTGGAATAGGACAATTGTAATTTATCGGAATAAACAAGCATATAACTGAAACAATAAATGTAAACTTTATCGTCATTATAATGAATTCTACGCATCACAATGAAAAACACTTTGCATTTAGCATGGCTAGACTGAGAACAGTGATCGCCAAGAAAACGAATATTCCACACTGTGTGTATGAATTCTCATATAAAATCAGAGCTGACCATCAAATAGGGTTTACCCGACTACACTCCGTACAAGTTCAACATCCGAAAGATAGAATTGCCGGAGAAGGATCGGTCATTGAAATTTAGAGGCATGATACTTCAGTTTATGATTACAATAACGGGTCATTAATCTTTAGTGAAAACTTATCATATTTCATGGATTAAATTCCACAGTGCATGTATGTTTCTCAAACAGTTGCACTAGCCCAGATGTAGTAAAAAAAGAAGAAAATACGTCTTTGAAAGCAACCCGATTGGAGTGCGGAATAAATATTTTCGTCCACACAGTTGTCCGTTTGTATGACTGGATAGGAAAAATGAGCCGTCCAAGATAGGGCAAAACGGAAAATAAGGCAAGATAACTGACTGCGGCGGGATAAATGAAAGCGTTCGCGGCACAGTGTCATCAACTTTTACAAGTGTATTCGGGTTCAGTGCGTGCGAGATAATACGAAGCCTTCGCGAAAAGCCAATCTATTATCAAATGTCGCGATGCAAATGAGGATTTTACAAGTATGATGTGCATGTAAAGTCTACATTTCTAATCACGTAATCTTCGTAACACACGGCACACAAACGTATATGAAATAATTTCCAAGTGGCAATCAGATTTTGGGAGAAGCGGATCACACAACTGCGATCAGAAATGCTTAACCAATATACAATGAAGATGACCGTTACGCATAAACACAATGGAATACATATTATATTAATTATAATACGCAGATCAGCGCAGGTCACGCATAAACGTAGATCCAATTCACAAAATATACTCGAGATTTCCCGTAGCCATACAGAAAAACTATCATATTATTTTAGTGTCATAGCATCCGGGCACTACAAATGGAAAGGCCATACTTTAATTTTATAATTTTTGAGCTCATAACGTTGTAAAACGCAAACTCTACACTAAAGGTCTTTTTATTCTTTAAATTTTCAAAGTCAAAACTGCACGCTATTTCTTCCACTTTTTTAAAGATATAGATTAAAAAGTTGTGCATTTCCCGTATCATCCCGTGCATTTCCCGTATGTTAATCACAGATATTATACAAGATATTTGATTGTGGCTTAAATGCTAAAATTTATCGATTAACATTCAGGAGAAGTGGTGACTACCACACATCAGTAAGAGTTTATTTAAAATTTGAACAGGTGTGTCGATTTAAGGTCAGTGTTGTAGAATGTGTAATTTCACAATGCGCAAGCTTCAGCTCGCTCACTTTGACGAGCACTCTTTCATGATGACAGATAATTTAATCGAATGGATTGATATTTTCTATATACACTATAACATAATGCGAATTCTCAATGTCGTGGATATTAAAAGTTACGAATATTTTCCGAACGAAATCTACTTAAAACTCGAAGAAAGGGTCACCCCCGTCCTCGAAGACGTTTCGGCAACACGTGGCAGGCCGCGTTTCCCCAATGCCGTACCCGAAACCAAACGCGATTCTGCGCTCGATGCGTTAACGCGGTACCGCACGCGAGCGTGTTGCTTTTTCCGGAAACGGGTTCGTCGACGCGGGTGACCCTTTCTTCGAGTTGTAGGTAAATTTCGTTCTGAAAATATTCGTAACTTTTAATATCCACGACATAGCGTGCAGTTTTGACTTTGAAAATTTAAACTAAAAAAAGATCTTTAGTGTGGAGCTTACGTTTTACAACGTTATGAGCTAAAAACTTATAAAATTAAAGTATCGCCTTTCCGTTTGTAGTGCCCGGATGCTATGACACTAAAATAATGTGATAGTTTTCCTGTATTGCTACAGGAAATCTCGAGTATATTTTGTGAATTGGATCTACGTTTATGTGTGACCTGCGCTGATCTGCGTATTATAATTAATATAATATATCTTCCATTGTGTTATGCATAACGCTCATCTTCATTGTATATTGGTTAGGCTTCGTATTATCTCGCAGGCACTGAACCCGAATACAATTGTAAAAGTTGATGACACTGTGCCGCGAACGCTTGAACTTCTCCCACCGCAATCAGTTATCTTGCCTTATTTCCCATTTTGCCCTATCTTGGACGGCTCATTTTTCCTATCCAGTCATACAAACGGACAACTGTGTTGACGAAAATATTTATTCCGCACTCCAATCGGGTTGCTTGTCAAAGACGTCTTTTCTTCTTTTTTTTACTACGTCTGAGCTAGTGCAACTGTTTGAGAAATATACATGCACTGTGGAATTTAATTCATGAAATATGAGAAGTTTTCACAAAAGATTAGTGATCCTTTCTTGTAATCATAGACTGATGTATCATGCCTCTAAATTTCAATGACCGATCTTTCTCTGGCAATTCTATCTTTCGGATGTTGAACTTCTACGAAGTGTAGTCGGGTAAAACCTATTTGATGGTCAGCTCTGATTCCATATGAGAATTCTTACACACAGTGTGGAATATTCGTTTCCTTAGCGATGACTGTTCTCAGTCTAGCCATGCTAAATGCAAAGTGTTTTTCATTGTGATTCGTAGAATTCATTATAATGACGACAAAGTTTACATTTATTGTTTCAGTTATATGCTTATTTATTCTGATAAATTACAATTGTCCTATTCCAATCTTTGAAGTTTTCGTTTGTTGTCTTGATTGATGAATTCGGAATGTATTACATAATGATGTCCTATTATCGGTCGCTTGAATCCAGCATTGATTAATGCAATCGATACGTTGTCGCCGCATTTGTATCGCTTCAGTAACTTGCACTTTGTTGCGACGAACTTGCACAATCTCTTATTGATGTTTCCTTTCTTTGTATGAATGTTCTTGAATGGTGTACAAGACAGTATTAGATGGAAATCGTCCGGTGGTCCACCGCAGTTCATATGTTCGTTGAGTTGATAATAGTGATGATACATCAGACCTTGTACAACAATATTGAACTTCTGCTCATTCGACATCGTTGCAGGGACTGGTAGAAGAAAATAATTGCGTTGCCATGGTAGTGGAACATATCATGTGATAAGATTTTATGTACCTTCCATCTCAGACATGTGCAATTTCAACAAATCCGTAATGAATCGTGCGATATAGACAGCTTGTATATGATAATTTGATCTGACTGCTTTCTTGATGAACCCGATACCCATTGCAATGATTACAATTACATCTGGCCTAGTGTATTTCAATTCTTCGTTAGCAAACCTCAAAAACTCCGCCATCAATCCCAGTGGCCCTTGTATTGTAGATTCGGCATATAACTTCTTGAACCTTCAGTTCTATAGTTTGTACAATATCTCCGAATACGACCATGTCTAGGACGTACTGAAATGAAGCGATAATGGAATCGTTTCGCGGCTCTTCCTTTTCGAAGCAGTTTTTTATCACATTTCCGATGACTATGGTAGCGAGTACAAAATCTGTCCATGTTTTCAATGTAGAGCAATTGTCTCTTCTGTTTTCAAGTGCACGTCTACACTTAATTAAAAACGTGTCTATGCTCATTTTATTAATTAAATTTTTATTATCTGGTTTATAATGCTATAATATCCACCTGTCGTGAGAATTATTGTTTGACTTTGTTTCAAGTATTCACTCGACTGATATTCTATGAGTTGTGAAGTTACTACCTGAAATAATTATTCTCTTGTATTTGTTTCAATTGTTCACTCGATTGATATAAGTAAAATAATCTTTAAGATGGGAATGCCTCATACCTCTGAGTTGGATTTCACATTTGATATTTCTGTGTGGTTCATCTATATAGAACTTTCTGTTGCAAGATATTACAAAAATTGATGTAATTAAATTTGTTTCTTGTTTTTGATGGAGTATTGTTGCTACCATTTAATAATTTGGACTTTCTCTACATGTTCAATAACAATATCGCATCTGTACAAACTTAGTCGACTTGTAAACCACTTTGATGAAACATTTCTGTTTCAAAGAAAGGATACGAAAAGATAGTGATCCCTGCGAATAATATAGACATCTATTTGCGCTGCACAATAAAATATATCGCCTTTGAACTATCTTATCTTACCTCTAGAGCGCCCTGTTTGCTGGACGAAGGAATATAGCCCCCAACCCTTCGAATGATAAAGCATGGGAGTTGCTTCGTTTTGGTCATATAGATAGAGACATAAAGTCTCCCGGCTTTGAGGAAAAGAGTGAAAACCTAGATGAAAACAGTGCATATTTTCTATGTCTTGGATACCTCCATCAAGGTTCGTAGTGTTTGTTGGAATGAAAAATGTATATTATTCGATTTTATGATGGTTCAATGATAGATTATTTTCCTCTGTTGTTGTTTACGTGTCGCCGATTAGAGTTTTCCTCTGTTCTTCAGCGTTAAGTCTGTGCTATAGTGTTAAATTTGTAATATTTCTCATTTTGATAGATTGATAAGAAATTGATTAATTAAAAGTTGTGTAATGTTGGAATATGAAACTTAGATTCCCTTTTGCGCTCGAAATGTTATGACAGATATTCACGCTATTGCAGTGATGGTTCTCACGTATAGGAATATTAGACTTTTTATAATACAACTTGTAATTTGATTGTAATCATATTGATTAAGAATATCTTCTTTGTAGTGGTATATATTCTATTTCCTCTTGTCTTCGTGTCGTTCTTGTCGTTCGTGTTCTGTGATCTTCCATGCATCTATCGGCACCCGCGTTCAACAAATCAGGGCATATATTATCAGATGTGGTTGTTGGCTAGGAGCGTGCTATTTGGTGAAGTTCATTTTTAACATATATATTTTCTGTGTTGGATTCATAAAAGAAAGTAATGTTTGTAGTGTCTCTTAGAATGAAAATTGTATAGTGTTCGATTAGATTATGTCACGAGGATGATTTTATGATAGTTAAAATGATAGATTATTCTCCTCTGTTGTTTTGATTAAGAATAACTTCTTTGTAGTGGTATAGATTTTATTTCCTCTTGTGTTTTTGTCGTTCTTGTCGTTCGTGTTCCGCGGTCTCTGCTGTTCACAATCAATTACATACAACTATCGGCACCCGTCTTCAACAAGTCAGGGCAGATATCATCAGATCTGGTTGTTGGCTAGGAGCGTGCTATGTGGTGAAGTTCATTTTTAACATATCTATTTTCTGTGTTGGATTCGTAAAACAAAGTAAGGCTTGTAGTGTCTCTCAGAATGAGAATTGTATAGTGTTCGATTAAATTATGTGACGAGGATGATTTTATGATTGTTAAAATTATATATTATTCTCCTCTGTTGCTTTGATTAAGAATAACTTCTTTGTAGTGGTATAGATTTTATTTCCTCTTGTGTTTGTGCTGTTCGTGTGCCATGGTCTTCCAGGGTCTCTTCTGTTCGCAGTTAATTATACATTAAGAATATCTACTTTGTAGTAGTATATATTTTATTTCATCTTCTGTTCGTGTAGTTCTTATCGTTCGTGTTCCGTGGTCTTCTAGGGTCTCTGATGTTCAGAATTAATTACATACGCGCTCGTACATCTATCGGCACCCGTCTTCAACAAATCAAGGTAGATATCATTAGGGCTGGTTGTTGGCCAGGAGCGTGCTATGTGGTGAAGTTCATTTTTAACACATCTATTTTCTTGTTGGATTTATAAAACAAAGTAATGTTTGTAGTGTCTCTTAGAACGAAAACTGTATAGTGTTCGATTAGATTGTGTCGCGAGGTTTAGATTAGATTGTGTCCTCTGTTGTTTTGACTAAGAATATCTTCTTTGGTTAAATGTGGTGTTATAGATTTTATTTCCTCTTGTGTTCTTGTCGTTCTTGTCATTCGTGTCCCATGGTCTTCCATGTTCTCTGCTGTCCACAATGAAGTACGTGTCTTTCAGATTATTGTTGCTATAATGGGAGTATGATTGTTGATATTAAAATGTATCTTTTTCAAATTATCCAGTGTGGCCGCAGTATTGTGCATATTACTGCCAGAGAAGGCGGCGCAGGTAGAAAAATTGCCAAAGAAGTCGGCCCAGGATGAAAAATACGCAACGATAAGCGCACGCGCAGATAATCTTTGATACGTGTATTGTGATATGTTTCTTCTGCTTCAGGTTTTTTTGGCTGGGTTTTTCTCCTCCACAGAGAGTCACAGCATAATTCCTGGCACTATTGACCTTAATAAATATATTTTCAGTTGTACTTTTGTGCATGGTTATCCTTCGCATGTCTATACTTGCATGTAAACCACCCACTGCACACCTGTTGTATCGGAAAAAAAATGTGAGGGAAGTCGGCCCAGGTGAAAAAATGGCGATAGAAGTCGGCCCAGGCTGAAAAATACGCTACGATAGGCGCACGCGCAGCCCTCCCCCCGCCGGTAAGCGCTCGGACTACCCTCCGCACACGCGCCGTGCGGGAAAAAATACGCGATGAAGTCGGCCCAGGGACGCCCGTAACTCTCATTGCCCGTTTGCCCGTTACGCCCAACTATCTTTCACTACTGTCTTAATTTCTTAAAAAAAAGGACCGATTCGCCCAGACTCTAAAGAAAGTATTCCAAGTATTCAGGGAGTACGGTGTCCCTCTGAAACGTGAGAAGTGCGAGTTCGGCAAGGAACAGGTAAAGTACATGGGTCACACAGACCCATGTCACATAGACAAAATTGACAGAAATGAACTGCATCCGTCAGAACAAAAAAATATGCAATTTCTAAGGCTATGCCACCGACGAATGTGAGGGAACTACGTTCCTTCCTGGGACTGTTCAGATCAAGAACACTAAGTGATGGAGAGAAGAACTATTCGCACCTGTAAAAAGAAGCACTGGCTATCATTTTTGGGATGAGAAAATTCAAGAATTACCTACTAGGAAGAAACTTCGTCCTGAAAATTGACCATCAGCCACTGGTGGGACTTCTTGGTGAAAACAAGCCTGTTCCGACTGTAGCTGCAGGAAGGATACAGCCTTGGGCTTTGATACTGGCTGGTTACCAATATACACGGAAGTACATGGCTGGGTCAAACAATGGAAATGCTGACACTCTTACCCGGCTTCCAGTTCAGTGTAGCGTGCATCCCAAGAGAACAACTGACACAGCAATACATGCCCTCGACATGTTCGACGCGAGCCCAAGATCGGGGAAGCAGTTTGCGGACATCGCACTCAACGACCCTATTATGCAGAAGCTGAAAGCTAGGATCGTGAACGACTGGCGTATAAAACTGGCGACCTGGATCTAGAACCATACTGGCCGAGACGTCGTGAAATGTCAATTGAAAAAGACGCGATACTGCATGGACAGTGCATAGTGATACCAGAATGAGCAAGAAACGCTCTGCTCGCAGAGCTTCACGGCACACACCAGGGAATTAATGCAACAAAAGCATTCATCAGAACCCTGATTTGGTGGCCGGGAATCGACCGAGACGTGGAACAACAAGTACGTTCGTGCCCGATGTGCCAGCAGGCGGCATCATCATCACCACCACCTCAAGAGCCACTGGCATGGCCATCGTCCGCCGAACCGTGGACTCGCATACACATGGACTATGCGGGCCCGATTGAAGGGGAAATGATATTAGTCGTTGTGGATAGTCATTCTGGCTGGATAGAGGGTATCCGGGTAAAATCTACAACTGCAGAGGTGACCGTTGACCGTCAAGACATATGTGTCCGCTTCGGACTACCAACGTGCATCTTAACTGACAACGGCATCACATTCACAGGTGCGGCCTTCCAAGAATTCATAAACGGAAATGGGATTCGCCAGATGTGAACAGGTCCTAATCATCCGCAATCAAACGGACTTGCAGAATGGGCTGCCAGAAGCGTAAAAGAAGCTCTTAAAAAGCTGACAGACGGACATATGGGAATCCGACTCCAACGCTGGCTACATAACCACAGAAGGACACCATCAGCTGCTCATGGGGGAAAGGCTCCTGCGGAAATGTTATTCAACTTTCTGCAACGTAGTCGCTTGGATATCATCAAGGCCGATGCGCTAATAAACCAAAAGACAATCCAGCAAGACGTGGACAGTCGTTTGAAATGTGGAGCACCTGTCTACGTGTGCAAACAATGTGATCGACCGGTATGGATGCCTGGTATCGTGTTTGACGGACTAGGTAGTCGCATGGCTCAAGTGCAAACGGCCGAAGGTATAGTCACACGCCACCTTGACCAGATGCAGACACGCTACGGCGCACATATCGCGGTTACCGAAAGTTATACAGCCCACGCATCCGACCCGTCCTACGCGGCCCATGACGCCACAGATGACACATCGGAGTCGACAGAAACCGATGGACATTGATATTCGCTCCGACCGAGACACAGGTCACACCACTGACCACTTTTCATGGGTGGGGAAGGGTGCTGCGTACGCCGCATAGCAACCGATCATGTGAGCGGTTATTCGAGACACGCACACACACCTGCCCGAAACACTCGAGGCCGGGCGCTGTCAAGTGCCTGTACACACGTACCTTATGTGTCTGTCTTTAAAGTAATAAACTGAACCTCCATGTAACAACAACAACAACTATATTTTTTACTTTGGAGACTGGGGAGGTTCATCGCCACAGGCGATACTCTTACAGTTGTAACAGTTGGCCACCTCCTGCACCAATTTTCAATACTGATCAATTGTGTTGCTACCAACCAGGACCTAAGCCTGACATATGATCTAATAATAATTATAGTATCTCTCCAGGGGCCCTATCCTCGTCAAAACTAATCGACCTCGATTACTTTATGTCACAAGCTGTAGGACGGGGCTGCCACGAAATACTCCGCCCTTAAATCCCGCCCGTTTCAATTGAAATTTATACCTAGTTTTCCTTCGCAACATCTCGGCCCTAATCTCGGACCGTGGCCGTACGTCATTTTGACGTAGCAATGACGTAAAATATTAGTTTCAAAGCTGAAAAGTAATGTAGCGAAAGAGAGTCGATTACTTTGAGCGACGATGGGTTTCGTGATGGGTCCGTATGTGCATTTCCGTTTATTGTATAAATTCTGTATGCGCTCGTCACAACAAAATATTCATATCTTTCTTCGTTTTTGTTTAATAATGATAGAAAAGCACCGCGTAACACCGTTTCTCTGCGCCGATTGCGGCATCGTATGTGTGAAAGTGGCGGGCTTTTAGAAGCGTCGTCAGAGCCGTACGTCGTACAATCAATGTTATTGCAACGTAGCGGTGTGCACAGCAAAACTCATCAATCAAAGTTCACTGTTTGTTGAGTAAAAATATCAACGCTCATTTGCGGTATCATTACCACCCCCACAGCTCACGAGCAAAAGAAGCATATTGAAATACGAATTATCATTTCGCATATCGAGCACACGAACACACAGAAAAATATAAAGAAATGCTCATAAATAAAGCTCAAGATTTAAAGCACGAACCAATTTCTCATAAACGCGTTTACGGCTCGCGTCATACTGTCCGTTCGACGCTTTGCAATGATCCTTCGCGCTTTTATCGTTTTGTTGCATGCCATCAGCGCCAGCCAAGTACAATCACGGTGTCACACAAACATTGCCGTCTTGCACACCTGTACGTCAAGAAAAATGACAAACAGCAAAAAAGGAAATTACGAGCGTGCTTTTCGCGCATTTTCCACGAAATTCTTTTTTTTCGCCGGTAGAGTTTTCTGTTTCCGACACCAAAGAACCGAAGCAACAAGGCAGGGCGGGCAGATCACACGTGTGGCCTTCGGATTCTCAGGACGAAACACCGATAAGGCGGGTCGCTTTCCAAGATAACACGTGGGGCGATTGGTTGATAGAAGGTGTCAACCACTTTTAATATTCACGCCTTTTTCAATTGTGCACCAATGACAGAAGAAATTTAAAGTAATCGAGGTAGATTACTTTGACCAGGATAGGGCCCCAGGACTTATATGGACCTTCAACACTAGTTTCGTCTAGGTTTCACACGTGGCTTTTAGTGAAATTCGAAGCTGCTCTATAGAGCTGACAGGACACGTGCAGAGTAGTGAATTTGTTTATTTATATTTTCCAAAGAACATTTAAAAAACAATGTGCTGTACCAACTGTGTTCAAACAAATACAGAGATTTGCTAGGATGTTATCCTTGCGGGAATGTTGGGATTCAAAGGTGGGTGTGATGCCCTAATATGCAGGCCGCTGCCCTATCTTTTCACATGTTTTTGCAAAAGGTGGCTTCGTATCAGAAAATCCTGCGCGATGCTCTAAGGTTTTCGGGAATGTAGAGGGGGACTGGGATAAACATATACTACAATTGAGACAATAAGACAAGACACCAACAACTTCTAACCTGGGACTCCCGTTTTCATACATATCTCATTCATTAGTGTCTGACAGTTTTGTTACACTGTCATGCAAGCTTCTGTTTTTTGAAATTTTGTTTGAGGCTGTACTTTTTGCATTATATTGTATATGTGATTTGCTATGAAGCTGGTTAGTTCATGTCCATGGTTCGACCGCGCCATGTACGGCCTTTTCATTGGAAGATACAATTCCTGTCGATTTATTAATCTAAAAACAATTGATGCGTATTTTGTCTCACACACCTATTAAAAGGAAAATGCGGAGATGACTACGCTTGCTACAAGCACATATGTAGCAGATCTGCCAGGTCGGGAATAGGTGTGATGCTCTCGAATGAAGCGACGAAGCTGGTCCTCGCCGCCATACCTAAATTAATCAGTGGGGGTATCTCCATATTGAACGGACCACGCAGAAGGGAGTCATGCGTCGTCCGCTCTTTTTGCGAAGCTCAAGCTTTTCTGCAATATGAAGTTCCTCCACTAGCCTCCCATATCACTTATTTCTTTCTGCAATATACTTCACGCATGTAACAGCTTCACCACGGATGTTATCAGACTTTAATTGTTAATTCATCACTGTTAATGGATTTTAAAGAACTGCTTTTATGCATATGTCTGTAACTCAAACATCGCCATGCCATTACTGGACAACTGTTTCGGCCTTCTTGGGCCTCATCAGCAGTACGCAGGCAGGCAACGTTTGAGTGGATGGCGTCAGAAGGTCACGTCACACGTGATTCCTCCCGTCAGGGAGAGGGCTTATATGCATGTGCTGCGGCGCGGCTGATCTTGGGTGCGCTGGACAAGGTTATCTCCCTATTCATCAGATGGCGCTGGATGCAGACGACGGGAGAGGCGACCACTGGGAAACCGCGTGAACTCGTCTGCCCCGTTTCCCCCAAGGAAAATGTAGGCTGAGTATTAAGTACTGACCACCAGTATCAGGAAACATGCATGAGCACTGAACACCATTAATTAGCAGTGTGGCGAAGAAGACGAAGGACGCTACTCGGCCGGTGCGTGAATAAAAGACCATCGAGCCAATTCTCGAAGTTGTTCCAGCCTGAACGGTCATACGCCTCGCTCATTCCACAGTGGCGACCCGGACGTGATGCAAGGGTCACCTGATCCACAATCCCCAAACTCTGCACCGCCCCTGCAGACAGCATCAGTTGCACATTTTGCAATTCGACTACCCCATTTTTTTTTCGTTTGAGGCCAGAGATATGATTCCAGCAAGCTGGAACAGAACCTACCGCCCGCAGTAATTGGGATCATTCAGTGAGGCGCTGAGGGATTCAGTGCGAGTGAGTAATCGCTTCCTGAGCAATTTACATGTTTCCTGTGGTCATCAAAATAACAATAGAAATAGAGTGGAGAGAAACAGTTTAATTGTACGTCAACAATACCATGTTGAATATTCTGGTCAGGAACGACCACTCACCATTGCTAGGTCGATGGTTACAGGGATAGGTGACTACCTAGTTGTAAAATGTCACACCAGGTGGCATCACCGTCCTTCTTGTGACCACCAGTTCTGGACACCCTGACACGTCAGGTGTGACGTCACCATGGCATGTCTGGACAGGTTATGACGGCTCTGTAGGTCACCTACGCTCATCGTTCTTTCGGAACTCATTTTATTCATTGGGGAATGCTTTGCATCAAAACAAGAAAAAAATTGGGGGTCATCTTAGTGCTCCTTTAACAACTTACAATGAATATGTGATTCCTTCAAGGCGCTTAACGCACAACAGCAGTATTGATCCCTATTGTAGTTTTTAATTGAACAGCAACTCCCACTGTCATTATCTGCTGCACCGCCCATGATACAGATGGCTTTTGTGCATGGCTTGAAGTGTGTTACCAGAATAATTTCAAAGTTAAAAGCATATGAACTGTACAGTTGAGAAATATTGGTTGCCAGAGTATTTCCGTCGCAGTTGTCTTGCGACGTCAAGCCCCGAATAATGAGTAATATTCGCATGACCACAAGTTAAGTTTTCTCGATACTGTTCTGTTTTCCCTCACATAATGCGTTTTAGGAATATTCAAGTGTAGCCATTCTCCACCCAGGATTACCAACGAAGTGCCGCATCTTTACCTTTAGACCTCATCCACGGAGCGGCATCTTGATACGGCAACGCACAAAATAAACTGCAAGAGCGAGCTCAATCGTTCAGTAATGACAACTGTACTCCGTGACTTGTGGAAAACAACTGGTTTAATGGCGCTCAGCGCGCTCACGTTCAAACTGAGCTGCCATCATCCGATCGCACTAGTGCTGCTCAGGCTGGGAACAGAAAGGCGGCTTCTAGCTGGCGATGCAGCCGCCCGACCATCCCGTGCGCAGCGAGGTGGTAGGCCGTCTTCATCATATGCTTAGCTCCGATAGCTTTCAGAAGAGACGTGAAGCAGCGGGATGTGAACTGGCGTCCCCTGTCAGTGGTCACAATGTCAGGGCAGCCGAAACGGGCGACCTAACCGAGTAGAGTTGCTCGTCCGAGTCCACCATCGCGTCGGGGATGGGTACAACCTCTGCCCAGTGCGTAAAGCAGTCCACGCAGGAGAAGAGATACCGGTAGTCGAGCGAAGGGGGAAGTGGGCCAAATAGGTCCAAATGAATGTGGCAGAACCGGCCGTTCGACGTGGGGAACGCTTTGAGAGGCGTCTCAATATGGCGTTCAAGTTTGGTTCGCTGGGAAGCAAGTCAGGAGCGGGTCCAGCTTCAGATGTCCTTGTTGATATTTGGCCAGACATAGCGGTTTGCAATGGCCTTCTGTGTAGCGCGCACGCCGGTGTGGGCGAGTCTGTGGTGCTTGCTGAAGATCCAGCGGCGTAGCAGCTCAGGACGAAGGGGTAAGGATGTGCAGTTGACACGTCACAGAAAAGAGGGTCTACGCAATCTGGAAGGTGTACCTTCCGAACGACAAGGGAGGATTCACTAACGAGGTAATCCTTAAGCCTGGGTGTTCAGGAGGTCAGTGACGTTCACCGGGAATGGCAAGTAGGGAAGTGCATTGGTGCGTGAAAGAGTGTCAGCTGCCGAGTTGTCAACGCCAGCGATATGGCGAATGTCGGTGCAAAACTCTGATATAAAAGCAAGCTGACGGATCTCACGCTCACAGTAGCCGGAGTGGTTGCCACAGAATGCATATGACAACGGCTTGTTGCCGATCAGAAAGTGGAAGTCACGCCCTTCCAGGTGGTAGCGGAAGTGCCTCACGGCCGTGTATACAGCGAAGAGCTCGCGCCCAAACGTGCTGTAGTGGGTCGCGGCGGTCTTGAGGCGACGGGAGAAAAAAACCAAGCGGCTGCCACATGCGATCAACGAACTGCTGTAGAACGGGGCCAGTAGCCATGGTAGAGGCATCAGCCATGAGGCGGGTTGGGGCAGAAGGAACTGGATAGACGAGCAGTGTTGCATTGGCAAGGGCGACTTTCACTTCTACAAATGAGGCCACAAGTTCCATCGTCCAGGACAACTTGGAGGTCGCCGACTTGGGCGCCCAGAGGAGGCCCGTGAGCGGTCGGACAACGCGTGCGCAGCCGGGGATGAACCTCCGGTTAAAATTCAACAGGCCAAGGAACTGTTGCAACTGCCGTACTGATTGCGGATGGGGAAATTCGCGGATGGCCTGCACCTTAGTGTCAAGAGGACGAATGCCGTGCTGATCGATATGGTGGCCCAGAAACTTCGCTTCGCTCTGCCCGAAATTGCACTTTTTAACGTTAATGACAAGGCCGTAGTCTTGGAGGCGGGCGAATACCTGAAGGAGATGCACAACGTGCTCCTCCTGCGAGGTGCTTGCAATGAGGAGGCCATCAATATATGCGTAGACGAAAGGTAAGTCTCGCAGGATGATGTTGATGAAGTGTTGGGAGCTCTGTGCAGCATTGCACAACCCGAAAGGCATCTTGACAAATTCAAAGAGTCCGAAAGTTGCTTTGACGGCCGTCTTAGGTATGTCAGGCGGGTGCACCGGAATCTGGTGATAGGCTTTCACCAAGTCCATGGTCGTGAAGACGGTGCAGCCTGCGAGACTGGCAGTAAAATCGTGAATGTGAGGTAGAAGGTATCTGTCTCGAATGGTCCTGGCATTGAGGGACCTATAGTCGCCGCATGGCCTCCAATCTCCTGGATCCTTCTTAGGCACCATATGGAGCGGGAAGGCCCAGCTGCTGGAGGACTGCCGACTGATACCTAAACTCGCGTTTGGCGATAGCCAGGCGGTCACCGGGGAGGCGGCGGAAGCGTGAGAAGACTGGAGGGCTCGTGGTGGTAATATGATGGGTCACGTCGTGCTTGACCGGTGCCTTCAAGTTGCAGGGCTTGGTGATGTCCAGACACTTGTCCAAGAGACGGGGAAGCTGGGCGCAGCGCGCGGATACCAGTTGGGACTTCCGGAGGAGACAGGCCCTTCACTTCAAGCATTGTGGTGCTGTCAAGAAGGCGTCGATGGCGGACGTTAACGGACAGGTTGAAGGCAGCCAAGAAGTCGGCGCCTATAACAGGCTGCGAGACATCCGCAAGAGCGAAGACCCACCGAAATACCTCCTTAGGCCAAGGTCCAACGTCAAGGAGCGTAGGCCGTATGTTTTGATTGTGCTACCGTCGGCGGCTTGAAGGTTAAAGCCGGTGGGCGAACGGCGCCGATCTGCAGCAGACGCTGGGATCACTCTGACCTCAACGCCGGTATCGACCAGGAGGCGGTATCCAGCAACGCGGTCACATACAACGAAAAGGCGGCTGGAAGTTGGGCCGGGATCGCCTGCCGCCTTCAGTGACCGGCCCGCGAATTTCCCTGCCAGGTACAGGGCGAAATGCAGCGCTGTGCTCGATGTTGGAAATGGTGGTGGTACTAACAAAGGTTGGCACGTGAAGGAGTATCTTCTGACGGTGGAGGCGAAAGGGTGGACGATTGGCGACGGGCCGGTGGAGGTTCAGAAGTGGAGCGGCAATGACGTCTGGGGCGACTCGCAGAGAGTGAGTGGAACGCGTCCGTTAGGTCGTGAAGCTTCTGCTCTATGCGAACCAAGCGTGAAGGCTGAGCTGGCGTTGCCGCTACCACCACCGACGGATGCCGAGGAACAAAATAGTTTGTGATCTGATCTGTCAAAGCATCCAGCTTGTCTAGGGTCAGGTCTTCGGATCATGCCAGAACCATGCTCATGCGGCAAACGCTGAAGAAATAATTCCCGCAAGAGCGGCTGCTGGCTATGGCTGACGGAATCTCCGAACAGCTACTTCATTCGGTGCAGCAGCTGTGAAGGCTTACGGTCACCAAGGTCTTCTTCAGAAAGTAGCTACTGAAACCTGGCATATTCGGAAACTTCCAGGCGATCCAATATGGAGCTCTTAAGAACATCATAGGCCTCAGTAAGCGAGACAGAGGCGAGGACACAATCCAGCTCTGCCGCAATTTCTGGATGAAGGCCTGCAAGGACCTGGAAGTACTTCGACTGTTAGGTCTGTATGTGCCGAAGCGCAAATTGTGCCTCCACTTGCCGGAACCACGACCGAGGGTTCTGTCGCCAGAAAGGGGGAAGTCGCAGCTGTGGCGTGGCGGCGGCCGAAATGGCCGGGCCCGCTGTCGAACTTGCGGGCAGCGGTGCGCCAGCGACGGGAACACTTTGCGGCGGGGGAGGTTCCATGAAACCAAACGAAGTTTTGCATATGTCCAGGTCCTGGTCACCAAATGTGGCGTAGGAAGGGACTGACAGCTGTATCCGTGACTGCTGGAGAACAACTGGTTTTAACAACTGGGTTTAATCGCGCTCAGCGCGCTCACGTTCAAACTAAGCTGCCACCATCCGATGGCACTAGTGCTGCTACAGGGGTAACGCGACAGTCCACACATGCACGTGTTTGGGCTTGGTAAACTGCAACGACAATACATAGCACTGTCAATGCAAATGTACTGGTTATTGATTAGATAATTATACGTGTAGGACGCGACTATACTTGATCAAAAAACCAAGACACAGCCGGCAAGGTATTCAGATGTATCAGGCTTTGGCATTTTCTTGCATCTCACTTGATGCCATTCTCTCCAGTCCACCTTTCAACAGGCATGCCAATGTTGTTTTTGTGCAGGGGATTGCTGGACATCCTGAACGAAGTGGAACCAAAAAAGACAAAGAGAGGATACGAACGCTCTTTGGAGGACAGCTTGGATTTGATGTTGATGTGCATGATAACCTCAGAAAGGAGGCGATGCTCAAAACGCTTAAAAAGTGTAAGTTTTTTTTCCTTTCGTTTTCTCCTTTTGCTTTCTTTTTCTTCACTTCTTTATTCGTCTCGTTATTGGTGCAGTGGCTGGCGAGGATCACTCAAGTTCATACTGCCTCTGCTTGTTCCTGTTGAGCCATGCGAAGAATGATGACATAATCTGCTCAGACGGCCAAGAAATTCAACTGTCCAAAGTGTATACCATGTTCGAACCAGGGAAGTGTAAAGGTCTGGCTGCTAAACCTAAATTGTTTTTCGTTCAGGTAAGAGTTTCGACCATATAGCTCGGAACTACATTAGGGGATTTGCACGACTAACTGTAATTTGTTTATCAGACCATTCTGCGTTTTTTTTCTTTCGCGATAAGCGAGAGGGTGATTTGTAGTGACAATTGGCTCACGTGTTGACAAAATTGATCCGCACGTTGACCACAATGGCATCGCTGCTCATTCTACTTAAGCAGTGACACTTGCTGATCATAAAAGTAAGATGCAAATGAGCTGCGGATGATCTCGAGATGATAACTGCTATTGATATTGAGGAAAGACAACACTGACAAGCACCAACAGGACAAGCTCGTCGTTTTCTTTCTCTCCAGGAAAGTGTTGCTTCATTGCTGAAGCTACTGCTGGGTTTCATTAGGGGTTTCGCGACATAACGCTACGAGTTTCCACATCCGTTGCACTCCCGGCCTTGCCTGCGATGAATCATTTGCGGAGAGCGCCGTCATTCGAGGTTGAGCTTGGCGATGATATCAGAAATTTGGTGTAAGGGGGGACGAGTAATGTAGACCTGGCGAAGAACCTTAAAGCAGCAATTTCATGTTTTCTGTAATCAAAATAAATATAGGGTGTTTTTCTAGCCTTTTGATAATTTTTGCGAAAGAGCAGCATAGACGAGAGATATTTCTGGAGTTGGTCCTACACCTAGGCTGACACCCGCTTGAAGAAAGTGTGCAACTACAAGGTGACTATTACCTAAATGGATTCATTAACTTTTGAATTAGGGGAATTCAAGCAAAAGTTGATAGCGGATTGAGACACTATCCTAGTTGCAAGCCACTTCACGTTTAAACAATCCTGGAACACGACAGTGCGTCCAAATACTCGTCCCCGAGTTTTTTCGTGCAAATGAACCGTAAACGAAACCACGGCGACAGGGAATACAGAGAGTACAGCGCTTATTTCACGTCAGAGGGCCACGTGATTTGGAGCGATGTAGATCATTCGAGTACGTGCCGCTCAGCTGGCCAGGTAAACCGCTTTCCGCCCCAGATAAGCCTTCATCGGCGAGGGCGATGCCCTCCTCAGGCGCGATTTTTCGGTTTCGGCTGATTTGCATAACGAAATCAAGCAATCGATATTTCACAGCATGTACTGTTTCTTTTTATTCTTAAAAGTTAAAACGGAGCTCAACGAGGATTGCCTCCCGTTCTCTTATCTCGCTCTTGCCCGAAAGTCCCGAATGAAAGAGTCAGTTAATGAATTTTAGGTAATCAGTCATGTGTATACTATAATCCAAAAGATGTCCGCCTGGTCGTACAACTGAATTGTAAAAACGACATATTTGCGGCACTCATAGCTTTTTTCATGAAAATAAATTGCCTTTTAAACGTCCCTTTAAAGCTGACTCGAAATAAAGTTGTTGTTTGTAAATGAAAATTCTACACCAAATGACACCCTTGCAAACCATTCCCGTCCCAAGCGACATATTTCAGGGATGATCCGTATTTTATCACGACATCCGGCAGCGGAGCCGCTCATGACGGAACTCTCGTGAGGAATGGCCTGAAATTACTACTTTAGGCACATATTATGTTCCGCACGATACAGCGATGTGCTTCTGCGCACTGCCCGAAGCTCTCGTTATGTTTTGCGCGTGCGCAGAACCATCAACGATATCACTTCCCTGTCAAAAAAAAACATACAGCCATCTGTATGAGCAATCACATGAGGCTCGTATATGTGTTTATTGTATGAGCAAACATATGAGCTCCTATGAGCATGTATGAGCTATATGAGCATGTATGAGCTATATGAGCATGTATGAACTATATGAGCACTCTCTCAAACAGCGTATGAGCTATATGAGCATTCTCACACAGCGTATTCATGTACATGAATGCACATGAACCGTCTGAGCAAACGTGCAACATGACATGATTAAGCTAAAATGACAACACGTGATTACAAAATACCGGTTTATTCAGGTACTGGCGCGACGTAGATCCTTCAGAAAGCTTGCCAAATGCTTTTTGATGAGCTTTTTCCGTTTCTGTACAGGCACCTTTGATGTCGATAGTTTACCTTTTTCTGCATATTTGACGAAAGTATCTGTTCAAAAGAAAGAACAAAATTAGAACTGCGCTAAATTTCTGCGGCTACAAGTATTCCAGTTCCCACAAATTACTTATACAGCCGTATGGTTTCATGCTGAAATGGACATGACTGGGGCCTGTTTCTCATCCTAACGCGTAGATCGCACCTTCAAAGCATTAAGTTGTATTTAGTAAGTCAGAATAACGCACGAGGTCATTTTGCCGATTAAAATTGAATTGAACGTAACCTTCCTCTAATGCTGGTGATGTCCAATGAACGCTGTTTTGAAACATCTGAGTATGTTTGCGTTGTGCTTGCAAAACTGAGTGCATGTACTTGTTCGCTGCAGCAACGGGTTACTGACACAGAGTGTTTGTGGCATGCTTCACTTTGGGGCATCCAAATACACTTTTTTTTTTGCATGCTAATGTGCGATTTCGGTACGCCCTGGTGCACGACTTTATTTTAAACACTCTATACCCACATGCAAAGGCTATCAGCTAACGCTTTCCACAAAAAGTAAAAAAAAAACACGAATATGGTAGTTGCAGACAGCTAACCCGACAGACATAAAGAGCGATAACGGAAAAACGGGACTGCAACGTACCTCTAATGCGTACACACCTGCCACGGCTTCTGTAGGTTGCTCCTAAGGTACACACAAAAAACACCTTCAGTGATCACTGAAACGGCACAAGGACACTGTCACAGCATGGAGACGGCGACGAAAATATGAGTTCCACGCAGAGCGGAGCGAAATACCTCAAGACGACTCCGAGGGGTAGAATAAGCAAGTAAGCGTCCAAGCACTGAGATGGCACTGGCGACGGCTTGGATGAGAATCCAGGAGCCAAATAG
This sequence comes from Ornithodoros turicata, assembly GCF_037126465.1. Classification (NCBI taxonomy): domain Eukaryota; kingdom Metazoa; phylum Arthropoda; class Arachnida; order Ixodida; family Argasidae; genus Ornithodoros; species Ornithodoros turicata. The sequence continues at coordinate 206,123,057 of NC_088201.1, read as the reverse complement.
AATGTTGTAGGACACGATCGGAACGGGAAATATGCGCCTAAAATTTGAACAGAATCGGACGAAGGGGAATGGAGCTGCGACCGTTACGGCCCGCCGACTGTGACGAGCGTCTCTTGAAAGGCCACCACCAGACGCTGTGGCGCCAGCACTTCTAGGTGAATAACTGGTTAACTCAACGGTCAGCATTCCTCATGCTGTTCATACTGCTCATATGCTCGAAATGCAGCTCATACTGCGCATAACGTTGCTCATACTGCTAATAGCTTTTCTCGTATTGCTTATATCTGCGCACATAGCGCGTCGTTGGCCTTGCCGTGCGGATCATAGCATTGCTCATACTACTCATAAGGTTGGCATACTGCCCATAGCGCTGCTCATATTGCTCATTGCCTTTCTCATATTGCTGATTGCCTTCCACATATTGCTCATTTCTTTACACATTGAAAGTTATATAAGTTTTTTCCACAGGGTTACGTCTGCAAAGGCAATAGCGTACGATGCTATAAAACTCTCAGTTGTCTTGCGACGTAAACCCCCAATTATTATTATCTAAAACTTTATGTGGTTCGCTTTCAAATCTTCGCACATGAATCTTCGACCTAGAATCTTGAATGGCAAGTTCACACCGCCGCAGCCACAAACACAGACAAAAGGTACACACAAGGACGGAACGAACTGCAACTCACCGACTACCTTACTGTTCAATACACACACGCTCTTGAATACCAGAGCAGGTTCACGTTCCCCAACCCGTCCGACCTACTTTTTGAGATAACACATTTCCTCCTGAATGAGCGTGATAGAGGGAGCGCTGACACAGTTTTTCCCCTTTCCGTGAATAAAACTTCATATATCTCTCGATCCCGCTGCGATCCTTTGATAAAACTTCCATGGAAATTACCCAAGCAGCACGCCAATATTGGACCAATATGGGGAGTGCAACCAGACTCCATATTCAACCTATATCGCCTGCCCATATTGGCAAGCCCATTTTGCGCCAATATTGCCAATACATCTGTGATAACACCAACGGGGAGACCATGTAACAATAAAGCCTTATCCAGTTTAATGTCCACCAGTGATATTATTTCTCTCTTCTTCTTGCTTTTTCATTTCTGCAGATCGCATTGACTCACGTTGCATACTATTACAAAAAAAAAAAAAAAAACACTGCATCGTCCCAAAAACGGAGAACGGGTACAGCGCCCGCCTTGCTGAAGGACACAAGCAGTCCCACCAACGCAAAAGAGTGCAGAACCATCATTGGGATCGCAATATTCTATGAACGAAAAGTTTCCAACCCGCTCCGAGAGTACGAAGGAGCGAAACACTTTCGTGACGGTGACGGACATACGACAGAGCAACTCACGCTGCTTGCAGCAACTTGAAAGCACCTAACTTTACACAAGAGCCATCCCTTCCAATCAAATATTGTGTTTTTTACTTGACTTGCCGCAATTCCGTTGTCATTAGGGGAACCAGCGACATTTTAGCGAGTATGAAACGTCCGATCCCGCTGTCGCGCATGCGCATTACTTGTAGGACGCGTGATTTCGCTCAAACGATCCGCTTGCTCTCAGTCGGCTTGACAGATTGGCATTGGCATCGCGAAGCAAGATGGCGGCTGCTTCCACAACGTGGAAAGTTGTCGAGTTCTAGTGAACGTTACAATGGGATTGCCATGTATGTTGACCGTTTCGGACAATGTGTATCATCTGCGGGAAGCTGTTCGAAGTAACGACGTACTGAACTGGGCATTTCACGCACTTCAACGTGCAATCTTGCCGTGCTGCTTGGGCATTTGTGCAACAGGGGTACGTACCACTTTCTGTATTTTCAGTCAGTATGGGTGTACACGGCCAATATGGGCCCCATATTGCCAGGATTTTCCCGATATTGTTTCTAACTGCGTCATATGGGGCCCATATTGCCCAGTTTTAGCCAATATGGGAGAAATCTTGGCGAAACGGGCCCCATATTGGACCCGTATCGCCAATGACCAGCCAATATGGGCCCAATATTGTGTGCTGCTTGGGTAGTCTCCGATCGCAGCGAGAGATAAATGAAGCTTTTCTGATTCACAAAAAAGGGGAAAATGTGTCAGCGCTCCCTCCGTCACCCTCATTAAATAGGAAATCTATTATCTCAAAAAGTAGGTCGAACGGGTTGGGGAACGTGTACCTGCTGTGGTATTTAAGAGCGTGTGTGTATTGAACAGTAAAGTAGTCATGAGTTGCAGTTTGTCATGTCTTGAGTGCGCCTTTTGTCTGTGTTTGTGGCTGCGGCGGTGTGAACTTGTCATGTACCGAATTCCCCAACTTCGGACTCTCAATCTTGTATGGACCATCACATACGGGTACGTGTGTACGTTCGTCAGTGCTCACAGTCAACTTGGCAATTTTTTTCTTCGAAGAACAGCTTACATATTGAACGATATTTAAAGATTCGCAATCCTACTGCAGCTAGAACTATGATGACGCAAGCAAGGCACACAAATGAGAGCGCTAACGCAGGGAATTATCTCTGGCGTCCTATGCTTTTTGTTCGCACCGCAATATACTAGTGAAAAAGTACTCGGTAAATACGCGGACTTTCGCTTACCAGTGTAAGTTCTGACGTGACCATGCCGCGTGAAGCACGGTGTTACGCTTCTGGCTGTACGAAAACGTCCGACAGAAACAACATTGCACAAGCCGATCACAATGCAGACGCCGTCGCCAAATATTCCGCCTCGCACGCCTGTCGGTCGGTCGATCCCCAAGATTACCAAGATCCCTCCAGCTGCTCTCTGATTGGCTTTGTCCGGGTGACGTTTCCGAAGAGAGAATTCCAGAATACTCCCAATATCCATCATCTGCTCTTGCCATGTGGTACATCAAACTGCACAGGAAGAACGCCACCAATTCGCGTCGGATCTTCCGCGTTATTATCGGTTATGCACGCAGAGTAAAACGGCACTACAGTCTTGGGATCGACCGCGATGGATGCTATAGCCCCTTTAAAGCTGACTACATCTGTTTCTAAGCACATAACTTACTACCGCACTTATATATGCGTTTCAATGAGATAGTTTGTTGCTTATAAGTCAAGGGTCGCTCAAAGGGACATCAGGCGATTCTCATAGCTCAAGCTATACGACCTGTAAAGCACTAAAGAGTACAGTACTGTAGACATACAACCCTGAAACCTTCCTTCAGATAAACGAAATAATCTCCGAGAAATTTGTGGAAATGTACTGCTATAGCAGATGATGCACGTTCCCCCTCACTGTCATGAAACGGAACGCATGGCGTTTGCCTGATGTTAAGCCGCCCAGTGGCGGCTGACAGGAGAGCAAAACAATTGTTTTGCAGTTGCAACTGCTACCGTAGTAGTTGCAGAGGGATTGCTCAAGCGCAACGTACTCGTGGGCAGTGATAGGAACCGTTATTTTTTTTTCTTTCCGGTTCGGGATCGGGTTCAGGCATATTGGTTCGGTTCGGGTTTACCTCCGTTGAACCGAAATTATGAGCTTGAACCGGTTCAGGTATATCGATTCGGTTCAGGTTAGGCTCCGGGAGAAACCAAAAAATAAAAATAAAGAAGAGCGGTCAGAGGTCAGGACACTTAAAGGGATTGAAACCGTTATTTCTTTCGGTCCTGGTTCAACCGGTTCATCGACAGTAATTTTGCAACATGAAAACGAGCTTACCCTCACCGCACACGGTTGTATGAGAAAGGTGTGAAAGGTGAATAACCGTTTCAGGAAGCGTCTACTGCTGCCTCGCCACGACCACTTGACTTTACAAGACGAAGCGTTCTTAGGGAAACGCACGAAGTTTTGCATCGTTTCGGTTTCACTCTCTGCCTCTTCGTTGCACAAGATGGTCAGGGCATCCGAAGGGAGTAGCAGGGCTCTGATATTTTATTGTATTGCACTCCCGTGGTCGTTTGCTGAAATTGAAAAGTGAAGTGCTGGAATCTTTTTGGCAGAACCCGGTCAGGGCCCTCATTTGTTCCGGCAAAGAAAAAACAAAAGCTGACGATACAGTCACTTACTTTTACTCTCATTTGACATGGTACAAAAAATCAATAATTAAAAAAAAGGTCAGTCGATAGTACAATTACGTATTTCACCTCTGAACCGATTCCCGAACCGGTAACCATACCAGTTTTTGTTCAGTTCCGGTTCGGTTCAGGACAAGCAGAAAAATGTTTAGGGTTCGATTCGGTTCGGGTTCAGTTCCGGTTCCGATCCCTGCTGTTGAGTGATGGCAAATTTAACAGAGCGGCGATTCCCTGTCACCGAGCGCTTGCGAGGATGATTTTATCGTCCTCGGTGTACTTAATTGCGCGAACAGCGACGGCGATACCCTTTCTAAGACATCGTGGTCAACAACTTGAAGTAGCGGACGCACACAAGATAATATACGACGGACCTACATCGACTGTGGGCGGTATGCAGCCGTCTGGCTATTGGTAAGACTAATGGCGAATTCGGGTGGTCATTTCACTGTAATATAGCCTAGTTCTAGGAAATTGCTAGGTCGGAGCCCGCGGTGGATCTCGTGACCTTTTCCACCCGAACACGAGTGCAAGGAATCTCGCAGTTTTTGACGATTGGATCACGCTAAGGGCATTGCAGTCGCTCGTCTTCGAGTACCGTCGTCTCAACTCAGTGAACTCATCTCAACTCAGTGAACTTCGACGTGCGGCCAGAGGAGGGCTCTGGCCACCTTAACGACGCGGATGTGACAAAACCAAATATAGTTCAGCAATCCATTGCCCGGTCGTTGCGAGGCTGGGCGACAAATGTGCTTGCTGACAAATTCCTGGCGCTTACTAGACGCCACACTAATATACGAGGTCTGGCAAAACAAGCGAGAACAGGCGGGCCCTGGCACAAAAAGTTGCCACGAACTGGCTACACGATTTCGCCGTAAACGGTATATACAGGGTATCCCAGATAACGTACCATTGAACTATAAAAAAATGTTGATGACAATAATAACTACTCAACCTGGAGTGATGGGGTCGACGGCGTTTGTTCTTACTAGTTTGTTGCCGCCTCCTGATGTGAATGTGATGTAAATTTTCGCGAAGTTAACTCGGAAATGGCTCAAGTAAATGTCACTTTTTTACTCCAACAATATGAAGGGTGTGCCGAGTTTCCTCATATTCATGATAATTAACATGGATCTTGAAAAGCTCTCCGATCGGAAGAAAATAGCCGAACATATGATTGACGCTCCTTGGAAGCACTCCAAGCATAGCGCGCAACGACTTTTTGAGCGCAATCGCCATAAGTCTGATCAAATCAGGTTGGAGACCCAGCCCACAGAGTGAGAGTAGAAAAGTGACAGTTCCTGAAATTGGGAAAGGGAAGCCCAATTGAAAATAATTCCTGAGGTTACTTCAGAGTCTGAGGTATTATGGGACATCAGAGGTCCTGAAGTTGCCTCAGAGCTTGAGGTTCTGGAGTTACCTCAGAGCTTGAGGCCCTGACGTTACCTCAGGGCTTTGGGTTCTGGGGTTACATCATAGCTTGGGGTTCTGGGGTTACCTCAGAGCTTGAGGTCCTGCGGTTACCTCATGACCTGAGTTTTCCACAGCGTGGACCTCAAGGCATGAACAACACAGAGCGCCCTTAGCACGACTTCGTGTTCAAATTCTTTTTATTGGTATTGAGGTCATCAGGTCCTAAATAGTTTTTCAGACACTTTAATTTGTCGTTCAGTGTCGCGGCTCTCTTCATTTTCTTTCTGATTTCTTCACCTTGCTCCGCTCTGCTCTTGAAGCACTGGACGTATGCACCTAGAAATAAAATTCATTTCAGGTACGATAGCCAAAGAGGTCATAGAAAGTAACACACGAAATATCGAATAGTCATTACCAAAGTGAGTGAGCATGTTTGCACCTACGAAAGTAATTTACTCCTCGCAGTGGCAAAACCATAAAATTCCATTACGATAAATTGCCATACTCAAAACGCAGACCAAAAATATGCGTATGCGTTTCGAACAAGAAAAAATAACGATAAATGCTTGTCAAACCAGAGGGATGACCAGTCTGGTGAGCAGCAGCCTCAGGCATGTTGTCCAGTGAAAAGCAACAGAAGGACAGACATTTGGTGGCGATAGAACACCGTTCAAGATTTGTAAACACTCACATCATCCCGCGTTTGTTGCGATTCCGGCTCACGCTTTGATGGTTTTCCTGTCCGCTTTCGTTCGTTGCTGGCCTTGGCGATATCCTCAGTGCCTCAACTCAGTGCCTCAACGCGACATGCAATCTATCTGAATTGCATCGTAGCGAATCTGAAGATACGGTATCACAAATATTAGAATTTGAAAGGTACATCTACTTCTAACGTGTCAATTTCCATTCACAAGATATTGAAGCATATATTTTTTTCTTTTGAAACAAGACACACACACACACACACACGCATACAGCAAAAACTATATACAACAAAATTCCGTTCACATACTTTCCAGAAAGAAGCTCCCACGGGTCTTCTCGCCATCCTTCCGGAAAATAGCGTGCACTGTATATTCCGTGTTCCGATTGAAAATATCTGCCATCGATTCTTCACATATCTGCCAAATTCTTCACGTCGTCCACAGAAGCAACAACTCGAATGTCGTCAAAAACCACGTATACACACGTCATCATGACACCTTATGAATAAGCGGCACACAGGACGAAGCATATACGAGGGGTGTTCAAGTCATACCGGGACTTTCTGTCTCCTGAGTGTACAAACGGCTCGCGCTACTTTTTTTTTCGTCATTTTCACACGCGACAGGCCTCTGCGTTGACCACGTGGTGGTGCAAAGTTTGTGCAACACAGCAGACACGTGCTGGACAAGATAGCCGACAACGAGGTGAGCGCGCACATCGAACCGCGAATTGTCATGAAGTTTCTCGCGAATGAAGGCGTAAACTTATCTAAAATTCACAGAAGACTTCAGGCTCAGTACGGCCACGATACTCTTAGCCACAGCAAAGCGTTTGAGTGGTGCAAACGGTTCCAAGACGGCCGTAGATCAGTCCAGGACGATCCCGGCCGGGGCGGCTCAGAGCCCAGTGTCAGAGTTACTGAGATCTGGACCGTTCTCGAGCATTTCCTCACACGAAGTCTGCGTGTCGGTGCTACTCCGTGCCGTTAGCCAGTCGCAGATTTACGGACGAAGAGTTCATCCTCTGTGTGACCTCACCTGCAACCCAGGCATGCCCTTGTCTGAAATTCCGAGCTTAGACCGCGTCCCCCGGTGTCAATTTAGGAAGATTCCAAGAATGACGGTCGTGCCATATCTTTTTTTTTCGGTGCTGGAATTGCACATTCTTCCGGAACTCAAGTTTAAGCTTGTCCAACGCAGTCTTCAACTTCCTTCCCATCAGAAGTTCAGCTGTTGTACGTTCAGGGACTGCATGAGGTTGCGAACGGTAGCGTAGTAAAGCCTCGCAATCTGCGTTTTAAAATCTCCTGCTGCACTTTTCTTCAGCTTAGATTTAACAGTTTGTACCAATCTCTCAGCTGCTCCATTTGACGCAGGATGATATGGTGGAATTAGAAGCTGCTTGATGTTATTCCGCTTTAAAATCTTGCGGTATTCACTGCTCAAAAATGCTGCACCGTTGTCAGACACAATGAGGTCTGGGATCCCACGTGTTGCAAGCAATAATGCTGTTGCAGACGGGGATGTCACGGACAGCACCTCGACCCCCTTGGAAAAAGCGGCCACCGCTACGAAAACAAAATCGTCCTTTAAATGGACGGCCGAAATCCACATGAAGGCGTGACCATGACTTCTCTGGGAATGGCTACGCGGTCATTTCGGTACGTTTTTGCATATGCTGCTGCTCTTGGCAAACCTGGCAGCCCGAACAACGTCCACGACGTCACGGTCCAGGCCTGGCCACCACACATGACTCCTCGTCACAGCCTTCATCTTCTCAACAGCCGGGTGGCCTTCGTGTAGGACACGAAGCACCTTCTTCCGAAGTTCGCTGGGCACAACAACCCGAGATCCTAGCAGCAGGCACCCTTCATGTAGGCTCAGATCCTGGAACCGAGCTCGAAAAGAGTTAAAATATGGGTCCAGCTGATCCGTTTTTTACTGCCTCTCGCACACTTCGAAGATGAGGGTCTCTTGTCGTTGCTTCCTGCATAACGACTGCTGACAGGATTCCTGAGTACTCTCTTTCCAGCATGAAAATCTCAGCCGGTTTTCCAATTTCTCTGCCCTCACTTGGGAAGGGTACACTCTACTCAACCCGTCAGCGTGAGCAATACCAGACCCGGATTTGTAAACGAGGTCGTACTGGTACGTTGAAAGTAATAACGCCCAGCGAAACAGTCTGGGGGAGCCTTGCGAGGGAATTGGTTTTCCTGGACCCAGCAGTCCCAATAAAGGTTTGTGATCTATTACTATCTCGAACGGCCGTCCCCATAAATACTGACGGATTTTGTTCACTCGAAAAACGACACCCAGGGCGTCATTTTCCAATTGCCTGTAATTTTTCTCTGCTGCAGCCGAACTCCTTGACGCGAAAGCTATCGGATGTTGCTCACCTGAGTTGTTCCGATGACTCAGTGCCGCCCCTAGGCCGTATAGGGAGGCATCGCAACAGAGCACAACCGGAAGGCCTGGGTTGTGTACTGATGTCACCAGCTCCTTGCTCTGTAGGAACAAAGCTTCTTCCTTACTAGTCCATTCTCAAGACTCTCCAGACCCCAGGAGTTGATATAGTAGATGCAGAACTGCTGATAAGCCTGGCAAGAATCTGCGATAAAAGTTGATGAGACCTAGGTAGCTTTGTAACTCCTTAAAGGGACCATGAAATGATTTTCGAGAATTCCGAGCACTCTGCAGAAAGCCGTTCTCATGATCCATCACTATCGTACACACATCGACTTTTAACCGTATTCAGTACAACGGAGGTGCAGTTATCAGACAAAAATAGCAGGGTGTGACCGCTGGATATATGCCTTCGAAGTGGGCTTACGTCATCGCCATCCAATCCTCTCAGTCAACTGTGAACGACGAGGAGGACACCCCCCACCGGACCACGTGGGTGCATCGTTCCGGTTTGGACAACAACGACGTTGTATATCTCCCGTCGAAATCACTTGAAATATGGCGAAAGGCAAATTATCAACAATGGAGGAAGAGGTTATGCGACACATACAGCGTCTATTGATCGTTCGGTACGCAGCAGCTCGTAAAATGTCACTGACGAAGGTATGTTCTCACGAAGAAGTCCACAGCGGAAAACGTGCTCCGGTAACCATGCTGTCAGTCAACGGTTATATTACATTTCTCGTAGGATTCTGTGTCAACGGCTAGTTACAATCTTGTCTCCAATTCAAATTAACACATATTTCATGACAAAGTATGCAAGCTTGTTTGAACATTTCACACTTTGCTCGCAAAAGCCCGTCCGCAAATTGGCAACATGTTCTGTGTATGATGTCATGGCCAGTTCGCCTCGGAGGCGGGCCATAGCAGCTGCCGTTCACGCCTGTGGTAAATATTGAATATTTTCGCTGTTTGTAGGTTTTTCAACTTCATATTTCATAACGGCTTCAACTTTGTGAGCATTTGGTCTCACTCCTTCGGCATCAATTACATGTCCAAGGTACTCCACCTGCGGCTCAGCTTCTTTAGCTAGCTTTAGCCGCAGTCCTGCCTGTTCCAACCTACGCAGAACGAGCTTCAGGTTCCGTATATGGTCTTCATCACATAACCCTGTTACCATGATGTCGTCTAAATAAACCACCACATGCTTCAGCCCTTGAGGCAAGTTTTCTATCTCTCTCTGGAACAAGGCTGGTGCCGAACTGACCCCAAACGGCAACCTATTGTACTCGAACAGTCCCAGTTGTGTATTTATGGTGATTAACTTCCAATATTCTGGATGTATCTTAATTTGCAAGTAAGCATCACGCAAATCTAACTTTGTGAACCTCTTCCCGCGAGAAAGCTTTGTCAAGAGTTCCTCGACCTTGGCCACGGGATATTTCTCAACCAAGGTAACTGGGTGGATGGTTACCTTGAAGTCTCCACAGAGCCTCACCCGTCCGTCTGGCTTCAATACCGGTACCATAGGCGTGGCTCACTCAGCTGTCCTTACGGGCGTTATAATTCCTTCCCGTTGAAGCCTCTGCAGCTCTTGGGCTACTCTTTTTCTGGGGTGCTAATGGCACCGTCCTAGGCTTGAAAGAACGCGGGCGAGCTTCCTCCTTCAGGTCGACCTTCGCTTCTACACCTCGAAACTTCCCCAGTTCACTTTTGAACAATGCCGCGTGTCGAGCTACTACGTTTTGCACCACTCCGCTGACTTGTTACCACTGGGGCAAAAGCACGGGGAGTTCCTTCATCCATGTTCGACCTAACCACATAGGCCCCTTTCCCTTCACGATGAACAACGGCAAAATGCTCTCCCTGTCGCGGTATCTCGCCAAAACGTCTGCCTTCCCTACCACTGATGCGAGCTCTCCTGAATAGCTTCGGGGCAGGACGCTAGAACCTTCGATCCTTACTTTTGGATACTGTCTACGGCAAAAATGTTCGCCCATGACGCTTGCACTGGCTCCCGTGTCCAGTTCCATTTTTACGGGCTTCCCGTCAATTTCCAGCTCAACCACGAATGGATCCACGGTGTCCTGGGCTGACGCTGACCACATGGCATAAACCACATCATCAGTCGACTCGTCGCTATCATCGACATTATGAACCTTTTTCGTGTCCGTCTTCTAGCGCCGGCGCGCCCTTCTCTTCTGGTTCATAACTATACGACTTCCGTCTCGTTTCTCCCCTTTCCAACTGTTACACGCTGACGGGCACATCAGCGTTAAATGTCCTAAATGTGTCTTTTTACAGCGGTAACAAGCCGCGCCTGAAAATCGGCAGCGATCAGGCGAATGCTTCCCGTTACAACGGTAGCAGGTGTCCCGTACAGACTGTGCTATCTTAATGGCACATGCAGCCGGAGCAGGCACTTCTGCCTTTGTTATTTCCTTTGAAACTTTCTCCGCGATTTCCATGGCTAGCACAGTCTTCACAGCAATATCGAACGTAAGGTCTGGATTTTCGAGAAGACGAGTTTGCATTCCCATCTCGTTGATACCGCATACAATCCGGCCCTAAAGCATAGTATTTTGGAAAGTACTGTATTCGCAGCCCTCCGTAAGACGTTTAAACGAGGCGATGAATTCGCTCACTGGCTCCTCTTCACGACGAACACGGGACTTGAATTTAAAACGAGCTAGTACTTAGCGCGTGGTTACGCGCGGTGGCTGATGGAAAATTTGTCGCATGCGCTCCGATTGGAGAAGGATACTATGGTGACGGTTTAGTATACTGTTAACGCTTGGAACATCGCTGTTAAATGTTCAAATTAGTTTTACGGAACTATTATCCAACATGCGTTCGTGGTTTTGGAACAGGGCTTTGCGATCTGCTTTGCGGGCTCTGTTTAGTGCGTCGTCAACCAAATTAAGTGGAAATTGGCGATTGATGAATGTTTGCTAAAGTTCAGCTAGATTTATGCCCAGCTCGTGGTCACTGGAGCAGGTACGCCTGTACCGGTGTGCCTGTAAGGGATGGCAAGCTTAGTATGACGCGGGAGATTACTCTTAAATGCTAGGTACTGTTGAGAGTCCGTAGGTCTACGGAACAGGTTGTGAACAAGACCCCGTTGGCTAACTATACCTGGGCATCTAAGACGTTAATAGTTAAAGCGGGATACGAAATGGTGAAATTGAGGGCCGGATGTGTTTGGTTAAAGGCATTGATAAATGTAATTAGGTTATCTTCTGAGTGTGGCCACACCATGAAGATGTCGTCGAGGAACCGTTTGTAAAGCGTGGGCTTCTTTACGCGCTTGGACAGAAATTCCTCCTCTAGAGCTTCCATAAAAATATTTGCGTAGTTTTGTGCCATTTTTGTACCCATAGCCGTGTCTTTGACTTGCACGTATAGTGCTTACCGTCGAAATCGAAATTGTTACTTTTGAGAATAAGGTTGAGAAATGCGGATAGGACACGTCTTTTTCCTTCAACAACTGTAAAACTGCGTGGCCGTTTGATTTTTTGTACTCCCCTCGACCTATAGATATATGTACGTTACTTTGAGGACATCCTTTTGCACAGCC